>NC_064922.1:528278688-528918410 GCF_023897955.1 Schistocerca gregaria | reverse complement strand
AAAGACGAACCTGGGTGCACGTCTCGGGCACCTCTTGTTCGCATTGACGACACTTTGAACAGTGTATGTTACATTTCGGATGTGTTACCCATCATTCGATCTCTGCGAAACCATGCATTTCAGCAGGATAATGCACGACCGCATGTTGCAGGTCCCGTAGTGCCTTTCTGGATACAGAAAGTGTTCGACTGATGCCCTGGCCAGCACATTCTCCAGATCTCTCACCAATTGAAAGTGTCTGATCAATGGTGGCCGAGCAACTGGCTCGTCGCAATATGCCACTCACTACTCTTGATGAACTGTGGTATAGTGTTGAAGCTGAATGGGCAGCTGCACCTGTACACGCCATCCAAGCTCGGTTTGGTTCAATGCCCAGACGTATCAAGGCCGTTATTATGGCCAGAGGTGGTTGTTCTGGGTACTGATTTCTAAGGATCTATGCACCAGAATTGCGTGAAAATGTAAACACAAGTCAGTCTAGTATAATATATTTGTCCAATGAATACCAGTTTATCATCTGCATTTCTTCTTGTTGTAGCAATTTTAATGGCCAGTAGTGTACTTGACGGAGACTCAGCGTTAGTATCAAATTTTGGAAGGAATTTATCCTTCAGCAACCAGTCACTTAACCACTCGCTCATTTTTGGTAAGTGAAATAAAGTTTGGGTTAGTTGTTTCTTTCTTCAGCAAGAGTTTCGAGAAAATATTGAAACGTCCCCTTAGATCAATTATACAAGACTGTGCTTAAACTGATACACAATTTGTTTTCTTTTTTTTCGCAGCATAATCTGACTTTCAGTAATCCCTACAAGAGAATGGCCCTGACTAACATTAACCTATACGTTTCACAGATCACTTACCTCACAAATATCTTGTTTACTCGAACTACTGCAATAGAGCGAGCGCCACTACTGCCAGCTAAATAAAAGATTCAAACTACGGAAGGCACTAACTACTGATAGGCATAGATAGCAAATAAAAGATTTTGATACAGAACAAACAATGTATTTACCTCAATAGTGTTCAAAAGTCATAATGTATATAGCAGTTCATGACATCCAGTCTTACAAATTTCAAAACTCCGCCATCTCTCTCCCCACATCCACCACTGCTGGCGGCTCACCTCCAACTGCGCAACGCTACGCGCTGTTAGCATCCAGCTGCCGCTGCCCAACACTACAATGACAGACAACAATGCAAATCAGCCACAGACTGCACACAGCACAGCCAGTGATTTTCATACAGAGCGCTATGTGGCGGAGGCGTTACCAATATAACAACCTAAACAGCCTACTTACATAGCCCCCATGCTCCCCACAAGAAATTTTACAAATTGTTTTGGGCAGTGGCCAATACAAATTTGAAAAAAAATTGCATAATTACAATAACAAAGATATGAAATGCACTCACTTATCGATACAATGTTTGTCAAAAGCTAAAATTTTCTCACAGTCCATAAAGACAGTCCTGATCGCCCATCACAGTAAAATAGCAGTGTTTTGCTCAATGTATGAGCAGTAAAATAAAATGCACATGGAAGTAGTGGATTTCCATGCAGTCTTGAAGAAGTAGTGTTGTCCTTCCAACGGAAAGACATGCTGACAGGTAATGGGCCACAAAAGAGCAAACCCACAGCAGAGTCAGTCGAAGTTTTGACGAATATTGGAAGGTTGGTCATCACAGAGCAGACCCACTGTAGTCCTAGAAGAGATTATGGTATTGGAGGGCCACCGGAGGTGCAGACTCACAGCAGTCCTTGTAGAAATATTGGTATTTGTGGGCCATCGAAGGTGCAGACCCACTTCAGTCCTTGTAGAAATAATGGTATTGGTGGGTCATCAGAAGTGCAGACCCACTTCAGTCCTTGTAGAGATGGCCAGCAGCCATCTGTTGCGACTGTGCAGGTGCACAATCACCATCGAAGAGTCTTGCGGATAATACAGCAAGTCCATAACCCACTACTTGTCCACTCACAAAGTTTTTGGAATTGTCCTTAGAACCAGCAGTGCTGTTAACCAGACCTTTGCTGAATTATCAACACACTTGCAAACACTATCAGTCCCTACTTCTCACATATTGTCCATATACTATGACCAACAGAAACGTGTGCAGTGAAATGTAACTTACAAGTTACTTAATTTGATGAACTGGTGTCAATTACAATTTTATAAGATGAGAATACTATAACAAAGGTACAAAATATATCATTAAAGAACGTAATAGTACAGATAACATTTGAAGTAATACAGGCTTTACAAAAGAATCGAAATAACATATACATCAGTGTTACAAAAGTTACGACATAAGTACATACATAAAAGATCAGAATAACTTTTTTGAAACATCAACTTCACACATGAGCATTAAAACAAAACAGAATAAATAATGTGTAAACATCTTTTCAAAGTAAATAACATGTTATTAATGCAAATTATATTTGAGGATAACAGTATTCCTCATCATAGTGAATGCAGCTTAGTATTAGAAGAGAAAAAATTCTATGAAACAGTACACAGAAACAGGAAGAAAATAAATACACAAGGGTACACAAACACACAGTGGGATAACACAAAAGGAAAGGACAGGGTTTGTTTTCAGGGTAACATTTGGTACTGCAGCCCAACCCAAAACTTCATTCCATAGATTTTCCCTCTTATTTCAACATTTGCTCCAGCAAAAAAAAAAAAAAAAAAAAAAATCCTATCCAAGCATGATTTCTGTATTCTGTTCGCA
Organism: Schistocerca gregaria; assembly: GCF_023897955.1. Lineage (NCBI taxonomy): Eukaryota > Metazoa > Arthropoda > Insecta > Orthoptera > Acrididae > Schistocerca > Schistocerca gregaria. Next base: position 528,915,677 of record NC_064922.1, on the reverse strand, counting down.
TCCTCTTTCAAAAATAGTTTTTCTCCACTGCACACTACTTTTTTGGCCAAACCATTTTCTTATAGCTTCTCAATGCTTTTCTTCCAATTCATCATAGTTAGTTTCTTATATAGTCTACCCCCTCTTAAGCTAACTTAAACATACTGAGCTCAGATGCTAAACTAAGGGACGACGCAATGCATCAGAACAAAACATTTATCACAAACAGCAATGACAAAAAAATGCAAATTGGCAAAAACAAGGCAGCAACATAGGAATTAGCAAAGCATATGCAACATTACAACTAACATGAAGCAATGAACAGCAACAAGAAAAATAAATCAGTAATAAAACTGGCTTAACAGAGTAATATAAAGTGAAATTCAGTAACACTATGCCTGGCAAACAGCAGCAGCAAATGCAATAATTTATATCTAAACATGACAAAGCTCAAGCAGAAAAAATATTACAATAAAGACAACAATGCAGAAAAGGGAAATATCTATTCACACATTAATATCTATGTCATTAAAGTGGTGCACCACAAAACTAATTCTACAAAAGATATTACCAAGTAGTTGAAAAGAAAATTAAGTATGCAGTAACTGTTATTAATCCCTTCTTATTGTTCTTTCCTTTCAGAGTGCTCCTTCTTCAAAGAACGTGGATCACAAAATGATTATTTAATAGATCTGTTGACAGAAAGTGTTCACATTAGCAAATGCATTTAATTTTATTTTATAAAACCAATGCTGCAACACAGCTGGAAACCAGATATCAAATGAAATAAGCAACTATGAAAGGCAAAGCATAAAAATATCATTCAATAGTCTTGTGACATTTCATAAGTTAGTACAAATTCTCTCAACTCTCGTAGAAAGATGCTTATCATTATCAGGTGTGCAGATGTAAGAAAGTATCTTTCCAAGTAATGAGAGTGTCGTTTTTGCGATGCATTCTACAAAGGAATGTCAATAGCGAGGATAGTGGCCTCTTTTTTTTTTCACCTAATGGCTTTCTTTTGTCAGGTGGCTGTCGCGCAGCTGGGTGCCCATGACGCATTACGTGCAGGTGGTCACTTAACTGTCTTACCAAAATATTTACGACACCAGTTTCCACTATAGTGGCAGTTTCATATAAAAAATTAGGTAAAGAATTTGCCTTACACATCTGTAGAAACAAAATCCTATTGATATAAAAGTGTCCACAAAATTTTCGTCGGCATTGTAATATATTCAAGCATTTACATACATTTCATAACTATTAAAGTACGATTCTTGTTTTCCAACAACCTTTTTCACAAACCACAGTCCATAACCACAACTCATTATTCCTTACCTTATTCGTCGACACTTCTTTAATATTTCATAACAGATAAGTAGCATAATCAAATAACTCATATAGCATCAGCTTATTGATCATAAACATACCGCAACAGCATAATACACATAATCATCGTAATAATATCATAACACCTCAGTCAACTCTCAAAATCCTCTTAGCTTCCTCCAATAATTTCAAAACCTAAAAAAAATTCTCTGCTCATGTCAAAAGTGTCATCTGCCTCAAACGTACTTTAAATATCATGATACCATACCAAATACATCATTCAAAACTCTCATAGTATCATAATGGTTCTGAAAAAATAAGAACAGTTCACAAAGTACAGACAACATACAATTTCATAAAAGTGAATTTATCCAACTGTGTAATTGCGTAAACGTGTGTTACTGACATAGTAAAAATAAATATTTGTCTCTCTCAGTTAAATGATCAGATAGCTGTGTAATTCTGTGTTAGATATATATGGTACCGATGTGTAAAGTTGTATAAGCAAATACCATATTAGCTAGGGCTCCTTGGGGTTGCCAAACACATGGTACACAAAGTAAGCATGTACCCCCCTGAGGTTTAATGTAATTATACCCTCAGGTGTTACATATTACAGGAATGGAGTGAAATGTATAACGGAAAACTTTCTTTGTAATTCAAAAATCTTAAAAAAGAAATGGTTCAAGTACAAAATTAATCACTTAAATGTGTGTCCTCTAGCGCTAAGTGTGCGTCTTCCTGTAAGATAATTCTGTGGAAGTGTCGTAGTTATCGTTCTCCGAAAGCTAAGTTCTGCAGAAGTCAATGTACTTACCTCATGATAAACAAAAGTGAAATGGTTTGCGTATAGATTTCGTAGTTAGTACGCTTATTGGCGTGATGAAGTAAGTACTGTGCTGTAACGTATTGTTGTGCTACGGAAAAGGCTGTCTCATTGTAGCTATACCACAAAAGTTACTACTAAAATTTGTTTTCCTTTCCAGAATAATTCAGTAAAACTGTGCAGATATAAAACAGATACACCGCAAAAGCACAATGCAAATTGTGTCACACATTAGTAGCGTCGTGATATAATCGTGTAGCTATCAAATAAACTAACCACTGTGTTATATGGTATCTCTCAGAATGTACTTTAAATAAAGAATGTCTTTTCAAGTAAACCAAAATGTTGCATTAAAATCCCATTATCAGTATATGTTCTAAGTATGTGAGCCTTAGAGTCGTTACGTAATCGTGCAACTAACAAGCAAGAGTGTACACACACAATAACACTGTGTCATCTGTTCACTATAACAATGTATTAGTAATTTCTGTTTAAAAATGTTCCCTACGTACTAGACTGGATAGTTAACTTCAAAACATTGTTGCATGTTAACAGTTTCTCAGTGTGACAAAGCATACTAGAAATGTGAAGTGAAATGCTTTATGGCAAAGACAAAGTTAAAAAGCAGATTATCTCTCAATAAACGGTTTTACATGTAAAATGTGGTGCAAGCCTTTACTCTTCCTACTATGCAAAGCTCGAGCTTCAACGGAATTATCATGTCGTATACACCGGTAAGGAATGCTAAAAAAGTTTCTCAAGGCTAGCGTCTTACGTTATTTTTCTCGGAGCCAGCGGGCGCACGTGGCTGCCTGCGGTGCGAGTTATTGTCTGTCTCTTTGTTGTCGCACGTCGTTATTGGGATTAGGAGACCTAACTTCTACAAATTCACCTTGTCGAGAGGGCCCCGCCCTGTATGAATCCCGCCAGTTTGATGCAATTCAGGTCTGTCGCTACGATCACATCGTCTGTCGTCATGTCGGTAGATTCCATAGTTTCTTTCTTGTCGGTCACGTGGTGGAGAATTTCTCCCTGAATCGTAACTGCGCGCTGGACCGTTGCTTCTGAAGTTATTCTGTCTCCCTTGATAATAATTATGTTGATTTCCATATTGTCTGTTTCTCTGCTTGTCTCTGTGATAGTCATTACCGCGGAGAGGCGACCTTTCCCTGTAATTATTACTACTCTGAAAACGGTTGTCATACGGGTGGTGTCTGTTTTGGTCACGATTTGTGTAGTGAGAATAGCCTTGTCGTATCCAGTTATTATTTCTTTTATCGCGGAATTGCGACGGATGTGACCTGTAATTGTGGTGTTCCTGTTTTGCATTCCGCGATTGTCAGTGTCAATTTCTAATTCTTGTAAGAGTCCCTGAAGAGCTCCAATGTCGTCTTTGCAACGACCTGCCAAAATAATCTGTCGTAAATGTTCAGGTAGTTTGATTAAGCAAATGCGGATGAGTTCTGAGGGGCTGTATGGGTTTGACAGGTACTGATTCTTGTGAAACATGTCTTCAAAATATTTCACAAGACTATAATGATGAAACATTTCGAACAATCTGAATTTTCTAATGTCATGTTTTACTCGGTCTTGTGTGACTTGGAATCAATATGCTGAGAGAAAGGCATGGTAAAATTCTCCTTCACTGTGGCAATCGTGAATGACCGATCGCATTCTTACAGTTCGTTCATTCTCTAAGTAGCTTATAGTCCAAATCATATTGTCGGCGAGTAGCACATCGGTCATTGTTACGTCGTGTCAGCGGTTCCATCTCAAAATTCGGTGCACCTTGCCAATTTCTTTCATAATTTCCGAAATGCCCTGTGCTATTATCTTGTGGCTTTTCCGTATTTCTAAGTCCCTCTTCCTGTGTTGGAGCGCGAGTGTCCTCTGAAATACGTAATTCTTGTATTACCTGTGTCAGCTGATCTTGTACTTCACAGATTTCTCTTTGGTGTTGCGTATTAATTTGATTCTGATTTTGTTTGAATTTCCTAATTTGTTCTCACTCTTCTGTATCATTCATATCATCATCTACCTCTGCAGGTAAGTTAATAAACTGATCCGAAAGTTCGGCTACTTTCTACGATAGTGTACTTATTTCCTCAGTGTGTTTTTCTGAATAAAATTTCTGAGTGTCCATTTGTGTTGAAATCGTATCTACTGTGTCCTTTAAGATTTGCTGAGTTTTTGCAAAGTTGCGTAACCGAATCGGTAGATGCAACTGAGTCAATTTTAGCTTGCAAGGTCTCATGATTTTCATGAACAATAGTTTGCAGTTCTTTTATGGCTGATTCTGTAATGCATTTTCATGCCCTGAAAAAATAGGTCATTACAGACTTTTTGACATTTTGATTCGATTTTATGTAACTCAATAGTTAAATCTTCACGTGTTTGTTCAAGCTTATGTTCCACTGAGTGTAACTTTTGAAGCTTTTGTTCCATTGTGTCTAACTTTTGAAGATTTTGTTCCATTGTGTCTAGCTGTTGCTGTGTTACCTCTGGTGTTGTTCCATTGTGTCGAAGTTTTGAAGCTTTTGCTGCTTTTCTCTCTGATTTTGTTTCATTTGTTGCATTAATTGCAATAATAATGTATTAGTGTCTGGAATCTGTTCCTCTATGCTTTTCGGCAGTGCATTTGCATGGGCAACATTCACATTTTGACAAGCAGAAAATGTGTCTTGACTTATTTGAGCAAACGGTGAGGACGCAAAACCTGAATGTACAATATTTGCAAGATTGTGTCCTGTCATTTCGGATTCGTCATGCGAGCTGTTGCCGACCAATCGATCGATAATGCTTTCCTGTTCACTAATTGTTTCACTGCCTACACCATTATTTGCAGCCTGCTCCATTTCCCTATCCACTATTACCAAATTACTACTTTGAACATTAGTTAATTCATTACATGGTGGCGCTAACACACTGCTTTCGTCTTCACTGTCATTTCTCAGTTTACTTTGGAGCCTAGTATTACGTTTTTCACACGCCATTATTATCACAATATTTCACACGACAACACAGAAAAACACAATTTGAAGAACAAAAATAAGAGAACACATTAATATAGCACTGAAAATAATATCTAGTTAATTGCAAGCGCAGCTGCAAAATACTTGGTGCAACTCTACATGCATGGCACAACTGTTTTACTGCACAACAATGAAAGACTACAACTGCAAAGGAGATTCTCTCTACAATTATGCACTAGCAATAAACAAAATCTACACTAATTACACAAACTAGAAGAAAAAACTCAGAAGATTCCAGTGAGGTATCCTGGCAGGGTCGCCATATGAATTGTCCCCTTAGAACAATTATACAAGACTGTGCTTAAACTGACACACAATGTTTTTTTTTGTGCAACGCAATCTGACTTTCTGTAATCCCTACAAGAGAATGGCCCTGACTACCATTAACCTATATGTTTCACAAATCGCTTACCTCACAAAAATCTTGTTTACTCTAACTACTGCAATACAGCGAATGCCACTACTGCCAGCTAAATAAAAGATTCAAACTACGGAAGGCACCAACTACTGATAGGCAAAGTTAGGAAATGAAAGATTTTGATAGGGAACAAACAATGTATTTACCTCAATAGTGTTCAAAAGTCATAATGCATATAGCAGTTCATGACATCCCATCTTACTAATTTCAGAACTCCGCCATCTCTCTCCCCACATCCACCACTGCTGGTAGCTCACCTCCAACTGCGCAATGCTATGCGCTGTTAACATACATCTGCCGCTGCCCAACACTACAATGGCAGACAACAATGCAAACCAGCCACAGACTGCACACAGCACAGCCAGTAATTTTCATACAGAGCGCTATGTGGTGGCGGCGTTACCAATCTAAGAACCTAAACAGCCTACTTACAATATTTGCAAATATTCAATGCAAAAATAACTAAAAGGTGAAGAGCCAAAAGATACAAAAGCTTAGGATTGTTTAATAGTGTATAAGCCAAGGATAATCACTGTATGTTCTCATTTTCATTCTGTTCTGATTAGTGTTAGACACATTCTATTATGTAAAAAGAAGTGCACAACAATATAAACCATATTCATTTAAACTGTGTACACAGTCATTTACTAAAAGTGAAATCCGCCACTAAGACGGAAATTCTATTTCCGAAAAGATTAAGTCTTTCGCTAAAAACTGAAGTTAATTAAAGAATATCAATATATTTTCTAGAGCGGGCAGAGAAACATAGAATCACTGACAGTTGAAGGAAAATAACATAGCATGCAGCTAAAGTAATTATTTTCAGATTTACTTATCGGAATTTTGAAACAATGATCGCTACGCTGTCCGGTAGTCAGTTGTTTGAGAGAACTAACATGTAGTTAAATCACTAGTTTCGCGTGACTACTTGCCAGCTGGAAAAATAATTACTATTTCGTTTATGAACTTTAACGTGTCCATTTCCAATGACAAAAAGGGAAAAGAACTACCTTCTTAAACCGATCAGTTGAATATGAATGAAGTAAAGTGACCTGATTTGTAGTAACCAAAAATATTCAAATTGTTCATTTTAACTGAAGACATTGAAATATCTCGAAACTACATATCAGGCCAAATAAAGCTACAGTTCCAATTTGTTTGTCTTATAGGAGACATCCAATGATATCACACTCCACGCCGCACTGGGCGTAGGTGGTGTCGGGGGCAACTTTGAGATCTTATCTTCATTCTACTGCACAATCTACGTACATTTTGTCGAAGCATTTTCTTCGTCTCGCCGTATTGGTGCTGTAATTGGAGGAATAGAAATGGGTAAACAGTCGCAATTTATGAGATGCTACTCGATGGCCCTTGAATACCCAATAGTACTGGGACCTCATCTCCATGCTGTAAAGGTAGGTCACGCCAGTATTTCATAACTTCCAATTGAAAACCCCATTCATAGTGTTGTGATCCTCTGACATATCGAACAGGGGAGTAGATGCGCCACTGTGGCCCCGTAGCGAATTGTGACGTTTCATAACAGGCAGTACACTGCGACCAGAGTTCACGTATCACGCTGACTTAAAACAGTTAGCACCTCTAGACGTTACAGTACTTGCGTAGTGTTTATTGCCTGCACACCTACCTGTCATTTGGAGATCAAATGTGCAAGCGGACGATGAATGTTGCAACCACAGAAAAAACTTTAATTTATCCTGATTTATGGAGAATGTAAGAGTAATGATGAGGCTGCTGTTGCCTTGTATGCCGAGTTTTTTTCCAGAGAATGCTCTCTCTTGTTCGTAATTTTGCGAGATTGTGAGTGCCCTTATGTCCGATGCCAGCGCGCAGACCAACAAAAGGAAACGAGGCAAACGTGTTACAAGAGAAGCTAACGAAATAGCTGTACCAGCAGCAGTGCACCACAACCCATGGATAAGAGCCCGGCAATTACACCGCGATTACAGAATGTTCGTAGATGGTATTGTCACAATACTGCATCATCATAAGAATCATTCATACCATGTGTCAATGTATCAAGACCTTCATGGTGCTACTTTACATAACCGGGTAGTGTTTTGTGAACGAGCACGTCGAGAAATGCAAACGATCCCCACGTTCTTTACCGAGGTCCTATTTTCCAATGAGTCTACATTCACAAACCATGGTAGCGTTAATCAGCTTAACGTTTATTACTACTGGATTGTAGACAACCCCCACAGTTTATGGCAAGTTGACCATCAACGTCCTTAGTTGATGTATTGTGTGGCACCACGGGGTACAAACTCGTTGGAACGTATTTTACTCTATCGCATGTTGAATGGACACAAATATCTAACGTTTTCGGAACTAGAACTACCGGTACTAGAACAGGATTTCGCCCCGGATGTTCGACAGTATAATACATAACTGAAGCATGAGAAGTATTAGACAGTGTTTACACTGGTAAGTAGATCGGTAGAGGTGGCAATATTAATTGGCCCGCTAGATAGCCGGTTTTGAAGTCGCCGGATTTCTTCCTGTGGGGATTTTTTTTAAAAATAAGGTGTACGAACAAGTGCCAGCAGGCAGCGAAGGACCTCTTCAGAAACGCCTGTGCTAACATTTCCCGAGATATGCTTCTATCTTTTGTATGGTCATTTGAAAAGCGGGTCACTAAGTTTATTGAGTTGGCGGTGCCGGCCTTTGTGGTCGAGCGGTTCTAGGTGCTTCAGTCTGGAACCGCGCTGCTGCTACAGTCGCAGTTTCGAATCCTGCCTCTGGTATGGATGTGTGTGATGTCCTTAGGTTAGTTAGGTTTAAGTAGTTGTAAGTTCTAGGGGACTGATGACCTCAGATGTTAAGTCCCAAAGTGCTCAGAACCATTTGAACCATTTTTGAGTTGGCGGTACTTCATTTGAACACCTACTCTTATTGGAAAAGCGAAGTAGCATCGAATCATGGTCACAGTGGCGTATCGAGAAATCCACTTTTCGGTATGTCGGAGGAATACAACGTCATGAACGGGGTTTCCAATTAGAAGTTATGAAATACTGGCCTGTCCTATCCCCACAGCATGGTGGTGGGGTTCCGCGTGCCACTGGATACTCAATGGCCATTGAGTAGCACGTCATAAATTATAATGTACCCGTTTCTATTCTTCCGCTTACAGAACTATCTGTGGCGAAATGAATAAAATAATTCAGACAAAGCATGTGTAGATTTTTCTGTAGACTATTAATCTGCAATAAAAAAAGGTAGTTCCTATTGAAGGTTTCGAAATTGTCTCCGCCACCCATGCACGGGATGAGGTGGATGTTCCTCTAAAGACAAAAAAATTGGAATTATAGCTTTTTTCGATCTGATATTTAGTTTTCGAGATATTTCAATGCCTTCAATTAAAATGAATACCCTGTGTAAGAGATAAAGCTCATTGTGTACTGTGTACAACGAATCATTTAAAACTTGCACACAGTTAAAGTAGACGTAATTTCGAAGAGACAAAGAAACGTGCTTTGTTTTCTTGCTGTGAGATTCTCTGACCATAATCCTGAAAACAGAGTGCAAAATTTGTAATACCTAGTAATTCGTCGTGTTATTCGGTCAAACAGAAACACCGGTCCATCATACTGATTCGCCAAATTACTACAAGCTGCCTACCTCCGAACTGGAGAACTCACTTCACGTGACATTTTACGTGATTCGTAAGGCCAGGTGTGAAATTCACGTGGACAGAAAAGCGTCAGTGTGTATTTGCAGATTTAAAGACATTTGACATGCAGCTTCGTTTTAGTATTTCCAGATTTTTGGAAGGAGTTCATCCTTTCATATGATACATCTAATCGTGCATCATGGTGAGTTATAAGACAGGAGATTAATGGCAAGGAACAAACTATAGCCTACGTTTTGAGACAACTGACTGCAGCGGAGAAGATGCATACAGGGACAGAGCGAAATGAGCCTCATTTATGGCGCCAATTATTTTAGATGTTATCATTACTGGAAAAAATTCTGAGTAGCGTCCAACTGCGTTTCTTTGAAGTGGTTACAGGGACTGAAAGATCAATCTGGTAGGCTGAAAAGATGGGCTCTGAGACTTATCGAATTCGACCACAAAGTAGTACGCAAGCTAGGGAAGTAGCACTGGACTTCAGACACATTAAGCAGGGGTGTAGCACCTTGAGAGTTTTTGGTCATAGTCTTATAGAGTGGCAGCCTGCACAGTGCATTGACTGTTACTATTAATAGTACAGGATGTAATCAAAGTTCATTACAAGTGACACATCGTTATGCAAGGAAACGGGACTAGTGCCAAGGGTAGTAGTATATTATGACTATAAAGGTAACTACATTATTTGTTCTCTATTAAAATCTTTCATTTGCTAACTGTGCCTATCAGTAGTTAGTGACTTCCGTAGTTTGAATCTTTTTGTTAGCTGGCAGTAGTGGCGCTCGCTGTATTGCAGTAGTTCGAGTAACGAAGATTTTTGTGAGGTAAGATATTTGTGAAACATATATATTAATGTTAGTCAGGGCCATTCTCTTGTAGGGATTATTGAAAGTCAGATTGCGTGGCGCTAAAAACTATTGTGTGCCAGTTTAAGCACAGTCGTGTATAATTTTTCAAAGGGGACGTTTCAGTAGTACCAGCAAAATTTGAAGAGGAGATTCTAAAGGAAGCACATGATCATGTCTTATCTGGTCAAGGAGGGTACAGAGCAAAAACCAGAGAGTGGCCAAGAGAGAAGAAGGAAAGTGGATGTGGATCAACATGTGGGGAACTGTGTGCAGTGCGAACAGCGAGTAGACTTGAATGATAAATGAATGCCATTTCAGAGGTTACCAGAAGCATCAAAACGTTTTGAAATGCTTGGGATCAATGTATAAGTAGTTAGACCATTTAATGGTACATCAGCAGGAAATCAGTTTTGTATTAACAGTAATACATGACTTGTCTCGGTTTGTGGAGATGATTGCTATGCCAAACGAGCAGGTCGTGACAATTGCACAAGCAAAGGTTAACAACTAGATATTGATGTGTGGAGTTCCAGGTACAAGAATTACGGACCACGGTACAAATTTCATGTCGGACTTACTGAGGCACTGTGTCTGTTATCGCATATGAGGTAGTTAAGAACTAGCCCTCTTCATCCACAGGTCAATGGTAACACAGAACGGGTGCATATATATCAAATGGGAAATGTGTGTGAATGTAAATCGCAGCAATGGCGATACATTTCTAGGGTATGTCATGTCAGCATATAATTCAGCAGTACACACGAAGACAGGGTTATCGTTTATGTGGTGGTTTATTACCAGAAAATGCCATCACCACTGGCTTTCATAAAATCAAAGAAAGGGAAATCTGGAGACTCGGTAGGTAAGTGTGTGAAAACAGCACGAGAAGAATTATCCCAGGCAAATTAGGAAATGGGAGAAATAATTTATGAAGTATTTAAACTCTGGGAAACACTCATAGGTGATGTAGTAGTAAGAAACAGAAAATCTCCCTCCCCTATTGGGGGGCATACCACTCCCGTCCTTTTTTCAGCTTCTTTCAATTTTTACAAGAAAGCTCATTTTTCGAAGACATCTATTATGATCAAATCACCTACGTAACTAAAATATCACAACACGTATTCAACAACTAAGCTGTTGTATACATATTATTATTCGCAGAAAACCATTTTCCAAATCTTCTGTGAAATCACTGCGATACACGTTAGCGCAGCTCTATCCTCAACAGCGTTTACACATTGTTGTGCATCGTAAGTCAGCCTTCATATACTTTCATTTTCTTCCGCAATTATGAGTGTAACAACATGAAATCAATGGTATCAAGTTGGTGGTCGTTTCTTGTGAACTGGGGAGGGGGATGAGATTCATTCCCTCTAACCTCAGGTTCTAGCGTCCAAGCTTTTCACCTACCGCGGCTGGACTTGTAGATGTGATCGGTAAGAGCGGAGGAATCCTGCAACAACAGTGGATGGCAAATTACAGAGTATGACAGCATTGCTTGCCTGGCTAACAAATACATTAAAATATTGACTTCTGACACCCTATGAAGTATCATCACCGAGACTTTTTTCTTGATTTTGTGTAGAGAGAGGTGATAAATTTTCCTCCAGCTTTTGAAGTGGCTGCAGGAGCCGAAGTTCCTTAGTTGAAATTCTTGGACTATTATGAAGATGCAGGGATCTGTTGAATATTTGGAAAGCCTGCAACTTCCCTTTACCAAACACGGCTGAAGTGCTGTTGCAACCACTCACTGCATGAAGAAATAGGACTGATTCCTTGCAGTCGTGAATGAATGGCGAGCTACGTATATCTTTACGTTTTTATTTTTGGGTGCCTAGTTCTGACTTCAACAATACTGACCACATAAGAAATTTCATCTGTAAGCGTTCATAGAGTTGTAACGCCTGCTCCGTTTTAGTTCACCGTCACAGCCTACCATCAAAGTATGAGTCCTAAGGATGGTCTAAAACAGACCGAAACCGGTAACGTCAAAAAAAAAATGTTGTTTGTGATCGAGACTGGTTATGTTCATTTTAAAGTAATAAAAATAAACCGCTGCCCTCCAAGATAAATGTTATCAAGAGCTACAACTTTCATCAAACTGAAAATGTGCAAAATGTACTCTTTTCATTTCCATAACTAAGGATCAAAAAGTGCAAAAATCATGAATTAACGCAATCCTGTTCTATCTCTTACCTCTCTTTGTCTGCTTGAGTTAATACATGCACAAGAATTTTTTAGGTAGAGCTTTACAAGGAGTATATTTTGTGGTTATAATTCTCTTTGAAAATAAATAATTTTTTGCAGTAAATTGGTGAATGGAAAAAATTGACTTTTGGTGGAGGAAAAAGGAGGATGCATCCTCCCTATGCGGGACCGGGGGGAACTTTCCTGTTTCTTACTACTGCACGCGATATGAGAATGTTTCCGAAGTTTCAGAACTTTATAAACTATTTCTCCCATTTGCTGTTTATTGACTAATCTGCATGCGGAATATTGAAACAAGTACAAAAGGTGAATAGGAAAGCGTTTGAGAAATCAGATCAATAGGTGAGGTTATCCAGTCCAAATGGAAGTCGAAATAGTTCACAAGATATCAAATAACCTATCAGGTGACAGAGACTACTTTGCCAGTCAACGTGAAGTTTCAGTTGCCAATAAGAAACACAACAGTATATGCTATGACCTTTAAGAGGTCGATTCCAGGTGTTTCAATGGCGGAGCGAGAGAAGAACGCGAGGAGAAGGAATCTATAGGATAGACAAGAAGATGTGGTTGAGCCTGTGCATGAAGTGTAGTATGCGAGAAGATGAAGATGACAAGGGGTAGTGTCAGACTTCCTAGAAGGCATCCATCACGGGTTGCATGGACAATTGAGTGCTAATCTTTCGTCGCCTGAAGAGTGCTTGGGTTTTCAGAAAACATGGAGCGATCTACCACCTGAGCTGAATCTACTTATTGAAACCACTAGACCAAATCTACCCTTCCACTAGCACATAACATCAGTAGAAGTGAAGAATGAAAGAGTACGACTGTATATTCTAATCAGAGTCATAGTAACAGGAAGACGTGCATAGTTTAAGTATTACGCATTTCACAAAATGGTTCAAGTGGCTCTGAGCACTGTGGTACTTAACTTCTAAGGTCATCAGTCCCCTATAACTTACAACTTCTTAAACCTAACCAACCTAAGGACATCACACACATCCACGCCCGAGGCAGGATTCGAACCTGCGACCGTAGCGGTCACGCGGTTCCAGACTGTAGCGCCTAGAACCGCACGGCCACCCAGGCCGGCACGCCATTCCCACACACCCAGTGAGTGGGGAGTTCTTGGAAAATTCGTGCAGGTGAGCATTCGTAGGATATTATTAACTTAGGAAGATTGTAGCACGCATGCAATAATAACAGACGAGGAGTTACAGTATTGTCGCAGGGGGACGGTCACACTGTGACCGACCAGGGCAATACAAGCAAGCCAGAGCTCATGTGCACTTGTTCTTAACCACATAGGAACGGCTAGATTCTCTGAGGAATATTGTAGAATCCAGAACGCATGTCCTGCAAGCAGGTTTTCATTGGATTTACTTCACTTACGATGACTTAGTAGTAATAGCGAGTTGTTAAGAACAGGGGAAGCTCAATGAGGTCCGTTGGACTGAAGCGAAGTACGCTATTAATCAATGGGAATACATGTGTGTTAACAGGGAAACCCTCCCATCCACCAGTCACAATTACGGGAATAACGCAAATGTACATTTCATAACCACAACTGTATTGGCCTTATATACCTTTGGAATTGTTGCCAGCAGCGGATAGAACATTCTCAAATCAAACCCTAGAACTCGACCTAATCAATTTCCTGGCTCTATTCATTGCCACATACAAAGAACGCATTTCAGCTGAGCAGTGAATGGAACACGTAGAGCAGTTCAGAGAACGACAACGACCCATGACGTGACGGTGATTTTGAATGCCGCAGCACCAAGTGCCACCATGGGCTCTAATACTGCTGTTCTCCGTTTTTATTCTTTTTAGGCAGGAGCATTACACTGCCAGAAGGCCAGATCCCAATAGTCCTGGTCTCTAGAGGATAGGAAAGGATGGAAGTGTAACCTTGTAGTGTGAGCCGGCCGTGGTGACCGAGCGGTTCTAGGCGCTTCAGTCAGGAACCACGTGGCTGCTACGGTTGCTGGTTCGAATCCTGCCTCGGGCATGGGTGTGTGTGATGTCCTTAGTTAGGCTTAAGTAGTTCTAAGTCTAGGGGACTGATGACCTCAGATGTTAAGTCCCATAGTGCTTAGAGCCATTTTTTGAGATGGATTTGTACGCTGACATGCACAACGAGTGCGCCGCCGTCGAATACACACTGATCAGCCAGAACATTATGACCATCGACCCACTATCTATACAAGCCCGTCCAGTCCCTAGCAACGTCACAGGAAGAGGATTCACTGCTAGTCGGACACACGCACAGTGCGTGTAGTATCATTGAGCATGAAGTCCGTGTTTAGAATGGGTAAGAAATGCGATATATCTGAGTTAGACTGAGAGCAGGTCGTGATGGTCAGGAGGCTCAGCACAAGCATTTAGGAAGCTGCACGACTTGTTGAGTTTTCGAGGAGTGCTGTGGTGAATGTCTTCAAGACGTGACGAAACCAAGGTGAAACCTGTCCAGACGTCCTATGGTTGTGCGACTATCCCCTTATTAGAGATGTCGGTGGTTGTAGGCTGGGCAGACTGGTAAAACGGGACAGGCAACGAACTGTGGTGAGATGGATCTCCGCAGCCAACAGCCCATGCATATGCCAATGTTAACACCACAACATTAGCAACTATGACTGAAACTGGCATGTGACAATTGGCACTGGACATTGGTGTATGGTGTGATGAGACCCAAAACCTTCTCCATGATGCCAATTGGAGGGTCCGATTCCGTCGTCTTCTGGGAGAACGGGTCCTTGACACCTGTACTGTGGGGCAGAGACGAGATGTCGGCGGGTCCATTATTCTCTGGGGGGCACATCCACGTAGGCATCCTTGGGTCCAGTGGAGCTTGTGCGATGCACCATGATGACCAATGAATATCGTAGACTGGTTGCAGACCACGTAGAACCGTTCATGACTATCATGTTTTCCTTTGGCAGTGACATATAGCAAAAAGGTAATGTGCCAGGTCACAAGAGCAGGGGTGTGATGGAGTATTTCAAGTTACACATCAGCGAGTTCCAGTTGATATGCTACCCCCCCCCCCCCCTCTTCCCTCAGCTCGCCAGATCTGGCCCTGGTCGAACACACTTACCGGTGGCGGCAGAGCTCATCGACCCCTACCCCGCAATTTACAGGAATTAGGTAACTTGTGTGTGCCAACTACCTCCACTGACTTACAAGTGAAAGTGTTGTTAATAAAAATTCTCTATTTAAACTAGACTGAACGGCAAGTGACTACTTTAGTCTTTAATAAAACTTGCATCTGACTGCGTATTTAACTCAACTGAACTTTATCTGACTGCATGAAAATATTGTTGGATAATTAATACTCAAAATACACATCTAACTGCATGAAAGTTAGTGGTAAAAATAAATGAATGTCACCAACCTGCATCTGACTGCGTCTGTGGACATAGCTCGTGTACTCCTTCCCGTTTAGCCGAAAATAAAACATATATTCAACTCAGCCGTAGTGCAATGGCATAAAATTGTCATTCTAGATAACTTTACTCATTTTGGCCCTGTTTGTTACATAATAAAAATTCTGTCCTGATCTGAATAATTTGCCAACTGTGCAATGGCATATAGATTATTTTACTCTGGTAAATGAAATTATTGGCTTTACTCATGGGAACTTTACTTTAATGTACCTTTTGGTTCAATGCAAGCACAGGATACGGAGAACGACATAAGGTGTGAGATGAAACTCTAATTTTATCTAAAAAATATTTATTGTTCAAACTTTTAAGGCACATGTGAAAAACTAAAAAAACTTCTATAGCATGGATTTACGAGAAAGTTTCACAAAACGCTTATTGCATCGACAATGGGATTTCTATCTAGCTTTAAGACAGTATTTAACCAAAGAAAACCTATTTTATTAATTATTCTTTCTAGTTTCCCCAAGTATGTGCCGAGTTTCGCTCAATATGTAGCTTATTATGTGCGTAGCGCTAATTCTTACTTTGATGCTGTCACCACCCAGCTGCCTCCTGCAGGCATCTAGCTCCGACTCGAAACACGTCTGCTGTCTCTGCGCATCTCCTCACCATTCGTCAAACTTTTACCATGTGCACCTAGCTCTGTTAGCTTTCAGACATCTTACTACTCGAAGATGTACTACTCGTCCAACCTTGCGGTTGGGAACTATCGACATTTTTCACTGGCTCTATCCTGATCGAATCTCAGCACATACCTTTCACTAGGGCCTCATTGTTTTCATGCCACTACGCGTCGCCTCTGTTATCCAGGTGGACATAACGACTATTATCTAGATGGTCGTAATCTTCTGGCCGATCAGAGTTAAGTACGGGACACTTTTGTAATGACATTATTCTTAGTCTCACAGTCCTGCCAGGTTAACGAAGTCACTACATGGACCTGCCACTAGAAGTCATCTGTCTAAGGCCACGGATGGGCAATAGCTCCACACACGAATGCCCTTCTCGACTTACCGGCAAGGCGCATCTGGCCAGCCGAGGTCAACACCAGGGCCACAGCTGACTTGTCCAGGGGACAGGACATCGTTCTTCATGCACACCAACTTCCTACTGCCATTACAGGATGGGTATCTCAGTATGGTGGGAATCCAGCCCCGTGATGCAACCAGGCGCTGCCTGGGGCGTAGCAGGTACAGCATCGTCGAGTAAACACGCTGGTGGCGATGGAACATCTCGGCCGGCTTACGTAACGAGAGCACCGTCACTCGATGGAGACTCCACGTCAGCTTCACGGGGCGCGCAAACAGTGAGCCTAGCACAAGTCAGTGACCAGTGGGCCACTGACATGGTGTATCAAGCAGCGCAGATGCTTCAATAAAGGACCTTTGCAGCTGCCTTCATCTGGAACCTCCTACAATCTCGATTTGTGTCCACCCCTTATTCACACCATCCTGCCTCGTAGTCACGCACTAGGGCTACTGTAAAGCGATTGCTGTGTAGTGGTAAGAGCATACCATGAAATCTCCAACTGCTAAGGTACTGCACATTTGAAACGATGAGGTACTACTTACACTAAGCATACAAGCAAGGATATATTCCTAAAAGTCTGTAAGTAAAGATATCCTTTAGTGTATTTTGCTATGAGCAGGCTGGTTTGAGCAGTGGCTGATGCTGATCTGAAAACTTTTACTTGACAACAAGGCAGCCATTTTTCATGTGAAGCAGTCTATGAATTACAATCCAACAACAAGGGGTTGAATAAGGACAAATATTTAACAGCTTACTAATGCCCTCTCAATCAAGGCAAATTTAAGAAGCATTAAAATCAATTAACATCTAAAATAATGTAGCAGGACCCAAAGATACTAGTTATAAAATCGCAAACAGATAACATAATAAAATTACTCTGGGACAACCCACAGAATGAGGACAATTTTAAAACACATACATACTGAAATATGAATTGATGAACGCAGGCCAGAGCACCAAATACATTCTTATTATAATAGTGAGTACAAGTTTGTGAATGTTTGCTCTGAATAATAGTGCCACAGTCCCTGTGAAATAGCACAGTGGCAAGGAAACAGAAATAAGGCTTAAGGAATTTCGTTACTATTCAAAATTACAACAGGACGGGAGAACTTCCCAAAGTACACTGACGGAAAAAAACGCAACACCAGAAAATAATTAATGATATTTCGTCAATACATCTGTCTAGGTGACATATTTCAGTGATTAACATAGCGAGAGCAACGGCAAAGGAAGTGCGAGATAAGTATATTAATACCGGTGTAAGTGCCAGAATGCTGAATGCAAGCACGGAAACGTGCTTGCATTGTGTTGGACAGGTGCCGGATGTCAGTTTCTGTTATGGAGTTCCATGCCTGTTTCTCTTGGCCGGTCAATATAGGGACGTTTAACACTGAAGATGTCGTCCGATTATGCCACATGTGTGTTTGATTGGGGACAGATCTGGTGATCGAGCAGGCCAAGGCAATATGTCAACACCCAGTAGAGCAAGCTGGGTTACAACAACGGTATGTGGGCGAGCGTTATCGCTGGAAAGCACCCCCTGGAATGCTGTTCATGAAAGGCAGCATAACAGGACGAATCATCACATTGACATATAAATTTGCATTCAGGGTGCGTGGGGTAATCACGAGGGTAGTCCTGCTGTCGTACAAACTTATACACCAGACCATAGCTCCAGATTTAGGTCCAGCGTGTCTTGCACGCAGACAGGTTGGTTGCAGGCATCATTCTGACCAACACAATGTCGTCACTGGCACAGAGGCAGAACCAGCTTTCATCAGAAAAGAACACAAAGACCACGACTCTGACATCCAAAGAGCTCTTGCTTGACGTCATTGAAGACGTAAATGGCGGTGATTTCGGGTCAGTGGAATGCATGCTACAGTGCGTCTGGCTCGGAGCTGTCTTTGAAATAACCGATTTTTGTTCTGAAACTTTGGTACCAACTGCCGGTCAAATTGCTGTTGCAAATGCAGTTACAATGCGACAGAGCCATACGCCGAACACGATGGCCTTCTCTCTCGGTAGTTCCACGTGGCCATTCGGAGTCCAGTTCTTTTGGTACCGTACATTGTCGTGGTCAGCGCTGTTAGCAGTCAAGTACAGTGGCTACATTCCTGCGTAGTCTTTCTGCAATATCGCGATGGAACATTCATCTTCTCGTAGCCATATTACACGACATATTTCAAACTCATTGAGGTGTTGATAATGGCGTCGTTGTTGCGTTAAAGACATTCGACTCACCACGTCCAATCTCAAAGATAACTAACGCTCAAGAACGTTACAGCGTATATTTAAACAACCCTGATTTGCATCCTAATAGTGGCGCTGCTGCCACCACTCTTATGCGACTTACTTGAAATCTGGGCAGACAACATCTTTCATATCTAGAAACAAGCCTACCAACTTTCTTTTATGTCACTCAACTCCTTCATAGAGCATTTTTTCCCTTCAATGTAGTTTTAGCTATTTTATTGAAAACCTGCGTTATGGCCAATAACATTGACAAGAATGTGCAAGGTTCATGAATCACTCATTGTAAAATAAATCAAAGTGGTAGATCAACAACAGTAGATCAAAGACACCGAAATATGCCAAGTGTTTGCTTTAGTTAGATAAACTTTATACCACTTTGGGAAAGGTACAATAACTGAGTACTACTGCACAACCGGCCGAAATGATTACAATACAAGTACTCAGAATTGGGGATAATCTGTTACAAAAAATTCTCGACTGCCGCGCAGTAATAGCCTCCCTTGCACAGAGTAAGAACCTGTCTACACACCAATAACACTGTCTGACCTTTCCTATAAGCACGATATCAGACTTATAAAGGACAGCATTAACAACAGTTTGCACTATAAATGAGGGAAGCGCTGTATGACAACACACTCAAGGCGCTCAAGACGCTGCCACAATTCGTGCTTTCTAGCAACCGCCGGCAACAGACTGCTCCGTAGCAAGCAGCACTGGGGAAGCTGTGCTTCCACTGTTCGGACAGCACGAACTAGATCGCAGCTATCCAGACGTGTGGTCAGATCCATCCTATTCGCCTGCTTGGTTGTGGTCCAGGGATCCCTCCGATGTTGCTCGATCGTTCTACCATTCCTGCCCAGTGTGTTCAGTGGTCTCCCATACTGACTCGCGCCAGCGCATGTGTTGTGGTGCTCTCAGTGACATGCGCCTTCCTGGAATCTGGCTTCCCCAACTCCAACTATGTTTGCCCGGATTTTCAACCTGCCACGGGTGACTGCAGTCTTGTGACGCAAGTATTTAAATATGCAACCCACAGCACGTTGAAAAGTAATATTTCTTTACAGATGCAACGAATTTCTAAACGTAAACACATTGGCACACCCAAAAAAACAGCTTTTCATACTTGACAGGGATCTGTAATCTGAAAGATAATAACATGATACCGCAACTAGTCTCACCGGTACATAATGGATACTAATACGACTGCACCTAAAAAAGTTATTCTACAATTTTCGTAGTACAATTGCACAACTCTGTTGATTCCACGTAACGTGGGCAAATTCAAGGCTACTATAATGACAAAGTAGCACTACCTAACACGTGACCATGCAAATCTCATCACTGCTCACAATAAATTAGAGAAACCTGGAAGTCTGATGAGATGTTACATGTTTATATACACCACAAACAAGGTCACAGTGCTAAATGTAAACGTCGTGTGACTAGGGCCTCCCGTCGGGAAGACCATTCTCCGGGTTCAAGTATTTCGATTTGACGCCACTTCGGTGACTTGCGCATCGATGGCGATGAAATCACGATGATTAGGACAACACAACACCCAGTCCCTGAGCGGAGAAAATCTCCGACGCAGCCGTGAATCGAACCCGGGCCCTTAGGATTGAGATTCTGTCACGTTGACCACTCAGCTACCGGGGGCGGAAGGCACAGTGCTGTATCACATCCATTTGGCTCAGACAATGGCCAGATATAACTTGCAATAATATAAAATTGGCTCGGAAAATGGCCAGATATAACTTGCAATAATATAAAATACGCTTGAAAATTCATCTTAATTAAAAAGTCGGCTACTGTTGAAAGAATAACTGGATAAACGATCAAAGACTTGGCAGATGCTAGAAAACAGTGGATGAACGGATTCTTTTGTAACAGAAGGGAAGGCACCTGCTGATTGGAAAATGGCCATCATAATCCCATTTTTCGAAAAGAATGATAGAAAGAAATGTTATAACTACAGGGATATCATTGTGACATCTGAAGTTCAACTTTATGAAATAAAAATATACCTTAAGACTAAACCCCTAATTGAAGAAAATTTGTTGGAAGAACAATATCGATTGAGGAACTTAAGATTACCAGCTACTTCAGTCTTTGTTCTTTGGAAATCAATGGAAAAATACGATGAAAGGAACCGAGACCAGTTGTTATACTTTCTGGATGTAAAGAAAGCATTTGCTTTTGTGAACATGGAAAAGGTGAGAGGAACACTGCAGAAAACTGGAATACAGGACGACATGGCACACAGGATCAACAATTTGTTTGAAGATGCCTACAGTAAAACACCTTTGGCATGAAATTTGGGTTAAGACAAATAGGAATTCTCTTCTTTTCTTTACCGTAATAATCGAAGTGGGGTGCCTCCAAAAAAGACCTTATAGATAGAATAAACATTAGTAGAATTCAGAGAGCTACTTACTGATTCGTTCATAGCAGGGTCACAAAGACACGGAGGCATAGGATCCGGACAGGGGAAATCCGAAAACGGGCTCAAGTTGTAAGACTGCAAGGCAAAACATGAAGTAGCTGTTGAGACAGTAATGACTTGGGCGAGACATCGACATTAACGGGCTAATGTACGATCCGAAATTCAAGAGAAAATAGTCCGATGGGAAGACGAAGACGCAGGTACTGGAAAATGGTGAAATCTGACATGGAGCAGAGAGGATAATTATTACAGGAGTCTTGATAGCCAACCTTTCGAATAAAATGGAACGACATGGGATTTGGTGATGATCATGATGATAATAATGATTGGCAAGGTGTTGCAGTTTCGATACTATTACTAGTCGTTCTACATTGTATGAGATGTTCAAGAAGCTGTGTTGTACTTAACACAAGAGAACCTAGAGCAATGCTGTCTAAATACCTTGTTAGGAGAATTCTCTGGTAGGCACGGTGAGTCATCTGCGACTCTAGAGGGCTCTTTAACCTTGACTACAGAGCATGTGGAGCAGGGTGCAGTGGCGGCCCCAGTGGACGGGAGAGTAACTGGCAGGTTACGTTTCTGGCGTGGGGTCAGCCCATCACAGTCCATCGTCTGCGAGAAGCAAAGCACAGCTGAATTGTAAAACAAGACTGGCAAAAGTCGTCACAGCCATAGTTAACGCATTCCTCAGTTTCTCGTTGTCTTCAGTTTGAACACTCTTCTAGTGCAGCTAATGTCTCTTCCAACCGGCCGGTGTGGCAGTGCGGTTCTAGGCGCTTCAGTCTGGAACCGCGTGACCTCGCAGGTTCGAATCCTGTCTCGGGCATGGATGTGTGTGATGTCCTCAGGTTAGTTAGGTTTAAGTAGTTCTAAGTTCTAGGGGACTGATGACCACAGATGTTAAGTCCCATAGCGCTCAGAGCAATTTGAACCATTTGTCTCTTCTACTCCGCGTAACTACTACAACCTAAACCTGTTTGATCCAGCCTTCTGTATTGAAGATTGTGTCTCTCACTACAGTTCTCATCATTTGGACACTGATTGTCTGTCGAAATGTAGTAGGAGGTAACACAGGACAGTATATGACTTTTTACAGATCTGTTGATGGGGTTATACAGAATGGCATAATGATGAGATGATAAAAATTATGTTGCTGATCACGACTAGTGTATTTATATTCAGTGCTAAAGAAAGTCACAGGTCTCCTAAGATATTTATTGTCAAAAATGATACACTCTTCTTCATTACCGAAATCTTATTCCTTGATGCGTCACCGTTTACTGGCAATAATCCATGCTATTAGACAAGTTGCTCCGAAAATCTCTATTATCTTCTACTCAGTTCCAAACCTTAATTTTTTACCCGATCGATGTATCAGCATATTTCTTATACGCCATACATGAGAAGTATATATTGTGTTCTTATTTTTACTGTTTAGCGTCTAAGTTTCATTTTCATACAAGTTTACAAGACAAACAAGTATTTGCAAAAATGACAATAGATAAAGAGAAAGAATCAAGACTCAGGTACAAGAAAATACTGAAATCTGACACTGAACACAAAAGACATTACTGTGCCAGAATCCTTCCGTACATAACGCATGTTATTATCTTGCAACCAAAACTTATTCAACTGATTGTTCGACAATACAACTGTAACCTGACTCGTAACTCTGACTCCAGCCAACTATTTGGATGTACAGACCACCACAGTCGCTTATAGGCAGAGCTACATAAAGTGCTACTACTTTTGGCCAGACCCCAAAATACTCTGTGTACTGGTCACTCCGATTTATATTGGTTGTTAATAAATTTTTATACTCAGGAAAGGATATTTTGCGGTTGCCAGTTTGTATTTGTATCTTCAGTACTTCTGTCATCATCAGTTATTCTGCTGCCCTAATACCAAAACCTATTCACTATTTTTAACGTCTAATTTTCTAATAACATTACTGGTACATCAGCTGACTGAAACTGGTTTCGTTCTGTTATCCATATTTTACTGTCACTGATCATCTTGCAACATCTTCTTTCTACGACACTATCAATACTTTTCATTTGATATTACGAGTACTTTCATGACTGACAGAATTATTCCGGCATCGGCAAACCTTAATTTTTTAACGGCTTCTGAATGAACTTTAATTTCCTTTCCAACTTTTTCCTTACTTCAATTAACGCTTGCTTTATGTATATACTAAATTAACTGCGGGATGGACTATAACCATGTCTCACGTCATTCTAAATTATTGTTTCTCTTTCATGTCCTTCAGCTTTTAGAGGAAATTCCAGTTTCCGTATTCTATCCCTAGTAACTTAAGAACACCAATGAGTATATTCTATCCTACATTGCCAAAAGCTGTTTTCTAAAATTATAAATAACATAAATGTAGCTCTGCCTTTCTTCAACCTACATTCCAAGAGAAGTCCCGTGTTAGTGATGCTTTCCATTCTTCTGTAGGTAATTCATATTATTGCTGTAAGACGACCTGTGTTTAAAAGAATTGTAAGGCTCGCAGACATAGCAAACATTAGGGTCCCATTCAAAATAATGAATGAGAAAACTTATGACTACTAAATGAGACATATCACAATTACTTGGATTCATTTCGATAAAATTATTGAAAAAATGCAAACAATAGCAACATTAATGTAAAAGACCTTGGCATATCTGATATGGGGGTCTTGGGTAGAAGTAATTAGTGAATTACTTCCTCTCTTGAAGTGCCTGGTGACGTTATGATGTTATATAAAAACATAGTATTAGCCAAGAGAATACAACACACATGTGGTTGGAGTTGAAAGCAGGCCGTTCATTGCTTCATGTCTTCAAAGTGAATCTAGAATTTATCGAAATGTCAGTATTTTCCTTATGTATCCTATCATAGTTGCGGCTCGATCTCACAACACTACTGTAGATGTAAGCTAAAGTGTCTGCAAAATCAATCGTTGGTGGCACCAACAACTTTGCCAGTGGCAAAATGCAAAAAAATGGTTCAAATGGCTCTGAGCACTATGGGACTTAACATCTTAGGTCATAAGTCCCCTAGAACTTAGAACTATTTAAACCTAACTAACCTAAGGACATCACATACATCCATGCCCGAGGCAGTATTCGAGCCTGCGACCGTAGCAATCGCGCGGTTCCGGACTGAGCGCCTAGAACCGCGAGACCACAGCGGCCGGCGGCAAAATGCAAGTCGGCAGAAATTTCTGTAAGTCCTTCGAGACATCAGCTCTGGTGATGGCACTCGGCATTGACCATATCGAAGACGGAAACTCAGAGGAAGTTGATGACGAAGATGGAGTAATTTCTGATCGAATGTTTTCTGCAAGGGAATCTCGCACTGCTACGTTTTGCGTCTCTTACCAAATTAATGTTGGGTGGGCTCTGGATCTTCACAGTGGCAACCAACAAAAATTCTCCTTGGAACTCGCTAGTCCCCTTCCTTGGGCTCTCCGCTATTTAGTTAAACAATAACGGTCCTCCTAGCATCCTAAACAGAATAAAGTTGCTTCACTCTCTGTCCAACTCTTTTTGTGACCAATGAGGTGGTATTCGTCAGCACAGCTGAACTTTTCTGTCTAATCTGTAGTTTATTTAAGTGACCCAGACCCTGAAATTCTTGTGTTGCACAAATATTTGTCTTTAGAAACGTCAGCACGTCCAGAGTGTCTTACATCTTCAGAGGCTCAAGACTATGGGTTCCCATTCCATTTTCAAGATTTTTATCCGTGGTGCTTTCTGTTAAACCGTTTCTCTCTTTCTGGGCTGAAAATATTGGTGGTGGGATCTCGCACAGCAGGGGGTCCTTAGGCACTCCAGGGGTCCGTTACAAATAATTGTCTGGATGTGGGCTTTTGACTCTCACCTCTTCTTTAAGGCCTTCTGCAAAATGGCTCTAAGGGTGGCTGCCGACTCTTATTGTTCCTGAACCATTGAGAATGCTTTTAACTTTCACTCAGTTCTACGTGGCATGCAAACCCGAATCAAGAGTAAATGAAGAACAGATTTACGTTACTCAGTCACCGACAATCGCTAGTACAGCTGTTTACTGTATTCCTCAGCGTCAGTTGTTCCGATGATACGACTCTTTAATTACGAATGTGCATAAGTGACACGACTGTGTCCGGAAAGAAAACGGTTTGCATAACATTATTTGTCAACCAAGGCTTATTAAACTGATTGTTCTGTAATAATCTGTCCCTAAATATTGCTTTCCATGAGACTGCTGTAGCCAATTGTTTGGATGTACAGACCACCCCAATCGCTTATTGGCAGAGCAACGTAAAGTTCTACTATTTATGGCCGATCCTTAAATGCTCTGCGGTCCGACCTATTCGCTAAGCTTTACTACATACCACTTCCCTATTTGTACTTTCCATGTCACTGTTGCTTGCTCCAAGTGTTTCAACTGGATCCGTTTTCAGTAGTTGTGCTGGAAAGTACGACTAGTGGTTTGGTAGTGTAATGTTCGTGTTGTTGACGTTGATGAGGAAAAGAAAGGGGCTGAAACCCTGGGCTTGACGTCTCAAACTACAAGGGGACCAATGAGTTTAACGTTCTCATCCGACAGACAGAGGATCGACAATGTCGCATACGCTTATACCTCGAGGCACCTAACAGGGATTTGAAATATAGCCCTAGAGATTGAGGAAAACCAGGTGATCATGAAAATAAAACCACTGTATCTCCTTTCGGGTTAGCTACTGGTGACGAATATTTCTTCCATCTGAAACTAGCTGGAGGCTAGGCAGAAAAGACTTTTTAGATTTTTCCAGTTATCAAATTAGTATTTCTTGATGGAACAGGATATGAAATATAGCTAAAACATATACGATCGAGTGTTCTGACTACTTCAGTTCTGAAATATTAAATAATGTTTCACTGTTGTTTGAAAATAAACAGAAAAAAATTAATAATTTTTAATAAAAACGCTGGATAAAAATTTCCTTCCGTCTAATATAGGCATGATAATTAGTTCTGATCGCTGCTGCAAAAAGTTAGTATTGTGTGCACATCTGTCTTAAGTGAGCTGATATTTCGTTTCTTTCCCTGTCGATGAGAATCAAGTTTGTATATCAGAATAGTACAACTTTACCTGCAACTGAATTTAATTGCACAAGCTTAGTAACAGAATTGTGTAGTTATTTAGCATGAAACATTAAAAACCACAATCTATAACCCGTTTTAAAACTAAAGAAATACTGAAACATAATTTAATTTTGTGAACTCAGCTTATTATTTTCAACCCCACTGTATATTAATGTTACCAATTTTTTGTTTCACAGTGCTGGTAAAATTTATACTGACATTGAAAGGTTTTAATTAATTTGGTTATAGAACAACGTAAACCACAATTTTTAGATGTATGCGAACAATGCTAAAATATGGAAACTCTAATGAAAGAACATTAATACGCTGCAGGTATAATGATCAAACGTGCTTTGCTAGTGAGGCAGTGTAGTTCGCGTAAAGAAAATTCTTACAGTCTCTAGACAACATGTTTTTCATTAAAAAAATCGTTTGCTCGAATAGCGCGATGAAACTTGATGTTGTGGACGAGGTTTTAATGAGACTGAGGGAAGCAACGGTCCATTATTTCGCTACATTCATTTCGGAGGCGAGCTCTAACACGGATGGAAATAGTGATGAGACATCATGTATAGGTCGTGTTACTAATGACTTTACTCTGTGTGGAAATCCATTTCATTTTCTACAGTTATTATTTTCCCTGTTAGAGTACCCGAAACTGAAAAATGCCATAACTGTGTAACGAAATACGGTGCTTTATTAACTGACTTGGAAATTCTATATTTGGGAAGTACGAAGCACTCATGTCTGCTGCCAAGTACTGTGTATCTGTCTTGTTGGTAAGTGTTCATGTGAAGAAGTTAGACACAAAACTTAAGGACACAATGCGCTGCATTACTGGTTCCATCAAATCAACTCCATGCCACTGGGTACCTGTACTGAGTCACATCCCTCCACCTCACTTAAGGTGGAAACAAGCTCTACCGAGGGAGGCCCAGAAAATCTTTGTACCACCCTCTCTACCACTGCACCAGGAATTCTGTCATCCGTCACAGCAACGATTGCGATCAAGATGACCAGCAAGGGTTAGTGTAGGACAACTCATCGCAGATGATTTTGATCTAAATGAAAGCTGGAAGCATGAATGGTCAACAAAAACATTGGGAACAAGAGCCCATCACCTTGATCCCACTAAGAAGCCAAAAGGTTTTCACCTACCGAGGAACCTCTGGTGCCCCCTCAGCAGGTTAAGGACTGGACATGGTTGTTGTACGTACTTCAGGTATAAATGGGGCTGGATCAGTTCACCAACGTGTGAATGTAATCAAGAAGAGCAGACTATTGAACATTTAGTCAAACGCTGTCCACTTCATTCATACCCTGTAATTCCAGATGACTTGTTCACTCTCACACCCAGGTTAATAAACTCGTTGAAAAACACGGACTTTAAGGTTTAATCATGTTCCATATCATATGCATATTGTATAAAATCAGTTGCCTTATATCAACTGTATATTGTATAAAATCACCATACTATGAAATAAAATAAGAGGAAAACGATGTTAATAGATTAAGGCACACTTTCCATTTTCTTTTTGTATCGCATTTTGTATCAATTCAGCACGTAATTATTAAAAATTAAAATGCACAGTATTGATGTTCCACAGTAAAATTGTTTTATAGTCCATTGTGAACGGGCCATCTGCTTTCTAGACCACCTTCAGACAACTTAAGAATAAATAGATAGTCCACACACCATCTGAGAGAGTTTATGGCTGTAAAAAGATTGTTTTTCGAAATATAGGTGACATTATACGGCTACATATCTCAATGAAAAACACAAGCATTATGGAATACACAAAGACGCTATAAATAATAAATCTTACACTACGTAACACCCATAGATTAAAAGTATAAGAATTTAGAGGCCATAACAGTAGAAAAATGACTATTGACGCAAACTAACGTGTTTGTGGACAATGTAACTGATGAGAGTCATGAACAGGCGAAAAAGGAAAAACCAGAGGGGAGTTATACTATTAATACGTTTTTCGATTTGATATATAGTCGTAAAAGGTTATATCTCCGGAAAAATCTTTTTATACCCATAAACTCTCGCTGATGGTGTGTACAGTATCTGTCTAGTCTTAATTTTTCTGAGGATGGGCTAGAAAGCCGAAAGCGGATTCACATCGACCTACAAAATTGATAGTATGGTGGAACATTAGTACTGCGTATTTCAATGTTTAATATATATATATATATATATATATATATATATATATATTCCATAAATGTCATGTAGTAGTAATATCTAGGCTATATCATTGCCTTGCATAGATAGAAATCCACTACTAGATATTCACTTTATTATCATCGGATTGCACATGAAATTACACAGTTTAAAATAATCTTGTAGAGGTGTTACGTTCTGTTAAGTTGGCAGCAATAAATTTAATAAACATGCAAGACTATTGAGAAAATAGCAATACATTATTATGACTAAAATTCTTCAGGGTATTATGCCGCGTCATTTCTAAAAACTAATAACAATAATAAACTTAAAACCGACGTTTCGGCCGAATTGCAACCGCCTTCCTCAGGGCATGACTGGTTTTGCATGGGGATAGGCGCTTCTATTTATTACAATCGATGTCTGACGTCACTGTTGTAAGACTTTTAATTGGCCCTTCAATATGATTGGCTAGTCATGACGTAAGGGAAGATGGAAAGGAAGAGGCTATTCGTAGATGTCCATGTCGTCAACGATTGGTAGCTGTCCGCCAATCAGCATTCGGCTTCTGGTCGGCAAGTTTTCCTCCTGGTGTACGTGGAAGTGTACTGACAGTTGCTCTACAGCTGTTTGTGCAGATACGACCGTGTCCCGTGAAGCTTCTGCCCCGCGAACCCTCGCGGCCCGTTGGACTGGGACGGCCGGCAGCCAGCACTCCGGGAGTTGGTAGCCATCTTCTCTGATGATGTTGTCAGGCTGCTTGATAATTTCGATCGCCTCCCGTATTTTGCGCTCTCGCATCCACGATTCTTTCGCCAGTAGTCAGGCTTCCTGGGACCTGATACGTTGTCTACAGCCACGGTGGTGTTCCGCTATCGCCGATTTATTGGTTCAAATGGCTCTGAGCACTATGTGACTTAACTTCTGAGGTCATCAGTCCCTTAAAACTTAGAACTACTTAAACCTAACTAACCTAAGGACATCGCACACATCCATGCCCGAGGCAGGATTCGAACCTGCGACCGTAGCGGTCACGCGGTTCCAGACTGTAGCGCATGGAACCGCTCAGCCACCTCGGCCGGCCGCCAATTTATTATGTTGTACTCGTACATAGCGTTCGTGTTCTGCTACTCGTAAGATGACAGGTCTCCCTGTTTCTCCCATGTAGGCATCTCTGCACTCACACCGTAGTTCGTAAATACCTGCAGTGTTAAGATTGTTGACTACATCCTTGATGGAACCTATCATTTCGTGGATCTTGTGACTGCTTCGAAAAATACAAACAACGTAATAAAAAGGCGTGGTGGCGAGGACGGAGCCTCTCCGTCGTTTCTAGGTCCCCGGTTATCATACAACGACTACTTAATACATTTAAAATTATACGAAATTACTTCTTTGCTTCCCTGGATGTTCTAGAATATTCAATTCTAGATACAAGTCTGGGATATGTTTTATTAGATTCACCAGAGTAATGACAACAAAATACCTGGAAATCCTGTGTTACTTTAACCTCATACAGTCATGCGACGGCTTCATATTAGCGAAGTTGCTAAATTTCTGGCAAAATCTTTTATTAGCCGTAACTCCGTAACTAAACATTTGCGAACCTATGTTTATATCAACCTTTTTCTTTAGTTTTACTTGTAGAATAACATATTCAAATATTTGCATATCTTCGTGAATACCCTGTATATGAAGAGAGAGAGAGAAGATGTAGTAAAATTTATATATTTTTTAAATTTACATTCTAAAACATTACTAGAAATTGTATTTTGTGTAATAGGAATTGTTTAAAGGACATCTCTACAAATTAACAATTTTGGGTTTTTTCTTCTATTTGTGCTGTGAAACCTCGCTTGTTACCATGGTTAATGATTCTAGGTCCTCTCAAAGTACCGTATTCGTTTTCATCAGTGAGTTTGCGAGTATCAAAATATGTGACATAAACTTTAAGATTACATTGTCTTAGAAGCTTAAATGTGTTAAACCACCAAGGGACTGTAGACTGTAGTATGAGACAAATTTCAACTTGACACCTGTTCTTGTTGCTGAGAAAAAGCGCCCTTAACAGTTTGACGAACAGACAGACAAACATACAACAAAGCGATCATTTAAGGGTTCCGATTTTATCGACTGAGGTGTGGAGCCCAAAGAAAAGGGAAAAGACGAGACTCAACGTTTGGCAATCGACGATCCCTTTGTGGTGAAAAAAGTTAAGAGGAGTGTAATGCTGCTCACAATATAGAATGCACCTGTAAACAGAAACCTGTTGTTGGAGGCTTTAGTAACTACGGAGTTCCGAGATCACAATTTCTGGCATATAATAATGAAGCACAGCAAAGATTGTGACGTAGCCATCTCAAATCTCTCACCGATATTTCGTTACTTGTCTGCACATTTCTTGGTTAGTTTTGACGAGAGTACAAGGCTAGCTAACTCTGCAGGTAGGCTTCAAATTATCTTGTTAAGAAACGAGGGGGGTAGACGCTCGTTCCATGGTCTAGCATGACTGCAGAGGTCAGTGACAGAGGCTCTAGTGAAACGAGGAGGGACCCCAGGGAAGCGACTGCTAAATGCTCCTGCCCCTCGTCTTAGCGGCAGATGCTACTTTCTCGTTTGAAGGCAACTGCCTCTAAACCACGGCAAATCCGTAAAATATATTGCACGTGACAAATTCACTTCCCTATACTCAGATCTAACAACAGGCTGCCCCTGCGCCAATCGGCCAATGAGAGAAAATTCGATGCCTTTTCCCTCCAAATCTTGTTATCTAATCAACTGCGTCTTTCCCGCACAGTGCTTAGGCGTGAAGGGCTCAATCAATGAGTGGAACATCGCTTACAGCCGACACCAACCTGTTGCATGTTGAGATGAATTTTGTAAGCCAAGAATGCGGAATTTTCGCAGGTTTCCCCTGTATTCAAGACGATAAAGCGACATTCGTGCTGGTCACTGTGGTTATGGATGGGTGTTCTCAGGGACATGTAGCTGGAGTTTAGGTTTAGAGGAGAATTTCGGGTACTTGTCGAGGGGACGCCGTCTGGGGCAATCGTGGTCCAGAGGACATCAGTGGTTCTGTTGCACTGTTTCTGAGTTTTGAGTAAGTTCACGTTTCCCCTTAGCACTGTCCACTTTCTGAGTAGCTCCGAATTTACTGGATATGCGGAACAACTGAAGTTGCCTGATTAATTGTGTTACTTCGTGGCTTTTGGACTCTTATTATGCATTTGCGAGCTGCACAGATTAAGTAAGCTTACGTCGTTTCATAATCAGTCTTCTACAAAGATAATGTACATCTCCACAGTGTAAACGGGACATTCAAGGTTAAACTGAATTTCTAGAGAGCTTTGTGTTTCAATAGTTTAGATGACTTTGTGCCCGTTTCCTCTATATTCTCAATTGTATTCCGATCTCTGTCTTCCTTTACAGCTTTTACACTCTGGAGCTCCCTATAGTACCAAGGAAATTGCTACCTAACGTCTCCACAGATGTCCTATTGGCCTGTCTCTATTTTATTTCAGTGTTTTACATATATTCCTTCCCTCGCCGATTCTGCGGAGGACCTGCTCATATCTTACTTTATTAGTCTACGTAATTTTCAATGCTCTTCTGTAGCTCCACATCTCAGATGCTTTGATTCTCTTCTATTCCAGTTTTTTGTACAGTTCTTATCTCACTACTACAAAAGGCTGTGATCAGAACTCTAAACATTCATGGTGGTGTCTGTTTGTTCTATATCGTATCTAACTACCACTTTCGCGCGACGACGCTCTGAGCGTGTGTTTTTAGGGAATTAACTAGTTTGAACCTGGGACCTGTTGCTGGTAAGGAGACGCCAGACCACACATGACATGTAGAATTCAGAAGAGTTCAGTGAGACTAGCGATGATATAACCAAATACTTAATGATCTCAGCGTCAGCTCCACTGCACTCCCTGTAAAAGAATCTTAATACTAACTAAATTTAGTGGAAGGGGTTCAAGGCTTTCCTATTTTTAGTTAGCTGGTAAAATAACGTCGAAAAAGCAGTTAAGTTTACCATTGGAAATTTTATTCTACTCACAAAACATTGTTTATAAATTGCACTTTTGATAAAAGGAAGTGTTTTAATACAGAATGGTAAAAACCAACTGCGTTCAACAAAATGTGAACGAATATTCCCTGAATGGGTTTCCAAGTTCAACAAAGGATCGAAGGATGACCTATGCCATATCACGTCTATAATCTAGGTTTAAATTAAGTTTCACAAAAGAGAAAACTATCAAAATGGTCTACAGTGACCCTCAATTTTCTTTAATTACTTATCTAACTTGTCGTAAATTAGAGTGGCTGATGTGGCTTCTCAATAACTATATAACAGAAAAATCATCGCGTTTCAGATCTTTACTTCAAGTGGCAAATGTGAACACCATGAGTTTTAATTTACGATCGACACTAGTATTAAGCAAAAAGGGGGTGTAACAGATGAGACTTCTGAGTTCTGAGTGAAGCGTTATGCGCTCAAAAATGCGGCATCGCGTGCGTTCATTACCTTGTCGGTGTTCGTCAGGGGGGCGGCGGCCCACGCAGCAGCCATCCAGCTCGCCGTCTCGGAACTAACTCTCCTAACCTCTCCTTACTACAATTTACCGAAGTTGGTTTAAAAAAAAAAACTATCTGGCTGTGTTTTCATCTGACCAATCAGGGTCTCAATGTTAACCTTAAGCTCCGCCTACAAAAATTCTGTCTATCCAATGAGAAACGTTATACTTTTCGTGGTGGGGCATTGTTTTTAAAGTTTGCAACGTAACAGAAACGCGAAAAAGTCTCACGCTAAAACTCGCAGCTGGTGTGGTCCTTTTAGCGTTATCGTAAGATCTATACTGTTTTTCTGGAGTGCTCTAGCTCTTAACATGGGCTGGGGGGTGGTCCTTGACGTAACAGTGACGCGAAAAAGTCTCAGGCTAAAACTTGTGGGATATGTGGCCCTAGTGGTTAGCTGGCGACGTGGGTGTCCAGTCCGTCCCTTATCGTAGGGCCTTCTAGCTTAACACGGTTCTGCTCTCGACTTCTGTTCTCGTTTCTCCCCTCGGAACGGCGTCGGTCTCACGGTGGGAAGGTACGACATGCATTTATGAATTCTTGTGTTAGTCTGTAGAATTCCATTTGCTCACTCGTTACTCGTATTACTTTGATTAATTTAATGTAACGATTTATTCGGAGCTATGTAACATACTACTGGATTTGCTTATCATGTCAGGGTTTTCATGGAAGGTGTTGGATTTGCCTGACACCTTACAGAACGTACATTCTCAGAAATTTCTTCCTCAAATTAAGCCCTATGTTTGATACTCGTAGACTTCTCTTGGCCAGTAGCACTCTTTTGGTCATTGCTGATCTGCTTCTTATGTCCTCCTTGCTTCGTCCATCATGGGCTGTTTTGCTGTCTAGGTAGCAGAGTTCCTTAACTTCGTGATCACTAATTCTGATGTTAAGTTGCTCACTGTTCTCATTCCTGCTACTTCTCATTACTTTCTTCGGTTTACTTGTGATCCATATTGTGCACTCATCATACTGTTCTACATCTACATCTACATCCATACTCCGCAAGCCACCTGACGGTGTGTGGTGGAGGGTATCCTGAGTACCTCTATCTGTTCTCCCTTCTATTCCAGTCTCGTATTGAACGTGGAAAGAAGGATTGTCGGTATGCTTCTGCGTGCGCTCTAATCTCTCTGATTTTATCCTCATGGTCTCTTCGCGAGATATACGTAGGAGGGAGCAATATACTGCTTGACTCTTCGGTGAAGGTATGTTCTCGGAACTTTAACAAGAGCCCGTACCGAGCTACTGAGCGTCTCTCCTGCAGAGTCTTCCACTGGAGTTTATCTATCATCTCCGTAACGCTTTCGCGATTACTAAATGTAACGAAGCGCGCTGCTCTCCGTCGGATGTTCTCTATCTCTTCTATCAACCCTATCTGGTACGGATCCCACACTGTTGAGCAGTATTAAAGCAGTGGGCGAACAAGCGTACTGTAACCTACTTCCTTTGTTTTCGGATTTCCTTAGGATTCTTCCAATGAATCTCAGTCTGGCATCTGCTTTACCGACGATCAACTTTAAATCACTCCTAATGAGTACTCCCAGATAATTTATGGAATTAACTGCTTCCAGTTGCTGACCTGCTATTTTGTAGCTAAATGAGAAGGGACCTATCTTTCTATGTATTCGCATCACATTACAGTTGTCTACATTGAGATTCAATTGCCATGCCGTGCACCATGCGTCAATTCGCTGCAGATCCTCCTGCATTTCAGTACAATTTTCCATTGTTGCAACCTCTCGATACACCACAGCATCATCTGCAAAAAGCCTCAGTGAACTTCCGATGTCATCCACCAGGTCATTTATGTATATTGTGAATAGCAACGGTCCTATGACACTCCCCTGCGGCACACCTGAAATCACTCTTACTTCGGAAGACTTCTCTCCATTGAGAATGACAAGCTCCGTTCTGTTATCTAGGAACTCCTCAATCCAATCACACAATTGATCTGATAGTCCGTATGCTCTTACTTTGTTCATTAAACGACAGTGGGGAACTGTGTCAAACGCCTTGCGGAAGTCAAGAAACACGGCATCTACCTGTGAACCCGTGTCTAAGGCCCTCTGAGTCTCGCGGACGAATAGCGCGAGCTGGGTTTCACACGACCGTCTTTTTCGAAACCCATGCTGATTCCTACAGAGTAGATTTCTAGTCTCCAGAAAAGACATTATACTCGAACATAATACGTGTTCCAAAATTCTACAACATTCCATTCAACTCATCGCGTAATTATTCTCCCCTTTACTGAGTATAGCAATATCATCAACGCATCTTATCACTGGTATCCTTTCACCCTGAATTTTATTCCCACATTTGAACATTTCTTTTATTATCGTCGTCGCTGCTTCGATGTATGGATTCTATAATAGTGTGAGACAAACTACATTCCTGTCTTACTCCCTTATTAATCCGGAGACTCCGTTCTTGGTCTTCCAGTCATATCGTTCCCTATTGGTTCTTGTAAATATTGCATACTACCCGGCTTTCCCTACGGCTTACACCTATTTTTCTTAGAGTTTCAAACATTTGCACCATTTTACTTTGTAGAACTCTTTTTGTATGTCGACAAATCCTATAAACGTGTCTTACTTTTTCTTCAGTCTTGCTCCCATTATCAACCTATACAAATAAATATAACCCTCGCTTTCCTAATGTGTTCGTCTCAATGTGGCCGCGTTCCGTTGCAAACCAGGTGTCAAACCATTTGTTCAATTGTTAAATGTGACAGTATTTTTATCTCTGGTTATGATTGATGTTTCCTGAGCCTTGAGCTCGTCATAGATGTGCTAAAGGCTGTTCTTAGAGAGTCCAAGTATGAATAGACAAAATGCCCACTTTTCACGTTACGTATATCGATGTAAGCGGAGATTTACACGATTGCTCTAACCCACAATACTCTCCCTCCCTCTCTCTCTCTCTCTGCCTCCCTCCCTCTCTCTCTTTGTCTCTCTCACTATTTCTCTCTCTCTCTCTCTCTCTCTCTCTCTCTCTCTCTCTCTCTCTATCTATCACACACACACACACACACACACACACACACACACACACACACACACAAAGGGATGAGCGCCGAGCTTGCACGTTTATTGTATGCCTTTATGTTGGCAGATGTCTATGCTGAATAGTGAGTTTGGGAGGAACGTGAATGATAACAGATTAAGGATAGGGAAAGGTGGAGGTGTCTTCGATTCCATTGGTACAACGGACGACGTGAACACAAAATCATATTATGTTTCAAATGGCTCTGAGCACTATGGGACTTAAGTGCTGAGGTCATCAGTCCCCTAGAACTTAGTACTACTTAAACCTAACTAATCAAACGACATCACACACATCCATGCCCGAGGCAGGATTTGAACCTGCAACCGTAGCGGTTGCGCGGTTCCAGACTGTAGCTCCTAGAACCGCTCGGCCACTCCGGCTGGCAAATCGTATTATGGTACTACATTTTTCTCGTAATGAGTTGTTGAGAAAATATGCACACAAATATTACTGTGTAGTGACATTATAATTCTGCTTTCTTTTTGGAAAGAGAGGAAGGTAACGTGGCAGGTAAAGCTGGATTGCTTGAAACCCTGATAGTTAAATGGATCTGCTGAACACACACACTCACCGCATCATTCTCACAATTACAATATATGTCCGACGTCAGTACAAGACGCAAAAACATGAGTGAACATGTTACAGATATAATGATGCCGCGCTGTGATCATCTGAGTAACGCCATTAGGAGCCGCTAGTGAGTTAGTTAGTTACACGTTTCATAGACCATCTGAATGATTCTTTTATAGAAACGATGCGAAACGAGTCAGTTATGCAGGATAATTATGCATGATTAATGAACACATAATTTTTCGCACTAATCATCCAACGGCACTTAAAAACGATCACATCACGTAGCTAAATGTCCGATATTGAATACTTCGAGCATGACCGCAGTGGAAAACGAATTCGGCTTTCTTTGTCCGCCGCTCTGTCGTTTAAGTAATGTGTGGCAAAAGAGATGAACTACACTAAACAAAAGTTATTTCATTCAATGTGAAGTTCATTTTGCTTTTTAAAAAATCAGATGACTCTCCTTTTAAAAATCATATCACTCGATCTAGGTCATGGTGACCTGATGGTTTAATTGAAAACGCACCCCATATGAATATGGGAATGAGAAATGCCTCAGATGTAAAATCAAAATTACCTGTTGCGATATCGTCCTTTGACCTTACAGAAATCCACGAGACAATTGCATCAAACGCAGAAACTGCGATAAAGTGAGCTAAATCGATTGTTAGGCTATAGGCCTTGGAAGATCTGACAGCTCCTTACTTCTAGAAAGGTCATCGGTCATCCTCCTTGCGTAAGCCACCGTTCTATTGTAGCTCCGTAGTCCTGACGTCAGGAATGTTCCAGTTAGCGAACCAGGTTCGCGGGAGGATTCGCTGGCGCAACTTAGCCCGTCGTTACTACGCCACTAAGATAATCCAGTCCAAGGTCAATGTGGAATTTGTTTATTACGACGTGTACTATACTGTAACTTGGAATAGATGAAGCAATCAAAACATTAATTTGCAAGCATTGTCTATACAACATGCCCCAATTCAAGGAAAACGTAATACATAATTTGAGTCTATGAGCGAGCAATACCGTGTCCTATAGGAATGTATCTGACAAAAATAAATAACTGTAAAAAGAGAAGTGATTTGACTTTGAATGTTAATTGTTCGAGTGGTGGGAGACACGGATGATAGCAGGAGCGTGACCACAACATGGAGTTGTAAACTTTCATATGAAAGATAAAATCGAAACTCAAACTGCGTCGATCGATATTTCTGGTACCGCGCGCCGGGGAATTTGAATCGCCGCCAGACGTCATGGACGTCGATGACCCCTAGAGGTCTCTGCACAATCGCTCCGTAAGCTGTGGCGGCGTGCGCCTCCTGGCCCGCTTTCAGTCTGAGGGCGCCACAGTGGAACACGTGGTTCCAGCTGCCAATAGCGGAGCCCCCGATAATTTAAGCGCCTGCCTCTCACTCAGACAGCGAGTCTAATCTTACGGACGTCTCAGGTCACTTCGCCTCGCCTTAGACAGGTTATTTACCCTCTTGTTCTGTGTGCGAGTGGACGTGGTTGTTAGTGTGGTGTCACCGCCAGACACCACACTTGCTAGGTGGTAGCCTTTAAATCGGCCGCGGTCCGGTAGTATACGTCGGACCCGCGTGTCGCCACTATCAGTGATTGCAGACCGAGCGCCGCCACACGGCAGGTCTAGAGAGACTTCCTAGCACTCGCCCCAGTTGTACAGCCGACTTTGCTAGCGATGGTTCACTGACTTCTACGCTCTCATTTGCCGAGACGATAGTTAGCATAGCCTTCAGCTACGTTGTTTGCTACTACCTAGCAAGGGGCCAGTATCCGTACTATTGATATTGTGAATCATGTACCATAAAGAGCGACGTTCTCCATTAATGGATTAAAGTTAAGTATTCCACAAGCTGCGTCCGTTTTTCTCAATTCTAATTCCCTTGTCATGTTCCAGACCTCACGCCAGCCTGCGTGAGCTAAAACGCGTGCATTTCGGCCTCCTTGAGGAACACGGTTGGCTCTCCTGCCAACCACAACAGTTAGGTTTTCTTGTGACTCCGTTGTTTCGATCTTGTTGTTGTTCGTTCTGTTCTTCGTTGGTCGTGTCCGTCCTCTGCCGTTGTTTTGTTGTTCACGGACCGCTCCGCGTGTCCCGCCGCGCTTTCCGTCACTTCATCCCCGCGACCGTTCCGACCGCCGTTACAACATATTAAAGTACCGAACAGCGCAAATTGCTAAAATAAGCAAGCGCAGACATCGTCGTTGGAGAGCCGAAAAGCTTGTAGGACCGTAATACTGTCAAGTTCAATACAATAAATGATTAGCAAGATAATAGCACGATAATCATACATGATAATCATACTTTGTACAGAACATTAGACAGCAGGTCGACTTGAGAAAATGTAAATGCACATTCGATAACAGGCTCATGGCGCGCGGTCGTAATGAAAATGCCAATTAGTAACTCAAGGTACACTGAAGAGCCAAAGAAACTGATACATCTGCCTAATATCGTGCAGCGCTCCCGCGAGCACGAAGAAGTGCCACAACACGACGTGGCATGGATTCGGCTGATATCTGAAGTAGTTCTGGAGGGAACTGACACCATTAATTCTGCAGGGCTGACCATAAATCCGTAAGAGTGCGAGGGAGTGGAGATCTCTTCTGAACAGCTTGTTGCTAGACATCCCAGATATGCTCAATAAAGTTCGTGTCTGGGGAATTTGATGGTCACCGGCAGTTTTTAAAACTTAGAAGTGTTCCTGGAGCTGCCTAAGTTCGTCTGAATGCACAATGAACATGAATGGATCCAGATGATCAGTCAGGATGCTTACGTACGTGTCACCCACCAGAGTCGTATTTACACGTATCAGTGGTCCCATATCACCCCAACTGCACGCGCCCCACACCATTACAGAGCCACAACCAACTTGAACCGTCCCCTACTGACAGGGAGGGTCCATGGATTCATGTGGTTCTCTCCATACTTGTACACGTCCATCCGCTCGATACAATTTGAAACAAGACTCGTCCAGCCAGCAGTAAGTTTCCAATAATCAACAGTCCAATGTCGGTGTTGACGGGTCACGCGAGGCGTAAAGCTTTTGTCGTGCAGTTATCAGGGGTATAAGAGCGGGCTTTCGGCTCTGAAAGCCCACATCGACGATGTTTCGTTAAATGGATCGCACGGTGGCATTCGTTGATGACCCAGCACTGAAATCTGCAGCAATTTGCGGATGGGTTGCACTTCTGTCACGTTGAACTCTTCTTTCGTCGTTGGCCCTGTTCTTGCAGGATCTCTGCACATCGCTTTGGTTCACTCCAAGACGCCTGGACACTTCCCTTGTTGAGAGCCCTTCCTGGCACAAAGTAACAATGCGGACGCGATCGACCCGCGGTATTGACCGTCTAGGCATGGCTGAACTAAAGCGATGTCGGGGATTTGATGTTTTACCGGATTCCTGATATTCACGGAACACTCGTCTAATGGTCGTACGGGAAAATCCCCACACCATCGGTACCTTGGAGATGCTGTGTCCCAGCGCACGTACGCCGACTATAACACCACGTTCAAACTCACTTAAGTCTTGATAACTTGCCGATCTAACATCTGCGCCAGACACTTGTTGTGTTATATAGGCGCTGCCGACCGATGCGCCGTATTCTGCGTGTTTACATATTTCAGTATTTGAAACGCATGCCTATACCACTTTCTTTGGGGCTTCAATGTATATTTCTTATTATCCGGTATGTGAACAAAAATAAATAAGGAACATTCTTCCTGCACAACAGCTAATAGGCGGTGAAAGACAATAGCTGCAACAGGAGTAAATCGTACATAGTTTTTTTTTTTTTGTTAACGGATGATACACGAATTTTAAAAAGATTTTATTACATGTGCTAGTGCTGTACTCTTTCCAGAATAATTACGTCTTTGAATTTAAATTATGTTATAAGGTCTTCCTCTCACTTAAGAATTTTATGTCCCACGTTCATCACCGTTGTAAAGCACTGGAAGTGATAGTTTTGAACTTGAGCCTCCTGGATGATAATGTTATGACAGTTGTTTGGTTAGTCGCCTGAGCTGTATCAAATCGATGGCTAAAATATCTTTTGCTTCCTCCAACAACACAAATGAAATAATTCGAAATAACGGAAGATCAGGTAGCATCAGACAGTGCCTTATTTCGGACAAGAGATGTATCTAAACTCAAGTGATAGTGACAATACCTGCCGCGACTCTGTAGTGTGAACGGTTTTGAATCAAAGGAAGAGTGCGTTTTAGATTGGCACTTATTTGCTCTCGTTCAGTTTTCAGTTGCGCGAACGTAGCTCTGGACTGCTGTGTTTTGTTTGTAAGTGAGCAATATTATATTACTGTTGTTTCTTAGGAAAAAACTGATATTGTTCATTACGTAGTAGGCTATGATAAATTCTAGCCCACGTAATAACAATGGCAGTCTCAGATTACTTAAAGGTTATGTTATACTGTACCGGGCAAAGTAGATAGCATAAAAATTAGATTCCTGCGGTTTTATTGTTTAAAAGGCAAATATGGAGAAGTCAGGAAATAAGTGGGAAGAAAATAACATAAGGGAAGCCGTGTAAGAAGTCTCGAACCACGGAAGCGAGCGAGAAATATTTCTATAAAATTTTAGCTGGAGACGTAGAGGTAGAAATAAGCCTGTTTTAGGGTATAGTAATTTTTGTTTACTAGGACATTCAGTTACGAATAGAAAAAGTACTGGGCAATCACAGGAAAAATTCTGATAGCCAGCTTATGCCTTTAAAAGAAGCATTCTTAAATCTAGTGCATAACTATGCAGAGAAACTGGAAACGAAGCATTTGTTGATTGGGACCGTGATTCTGGGAATGATATGAAGACTTAAGACTGAGGACAGCTCAATACCCGATTTTGGATCGAGCAGCTGGTATTGGCAATGAACAATTTTACAGTTTACTCAACAAACTAGGTGATCCAATGGACAAAGTCAAGTGTATTGTTACATTGCCAGACAAAAGAAGTGAAGTACCCTGAACACATGTTAGGATGTCGAAGTAGCTTCGTGCACATGTGCTCCACCGGTGGATATGAAATGATTATACTTGCAATAACCTGTGACAGGTGGAACAGCCACCAGAGAGATTTGCTGTTGTTAGTATTTAGTGTTGTTACCAGCATCCTAAGGTACACACCTAGGGGTGTGAACTGCTCAGATCTTGAAAGATCATTTTAAAGGACAAGAAGATGCCGTGTGCTAATGTGAGACAGGGGTACAGCGTGGACAGAATTTGAAAGGAGCCTCATTATGGCTTTGCATTTGGGTGGCTGGTCGAATTGAGCAGTATCCAGGTTTATACGGTAGTCGGTTATTACTGCAGTCCGATGCTAGACGGCAATCTAACAAGTGAGACCAGGCATAATCGTCGTCAAATTTCCCGTCGACCACATCTGACCAGCTAAAGGGAGGTTCACCGTGAAGCGCACGAAGCACTTCATACGCACTGCTCGTCCACACCTGCCGTCCGACAACCGATAACAGTCTACCTGCCACAT
Organism: Schistocerca gregaria; assembly: GCF_023897955.1. NCBI lineage: Eukaryota > Metazoa > Arthropoda > Insecta > Orthoptera > Acrididae > Schistocerca > Schistocerca gregaria. Next base: position 528,873,223 of record NC_064922.1, on the reverse strand, counting down.
TCTGTGTCAACCCGCACCGAGAGGCTGTAAGGTACTTCCTACTTTGTGCGTTTCTGACCGAATACAGTCGGTGCACTAGAGTATACACGCCTGACCGTGTTCGTATATCGTAAAGCGCAGCGCGCTACCACGCGGGACGTGGAGAAGAGTCGCACCTGGATATAACCCGCCCGGAGGATTAACCAGCTGGTACACCGACCAGCCTGAGTTTGAGTTTAGGCTGTTTCCCACAGCTATATGGACGACAAACTATGGACTCGTCCCAAACCTCCCCCTCAGAGAATTCGATATACAAGCAGTTAGAGGCAGTAACACCACCCCACTTATTTAAGGAATCTAACTCCTATGTACAAGGGTTGGAACTTAAATAGTAGCAAATATTAATTCACAACCGATACAAAAGAAACAAAATGGTTCAAATGGCTCTAAGCACTATGGGACTTAACTTCTGAGGTCATCAGTCCTCTACACTTAGAACTACTTAAACCTAACTAACCTAAGGAGATCACACACATCCGTGCCCGAGGCAGAATTCGAACCTGCGACCGTACCAGCAGCGCGGTTCCAGACTAAAGCGCCTAGAACCACTCGGCCACAGCAGCCGACGATACGAAATAGTTACATGATTGCACCTGTTACTGACGTTCAAGGTAGTCACCAGCGTTGTGTAGAACCCGTTGCCAGCGATGTGGAAGGCGTAGTATACCGTTAGCAGAGCCTGTTCTGTTGACGGTTCGAATGGAGCGATCTACTGCCTGTCGAATCACTCGACAGTTCTGAAATTTTACAGTGAGTTGTTGTTGTTGTTGTTGTCTTCAGTCCTGAGACTGGTTTGATGCAGCTCTCCATGCTACTCTATCCTGTGCAAGCTGCTTCATCTCCCAGTACCTACTGCAACCTACATCCTTCTGAATCTGCTTAGTGTACTCATCTCTCGGTCTCCCTCTACGATTTTTACCCTCCACGCTGCCCTCCAATGCTAAATTTGTGATCCCTTGATGCCTCAAAACATGTCCTACCAACCGATCCCTACTTCTAGTCAAGTTGTGCCACAAACTTCTCTTCTCCCCAATCCTATTCAATACCTCCTCATTAGTTACGTGATCTATCCACCTTATCTTCAGTATTCTTCTGTAGCACCACATTTCGAAAGCTTCTATTCTCTTCTTGTCCAAACTAGTTATCGTCCATGTTTCACTTGCATACATGGCTACACTCCAAACAAATACTTTCAGAAACGACTTCCTGATACATAAATCTATATTCGATGTTAACAAATTTCTCTTCTTCAGAAACGCTTTCCTTCCCATTGCCAGTCTACATTCTATATCCTCTCTACTTCGACCATCATCAGTTATTTTACTTCCTAAATAGCAAAACTCCTTTACTACTTTAAGTGTCTCATTTCCTAATCTAATTCCCTCAGCATCACCCGATTTAATTTGACTACATTCCATTATCCTCGTTTTGCTTTTGTTAATGTTCATCTTATATCCACCTTTCAAGACACTGTCCATTCCGTTCAACTGCTCTTCCAAGTCCTTTGCCGTCTTTGACAGAATTACAATGTCATCGGCGAACCTCAAAGTTTTTACTTCGTCTCCATGAATTTTAATACCTACTCCAAATTTTTCTTTTGTTTCCTTTACTGCTTGCTCAATATACAGATTGAATAACATCGGGGAGAGGCTACAACCCTGTCTCACTCCTTTCCCAACCACTGCTTCCCTTTCATTCCCCTTGACTCTTATTACTGCCATCTGGTTTCTGTACAAATTATAAATAGCCTTTCGCTCCCTGTATTTTACCCCTACCACCTTTAGAATTTGAAAAAGAGAATTCCAGTCAACATTGTCAAAAGCTTTCTCCAAGTCTACAAGTGCTAGAAACGTAGGTTTGCCTTTTCTTAATCTTTCTTCTAAGATAAGTCGTAAGGTCAGTATTGCCTCACGTGTTCCAACATTTCGACGGAATCCAAACTGATCCTCCCCGAGGTCTGCATCTACCAGTTTTTCCATTCGTCTGTAAAGAATTCGCGTTAGTATTTTGCAGCCGTGGCTTATTAAACTGATAGTTCGGTAATTTTCACATCTGTCAGCACCTGCTTTCTTTGGGATTGGAATTATTATATTCTTCTTGAAGTCTGAGGGTATTTCGCCTGTCTCATACATCTTGCTCACCAGCTGGTAGAGTTTTGTCATGACTGGCTCTCCCAAGGCCGTCAGTAGTTCTAATGGAATGTTGTCTACTCCCGGGGCCTTGTTTCGACTCAGGTCTTTCAGTGCTCTGTCAAACTCTTCACGCAGTATCGTATCTCCCATTTCGTCTTCATCTACATCCTCTTCTATTTCCATAACATTGTCCTCAGGTACATCGCCCTTGTATAAGCCTTCTATATACTCCTTCCACCTTTCTGCCTTCCCTTCTTTGCTTAGAACTGGGCTGCCATCTGAGCTCTTGATATTCATACACGTGGTTCTCTTCTCTCCAAAGGTCTCTTTAATTTTCCTGTAGGCAGTATCTATCTTACCCCTAGTGAGATAAGCTTCTACATCCTTACATTTGTCCTCTAGCCATCCCTGTTTAGCCATTTTGCACTTCCTGTCGATCTCATTTTTGAGACGTTTGTATTCCTTTTTGCCTGCTTCATTTACTGCATTTTTATATTTTCTCCTTTCATCAATTAAATTCAATATTTCTTCTGTTACCCAAGGATTTCTAGCAGCCCTCGTCTTTGTACCTACTTTATCCTCTGCTGCCTTCACTACTACATCCCTCAGAGATACCCATTCTTCTTCTACTGTATTTCTTTCCCCTATTCCTGTCAATTGTTCCCTTATGCTCTCTCTGAAACTCTGTACAACCTCTGGTTCTTTCAGTTTATCCAGGTCCCATCTCCTTAATTTCTCACATTTTTGCAGTTTCTTCAGTTTTAATCTACAGGTCATAACCAATAGATTGTGGTCAGAGTCCACATCTGCCCCTGGAAATGTCTTACAACTTAAAACCTGGTTCCTAAATCTGTGTCTTACCATTATATAATCTATCTGATACCTTTTAGTATCTCCAGGGTTCTTCCACGTATACAACCTTCTTTCATGATTCTTAAACCAAGTGTTAGCTATGATTAAGTTGTGCTCTGTGCAAAATTCTACTAGGCGGCTTCCTCTTTCATTTCTTAGCCCCAATCCATATTCACCTACTATGTTTCCTTCTCTCCCTTTTCCTACACTCGAATTCCAGTCACCCATTACTATTAAATTTTCGTCTCCCTTCACTATCTGAATAATTTCTTTTATTTCATCATACATTTCTTCAATTTCTTCATCATCTGCAGAGCTAGTTGGCATATAAACTTGTACTACTGTAGTAGGTGTGGGCTTCGTATCTATCTTGGCCACAATAATGCGTTCACTATGCTGTTTGTAGTAGCTTACCCGCATTCCTATTTTCCTGTTCATTATTAAACCTACTCCTGCATTACCCCTATTTGATTTTGTGTTTATAACCCTGTAGTCACCTGACCAGAAGTCTTGTTCCTCCTGCCACCGAACCTCACTAATTCCCACTATATCTAACTTTAACCTATCCATTTCCCTTTTTAAATTTTCTAACCTACCTGCCCGATTAAGGGATCTGACATTCCACGCTCCGATCCGTAGAATGCCAGTTTTCTTTCTCCTGATAACGACATCCTCCTGAGTAGTCCCCACCCGGAGATCCGAATGAGGGACTATTTTACCTCCGGAATATTTTACCCAAGAGGATGCCATCATCATTTAATCATACAGTAAAGCTGCATGTCCTCGGGAAAAATTACGGCTGTAGTTTCCCCTTGCTTTCAGCCGTTCGCAGTACCAGCACAGCAAGGCCGTTTTGGTTAATGTTGCAAGGCCAGATCAGTCAATCATCCAGACTGTTGCCCCTGCAACTACTGAAAAGGCTGCTGCCCCTCTTCAGGAACCACACGTTTGTCTGGCCTCTCAACAGATACCCCTCCGTTGTGGTTGCACCTACGGTACGGCCATCTGTATCGCTGAGGCACGCAAGCCTCCCCACCAACGGCAAGGTCCATGGTTCATGGGGGGAGGTTACAGTGAGTATGACTATCGTATCGAAGGAAAATAACACCGGTTAGTTGGAGGAAAGTGTACAACAGACTCTTCCGAAAGAAGAATGTATTCTAAACTTAAACTAAATGCTGATGATAATTTCGAAATGGGTGGAATATAGTGCAATCGCTCACGAACCACACAGGGGGGAAAGGAGTACGACGTAATGTTTACTACAGAAATTACTGATAACACAAAGAAAACACTGATTAGCTAAACAGAGGATAATTAAACGGTCGCCAGCACGCTAGGGCAATGACTCTCCAGAATCCTAAGAAACGTAATGGCAGAGAAATCTAAGCAATAGTCGCTGGCGTGGCAACGGAAGGTTCCCATGCTTTTCCATCGCGCAATAGTTCACGAGAAAATAGACGAATCAGAAAGCACTGAGTTTGCAGTTATTTATTATAAAACACTAAGTTTTGAAAGTAAAATTAAATGGAGTTACTGGTTAAATAAATGTAATTAAAACTTTGGTATGGAAAAAATGACTTTCAGTAATCTCAGTGTAACGTAATGCAAAATTTAGAAAAGGGTAAGGATTTTACTTTTGACTAATGAAGGACTGAATTGAATTTACTTAAGCAAATGAGCAACTGATTTCACTTTTAAAATAAGAACAATAAGATACATATCAAGCCCCTCATTAAGCTAAATACAGAATAAATTAAATGTGTACTCTTAATTTGTGCTGTATCTTTAGTTATTAGTTTTGGCAATGAAATTTTACGTTACTTTAAGTGAGTGAAGTTAATATTCAAATTTGCAAATCATTTAAGCCTCTGTTATGCAATACAAGAGTGAACAGTTACCGAGGCAGAAAAATTAGATTGAAACTGTTCATTAGTAAACACACCAAACTGGCAGTAAATAGTTAATCAATTTTCATATTCTTAGAACACTCGGTGATTGCATGGAAAGGAAAGGGACCCTGACTGGTAATAATGTCTGAGGACAATGACAACACAGGTGCCCTACAATTTTTAACTATTGCAGGTTATTATTCAAGGTAGTTCAAAAGGGCTCTGAGCAGTATGGGACTTAACATCTGAGGTCATCAGTCCCCTAGAACTTAGAACTACTTAAACCTAACGAACCTAAGGACATCACACACATCCATACCCGAGGCAGGATTCGAACCTGCGACCGTAGCACAAGCGCGGTTTCGGACTAAAGCGCCTAGAACCGCTCGGCCACCCTGGCCGGCTTCAAGTTAGTCATAATTTGTGAAAGAAATGTAGCTGGATAATGCCTACCTAAGTTTATAATTTTTCGCTTAACAGTCTCACAATGTCGACGAAGAATTTAGCCGACGACAACGCTGAGCTGCCGATGGTGGTGCTACTGCTTCTAAATGAGAATCCGGAGTCGTCTCCAGAGCCACGGATACTTATTGGACAGGCAACAGACGGAACTGCAGCTTCCTCCGTCTGTCCACTCTACGGTGCTCTCAATACCCGCGGGGCAACGTATCAGGCGCTTCTACACTGGCGCGATCACAGCTGCACCCCACGTCCGCGGGAGCGGCCAACAAACACTTCGGCGCTCTTTCATCACTCAAGCCGCTCTGCTTCCTCTCTGCTCGCAAAGCGACAGAGAGCCTCCATATGCAAAGATAAACAACGGCACAACATCTGCCTTTTCGTCATTGCTATCTATACATTTAAATAAAGCTCCCTTGGCTATTACCCAGCAATTTACAACATTTTCATTATAATTACAATCGATTAAATACAATCAGAAATAAATACACTATTAGATCGATTACGTATTAAATACAGTTTCTGTAATATAGCTTACAGATTCCCAATCAGAAGTACAGTACAAGTTACCAGTGGATATTAAACGGTGAAAAATTTTGAATGTTGCAAAAGATATTTTACCTACATTTTCGGTGTTACAACTTTCCCTGTGATTCGTTGTCATGTCGCACAATCGGGTCGTCTGCCGGTGGTCCCGATTTTCTCAACACAATATTTCGCCTCGTAGCTCGGCGTCTCCATCAGGTGTTTCCTGGGACTGGTCACTTTGCTGACCGGGTCCCATATTTATGCCTGGGAGTTGCTCGGTATTCACTACGGCGCCCGCGCCCGCTGTGACACTTCCTTACGGTGGTGCCTTCCTCCAGGCGTTGTCTCTTCCGTCCGCGCTCACCGCAGGTGTCTTCTGCGGTGGCGGCATTCCCACGGCCTTCAATACTAGTTCCGCACTCGCCAGGCGCGTTCCTAGCACTACCGTGACGCTGTAGACGTTCCTCACGCTACGGCTTTCTCTCGTAGCCACGTCCACCTCCTGGTGTTCTGTATTCGGTACGCTTCTGCGATGTGCGTTTCCTGTGGCATCAGGCAGCTGTTGGAGTAGCATATTGTATGTCCGCGCAGGCTGCAGCAGTCTATTGTGGCAGTAGCAGCTGTCTCGTCTTCCGTATTACGTCTGCTCCCAGTTTGTGCGGTGCGGTGAAGTTCCAGATGGTCGATGCTGTTCCCTATATTGTCCGTGACCGCCATGGATTTCTAACGAGGAGGTCGTTGCCGCATGGTGCTCCGTATGAGTTCTGATCCTGTTAATTACGCCCCAGTTCGTCTCTGGTTCATTACCGGAGAATGGGGCTTCTGCTAGTGTTTCTGTAGTAGTTCCAAAGCCGGATTCCACGGTGCCGCTTCCTGGTTGATCACAAAACACCTGATGAAGACACCGAGTTATGGACTCGAAATATCCTGATGAGAAGACTTGAACTACCGGGAGCACAGACTATTATGCTAGAAGACAAATTCTGTGTTAAAGGCGGCAAATTAGCTTCCCCCTTATGAGAGCACGATGTGAATATCTTTGTATCACGTAAAGGAACTTTAGATGCGAAATATATTGCATTACAAAATGTGCACTGTAAATTCATCAAAACCCGCAGTTATTACTCTCAGAATTTTTTGGAATTACATTACTTGCACATTTAAATGTATATTTCGGAACAATAATAGGTTTTTCATTATCAATGTTCACATTATTCATACTACTTTGTTAACGCAAAAACAGTGGCTCTCTAACTCTCTCTCCCTCAGTCTACCCCGTAGCGTTCTTCATCGAGACACAGCGTAGAAGGAAGCTACAAGGGGCGTTCAATAAGTAATGCAACATTTTTGCCTCACTCCATTTTGGTTGTCGTTTCATGAAGCTCCGAAGTGGCGGTGCTATACGTAGCCTTCAGAACGACGCCTGTAACGGAGTTGCGTTACAAGCATGTACCGGTCACTTAGTTACATTTGTCTAGGTGCTTGCAGGAAGTCTACGGAGGCCTGGTAGTGAACAAAAGCACTGTGAGTCGTTGGGCGAGGTGTCTTTCATCATCGCAACAAGGCCGCATAAACGTGCCTGGTCTTCCGCGTGCCAGCAAGCGCACACAGGTATGACACCTGCAGTGTTGGATGTTGGAATGAGCAGACACTTACATTCGAAGTGATCGAAGGCTCACAATCAAGCACTTCGCTGCTCAACTGGACGTCTCTGTTGGAAGAGGTGACACTCCTATCCACCAGATGGGGTATGAAAGTGTAGACCCACTGGATTCCTCGCCGCCTAACAGAGGACCATAAAGAGCAACGAAGGGTCATCGGTGCGGAATTGCTTGCGCGTTACGGTGTTGACCATGATCATCATAACCAACAAAAAGACAGTCCATGGTGTGGCGCTACACCACCTCTCCTACGAAGAAAAAGATCAAAGTTGCACCCGCAGCAGGTAAAATCTTGGTCTTTTGGGACTATGAAGGAGCTATCCTCTTTAATTTCCTCCCTCATAGTGAAATGATCAACTCTGAAGTGTCCTGTGCTTCCCTTAAGAAACTGAAATGGTTCAAATGGCTCTGAGCACTACGGGAATTAACATCTGAGGTCATCAGTCCCCTAGAACTTAGAACTACTTAAACCTAACTAACCTAAGGACATCACACACATCCATGTCCGAGGCAGCATTCGAACCTGCGACCGTAGCGGTCTCGCGGTTCTAGACTGAAGCGCCTAGAACGGCTCGGCCACAGCGGCTGGAAGGAAACTGAAGAAACAACTTCAACCTAATCGTCATAAGACAGAAATACAAACGAAGTTCTGAAACTTCTTGGCAACACAATGCCTCACACAGATCTACGCACGCGAGAGAAACTCCTCAACTTCATCGCACTGTTCTTCCTCATGCACCGTACAGCTTTGATCTCGCCACGTGAAAGATGAGGAGGTTAGTGCTGCCTCAAGGCGTTAGCTCAGATGTCGAACGGTAGAGTGGTTCCATGTAAGGCCGTCGCAATGAAAGGAGTTAATGTTGAAAAATAGGGTTCTGTAACCTAAAGAGTAGGGAATAACACAATATGCTGGAACCATGAATCAAACCAACCTGCTTTCAGAAAAAAATGTGCTGTATTACTTATTGAACGTCTCTCGTAGTTTCCGTATAGTAAGGGGAGTCGTAGCTATTCAAAATGAAGAAATAGAAAATTACGATCTTACTGCAAATTTTGTGATTAAGGACGCAAACGAACATAAAATGAGTTTCGTTTATTCTCTAACAAGAGCTTTAAACTCATTCTGAACCAGCCTTAAGGCTCAGTGGTACCGACCGACTGTTGTGTCATCTTTAGACGAGAGGCGTCAATAGGTACGGATTTGAGGGGACATTGGTTAGCGCACTTCTTCCCGGCCGTCGTCTGTTTTCGCGATCACAGCAGCTATTTCTGAATCAAATAACTCTCACAAGGCTTGCCAATAGCGCTCGGCAATCCCGGACGGACACACGCACAAGTGCTAGCCAAGCCCGACGACATTTACCTACGGTGATCTGAAGGGGACTGGTGTTACCGTCGGCACTCCTAACAGAAGTAAGAAAAAAAAAACGACGCAAATAGACAATTATATGTACAGTCTGTGTTGCCCCCGAAGGTTTTCATTGCTAAGGCGTTTGGTTTTCCACTGCTGATAACATCAATGACCTCGCAACTGTGGCTTTGGAGGTGCCAGGTTTGCTTCCTTTAGTGCAGATGAACCATCTGCAACATTTAGACCTGAACGTCCCTAGAATGCGATTTCACGAAAGGTTTTACTTTCGTGTGCATCCCTACCATAGCACCTGATAGGCATACGGGGTAGAAGTTGGTAGCAGTAATTGTGTCTGTCTCCTTCCTTCTGCCTCTCCTAACGGCTACGTATACATATGATTTTTGTTTTGTTTTGTGGACACCTAAGTCGAACTACGTCCCGAAATTTATGTTACGTTGGCCACCATGTACAACTAATATTAAAAACGGATACTTCAGTTTGCGATAGTCACGTATTAATAATATAATTAGTCCGCCACGATAGGTGAGTGATCAGCGGGACGGATTGCCGTCCTACGGGAACGGGTTCGATTCCCAGATGGGTCGGGGATTTTCTCCGCTCAGGGCCTGGGTTCATGTCTTCATCATCATTTCATTCCCATCCTGCTCGCAGGTTGCCCGATGTGGCGTCGAATGTAATAAGACCTGCGCCAAGGCGATCGGACCTGCCCCGCAAGGGGCCTCCTGGCCAATAACGCCAAACGCTCATTTCCAATAATATGATTGATATGATACTACAGAGAACAAAGTTTACGCGACTATAAGATATACGGTACGCGCAGAAATCACGGCGGGACGTACGTACGACGAACATATCCGATAGGACAGTACGGCGAAATCCGACTTAAGTGGGCTATGACAGCAGATGACCGACGCGGGTGCTTTCGCTGACAGAACGACCTCGCCCACATCGCCTCTCTTGGGCTCGTGACCATGTCGGTTTGACCCTAGACAACTGTAAAAGCGTGATCTGGTCAGATGAGTCCCGACTTCATTTGGTAAGCGCCAAAGATAGATTTAGAGTGTGATGCGGAAGCCATGGATCCAGGTTGCAAACAAAGCACTGTGCAAGCTTGTGCCGGCCAGAGAGGCCGAGCTGTCCTAGGCGCTACAGTCTGGAAACGCGCGACCGCTACAGTCGCAGGTTCGAATCCTGCCTCGGATGTGGATGTGTCTGATGTCCTTAGGTTAGTTAGGTTTAAGTAGTTCTAAGTTCTAGGGGACTCATGTCCTCAGATGTTTAATCCCATAGTGCTCAGAGCCAAGCTTGTGCCTCCATAATGGTGTGGGCTGTGTTTACATGGAATGGACTGGGTCCTCTCGTTGTGTTCGGCTACTTGGAGACAATTTGTAGTCACTTATGTACTTCATGTTCCGAAACAGCGATGTACCTTTTATGGATGAAAATACGCCAAGTCAATTGGCCACAGTTGTTCGCCATTGGTTTGAAGAACGTTCTGGATGTGGCCACCCACATCGCCCGACATAAATCCCATCGAACATTTATAGGACATAATAGAGATATCAGTTCGTGCACAAACTCTTGCACTGGCAATGATTTCGAATTGTGGATGGCTTTAGAGGCAGCATGGCTCGATGTTTCTGCTGAGGTCTTCAAGCAGTTAATGAAATCCACACCAGGTCTCGCTGGTTCCCTACGCCAGGCCAACAATTCTTGAGAGGTATCCAGTGACTTCTCATCTGACAGTAAATCCTTTCGCTGCTTTTTCGCAAATCTCGGCATCTTGACGTTTGAAGCGTTTTCGAGTCCAAGGGTGACACTTTTGCACAATACAGAGGAAATCTGTACCTAACTTTGAGATAAGTTTAAAACGTAAGCACCACAATGAGTGAGAATTTCTGGGTTTCGAAAGAGTGATCCTTTAACTCTACTGCGCAGTGTACTTCCTCATTTGAAGTAATGATCGGGACGGAAATAATCAGATTCTATTAATTATCTACAAAGCTAACAGAAATGGATAAAAATGACTGGTTACATAAAGTGTCCTTCGTGTTTGGTGACTTTTCGACTACAGAATTAGAGGTGCATGCCAATGTAACTATATATTTATGCATTACGCTGGTAACATACAACTTGCAAATTTATGTTCTAGAATTGAGCGGTATGGAAATGAGGGCAAGGGCTAATTTTATTGTTATCGAACGGAAGATATCACCGCAAGCACGTCTGTTAATGAATTTACGTCCGCTTCAAAACTGGCAGGCGAAAATACTGCGTCGTTAGTAAAAGTGTTATGTAAGAATGTGTTTTTTGATAAACTGACTAATCCTTTTTTTTAGACGTTCCACTGACGAGTTCATCTCAGTGGATAGTCGTGCACCGCAATAAAGTGAAGCGGTACGTAGGCCCCTGGCATCTTCACCTGCTGTGAAGGAACGCCTCAGCGGTGTCCATACACACTTTTACTTTCCTTTTGGCTCGTTGCCTAGTGCAGGCCTTTCGACTGGAGACCATTTCGGCTGCTAGCGTGTCTGATCTGTGAATATTCAGTTTCGGTAACTGCGATACAGTAAAGAAGGGATACTTTCACGTAAGAAATGCTTCGGTAACTAGATCATCTGGGACAAAGGACGGAGAAAGAATTCGACTACGTTCCTTCCAAAGAAACCATCGTTGCACGTACTTTAGTCGATTTAGAAATACTAAACGAAAGCATCATATGGATGGTTGCTCAGTGCTCAGGATTTGGAACCCCCCCCCCCCCTCCCCCCCCGGCCCCAAAAAATCACAATCTGCAGGGTTATAAACTGCGCCATCTCGCTTGATACCACTATATTTAGATCTAAATCTACATAAATAATTTGCAGACCACTGTATGGTGCGTGGTGGAGGATATCTTGTACCACCACTAGTTATTTCCTTTCCTGTTCTTCTCTCAAATGAGAGCAAACCGACTGTATATGCTTCCGTATGAGCCCTAATTTCCGTTATATCATTTTCGTGGTCTTTACGAGGAATGAATATTGGCGGCAGTAGAACCGTTCTGCAGTCAGCTTCAGAAGTCGTTACACAAACGAGCGTCGTCTCCCATCCAGTGATTCCCTTCTGAATTAACGAAGCTCCTCCCTCATACACATATGTTGATCGAACCTACCTGTAACAAATCTAGCAACATACCTTTGAACTGCTTCGATGTCTCCCGTAATCCGATCTAGAGCGAATCACACACACTCGTGAAGTTCTCAGTCTTTCAGACCTCTGACTGGTTTTATGCGGCCAGCCTCGAATTCTTCTCCTGTGCTTATTCTTCTTTATAAGATATTTGAAAGCTGACGTCACATCACATCACCTGAAGCTCTGCGGATGCAACAAGACCCAGTTTCATTTGTGTTTCAGTCGACAGTCTCAAGCTGGAATAAGTTTCACGACACTAGAGCTGCTGAATACCATTTGCAAAAGGTTCCAGTGATCTGCTTATATGTTAGTATCAGAATCTAGGACCTAATAGCAACACACATTAACACGAAATGTTCGTTTATTAACGGTCGCGAAATGGAAATCAAAGTGGAAAACCAGTGAAGCTTTCCGAGCCCACAGTGAGCACTTAAAGATGCACAGAACAATAGTGTATCCATCCAAGTATAAGTGTCTGCTGGGAAATTTCGCTTGGTTTCATGCAGACCACGTAACGGAAACGTCGTGTTTTACCTACTTCTTGAAAGTTATTGGTCGCACACTGCAGAGGCAATGTGTAAGTAACCTGTTTGTGTGTTGGCAGTGCTATAGATTGTGTTAATATCGCTGACAGCGCTCTGCGCCTTCGGCAAGATATTCTGTGGCTGGACGGCCTAGCAATTAGCGAGTGGATGGGGAAGTGTATGGATATGTTATTCTTAGTGCAGACTGTGTTGGTAACACATGCGTTGTGTAGTGAGATGAAATGATGTGTTTATAAGAAAATACGCAAGGAAATGTATGATGATGGATGTTTGGTTGATAATGTTTGGCCAGTAGAATTATTGATAACTATATAATTTTTCAAACTGGATGTCACATTACTAAGATAAAATTTTCTAAATACATTTTTTGCTCTTCAACAAAATCTTTCTTTCGCTAACCACATGCCCTCTAGTGTTAGTGTATAGTAGAATCTTTTTATTTAGCTGGCTGTAGTTGCTGCTTGCTTTAAGTGCTGTAGTTCGTTTTATGAAGGTTTTCTGTGAGGTAAGTGACTTATGAAAAAGAATCTGGTTTTCACTGTTGGGATCCGCGATTGAAATTAATAGAATTTGAGTTAGTTTCATATGTCTTTAATTTCACATTTTTCGGATTTGTGTTATTGTTAGGATTTCTTGCAATTCAGGGATTTTCTTTTGAGTTAATTATTGGAAGTCATGTTGTCAATGTACTGCGTTGGCTTTTATATTGATGGTTATAAATGAATAGGATAAATTTGAGTTGTCCTTGTCAGGGAAAATTCTGTAGATCAGAGATTAATAAAAATAATTAAAGAGACAGTTTCAAATGAAGGCGCTCCTACAGCGTTTTCGATGAAAAATGTTTGATCAGCGATTATACACTCCGGGATTGAGACACTCTGATTTTCACCTCTGCTCACATGAACCGCTGGCTATGAAGACAACCATTTGGGACAAACAACGGGCGAACAGCGTAGAGAACTGGTGAAAGTACAGGAGTTGGCTTCTATGACGAGGGTATTGGAAGATTAGTACAACGCTATGACAGGTGTCTAAGTCAGAGTGGTGAGTACGTAGAGAAGCAGCTGGAAGGTGTACCTAACTGTTGCAAATAAAACATTTTCGATTTTCATTGTGGTTACCATTTCGCGACCGACTGGGCCTTAATAGACGAATAGCCGTCATATATAACCCGTTGGCAGTCGATGTCTGGTCTCTTTCGAATTAAAAGGAAGAAACCAGTTAACGGCCCATTTACAATGAGGTCTTTAGTTATGGAGCACAAGTTCGGGTTAGGGAAGGATGGGGATGAAAATCGGTCGTGCGATTTGAAACGAACCATTCAGATTTAAGTAAATCATGAAAAACCTTCACCTGGAAGGCTGGATAGAGAGTTGTACCGCCATCTTCCTCAATGCAAGTACGGTGTCTCTTAGCTTAAGTTTACCGAGCGAGGTGGCGCAGTGGTTAGCACACTGGACTCGCATTCGGGAGGACGACGGTTCAATCCCGTCTCCGGCCAACCTGATTTAGGTTTTCCGTGATTTCCCTAAATCGCTTCAGGCAAATGCCGGGATGGTTCCTTTGAAAGGGCACGGCCGATTTCCTTCCCCATCCTTCCCTCACCCGAGCTTGCGCTCCGTCTCTAATGACCTCGTTGTCGACGGGACGTTAAACACTAATCTCTCTCTCTCTCTTAGCTTAAGTTGACCACGATCGCACCAATGTAATACTATACAAACGTTTTATTACGATTTTAACAGTGTCTAGTCTCATTCCAATTGGAGAACGCTAGGAGGAATTTTGAGCACAGTATGGGCCAGGCAAAATAAAATGCCCAAAAAGAAATAGAAAAGGTTACTTGAAGTCAGAATGGCAGCAATGTTGACACTACGTTGCAGAATGAAAGATTCAAAGACTCATTCTCGAATTTGGATATACTTTAGCCATTTCTTCATAAAATCCTTTCTTCCATGAGGGCTGGTCCTGCTACGTATCCAGGAAAAATTATATGAACCTTGGCAAGTAGGAGAGAGGCACTGGGACAGCGAAACTGTGAAGGTATGTCGTATCGTAAGTAGTGTCTGGATACGACAATCAGCAAGAACTTTGCCACGGAAAGGCAAGGATATAGGTACAAGTCCCTGTCAGAAAGGTTCAAACTTTAATTTGTATCCAAGTCTCTTCCTTCCACAAATTATCCTCGATTGTGGCACAGTTTTAAATATTTAAAAAGAATTCCATCATATTTATATTGATTTAACAATTTTATAGCTGTTTATATCTATATAACTTGCGGAAATTAAGCGATTCAAAATACTAATTATTGTGCAATACTAATTAGTGTACGCCCATGTAGGATACTTGTGGGAGTTCGAGGCCAGGGGCAAGGTGAATAGGGAACGCACATAGCAGGGCTGGTATGATGCCACTTCCAAAGTCACTGATGACATCCCTTGTAGTGTTTTGGAGTTGGCCTAGTATTCTGGACCAGCTTCAAGGACCTACCCGCCATCCCTCCCCCCCCCCCTCACGCCAGCCCATGTATTTACGCCACTGCCTAGATCCAAGGTGGTACCCCCCCCCTCCCCCCCCCCCCAATACTCGACAAATGGGAATTAACTCCCCACCCTACTACCTCTTTTACCACTAGAGCACTTGCATGGGATGCTCCATCGGAAGAGCATGAGGTTTTTCTGTGGTCTAGCTGTTGACATCTGTTAATAACAAATTAAATTTAAAAGTATGCAAATTTCATCGTTCAAGGTGTCAGCGAGACCACCCTCACGCAGACATGTAAGTACTCCCATTCTCCAAATTTTTCCCATTTTCTTACTTTTCAACAATTTCACGCATTCTTTACATACTATTCCACATTTTCCATAGTCTATATACTTTAAATGTTAAACAAATACCAAAGCGCTATGGATGAATTCATACTACACCATCCTTAGACTACTGATGTATATGAGCGTTGGTAAAAACGAGTGAGTTGTTAGAAATAATGACGCCAAGTTTGTAATGTCATAGTAAAACTTCTGAAGTTTACCGATTTCCAAGAGGCACTTATATGTGGTATGCTTAAGAAATATTACACTGCTAGAAATACACACCTAGATTACAAGGGAATCGCCGGAAAAATGCGAGTGGAACACAACGCCTGTAGAGCAGGCAACCCATTTTGCAGCTGTCGCCATCGCTGACGCGACCAAACGAGGCTGTAGGCATTGCTAAAGAAATATATTTTATTTAAACAAACAATGTATATCTAAACCTCTTCGTGCCAGTGTAGACAGTGGTAGGGACACATGTACCAAGGCAGAGCCATCAACACTACAGCAAAAAGGTCCTGACACGTGATCAATGGAAACATGTGGACGATTACGCTGACGTTATCCCTGCGCCTTCTCCCCCGGCCAATAGGAATCGAGCTCCTCAAAAATGTTCAAATGTGTTTGAAATTTTACGGGACTTAACTGCTAAGGTCATCAGTACTTAACATAAATTAGCCTAAGGACAGACACACACACACACCCATGCCCGAGGGAGGACTCGAACCTCCGCCGGGAACAGACGTACAGTCCATGACGGTAGCGCCTAGACCGCTCGGCTAACCACGCGCGGCCGAGCTCCTGTTTTCAGTAGTAGGGAATCTGTGTGGGGAACATCACTCTTGGGCAGACAGAACTCTCAGGTGGACTGAAGATACATAATTACAATCACAATATGTAAACAAATAAACCCTGCAATATTGTTAGTATGTGGCTTTACTTGAAGACTCGTAATACTAAGGAAAAATACGGAGAATATACAGGTCCCAACCACCAACATTAAACTGAGCAATGGCCATAGTGCAGCAAGAATAAACTATTTCTACCCTCCACGTCATAGACTCTCTCAGGTCACGACACTTTTATCGCTATGCAATAAAGGACGCCGTAAATAACAGCAGCGTTCGCACAGTCTGTGTGTTGATTATCACTCAACAATTCCCAAATACGGAACCGAACAATGTACGTATCGGGAGCAGAACGTCATCGCAGGGACTACAAACGGTGCGCTAACGAGGGCCCTGGCCACAGCGGACGCCGCCACTAGGTCTTGCCCGCCGCTGCCGCCTTCGCCACCACCACTTCCATGGTGAGTCTCCACCAAGCCCAGGGAATACCACCGAAGACTCACCGGGCTGTATACGTCCCTTTGGGAAACACTAGCCCAAGGAAGTACCGACCCATCTGTCCGTAATCCTTGCATGTGATGATTTCCTCTTCCTATAACTTTTATTTTTAGGGAACATACGATTAAGATATGTTGAGGGATAATTATGTACCGTATCTATTAACTGAACGTGGTTACAACTTCGGGGTGACGAGAAAATGACGTAACCTGATGCATTTTTGCGTAACATACACTGAAAATTGAAATCAATTCGCGAAACATGGTATGTAAGGGCCAAATAATTACATATTAGGTTGATCATAACGGTTAATCAAGGGATTCTTACTACATCATATTGACTTTTAGCATAGCGTAGCAGAGCTGTGACACACTTTCGGATATAATATTATCTGTTGTAGCGTTATAGCATCGCCTAACACATACAAAATCGAAAACATTAGTTGTTTAAGTCTGCTCGACATTTTGACCTTTTGATCAGCTGGAGCATTATTACCATCCACCTAATATCAGAGTCACCTAGCGAGGAATGACTGTTAGTGAGACACATGTATGGAGCATATAGTATTAATGAATGTTCTATCTGTCTGTGGAACGGCCGGCCGGAGTGGCCGAGCGGTTCTAGGCGCTTCAATCTGAAACCGCGCGACCGCTACGGTCGCAGGTTCGAATCCTGCCTCGGGCATGGATGTGTGTGTGATGTCCTTAGTTTAGTTGGGTTTAAGTAGTTCTAAGTTCTAGGGGACTGATGACCTCAGATGTTAAGTCCCATAGCGCTCAGAGCCATTTGAACCATTTTTTGTCTGTGGAACGCGGAAAGCGAGCACTCTATCTGAGCTTGATCCAGGGCAGATTGTGATAGCCCAGAGGGCAGGCACGTGCTTTTTGAAACTTGCATGACTTGTCGGGTGTTCGAGGAGTGCGGTGGTGAGTGTCTTCAACACGTGACTAAACCAATGTGAAACGACTTGCATACGTCGTGAGGGTTGGGTGGCCACCCCTAGTTAGAGATGTCGGGCGTCGTAGGCTGGACGGACGGGTAAAAAATAACAGCCGGCGAACTGTGGCGGAACTGACATCAGACTTCACTGCAGGTCAGAGTACAAAGGTGTCTGAACACACGGTGAATCGAACACTCCTCACGATGGGCCTCCGCAGCCGAAAATGAAAATGTATAAAATGGACTGCAGTGAGAAAGGGAGTCAGATCATCTCTAGCTTGTCTGATAAACATGGAAGTTACAACTTTTATGTGAGATGGCGCTCCATCCAATACTGCCACACGTGTGCAAGATCTCTTGCATACATCGTATGGTGAAAATCGCTTGCTCAGCCGCTACGTCCGTTACTCTTGATATCACAGGTCGCCAGACCCGAGTCCGTGCGATTATTGGTTGTCACGTTACCGAAGTCGCATGTCTACCGCGAAAGTCCGAACCAATTAAAGGTGTTAAAAAATAAGACACTATGGCAGTTCCTCACCATATCTACTGATATGCTCATATTAGAGGATGAGCTGTTTGCCTTTGGGAAGGAAGAGGCACCGGAGAGACAATTCTGATGTTGCCGCTCATAATGGAAGCAAGGCTAAAGAAAAATCAAGACACGTTCGAAAGATTTGTCGACCTGGAAAAAGCTTTCGACAATGTCAAATGGTTCAAGATGTTCGAAATTCTGAGAAAAATAGGGGTAACATACAATGTGTACAAGAGCCAAGAGGGAACAATAACAAAGCGCTCGGATTAAAAAGTGTGTAAAACAGGGATGTAGTATTTCGCCTCTGCTCTTCAGTCTATACATCGAAGAAGCAATGACGGAAAAGTTCAAGAATGGAATTAAAATTCAAGGTGAAAGGAAGTCAGTGATAAGATACGCTGATGATATTGCTATTCTCAGTGAAAGTGCAGAATTACATCTGCTGAATGGAATGAACAGTCTAGTGGGTACAGAATACGGCCTGAGAGTAAATCAAAGAAAGGCAAAAGTAATGAGAAGTAGCAGAAATGAGAACAGCGAGAAACTTAACATCAGAACTGATGGTCACGGATGAAATTAAGGAATTCTGCTGCTTAGGCATCAAAATAACTCACATGGAAGGAGCAAATAGTACATAAAAAGCAGACTAGCAGTGGCAAAACGGGCATTCCTGGCCAACAGAACTCTACTAGCATCAAACATAGGCCTCAATTTAAGGAACAAATTTCTGAGACTGTACGTTTGGAGCACAGCGTTGTATGGTAGTGAAAAATGGAATGTGGGAAAACAGGAAGAAAGAGAATCGAAGTATTTGGAATGTGGTGCTACAGAAGAATGTTGTAAATTAGATGGACTGGAGAAACGGTGAGGAGACGAATATGTGGAAAACACTGACAAGAAGAAGAAACAGGATAATAGGACATCTGTTAAGATGTCGGTTTGTAACATCATCACAGAATCATCCATGATTATAATTTTGTTACATTACATGCCCCTTTTAAAGTAAGGAGAATTATTTACTAAGGAGAAAGAGAATTTGGAGAATTTTTTTTACAGCGACATATACTATAAATACACGCCCAGCGTAACCTGACAGTCCTCGCTGGGGATTCTGGGATCGATGAAATAGGCAAAACCCCTTACAGTCGCTTCCAGGTTTTCCTGCTCTGGAAACTAAAGTACACATTCAGTTTTAATGCCAGTTGTTACTACAGTTCATGTGTATCAGTAGATGGCTAAAACGAGAATATACATATATAGCGAATCACGTAAGATATAATACCCCCTTTTATTTCGTGAACAGTTACACACACCGAAAGGCCGTTTTCGGCAAATGTTAGAGCGTCGAGTGGCACGTATGTTTTTGTTTGGTTAATGTTCTTAGCAATGTTATCCACTGGGATATTGAAGTAAGTAAGTTTTTAAATGGAACAGAATACTTTTTATAATTGCATTTGATAGCTCTAGAGAAGACAGTGATACAGCGTTTGTTAACGTTGACGTTGAAGCCTGTCTTTAAGAAAGATAGATAAATGTCCTAGGATGTGAGAGCACGGTGGCCGGAAATGGCATTTGCGGTGCTTACACTGCTAATCAGGCGTCTCGGACCAGGATGCGTAGTTGTATACCGTCAGGTAGGTCTGTGATACGAGAATAAAGCTTTATTTCTCCTTGAACCAACTTACTACCTAGATGCAGGTTCACCTACGAATGTTGTAAATGGAAATACGACAGGGGCTAGAATCTAGCGTATCACAAAGGGCTTAGGATAACTATTTCACATTTGTGTATCCTGTGAGATTTACGTGAAATGATCATTCTTCAAAAATAAAGAGATCTTGCATAAAGCAGTTATATATATATATATATATATATATATATATATATATATATATATATATATATATATATATATTGAACTAATCATTTTATTAAAGTACTTTGCTGACCACCTGACACTGCAAAATAAATATTCTTCTTAACGAAATGTCATTTCATGCTGAGCGTAAGCGCGTAATGACAATGTTACCAGCTATGTGCAATACACGCTGTCGATTTATTTTACTACTCAAATGAAATAAACAATTCACTAACACTGATTGGTTACCACCCAATTCCCATAACATAAATTGTGCCTTCAAAAAAAATAACTGTATCTTTTATTTAAGCATGTGTTCAAACTGTTGACCATGGACTGAAAGGCACATTTTCAATCACCGTTCGGAAGGACGATGAACATATTTAATTACAGTGGATGATATGGTATGCACTAGCGATTCGACAATACATACTGTCTGGCGTAGCACAGACTTCGTCATAGACTGCATCTTTGAGTGCTCTTCAAAGAATGAAATGAAGAGTATGCAAATTGAGGGACCTCACAGGCCATTTGACAACAGAATTTGGTCCTGTCCAACGTCCTGGACAGTTCTCATTCAGTATTTGTATTGCATTACGGGACGAGGGAGCTGAACAACTGTCGCATTGCAGCCACACACACCGTCGAATAGACAGGTGTACGTCTTCCAGAAGAAGCGGCAGAATGTTCGTCAGAATGCGTGCGTACGAATGTTCATTTAGAACGCCTGAGATGAAGTAAGGCCCACATTGTAATTTCTTATGCTGCTGCACCATGCGTTTACTCTCCACGGCCGCTGATATTGCACATGACGAAGTCATAATGGATTTTTGGCTCCCCAGTAGTGCAGGTTACGCAGATTTACATTAGCGTGGTTAGTGAATGTTTCATTGGTAAAGGTCAAACGTTGGATCGTCTCAGTTGGTGAAGGGAAAATCGACAAAATTCTGTACGATGTTCGAAATCACTGTCGTCGAGTGCCTGATGCAGTGACAGGATGATGTGGATGGAAATTCTGCGACTGATACTCGTCTTGCTGGTTCCACATTCCTTGGCAGTATATGTCGTACCAATGTGCCGATTCATTAGCGTCGCAGACAGAACAGCTTCATCGCGTTCTCTATCAGTTGCAGTCTTCTTTCTTGCCTTCTTTTTGTCGTTCAAGCAGCCTGTCCACACTAGCATCTTAATAATTCGTGCAGTTGCCTGGCGCGTCGTACATTGGCGAGCCAGATAGATAGCTCTATATCACTGTACTGTTTTTGTTGCGTTTGTTTTACGTTCACTACATGGAAGTAGTATATCCAACGTCTCCTCATTAGTGTACACACCTGCGTACAACGAATGTTGGAGCAGAAATGAGCGGCCTGCAGTGCAGACAAGTAAACTGGCACATGCTCTGACGTTCTGACACGGCGAAGCACGAGTGCTTTGCTTGATGGTATTTGCACCGATAGTGCCGATTCTGGCCACCGTGCTCTCGAATTACAGGACATTTCCAGATTTCTTAACGAGAGGTTTCAACGTCAACTATAACAAAAACTATGTCACTGTAATTTTCTTCGCAAGAGCTATCGAATGTAAAAAGTATATGGCTCCATTTAAGAAAAACGTGCTACCTTGAATACATCCTTTGACACTAGCGCTAAAAAGAAAAGTAAAAAATAAGGAAAGGTGCCCCTCAACATTCTGAAATTTGTCGAAAGCCGCGTTCCGATATGTGGAACCGTTCACGAATTAAAAGAGGTATTACATCTTAAGTGACTCACTCTGTATTTGGGCAATGGGTACAGTGGTAGATATTTTTAATGGCTACTGAGGATGGTGCCTGAATAGCATCAGAATTTACGTCATTTTCAGACTAATAATTACAGCTATTGGAAGTCGTCAATTTCTAGATTGCTTAGAACCTGCAAGTATGTGTCTTAAGAGCAAGCCATATATTTTTCATTGGGCAGAAGGTCAAGTGTTGAAGTACGAAAGCATGGATGCAAAACGGTTAGACTATACTCACAGGTGTAGTCTACTTAGTGGTGCAGAAAGCATCCGCTGCTAAGGTTTGCGATGTGTTCTCGGGAAGAATGTTCCATGTAGAAAAAACCCAACAAACTGATGCGTTTACATATTGAGGTATCACGTAGGAAAGTATGTGCACTCATACCCGTTATATGGGTGTTGCAGGGTTGGCTGTGCTGGGATACAATTGCTAAGAAAAAATTTAGATACGGTGCTCCATTTCAAGATTATTAGGATTGAAGTTAGCTAATCAGGCCATTGTAAGTGCAAATTACGGCGATGCTCCAGATACAATTCACGTCAGCTGTTCCCATAGCGTAGGTGATAGTGCACGAGACTGCTTAGCCTTCGGCTCCAGTTCAGTCTTTACTGCGGTCTCAGTCCAATTTTTGTATCACTGTCTTGTTCGGTTTTAGGAAACCAAACGAAGAAGACTTTTGCCGACACCATCTTTGGCGGTCCGCTTGAATTTGCATGCGCAGCAGCCTGATTAGCTAACTTCACTGCTAAATATGTCAGAAATGATGCAACGTATCGAATTTTTTCTTAACCATTATTTATCTGCACAACCTACCCTGAAGCACCCTCACAGACATTCTAGCCTGTTCCTGACCACCCTATATATGTTTGTTGTTTGACCAGTCAGTGCAAATTTTTGTATTCGTCTTCATTTTCTCTTACTGTGTCACTGTTTACGTTGACTGCCATTGGTGTAAAGTGGAAAAACTTAAGTGAGTTACATGTCTAGAAATGACCAACTGGTTATATGTTAGGATACTTAAGAAAGCTCATATTTACAATATTATTTCGACAGTCACAGATGGATATGGTTGAAATATCTAAACTGCAGCTACTTCTACATCTACATCTACATCCATATTCCGCAAGCCATCTGACGGTGACTGAGGCGCTATATGATCAAAAGTATCCCCACACCAACAAAAACATACGTTTTTCATATTAGATGCATTGTGCTGCCACCTACTTCCAGGTACTCCATATCAGCGACCTCAGTAGTCATAAGACATCTTGACAGAGCAGAATGGGACGCTCACGGACTTCGAAGGCAGTCAGATGATTAGGTGTCACTTGTGTCATACGTCTGTACGCGTGATTTCAACACTCCTAAACATCCGTAGTTCCACTGTTTCCGGTGTGATAGTGAAGTGGAAACATGAAGGGACACCTAAAGCACAAAAGCGTACAGGTCGACTTTGTCTGTTGGCTGACAGAGACAGCCGACAGTTGAAGAGGGTCGTAATGTGTAATAGGCAGACATCAATCCAGGCCATCACACAGGAACTCCAAACTGCATCAGGATCCACTGTAAGTACTATGACAGTTAGGCGGGAGGTGAGAAAACTTGGATTTCATGGTCGAGCGGCTGCTCATAAGCCACATATCACGCCGGTAAATGCCAAACGACACCTCGCTTGGTGTAACGAGTGTAAACATTGGACGATTGAACACCGACTGACATCGATACCTCTCCTCAGTGCAGCACTCCGTGAGGAATGGGCTGCCATTTCCCGAGAAACCTCCCAACATCTGACTGAACGTATGCCTGCGTGACTGGAAGCTCTCATCAAGGCTAAGTGTGGGCCAACACCGTATTGAATTCCAGTATTACCGATGGAGGGCGCCACGAACTTGTAAGTCATCTTCAGCCAGGTGTCCGGATACTTTTGATCACATAGTGTGGCATTAAACTTTTCTTAAAAGACCTCTTGCTTTCTCCCAGTGGCTTCATAAAGACTAAAAAAAATGAAATTTAGCTCTCTGATTACCTTCAAAACAAATAAAAAGTTTGGCCAAAAGGTCCGATGCAGTATACTACGAAAACATTTTAAAACGTTGTTCATATTCGTCTAATCGTACTCTAAAATAGAGGACAAATAGGTTGGTAATCCGGATGAAGCTCTCGTTTCGTGATGTAAACCACAATCATTTAAAACAAGTCATACCGGAATTTATACACCACCAGGAACACACACTTTTGGGTCCTCACCCTATGAGAGAAATGCATTATCCTAAGTAAGTATACTCTCCGAAAGCTTGTTAAAAGTGCTTCATCTCATCTTGGTGGCTGTCTCGCTGCCTTCACACCTCGCACCTTGTAATACCTCAAAAGCAGCCAGTCCTCCTCCAATTAGGGCACGATCATGAGCCTTGCCAGGGAGGTGAGAGTATTCCTTACTGAACCGCCAATTAGGAAGGTTCACAAACAACTCATGTACACATGTTATTCCATAACGTTATAGTATAAGTAGGGGCCAGGACGCGCTGTTGAAATAACACACACTGCTAAAGATACCTTTTTATTTTAAAAGACTTTGTCAATAACAAATTTTTAAATCTGGCATTTAAAAAAAAAAGTTTCAATAACAATTTCCAATAGCTGACAAATTTTCTTTATGAAAAGGATATTGCAACATATGACGTTAACAACTTCCCAATAATAAGATTTTAAACTTATCATATATAAGAGAACAATTCCTTAGAAAAAAAACCTTTCAGTAGCTAGTTTGTACTAAAGTTAAAATAGTTGTCTCTTGCCAATGAAATAACTTATATTACACCTGTCAGTTGTTACAAGATAAATGTGAATAAGCCAGCATACAAACCTTCACATTAATGGCGGTTACCCCCACCCCTCACCACTCAAAAAAAAAAAAAAGAAATTCCTTAGTTCTGTGAGGGAGTGACGTCTAAAGGGGCCAGATCACAATAGTCGAACTAGTTATTGGTGGACTTCACGGCCACAGCAGATCAGCCCAAAAACTTGCATTAGAAGCCACCATCTCCCCGAGTTACCCAAAACCAGAAGATGTAGCAAGGGCGGTGCCTGTACAGACTCTGAACCACAGAGACACACGACACCGACCGTAAATCACCCGATTAAGGTGTGAATGAAACGGCCCGACCAAGAAGCAATTACCACATTCCCGCGGACAGGCAAACGATAACTGTGGTGGAAAGACCCCAACAACACCACTGGTGAAGAAACTCATACATTTCACTAGAACGTGAAAAACCCCTTACATAACTAACTCTGTTACATAAAAACAGTACTCAACGTCTCACACTCCACCACCGGTAATACGTTGCACTTCCAACTGCTCGTCAGAGCCAACCGCTGCCAGTGGTTTCAACGGCCGATAAGAAGACAAAAGGTCGCACGCGCTGCACCACGCCTTCTAAACTTCATAAGCCACGTACATACGGGTAAGGCAGACTTAGCTCCTGACAGCCAAGAGGTCAGCCGAAGCACGTGGCGAGCAGTTGACGACCCCCAACAGCAGGGCCCCGCTCGCGCCACCACCTCTCTCGGTCACCGCCCAGTACAAACTCCTCGATCGTCACGCGACCGTACACTTGCTTCATCTCTCGCCAGAGGGCGGTAGCGATCCACACAGCGCGCCAAACCGAAACCGCCACCGCAAACACTAAGCGTGAAGCGAAAGCACTCCGCCTGGCGCGCTTTTCGAAGAGCCGGACACAACTACGGCTCACTTACCACAGTGCTTCCCATCTTGAATAGATGCGATAGCAAGAGCACGACGGAGTAGAACTTGAGAAATACTCATTTATATGCCTACTCGTTTTCGAAACTCATATGGAGAGTCACTGTACTTACATCCCATGTCCCCTTCTTTGGTGAAAAAAAGTGACGAACGAATAGAGGGATAACTGGCAGTATCATGACACACAAAACGGGCAAAACCCACAAGACTCACGAAATACCACATCTTGTCGAAACTCGCGTAATATGTTTGAGTAGTTTGTGAGTAATACGTGTGAGTAGGTCTGACAAAAGTTGTAGGTAATCATTTCCACCTGTGTTTTATCAGTCAGAGATCCATTTCACGGTCCAGTAACCATGAAACCTGCTGGGGCTTGCCTGTGTTTAACGAGATACCGATCAGTATCGAACAGTCATATCAAAATGCAATACACAGTGTGTGCAATAGGGTTTATTACGTTTGCGTTGGCAGTACCATTACAAGGAGCTAACCCAGCAGAAAAGCTCGTTTTGCAACAGCCTGGCGCGGCGGCGGCGGCGATGCATTTTTGAGAACGTATGCGTCTGAGTCATCGCAGCGTGGCGGGGCAGCGCCGGAACAGGCCGCGGGCGTGTGGGCGGACTGCCGCACCAAAAGCAGCCGCGGTAAATGGACCAGCGTGCCGCGCTCATACCTGCGGTTCACACCCGAACTGCCACTTGTTCAGCGTGTTGAATTTCGAGAGGCAGGCCGCCTAAAAGCAATCTCATAGAAAAAGGATATTGTGTCAGTGAACCATGGCCCCAGTATCCCCGGCGTGCCAACGTGGTGTAGCTTTCCGTAACGTAGTTCTTGTCACGAAACCTCTGATAGATTATTAGGAGACTTCGAGGGTGGCTCCCTCCCATAGGTAGGAAATCGAATTATTGTTTTGTTATGTAATGCTCTTGATGACAATGGTCAGATATTTTTTTGTATATTTATTATTTCTATGTTTCGCTCAAAGTAGGTGCTCACGGCAGTAAAGAGGTTCTTAACAATCTAAATGTATAAGGTCAGTGCTGTTGCTATTTGATTATCGTCGCAGACTGGGTATAAGACTTTCAGCCAGCTGTGAGCTCTGAAAGACACTTACAAGAACTGTACGGAAGCAGATATTTCTCAGCTACGAGGGCTAGAGCGCTGAAAGACAATTACAAGAACTGTACGGAAACAGGTATTTCTCATTTAGAGAACATGGTATCTTAGTTAGCTAGTGACTGAGAAATTGCAAGCAGATGATCAGCGAAGGAAGAATCGGGATCTAAAATGTCTGCAACAGTTATCTCGAAACAAGTGTTTCTTGATGAGTAGCTGCAAATGCTTCATGTTCAGTTTGTGTAGCAGTAGATGCGGCCAAGGCAAGCCACGTGCTTCCACCAAAATCAGAGGTCCTCAGTGCAGATAAAGTCAAAATTACCACCTATAAAAACAAAAAGTACTCGACTACTCTGCATGTTATTAAGGGTTCCTTGCACAGCAATTCCCTTGAAAAGCCTACAGATGGGGAAGGACAGGATTATACAAAAGTTTGTCAACATTGGAAAATTCAATCATTCACGGAATAATGTACGTAGAGAGATAGAAACTGACACACATGCTTGAAATGGCATGGGGTAAACTGAAACAAAAAGAGCGCTGAAAATGACCAACAGATCGCCCTTCATGTGATGTTATATACAACATACGATGTTGAATATGTCGACCGTCATTCACCAATAGTACCTGTAGCCGAGGGACAATGTTCTGAACATCATTGTACACCATCTTTTTAGCCATCGATCTTCCACTTGTGTAACAAAAACAATGCACTATTGTATTCAGTAGTATAGTATGTACCAGCGATGTATTGTAATGTAAAATAAAGCTGGAAGGTTTAAGGTAGGTGCTTGAAAATAACCAAAGGTTGAAATTGGGAAATCGCATAAATAATAATAAAGTAATAATAATACAGCATACCTGGACCATGTTTTCATTCACAGAAGTCGATATTGTTTTTAATGAGTATTTTGAACCTCTGTTCAGTCCTTCGTTGTTCATCTGTGTTACCAGAGGTGAAACGGGTGTGTCCGTGCTTGATGGCTACCTGAAGTATGAATCGAACGCAGTTGTTAAACATACGAAGCTAGGATCATTTCAGCAGACCACTGAACTACACTTACGATTGGGTTATAATTTTTCTGCAATGAAATGATATTCCACACTGGATGAGAATTCTGGCTCCCTGCCGGTGAATTGCAGCATGTTCAAAATATTTATTTCTTTGCTCTTCTACATTGCCATTATATTTTTAATGCGTACTTCGACTTGACTTTCTAAATTACTGAGATAAACTCACCTAACGGCCGTTTGTATGAACCAGCGCCGCAGTAGAACGCTGAAATTTCTTTACGTTTAGCGGTGTGAAAAATTAATGCTTCTAAGTTAATGCAATCAGAAGATCCAGCCATTTATGACGCATATTGTGACACTCGGCAACTCATTCATAAAAACTTCTAGTGTACTTCCATATGACCTAGAATCATAAAATTCAGCAATAAGCAAGATTTCACAGTATACGTAAGGGAAAAAGTCCGAAAATGGTTAATTTCTAATTATTTATCATTTGTTATTCCTCTGTCTGTCCATCTATTAAGACAGTTTCTTAGGAACAGGTAGACGCATCAAGTCCAAATTTGTGTCACATACTGAGGTCTACGGTCTCTTGGCGGTGTACAACATTTAACATTCTAAGCCAACCCTGACGAAAGGTACTGCAATTTATGACGCATATTTTGATAATCGCGGACTCATTCATCGAAATCTGTCTGGTACTTCCTGTTCACCTAGAGTCACGAAACTTTAGCATGAAGAAAATTTTCACAGTTTAAGTACGGTACAAAAATCCGAAAATTGTAAGTTTCTGATTTTTGTCGCATTCAGGAGGTCGATATCTTGCCAGTATCGATATGTTCGGTTCTCGGCATAGATGAACTAATCTATGTATAGAATTAATTTTGAAAGGAACCCTCCAAGCACGAGTTACACCCGCACTTGACCAAATTATTTATCTGAGGATCTAGAACTGATCTGGTGGTGACTCACTGAATGTTGCGTATTTGAAGGTTATGAAAAATGTTGTTTAAGTGCTAGATAACGGAGTATGAAACACGAAAAAGCTTAACGTCTGTGTCATTTTGTTCAATCTGGATTTATTAGGCGGTTGCAGCCAGGGGGAGCAACTGGGGTGCTGGTTATGGGGTAAGTTCATTGCAGAAAAAAAAGTAATTTTCTCGTTTCAGGTAGGATCTTTCCGACGTGAATTATTCACCACATTCAAGACGACCAACGTGCTTTGGTAAGAAAGTTTTAGCGGTTTACTAGTATATTCCCCTCTACAATTTTTTGGAAAATTTTAGCCGCGCGGGGTAGCCTCGTGGTCTAATGGGTCTAGTCACGGTTCGCGCGTCTCCCCACGTCGGAGGTTCGAATCCTCCCTCGGGCATGGGTGTGTGTGTTGTCCTTAACGTAAGTTAGTTTAAGTTAGATTATGTAGTATGTAAGCTGAGGGACCGATGACCTCAGGAGTTTGGTCCCATAAGACTTATCACAAATTTCCAAATTTCCAGGAAGGTTTTACGTTCAGTGATAGATTACGTACTTCAGTATTCCTCATATTATATGCTGCATTAGGAATGGCAATAATGCTTTTGACTATGTAGCTTTATCATACAAAATGCGAATTACAAACTAAAGAAATGATTGTGCCCCGTATTACGGCTTTGTGTTTGCATTCTGCTACGTTTGCCGGTAGGCGACTAATATATACACCGCCACACCAGTACAAAGTGGAAAGCAATAGCTTCTGCCAATTCGTGCAGATGCTCCGTTGTGTGGCCACATTTCAGTAATTACATGATCAAGTCAAGCTACGCATATGTGTGCTTGCTAGTCTGTTTGTGCGGTGTCTAGTGCTGAGAATCGTACATGACAACTTAATAATGACGCCTGGTGGTTAAATATATGTGTACGATGTATGAAGAAAAAGAATATGTTGTAGATGATCCGAGAGCGTCGAAGAAAAAAAAAATTCGGTTGTGTGTGCGCGCGACTTCAGTGATGCAACAACTTGCCATCGCTGGGTCCGGAGATGTTGCCTGGGCGACGCGCAGGAGCCGGCCGCTGTCGTAGGGAACCGACAGCAGCAACGAATAACCAATTAATTGTCAAAAGTTGGCGTGGCGCTGCGTGTTTGTTCGTTTTAAATGGTTCCTATGGTATGACATTAAGGATTAGTTAGATCCCACGTAGACCTCTCACAGACTAAGTGGATATATCCGTGGACATATAATTCTGATAGTAGAGCGACCCACTGCGTGGTGTAGTGAGGCTTAGCAGCTGGCGGTTAACGCTTGGGAGAGGGAAAGGAGTTTCGATTGGTAGTACCAGTACTTTTAATTTGGTTACAGTTCGTGGAGGCAGCGCGGCTATTTAGTCTGTTAGGCCCCTGCTCATATACGTGGCTATGGTTGTTTCCTCCCAACGATGAGCAACGGAATATACAGAGATTCTGTGGGATTTTCTGAATAGTCGCTGGTGATACACTGGTTTTGGCCAATTTAGTTGTACAGGGATATCAATTGATTGTCGTCTTGTGGACAGTTTCGGTGGTAAAGTTTGCTGTGGTAAATCCAGCGTGAGCCTGATTAGAGAGAGAAGTAGATTGTAGGTGCTGAGTTTTTGGGAATATCCTGTCCGTGTTTTACGATTAGTGGTTGCGGCTCGTCGAGAGGTAACTGGGTTGTCATCCGTTTTGTTGAAGTGGTTTGGTAGTGTTTGGTGTGTGGGTCGAGAAGGGAAAGTCTGGAATACATGTTACAGAGGACCGAGAATTGGCTCGAATAAATACGAACTGAAACTTCCTGGCAGATTAAAACTGTGTTCCCGACCGAGACTCGAACTCGGGACCTTTGCCTTTCGGGGGCAAGTGCTCTACCAACTGAACTACCGAAGCACGACTCACGCCCGGTACTCACAGCTTTACTTCTGCCAGTATCTCGTCTCCTAGCTTCCAAACTTTACAGAAGCCCTTCTGGGTACCTTGCAGAAGTAGCACTCCTGAAAGAAAGGATATAGCGGAGACATGGCTTAGCCACAGCCTGGGGGATGTTTCCAGAATGAGATTTTCACTCTGCAGCGTAGTGTGCGCTGATATGAAACTTCCTGGTAGATTAAAACTGTGTGCCTGACCGAGACTCGAACTCGGGAGCTTTGCCTTTCGCGGGCAAATGCTCTACCAACTGAGCCACCCAAGCACGACTCACACCCGGTACTCACAGCTTTACTTCTGCCAGTATCTCGTCTCCTACCTTCCAAACTTTACAGAAGCTCTTCTGCGAACCTTGCAGAACTAGCACTTCTGAAAGAAAGGATATAGCGGATAAATACGAACTGCTTCACTATATTGTGATAGAGTGCACCAGTAGTTGAGTGGATAAGCAACGAGAAAATAAAGGAACCATTTTCCAAGCAGCACGCAGCTAAACAAAAACTTGATTAACCGAAGTGGCGAGTGGCCGAATTCAAGTAGGGGACTTTGCGGGTCGCGTATTGTCAACGCCTAATGAGGTTCAGAATTGTTTTAGAATATCACTTAAGGTTAGATTTAAAGTGGCGATGACACTTAGGGTTTTAGTTTAATTTTTTAATTACTACTGAATTTCCGTGTTGTGGAGGTGTGGTATTTGATGTCCCTCGCTCACTTACATGAATAAAAGTGTATTGAAAAAACCTTACGTGTACTCAATTAGCATCTGGTGTGTCTATATATATATTTTACGAGAAAAGCAAAGGGTGAAATTCGGAGATCTTAATACCGCTAGCAGGACACAGGTATACGCTCGTATATGTAAGGTTATCTGATCAAAAGCTCATTAACTGAGTGGATCCACGATAAATATATAGAAGGTAGATATTCTAAACAGTTAACACGATTTCATATATGGAAAGAGTGTCTTCAGTAAATGCAATTATAATTGAAGTTGTCGTAATTTATTACGGAACAGTCAAAGATTATACCTGCAACAAAGATTGGTAAATTAGTGTAGTACCTGACGTCGTGTTATTTACATAGCAACTATGGGCTAAGCGGGAAGAGAGTTAGTGGTAGCATAAACTATTTTAATCCATATAGATAACGGTAAAAGCGTCTTAATACGAACTGGCCATAATTCGACGATATGTGGAATAGGAATTTTGTAAGTAATTGAAAGTTGACATTTATCTCGAAATAATATGAATAGGTACTGCATTTAAAGAGATTTTTTGCTTTTATTTGACCAGTGGTTTAGATAACGAGAGTTGTTTCTAAATTTGCGTATCCCGTAATTACTGCTTGATATTGGTGATCATTGTCATTAGAATGTTTGGATGTGTCTATTCGTAGTGTAATCGTGTATTGTTCGATCACGACGTTGTGTAAAGTAAGGGTGCTGTCTTACATTATTCGATATTCGAACCGGCTCCATATTCAGTGGTTGAGGTTGCCGAAGTAGTAATCATACTAAGGATGAACTGTATTCAATTTGTTCCTTGAGAGTGCGTAATCGACTACAACTGGAATCTGCTAAAATCAGATAGCGATCCGCAGTCATAACATCTACTGTGAAATAAAAACTGTAGCTAATTAAAGCTGTAGTGGTCGATTGGTTTGTCCAAGTATTTTGCGTGGCAGGAAGCCATACTTTAACGGCATAGCGGCGTTGGTACAGTACGATCCATTGTCGTCTAAGTTCGATCTTGGGTACCGCCAGTCGGCGCGTTACATGTTGGAATAATTCTAGGTTTAGACGCTTAAGTTGTGTGTTCGATTCACACCTGAGGCAACATTTAAATAAAGGACAGACGATATTTCATTAACTTATGTCTTGACCACACTTTTACTTTTCATCAACTTTACGCGATTCGACTATCCGTTATTTTCAAAGGCTACAGAAATACAACCTAAAACTGGTATCAGACGATGACATGAAAATATGATACATTTCACCACCGATAAGTGACATATGACAACGATTAGAATGTGGCTTCTTAGCTTACCATTGCTATGTCAAATTATTAAATAATTTGTATCGCATAAGAGTCTCGACCAAAAGACAAGTGCATCCCGCTACCAAGTGAAAATTTTGGAAACCAAGTGGAGTAGACACCCAGGCGGTGCTGGGTACGTGGTATACGCTGTTTTTATATGACTGACATAGGAATGGTAAAGTAGGAAGACACATTCTAGTCGTTGTAACATACTTCTTATCAGTGATGAAATGTATTATATTTTCATTTCATCGTCTTATATCAGTTTTAGCTTGTATTTTTGAAGGCCTTGAAAATGACGGAAAGTCGAACCGCGTAAGGTTGGTGAAAAGTAAAAGCCTTAAAAAATTATTAAAGGTGCATCCAGATGGCTACGTCGCCTAATAGCATTTTCATGCAAATTTCAGCTGAACAGACATCTGGTAAAGGCAAGTGGACAATGTAGGGTTGCACCGTGGTTCCAAATATAGTCGACTGGAGGAGAGTGTGTGTAGGTTTGTCCATGAGAAAGCAGAATCGCAGGCCGGAGTGGCGGAGCGGTTCTAGGCGCTTCAGTCTGGGATCGCGCGACCGCTACCGCCGCAGGTTCGAATCCTGCCTCGGACATGGCTGTGTGTGATGTCCTTAGGTTAGATAGATTTAGGTAGCTCTAAGTTCTAGGGGACTGATGACCTCAGATGTTAAGTCCCCCAGTGCTCAGAGCCATTTGAACCAAAGTAGAATCCATGTCACTAAATATTTTATTCTATTAATGGACTAATCCTTATGTAAGGTCACAAGAAACTTGTTTCTTATTGTATTTGAAGTTCAGATGTTTAAAATATTGGTGCTAGACTGAAATTCAAATTCAGATATCCCTCTTCAAGAGATCTGATCCCTACTGGATGATACAGTTCCATCACTTCATTATTTCCCTAAAATTCCAAACTCCTCAAGGCGCATGTATGGGTCTGAATCCTGGTACGAGAGAAAATTTTAATTGTGTCATTTCAAGGTTTAGCATATATACACCAAAGTGCGGAAGCAAAGTAATTATTTTAACTTCTCTTCGCGTGTTATGAACAATAACAGTAGGTACATGTTTATACTGCCAGTCATACACAAAAATATTCATTACATCATTCTAGATTCTAACATGCCACCTCTACCTACTGTTGAAAAAGAATTCATTCGTTCACAAATCTTCAAGTGTACTTAACAATGATGACATGCGGTGAGTTTGAGTCGCACAGAATTTTTCGTGGTGTTATTACAAGTTCAAACATGCTCACGTCCCGCTTCTAATGTAGTAAACTAATATTTAACGCCTGTTTGTGGCTAGAAAACGACGGCGATTGGTGCCGTGTTCGAATCATGGAAAGTTAAAACTTTTTCCTTTCATCATTTCAGTTCCAGTCAACTTGCTAACGGTTAAAAAAGTTCGGTATGTAACACTTCCTTGTGCCTTATGAACAATCGAATTAGCAACTGGGTTCGAATAGCCGTACAACATAAACTTAACGTTATTTTATTTCAAGTTTAAACAAGTTCTTGCCTTATTACATTTAGCCGAAATCATATTTACGGTTTTTCGTTGTTAGTTAACAGGGAAAATAGCTCCTGGGTTAGTGTAGCCGATCCCGGAGCGGAACAAAAGTATTCGTCAAGCAATTTCAAGTTTAAACTTGCTTTCTGAAATGTTATTTTCTGCACAACTTGGGTTTACAAGTGTTAAAGACTGTGCCACCACTAATAAAATGTTTCCTGATATTTGCATTATCGTAGTATTAATTTTCTTCAGCATGGGAAGTCATACAGAACAATGCTCTGTTGTGGTCTCTTGCAGTAACCGTTTTGTATGGACAAACAACTGATCTGAAAAGAGATTAGAAGGCCTGAGAGAAACTTGCGTTAAGTGGGTTGCAAAACAGTTAGGCGGAAATCACTTCAGGTCATTCGCATACTCTTAGGAATGATAGCACATAGCACCGTCGTCAATGGGCACTCAAATATAAAATACATAGATTATTGTCCTATTGAGTCTGGAACTCGATTTAAAATATAAACAATTTGCAGGTAAAATTTCTAAAGGTATGTCGTACTATTCTTTGACTGGCGCTACATTTCTGAGAAGAAAATTTCTAACCGGAGCGTTATACAGGGAAGCAGTGAAATAACTAGGTTTAAGTGTATTAAGTTGTTCGCAACTGCAAAGGTGTGGAAAGTAACAAATGCAGTTTGTGCACTTATACTTTTTTGTACCAACTTCGTAGTGTAAGTGGTCGTTCTGTTGAATGGTGACGTCATCCGATCTATTTTCTGACAAAAACGTTTCGTAACTTTTGTGATTACATTAAGTCAGCTTCGAAATACACATTCAAGCTCTGGCCGTAGGCCGTTACAGCCTTAACTGTCACTAATATTGTAATGTATAATATCAGCTGTATCATCCTTCCCTGGCATGGCCTTCTAATACAACACTGGATTTAGTACTAGCAGTTAGATGCTACGGCGGGCTTTCTGTCCATTGAAACTCCAGAAGGAGCTATTCTACGTTTCGCGACAGTGACGTCACGGCGGCGAGTCCTTGGGATAGGCCTGTGGACGGCACAGCAGACTAATCGCAGTTTCGTCACCGTCCTGGCCGGCGTCCCACTTCGGGGCAGAGCGGATTTGCTGCTCGCAATTCGCCGGTGCCGATCCGACAGATAGCAGCCGGACGTCGCTCGGACTCGCAACCCATAATTTATGTGACTCACACTCGCCGTCGCTGACAGCCAATTAAGGGGCTTTCGCAAACAAAATTGGTGTAATAGTTGCGAGAAATAATGTGGGTCGGCACTGTGATTCAATGTGTGCTCGTACAGTATATTTCTGCGTAATACAGGAGGAAGGAGGGGGGGGGGGGGAGACTGGGGTTGGGGAGATGGAGGGATGGGGACAAGAGAGAGAGGAACACACACACACACACACACACACACACACACACAAGCGCACACACACATACACGGACATGTTGGAGAATTTTAATTTACAGATAAACCCTGTACGTAAGATATATCAGACAGACTAAATATACTCGTACCGTGCCAGGGTCTCGCTGTCGTGACGTCACTGTCGCGAAACGCTGATGGTTCATTCTGGAGTTTCTGTGAAAAGAAAGGAGTGTTAAAAGGTACAAGCCGTCGTAATAACCAAATTTGTTGACGATTGCATATGGCGCTCTGGAATAACGCAGTGAGACATCTAGGGACGCATATTTAGTGTCGCCACTTCCTCCCCAAAAAAATTCAGTAGTGTGCCCTCGGCATGGAAGGTGATATTAACCGTCTTTTTTGACGTCCGAGGTCCGTTACTCATCGAGAACCTCGAGCTAGGAAGAACCATTAACAGCAACATGTGATGTGAGGCACACTGTAGCCCACGCAGCTCCATCAAGAGGGAACGGCCTGGGTAGCTCACGGAGAGAGTGTTGTTGTCGACAATAACGCGAATCCACGTGTTTTTAAGATCACGCAAACTGTAACGGCCAAGTGGGAGTAGATTCAACATTTGCACTACAGCCCAGACATGGCACCATGCGAACTGTGACAGTGGTTAAGGAACTGGACTCGCATTCGAGAGGACGCCAGTTCAAACCCACGTCCGGCCACCCAGATTTCGTTCTTCCGTCATTTCCCTAAATCGTTCCAGGACAATTCTGGGATGGTCCCTTTGAAGCGCCACGGTCGATTTCCTTCCTCATCCTTAACACAATCTCCGTCTCTAATGAACTCAATGTCGACAAGATATCAAACTCAATATTTCTTCCTTCCTTTCCTTCCATGCGACTTTCATGTGTTTGTTCCTCTAAAAAAACATCTGAAATAGATGCGTTTCAACTCGGATGACGAACCGGAGAACACAATGAAGGTCTGTCTGCCGTCACAGCCATAGGCATTTGCTTAACAAGGAATCAATCGGCTCGTGATACACTGGGGCAGCTGTGCTCGGGCCTCTGGTGATTACTTTTAAATGGAACCTTCAGTTATACTCACAGCATCGCTTCGTATCTATTCTTTTGAACACCACTCATGATAAATCACATTACAAAGAAGGTAGGTGCTAACTGCCGAATCATTAGTTCAATAAGTCATGGTTAAAATACTGATGAAAATTATTTACAGAAATTACAGAAACTGGCGGAAACTGACCGATTTGAGTTCCAAAAAATGTGCGGGACCATATTTGTACTACGACTTATCTATATCATTTGCAGATTTCGGGAAAGTTTTTCACTTTATTGACGGAAATACAATATTTGAAATTTTGAAAGAAGGAGTAAAAAACATGATGCAGAAAGTTATCCACAACTTGTACAGAAACCAGACTTCAGTAACTAGTCGAAGGGCTTGAAGGTAATAACAGATGAGAAGAGACTGACACAGAGTTCTATCCTCTTATCGATGATACTCGATCTGTACACTGAGCAAGCTGTAAAGGAAAGGGAATTTCTGTCCAGAGAGAAGAAATAAGTACTTTGTGGTTTGCCAGTGACACTGTAATCCGACGAAGCAGTAATTTTGCATCTGGTCTGTAGGTATTTTAGAAGGCTCATTGAGCTGTGCAGTAGGGGCTCAATTAAAGGAACATTCTGCATCCGGAATATTCATATGAACACAGGAAGTCACGTAGAGCATTATGCGTCGACGAGTAAAATTTCGACGTTTGTAACTCCCTAACAAAAATGATTGGAAATTTGATTCCTACACAGTTGGATTCAATGCATCAGGGATAGGATAGAAAACAATAACGGTATATTATGTCAATAATTTTCATGTTAGGTTCGTCTCTATCTTTTGAAAAGCATCATCAGTGCCAATGTTTTTAGACGTTGCTGTGCATGTGCTCTTGTTCTCGTAAAGTTGTTCGTCTGCTTTAGGTCATTCGAATTTTCGTTAACGCAGGACTAAGGGATGAATACACGTTTACTTCATATTACGAGTCAAATGAAAACCTTAAATTTGTAACAACAAATCGAAATTTCGCGCCGTTATCTTGTAAGTTGGCAAGCGTGCTACAAACACCGTGAAGAATGGTCTGTAGGTGGCAGCATATTGCAGATGCACACATACCGTCGCAACATCAGTATAAAGATGGTCGCCCCACTTGCGACTACTTGCACCAGGGAAGAACAGCGTTCTGTTATTCGGTTTTTGCGTAGTGAAGGTGTGAAACCTATTGAAATTCATCGACGAATGAAGGCTCAGTATGGTGATGCAGGTTTGTCACAGCAGCAAGTCTACGAATAGAGTAGGAAGTTCGCAAATGGTGTGACTTCAGTGGAAGGTGCTTCTCGTTCAGGTCACGCACAACGAGTTGTGACTCCACAGAACACTGCAGAAGTTGAAGCCATAGTGAAGGAAAACCGCCGAGTGACACTGGATGACATTCAGCATGTTTACAGATTAGTCATGGGCCAGCACACCACATTGTGCATGATGTGCTCCAGTTTCACAAAGTGTCTGAAAGATGGGTGCCACGGCAGCTGACTCCTGAAATGAGAGAACGACGTGTTGATGTTTGTGAAGAACTTCTTCGGCGCTTTTACTTGCAAGAATCGTTACTGGGGACGAACGTGGGTTCACTTCCACCAACCAGAAACAGAGAGAGCGAGCAAGGAATGGTGCCATTCCTCATCAACAAGAGATTTCCATATGTTTGGACCACTCAAAGACGCTATGGGAGGAAAGAAATTCCGTTCTGATGAAGAGATGCGCCACGCGGTGCATGAGTGGTTGCACAGACTATCAAAAGAATTTTTTTCTAAAGGAATATATACACTTTGTAAGCGCTGAAGGACTTGCATTGAGCGTGGGTGAGATTATGTTGAAAAGTGATACAGCTTTGTACCACTTCTGCACAATAAATAATATCTAAAAAATATTTAAGGTCTTCATTTGACTCACCCTCGTATGTTTTCGATTTTAAAAATATTAGACACACTAAGGACGACAGACCGACAGAAGTTAAAGATGTAATTAGTGTTCTATTAAAAAAAAATTACATCGTAGCTCTAACTCTCTGGAAACAACTAAAGAAACTATGTTCATAACTCCACAGAAAGAGTAACGTTTCTTATGTTTATACATCGAAATAATCATATTTTCCTTTCTTGTATCATTTTGTAGGTTAGAAACTCTATATAAAACATTTTAATGGTCTTGTCACAGTTCAACATAACCTATCAAAGCGCTTAAATGACTCAAAGCCCACAACCTCGTTCCTAGTGACCATGACGAACTTTATCCTCACACATAATCACTTCCACCTTAAAAAAGTCCACGGTACAGTTACAGGCACCCACATAACCTCATTCTACGCTAACCTATTCAAGCGATATTTATAGGAATCCTTCCTAGCCACCTAGAAACACAAACCCTTCGTCTGTACACTGAGCAAGCTGGAAAAGAAAGGGAATTTCTGGCCAGGGAAAGGAAATAAGTATTTGGTGGTTTGCGAGTGTCACTGTAATCCGACGAAGCAGTAGTTTTGCATCATGTCAATGATGACCTCCTTATGATCTATATCGGGGGTGTACAGACTTGCTACTACTGCGGGCTGTCAACTCCTCACTGCGAGCACTTGAGGACCCCAGAAAGAAATGATTGTGAAGCACGGAAGTCACGTGCACTAAATTATTGGGAGGGGGTCCGGAGTTGGGGGACATGTCCGAAAGAACAGACACCATATCCAAATAAGTATATAGTTCTGGCAACACCGGCCATGACCTTCTTCTTCTGTGCGGATGCACACATGTTTCCTGAACTCTTACTGGACTTGGTAAGAGTGTCTTCCACGAGTGATGAGTTGAAACGTTCCCTTAGAAAAATGTATTAATGACTGTGCTGATAAGCCTCTTACATTATTTGATTTTCAAACAGCTGAGCAGAACTGAACGTACTCAGACACTTCGCTCTTCACCTGTTCTGATCAACACTAAACTGACACACAATATTTTTAGCACAACGCAATCTGACTTTCAAAAATCGCTACAAAAGAATGGCCCTGACTAACAATAACCTATACCTTTCATGAATCATTTACCTCACAAAAATCTTCGTTACTCTAACTACTGCAATACAGCGAGCGCCACTGCTGCCAGCTAAATAAAAGATTCTAACTATCAAGGCACTAACTACTGATAGGCATAGTTAGCAAATGAAAGATTTTGATAGAGAATAAACAATGTATTTACCTTAATAATGTTCCAAAGTCATCAAATATATATATCAGTTCATGATATCCAGTATTACAAATTTACTCTTTCTGATGGACGCACGTCCAGATCATCCACTCTCAAAATTCTGCCATTTCTCTCGCCACATCCGCTACTGCTGGCGGCTCACCTCCAACTGCGCAACGTTACGCGCTGTTCACATCCAACTGCCCAACACTACAGTGGCGAATATTCCAACAATGCCAACCAGCCACAGACTTCACACAGCACAGCCAGTGATTTTCATACAGCTCGCTAGGTGACGTTACCAACATAAAAACCTAAACAGCCTACTTACAGAGTGTGTTGGGGTGGGACACTACGAATGTAGTGTGTGGACATACAAGGTGAGAATGAGGGTCTCGCGGGAGGCGTGCGCGAGATAGTCCCTGCGGTCGCGCTATCCTCTGTGTCCTCGGTGGCTCAGAAGGATAGAGCGTATGCCATGTAAGCAGGAGATCTTGGTTCGAGTCCCGGTCAGGGCACACGTTTTCACATGTCCTCGTTGATATATATCAACATCTGGCAGCAACTGAAGGTATTAATATAATTCTAATTTCGATCTAGACGGTTGCAGGTCATCAGTGGTGTTTGTTCTTTCGGATATGTCGGAAAGAACAGATACCATATCCATGTAAATATAAAGATAAAAGAAGTCGCAGTACAGCTATTTTACGAAGTATCAAGCTGTTACATACAAGGACACATTAACACACAAATAATTAGTTCTTTTACATATATATTATCAAATTATTACTTACCATAAATTATAAGCGTCATTAACAATTTCGAGATAAATTGGAGGTATCAAAGATAACTGTACTTTCTAAAAATAATTCTTATGTTAATTTCGTGTGTCATTTTTGCTTACAAAAGGAAAATGCAAGATTACTAAGTTACACTGTCAAAATTACGGTACATGCAGAATTAGTATTATGATCCTACTCAATCACGTTGTGATCAATATGTATCAGATTATTCAGTAACTGACGAAGAAAGAGGCACTCTGACCAGTTCCAATTCAAGGTCCACCGAAATACATGATGTTCAGTTCACTAATTATTGGGCTGATGAAGCTGACTGTCGTAAGGAATGCACTGTGGAACACTCGGATCACTGAATACTAGACAATGCCCTGAGGAACACGTTGAACTCGTGTTTCTGCGACTGAAAACGTAAATAATAATAATAATAATAATAAAAACTGCTATTGCGATCCCGCTGCCCCAGTTCCAGCAAGGCTCAAAGGAACAATGTTTTGCAGGGAGAGAATGAAACAGGAGTAAATAAAATTTACAAGAACGAACGATGAGAGACGAGCCGCCATCAGGTCAATTGTGTGCAGCACCCGTGGTTTCTGCATCCCTGATTTAGATCGGATACCAGACATCTTATTCACATTCTTCAGAACCCAATACCTTCTCTCCCAATTGCTTCATCTTGTCCTCCTTGGACCATCAATCCACCTTTCTCGATATCCACATCTACCTCATGGATGGCTAAAAAGGAACTCGTTCCACATCAAACTGACCTAACACCAGCAATATCTTCATTTAAACAGCTGCCATCCGTTCCAAACCAAGAACTCCCTTCCACACAGAATTACTGGGTGGGAGCGTCTGTAACAATGACCGGTACCCCTCCAGATATGCTTCCGAAGACCGAAATTACCCTCCTCACCTTTTCCGGAAACAGATGTCCCGCCCCTTGTCTCTCCTGACTCCACAGGCACCTACCATCCCCCACACATCCACTGACCTGCCACGTGGCCACAAAGGAGCCACACCCGAACACCCTTGTGACTTTATTACCATTCAGCACTGTAGGATGTAAATCATATTTTCCGTTAGATTTCTACTACCCCTCGTCCAGCTCTAAAATGAGAAATATCCTCCTGAATATCCTCACTGCCTTACCCAGTGGTATTCTACCAGTCACACAACCTATCTATCATCATTCTCCTTAATAGTATTTTTGAGTCATCAATCTTCTAACTGGATTGACGCTGCTCGCCACGAATTCTTCTCCTGTACCACTTGCAACCTAGATCCTCAATTATTTGCTGGGCGTATTCCAATCTTTGCCTTCCTCTACAGTTTTTGCCCTCTACAGCTCTCTGTAGTACCATGGAAGTCAGTTCCTGATGTCTTAACAGATGTCCTATCATCTTGTCCCTTCTTCTTGTCAGTGTTTTAAACACACTCCTTTCCGCTCCGATTCTGCGCAGAACCTTCTCATTCCTTATCTTATTAGTCCACCTAATTATCAACATTCGTCTGTAGCACCACATCTCAAATGCTTCGGTTCTCTTTTCTTCCGGTTTTCCCACAGTCCATGTTTCACTACAATCGAATGCTGTGCTCAGACGAACATTCTTAGATATTCTCCCTCAAATTAAGGCATATGTTTCATACTAGAATACTTCCCTTGGCCATAAATGTCCTTTTTGCCAGTGCTAGACTGCTTTTGATGTCCTCCTTGCTCCGTCCGTC
Source organism: Schistocerca gregaria (assembly GCF_023897955.1). Taxonomy (NCBI): domain Eukaryota; kingdom Metazoa; phylum Arthropoda; class Insecta; order Orthoptera; family Acrididae; genus Schistocerca; species Schistocerca gregaria. The sequence continues at coordinate 528,830,726 of NC_064922.1, read as the reverse complement.
ATCGATTATTTTGCTGCATAAGTAGTAGAATTCATCTACTTCGTGACCATCAATACTGATCTTAAAGTCTCTCTCTCTTTTCGTCTCTACTGCTTCTCATTACTTTCCTCTTCCTTCTATTTACTCTCAGTCTATACTGTGTACTTATTAGACTGTTCATTCCATTCAGAAGATCATATATTTCTTCTTCACTTTCTCTCAGGATAACAATGTCATCAACGAATCGTATCATTGATATCCTTTCACCTTGAATTTTAATTCCACTCCTTAACCTTTCTTTTATTTCCGTCATTGCTTCTTCGATATACCGAATGAACAGCAGGGGCGAAGGACTACATCCCAGTCTTACACGCTGCTTAATCTGAGCACTTCGTTCTTGGTCGTCCACTCTTATTACTCCCATTCATGGTTCATGTACATATTGTACATTGCTCGTCTCTTCCTACAGCTAACCTCTATTTTACTTAGAATTTCGAACATCTTGTACCAGTTTACATTGTAATCGCTTTTTCCAGGTCGACAGATCCTATGAACCTGTCTTGACTTTTCTTTAATCTTGCTTCCATTATCAACCGTAATGTCGGAATTGCCTCTTTTGTGCCAAACTGATTGTCATTTAACACATCCTCAATTTTCTTTTCAGTTCTTCTGTATATTATTCTTGTAAGCAACTTTGATGCACTAGGTGTTAAACTGATTGTGTGATAATTCTACACTCCTGGAAATGGAAAAAAGAACACATTGACACCGGTGTGTCAGACCCACCATACTTGCTCCGGACACTGCGAGAAGGCTGTACAAGCAATGATCACACGCACGGCACAGCGGACAAACCAGGAACCGCGGTGTTGGCCGTCGAATGGCGCTAGCTGCGCAGCATTTATGCACCGCCGCCGACAGTGTCAGCCAGTTTGCCGTGGCATACGGAGCTCCATCGCAGTCTTTAACACTGGTAGCATGCCGCGACAGCGTGGACGTGAACCGCATGTGCAGTTGACGGACTTTGAGCGAGGGCGTATAGTGGGCATGTGGGAGGCCGGGTGGACGTACCGCCGAATTGCTCAACACGTGGGGCGTGAGGTCTCCACAGTACATCGATGTTGTCGCCAGTGGTCAGCGGAAGGTGCACGTGCCCGTCGACCTGGGACCGGACCGCAGCGACGCACGGATGCACGCCAAGACCGTAGGATCCTACGCAGTGCCGTAGGGGACCGCACCGCTACTTCCGAGCAAATTAGGGACACTGTTGTTCCTGGGGTATCGGCGAGGACCATTCGCAACCGTCTCCATGAAGCTGGGCTACGGTCCCGCACACCGTTAGGCCGTCTTCCGCTCACGCCCCAACATCGTGCAGCCCGCCTCCAGTGGTGTCGCGACAGGCGTGAATGGAGGGACGAATGGAGACGTGTCGTCTTCAGCGATGAGAGTCGCTTCTGCCTTGGTGCCAATCATGGTCGTATGCGTGTTTGGCACCGTGCAGGTGAGCGCCACAATCAGGACTGCATACGACCGAGGCACACAGGGCCAACACCCGGCATCATGGTGTGGGGAGCGATCTCCTACACTTGCCGTACACCTCTGGTGATCGTCGAGGTGACACTGAATAGTGCACGGTACATCCAAACCGTCATCGAACCCATCGTTCTACCATTCCTAGACCGGCAAGGGAACTTGCTGTTCCAACAGGACAATGCAATTCCGCATGTATCCCGTGCCACCCAACGTGCTCTAGAAGGTGTAAGTCAACCTTCCTGGCCAGCAAGATCTCCGGATCTGTCCCCCATTAAGCATGTTTGGGACTGGATGAAGCGTCGTCTCACGCGGTCTGCACGTCCAGCACGAACGCTGGTCCAACTGAGGCGCCAGGTGGAAATGGCATGGCAAGCCGTTCCACAGGACTACATCCAGCATCTCTACGATCGTCTCCATGGGAGAATAGCAGCGTGCATTGCTGCGAAAGGTGGATATACACTGTACTAGTGCCGACATTGTGCATGCTCTGTTGCCAGTGTCTATGTGCCTGTGGTTCTGTCAGTGTGGTCATGTGATGTATCTGACCCCAGGAATGTGTCAATAAAGTTTCCCCTTCCTGGGACAATGAATTCACGGTGTTCTTGTTTCAATTTCCAGGAGTGTAGAACTTGTCAGTAATTACAGTCTTCGGAATTCTGTGGATGATATTTTTCTTCTGTTTTATTTGATCTGAAGACCTCCAAAGCACTATTAAATTCTGATTCTAATACTGGATCGCCTGTCTCTTCTAAATCGATTCCTGTCTCTTCTGCTATCACATCAGACAAATCTCCCCCTCATAGAGGCCTTCAATGAACTCTTTCCACCTATCCCGTCTCTCGTTGCTTTTAATTTCACAGAAGGTTGTTTTGAATTTACTGTATGCTGAGTCAGTCTTCGCGACAATCACTTCTTTTTCAAGTTCTTCACATTTTCCTGTAGCTATTTCTTCTTAACTTCCCTGCATTTACTATTTGTTTCATTCACCAGCGACTTTATTTCTGAATTCTGAATTTCCCTGATCACTTTTATACTTCGCAATCAAATGAGAGTATAATATCATCAGCAGCAGAAAATGGTATAACGGGAGTAGGATTAGTTATGAATAGGAAGGTTGGGCAGAGAGTGTGTTACTGTGAACAGTTCTTATCAGACTCGAGAGCAAACCAACACCGACGACGATAATTCAGATATATATGCCGACATCGCAAGCTCAAGATGAAGAGATGGAGAAAGTGTATGAGGATATTTAAAGGGTAATACAGTACGTAAAGGGAGATAAAATTTTAATAGCCATGGGGGACTGGAATGCAGTTTTAAGCAGGCCGCTGTGGCCGAGCGGGTCTAGGCGCTTCAGTCCGGATCCGCGCTCCTGCATACGGTCGCAGGTTCGAATCCTGCCTCGGACGTGGATGTCTTTGATGTCCCTAGGTTAGTTAGGCTCAAGTAGTTCTAAGTCTAGGGTACTGATGAGCTCAGATGTTAAGTCCCATAGTGCTTAGAGCCTTTTTTTTCGGGAAGGATCAATATGCAAAGAAGGGGGATATGAAAGTACTAATAAATGATGAAATAGAGAAGCCAAGTCACCCCAATTGGATCTGTTCCCTTCTTAATGTTGTTAGCATGCTTTATAGGGTATATAAGGGAAGTGAGCAGCATCAGTTGTTGAGTGATCACTGCGAAGGACATGGAGATTCTGCGTAGTAGTGCGTGACAGTTGTATCTGCAACTGACAGATCTGAAAGGGGCCTCATTGGGGGACTCCATTTGACCTGCTGGTCGAGCCGTGCTGTATGCAGATTTGTGGACATCTGGATGTTACAGTAGTCCACTGCTAGATTGCATTCGACAGCAGGCAAAGTTGTCGTCAAGCTACCGGTCGACGACCGTAAGGGAAGATCGCTTTATAGAGCAGCAAGCACGTAGTAAAGCCGCCACGTCTGCGCCTGCCGTCCATGAACAAGTAATGAGCTCGCTGCAGCGTTCTGTGTCATCTCTCACCATTGGTTGGAGACTAGTTGCAGCCGGACTAGAATCTGCCTCCCATGCGTAGGCCGCAGTTAACACCAAAACAGCCGGCTGCTGTGGTCGAACGGTTCCAGGCGCTTCAGTCCGGAACCACGCGCCTGCTACGATCGCAGGTTCGAATCCTGCCTCGGGCATGGATGTATGTGATGTTCTTAGGTTAGGTTTAAATTTAAGTAGTTCTCAATCTAGGGTGCTTAGAGCTATTTGCACCATTTTTGAATACCACAACACAAACCGCTGAGTTTGGATTCATTCGGCGACTGGAAAGAATAAACTGCTCCTGAATGGTGTTACATTGTGTTCAGTGATGAATCATGGTTCCACGCTACAGAGGGTGACCATTTTGAAAGGGTCTTGCTCTAAAATCTTAAACTGACAGGAATGGAGGAAAACATCTTGCGTCTAAGTGTATGGAATGGAACAAGGTTTGCCTTTCAGTGCGAAAGAACAGCATGAAATGGATGTTTTACAATTATCGCAGCTGCTAAGTTTTACGATCTCCTTGAGAAAAAAGTGAGTCCAAAATCTCGGAACGGGGCCCCTTTCTTGAGGATGTAATTCATATGCGTTATCAAGTTATGTTTCTAGTAGTGTTTTAAGTTTTTTTCTTTTTTCACTCGTAAGTTTTCACAGTATTTTAAATCTACATACAAGAAGGTTTCATTGTTGTTCATGATCAGCAGCAGCAGCAACGCAGTGTTACGTACAGGACATTTCACCCAATTACCATAGAAATACCTGTAGTCATGCGGAATATAATGAAGCAAATCGTTTGAATTTCTCGTGGTTTTTCGTATTGGTAGCCACTGTTCCAGTGTAAACCTTTTCAAAATTAAAAACAACAGACAATTCCGGAAATAAAAGATCCAATTTATGCTTCTGTAATAGTCCTATGTAGTCAGAAGCAACAACAGCTCACACTTACGATGTTCAAAATGCATAAAGGAGTGTGACTGAAATCTTCCTTTCTGTCTTTTTGAAATATGTCAACCTCGTCATACATTCGACAACTCCACTTTCCTGTAGTATATTCGCCACTATTTAGAGAAGTTGCAGATATCTTCAGATCCCATTAGCTTTTTTGCGAACTTACGATTTTTGGGAGCATCATTCTTTCACTATATATATACTCGAACAGTGTTTCTGGCTATACGTTTCAACGTGTTAACTTTCCCGTCACATAATTATATGAATCTACTGGAATAGGACAAAACTGTTCTACTTGATCAAAACGTTTAACGTCCACCAAAGATGAACACACTCAGATCATACAGTGATTCTTATTTTTCCCATCACTGCCATCGGATAAGAAACGTATGACTTTGATATTTTCCGGTTTCTTCACTTGCTCCTTTCTTAGCAATGCCTTCATTGTGTATATGTATTACAGGCTCATTATTCTTGATGTTATCATTACAAAATACATTTACCCTTCGCTACAGAAGGTAAAATACATCCTGTATAGGCAGTTTTGGAAGTGACAAATTTTGCTTGAAGTCGAAACACATATGAAGAAGTGAATCACTATGTATGCACCCTTTTGTATGTTATAATCTTGGAAGCAGAGCAGTATATAAGTACAGTATTTTCTGTGAGCTTTTCGAAACACTTATCACGGCAAAAGTAAGCAAAGCGGATAAAACATTACATGCTCGTCCTGTTTTCAGACGCGATATGCATCAATAAAATAATAAAGTATTGTACTGACCTGTGTTGTTCATCTGTTTTTCTTTCAACAACATGTCTCCGTTTACCTGCAGTATACTCATGACCTTTCACACGTTCTGTTAGTGGAACATTCTGTTTGTCATTTCCGGTGTTACGTTTGTCTTTCTCTCTCTCTTTTATTTTTTTAATTTTTTTTACGTTCCAACTCAAAAGCTGATGCCGTTTTACATCTCACTGCACAAGCTCAGAAAAAAAGGAAATGAAATAATCGTTGGGCATTGAAACCCAGCATTCCCCGCGTGAGGAAGTTCAGTAGCCGAGTTACAAGTCTTTACAGTTGACGCCACATAGGGCGACTTGCGTGACGATGGTGAAATTAATGATGAGAACGACACAACACCCAGTCCCCGAGAGGAGAATATCTCCGACCCAGCTGTTAATCGAACTCGGGCTCGTCCCATGGCAGTCAGAAGCGCTGACCATTCAGATAAGAGGGCGAACGCACGTTCAGAAATAACAACAGTTGAACTACGAAAAGTGAAACGTGAAGCATATTGGATCTGGTATACGCTAGATGGCATACAAAGGTGATCAAATTGAAAAGTGTAAAGCGCTTCCGAAAAAGACGTCGCTGTAACGAAGTTCCATAAACGTATTTACGATGTTTGGAATCAAGCCTTTTCAGATTTATGTATATGATTGTATAGAATATGGTACAGTTCTTAACTCATTTTGGCAAAATTAGGAGTTGGCCCTTTAAGGTGGTTATGGCAGCGACCAGGGGAGAGGTGCTATTCTTCCAATACTATGGAGAGGCGCATCGGTGTTAGTGCACGCCTCAGGGTATGGGAGTTGTGATTTCAGATCACGGGAGGTACTGATTGAGGGAAATCTAGGTGCATTAGGGACATCTTGCATCCTCATGTATATCCTCTCATGCGACAATATCGTGAAGACTTCTTTCAACAGGATGATGCTCGTGCAAACATGGAACGTTCTGTAAGAACTGTCTAAGTAACGTGCAGGCACCCTCATGGCCAGAAAGATCGTTCGATCTGTTCCACATAGAACACGCGTGAAACTGTCGTAGACACCAACTCCGTCCCAGTGCCAGAATCCAGGATATCAATGAGCAGTTGCCATAGTTGTGGGCCAGCTTGCAAACAAAAGAGTTTGGAGTGGCTACATGACACTATTCCTAACGGAATAAGTGCAGGTATGTAGACTGGAGGGGGATGGAGGTAATGTCACACTGATGATAAGTAGACTTATAAGTCGGATAGGAGTGTGTGTTCCAGATTTGAAGGGACACGAGATTCAGCAAACTCATCAGGAGAAACCCCTGTTCAGCCCTCGCGTCTTATGCAAATTTGCGAGTTATATGCAAGACCATCCAAAGGAATCCGAGCAGGCCCAAGCACCTTAGGAAAATGGACTAGGTCATGACGTAGCTCAATACTGGTCGTGTGATATAAAATTGATGGGGAATCCCTGGACAAATGGGAGCACATTAAAATGGCAGGGAGCTCTTACTCTCAATCGTACAACAGTAACATTCGAGCCCCAACAATTTCCTTATCATTCCTTGTAACTAGCTCTACTGTATAGCTCTGTTCATTGGAGTTTTTTGCATCATGGGGAGAGGTTCAAATTTGTTATAAACGAATTAATAATAAGTCTATAGTGAAAGGGTTTGAAATAATATCAATGCTACAACAATTTGACTAATACTTTATTATTAATAACGGTCATTTTTGTTGTAGGACGAACCTGCTTGGTTTCGCTGAATATTTGAAGGTGTGTGACAAGTAGATAGACGGCTAACAATCAAACGCCGTGCGCCAACTCCGAAGTAAAAAAGGACTTTCTAGGCGGTTGTCCGAGGACACGGATCCACATGAATTTCTGCCACTTGAAGATCTTTACAGGCAGGAATATTTTAAAATTTTTTATGTTGCCACCCAAAGGCTTAGACATTGAATACCTGGCGGAAAAACAGGTTTCCTTGAGGAAAGCGACGTTGCAGAAGAATGATGTACTACTGTTTCTATTCGGGAATCAATATTCAGGCTTCGAAAATAGAACTTACCTCTTTCATGTACGATGCAACATAAAAGTCTCAAAGACAAATGGTTCATATGTAGGGCTGGTATCAGGAGCTCGTTACGCTCACAATATTCACTGGATGTGTGTGCGGAGTAATTAGATGAACCGCTTGTCCTTGTTGTGCATGTGTTAATATGAATGCCTTGCTGCTCGCGATGTGTGCGTATTTACTGTCTGCACACTATGCATTTTGCAAAGTTGTATATATTTGTGTGTACGTATAGGTGTGTGTATCATTTATCTAACCTACTGCTGGCAGTGCTGATTTCCCGTACATATTATTTACGTAAAAAAATTAAAAAGGTATGATTAAAATGTTAATATTGTACATAGAATGTGTAAATAGGCTGTTTAGGTTTTTATATTGGTAATGCACGTAGCGCTCTGTATGAAAATCACTGGCTCTGATGTGTGCAGTCTGTGGCTGGTTTGCATTGTTGTCTGCCTTTGTAGTGTTGGGCAGCTGGCTGTTAACAGCGCGTAGCGTTGCGCAGTTGGAGGTGAGCCGCCAGCAGTGGTGGATGTGGGGAGAGAAATGGCAGAGTTTGGAAATTTGTAAGACTCGATATCATGAACTGCTATATATAAAGGTAAATACGTTGTTTGTTCTCTATCAAAATCTTTCATTTGCTAACTATGCCTGTCAGTAGTTAGTGCTTTCAGTAGTTTGAATCTTTCATTTAGCTGGCAGTAGTGGCGCTCGCTGTATTGCAGTAGTTTGAGTAACGAAGATTTTTGTGAGGTAAGTGACTTGTGAAACGTATAGGTTAATCTTAGTCAGGGCCATTCTTTTGTAGGGATTTTAGAAAGTCAGGTTGCGTTGCACTAAAAATATTGTGTGTCAGTTTATTGTTGATCAGAATAGTTAAAGAGCGAAATGTCTGAGTGCGTTCAGTTCTGCTCAGCTGTTTGAAAATCAAATAATGTAAGAGGTTTATCAGCACAGTAATTAATTAATTTTTGTAAGGAGACGTTTCATATGTCGACGCATAGCCGAGGATACCTCACTGGAATCTTCTGATTTTTTCTTGTAGTTTGTGCAATTAGTGCAGCCTTTGTTTATTGCTAGCGCGTAATTGTAGAGAAAATTTTCTTTGTAGTTGTAGTTTTTCATTGTTGTACAGTAAAACAGTTGTGGCATGCATGTAGATTTGCACCAAGTATTTCGCAGCTGCACTTGCAATTAACTAGATATTATTTTCAGTGCTATGTTAATGTGTTCTCTTATTTCTGCTCTTCAAATTGTGCTTTTCTGTGTTATCGTGTGAAATATTGTGACGATAATGGCGTGTCAAAAACGTAACAATAGGCTCCAAAGTAAACTGAGAAATGACAGTGAAGACGAAAGCAGTGTGTTAGCGCCACCGTGTAATGAATTAACTAATGTTCAAAGTAGTAATTTGGTAGTTGTGCAAAGGGATGTGGAGAGGGCTGCAAATAATGGTGTAGGCAGTGAAACAATTAGTGAACAGCGAAGCATTATCGATCGATCGGTAGGCAACAGCTTGCCTCAGGAATCCGAAATGACAGGACACAATCTTGGAAATACTGTAGATTCAGGTTTTGCGTCCTCGCCATTTTCTCAAATAAGTCAAGACACATTTTATGCTTCTCAAAACGCGAACATTTTCGGTTCAAATGCATTGCCGAATAGCACTGAGGAACATGTTTCAGACACCAGTGCATTGTTATTACAATTAATGCAACAAATGGGACAAAAGCTTCAAAAGTTAGACACAATGGAACAAAATCGTCAAACGTTAGACAGAATGGAACAACACCAGAGACAAACACAGCAACAGTTAGACACAATGGAACAAAATCAGGGACAAACACAGCAAAAGCTTCAAAAGTTAGACACCACACTTGAACAAACACGTGAAAATTTAACTACTGAGTTACATAACATTGAATCGAAATGTCAAAAAGTCTGTAACGACGTAAAAACACAAATTTGTGATCATTTTCAACCTATTTTTTCGCTGCATGAAAATGCTTTACAGAATCACGAAGCAGCCATAAAAGAACTGCAAACCATTGTTCATGAAAATCATGAGACCTTGTGGGCTGAAATTGACTCAGTTGCATCTACCGATTCGGTTACGCTACTTGCAAAAACTGAGAAAAGCTTAAAGAACACATTAGATACGATTTCAACACAAATGGACACTCTGAAACTTGGTTCAGAAAAACACACTGAGGAAATAAGTACACTATCGGAGAAAGTAGCCGAACTTTCGGATCAGTTCACTAACTTATCTTCAAAGGTAGCTGATGATCTGAATGACACAAGACCTGTAGCCATCACTGACACAGAAGACTGCGAACAAATTAGGAAATTCAAACAAAATAAAAATCAAATTAATACGCAACACCAAAGAGAAATCCGGGAAGTACAAGATCAGCTGACACAGGTAATACAAACATTACATATTTCAGAGGACACTAGCGCTCCAACACGGGAAGAGAGACTTAGAAATATGGTAAAGCCACAAAATAATAACACAGGGCATTTCGGAAATTATGAAAGAAATTGGCAAGGTGCACCGAATTTTGAGATGGAACCGCCGACACGACGTAACAATGACCGATATGCTACTCGCCGACACGATGATTTTGACTATAAGCTGTTCATTACTACACGTAAATTCAAAAATTTAAGAATTCTGGTAACGACATTGATCCACAAGCGTGGCTCCATCAATTCTATCATTGTTATCCTGCCAACTGGTCATTAGAGCACAGATCAGAATTTATGTGTGGCTACTTGGAGAATGAACCAGCTGTAAGAATGCGATCGGTCATTCACGATTGTCACAGTGAAGGAGAATTTTATCATGCCTTCCGCTCAGCATATTGGTCTCAAGCTACACAAGACCGAGTAAAACATAGCATCATAATGATGAAACATTTCGAACAATCTGAATTTTCCAGTCTTGTGAAATATTTTGAAGACATGTTGCACAAGAATCAGTACCTGTCAAACCCATACAGTCCCTCAGAACTAATCCGCATTTGCTTAATCAAATTGCCTGAACATTTACAACACATTATTTTGGCAGGACGTTGCAAAGACGACATTGAAGCTTTTCAGGGACTCTTACGATAATTGGAAATTGACACTGACAATCGCGGAATGCGAAAATAGGAACACAACAATTACAGGTAACATCCGCCATAATTCCGCGATGAAAGAAATAATTACTGGACACGACAAGGCTATTCTTGCAAAGTAAATCGTGACCAAAACAGACATCACCCGTATGACAACCGTTGGCAAAGTAGTAATAATTACAGAGAAAGATCGCATTTCCATAGTAATGATTATGACAGAGACAATCAGAGAAACAGACAATATGGGAACCAAAATAATTATTATCAACGAAGTCAGAATAACTTCAGACGCAACGGTCCACCGCGCAGTTACGATTCATGGAGAAATTCTCCACCACGTGACCCAGAAAAAAATAAAAAAATAAAAAAACAGAAACTACCGACATGACGACAGACGATATTATCTTAACAACAGACCAGAATTTAACCAAATTGGCGTGGTTCAAAGAGGGCAGGGCTCTCTCGACAAGGTGAATTTGTAGAAGTTAGGTCTCCAAATCCCAATAACGACGCTGCCAACAAAGAGACAGACAATGACTCGCACCCCAGGCAGCCACGTGCGCCGGATGGCTCAGAGAAAAATAACATAGACGCTAAGCTTGAGAAAAATTTTAGTATTCCTTACCGACGTATACCGCATGATAATTGTGTTGATGTTGAAACTCTGCGTACTAGGAAGAGTAAAGGATTGCACCACATTTCACATGTAAAACCGCAAAACCGTTTATTGAGAGATAATCTGCCTTTCAACTTAGTCTTTGCTACAAAATTTTTCGCATTACATTATTAGTATGCTTTGTCACATTTAGAAGCTGTTAAAAATGAGATCGACAGGAAGTGCAAAATGGCTAAGCAGGGATGGCTAGGGGACAAATGTAAGGATATAGAAGCTTATCTCACTAGGGGTAAGATAGATACTGCCTACAGGAAAATTAAAGAGACCTTTGGAGAGAAGAGAACCACTTATATGAATATCAAGAGCTCAGATGGCAAACCAGTTCTAAGCAAAGAAGGGAAAGCAGAAAGGTGGAAGGAGTATATAGAGGGTTTATACAAGGGCGATGTACTTGAGGACAATATTATTGAAAGGGAAGAGGATGTAGATGAAGACGAAATGGGAGATAAGATACTGCGTGAAGAGTTTGACAGAGCACTGAAAGACCTGAGTCGAAACAAGGCCCCGGGAGTAGACAACATTCCGTTAGAACTACTGACGACCTTGGGAGAGCCAGTCATGACAAAACTCTACCAGCTGGTGGGCAAGATGTATGAGACAGGCGAAATACCCTCAGACTTCAAGAAGAATATAATAATTCCAATCCCAAAGAAAGCAGGTGCTGACAGATGTTAAAATTACCGAACTATCAGTTTAATAAGTCACAGCTGCAAAATACTAATGCGAATTCTTTACAGACGAATGGAAAAAGTGGTAGATGCGGACCTCGGGGAGGATCAGTTTGGATTCCGTAGAAATGTTGGAACACGTGAGGCAATACTGACCTTACGACTTATCTTAGAAGAAAGATTAAGAAAAGGCAAACCTACGTTTCTAGCATTTATAGACTTGGAGAAAGCTTTTGACAATGTTGTCTGGAATACTCTCTTTCAAATTCTGAAGGTGACAGGGTAAAGTACAGGGAGAGAAAGGCTATTTACAATTTGTACAGAAACCAGATGACAGTTATAAGAGTCGAGGGGCATGAAAGGGAAGCAGTGGTTGGGAAGGGAGTGAGACAGGGTTGTAGCCTATCCCCGATGTTATTTAATCTGTATATTGAGCAAGCAGTGAAGGAAACAAAAGAAAAATTCGGAGTAGGTATTAAAATCCATGAAGAACAAATAAAAACTTTGAGTTTCGCCGATGACATTGTAATTTTGTCAGAGACAGCAAAGGACTTGGAAGAGCAGTTGAAGGGAAAGGACAGTGTCATGAAAGGAGGAAATAAGATGAACATCAACAAAAGCAAAACGAGGATAATGGAATGTAGTCAAATTAAATCTGGTGATGCTGAGGGAATTAGATTACGAAATGAGACATTTAAAGTAGTAAATGAGTTTTGCTATTTAGGAAGTAAAGTAACTGATGATGGTAGAAGTAGAGAGGATATAAAATGTAGACTGGCAATTTCAAGGAAAGCGTTTCTGAAGAAGAGAAATTTGTTAACATCGAGTATAGATTTATGTATCAGGAAGTTGTTTCTGAAAGTATTTGTATGGAGTGTAGCCATGTATGGAAGTGAAACATGGACGACAACTAGTTTGGACAAGAAGAGAATAGAAGCTTTCGAAATGTGGTGCTACAGAAGAATGCTGAAGATAAGGTGGATAGATCACGTAACTAATGAGGAGGTATTGAATAGGATTGGGGAGAAGTTTGTGGCACAACTTGACTAGAAGAAGAGATCGGTTAGTAGGACATGTTTTGAGGCATCAAGGGATCACAAATTTAGCATTGGAGGGCAGCGGGGAGGGTAAAAATCATAGAGGGAGACCAAGAGATGAATACACTAAGCAGATTCAGATGGATGTAGGTTGCAGTAGGTACTGGGAGATGAAGAAGCTTGCACAGGACAGAGTAGCATGGAGAGCTGCATCAAACCAGTCTCAGGACTGAAGAGCACAACAACAACAACAACATGCAACTATGTTTTGAAGTTAACTATCCAGCCTAGAACCTAGGGAACGTATTTAGACAGTACGAATGCATGGTTATAGTGAGCAGACGACACAGTGTTATTGTGTGTGTACATTCTTGCTTGATAGTTGCACGATTACGTAACGACTATAAGGCTCACATATTTAGAAGATATACTGTTAATGAGATTTTAATGCAACATTTTGGTTTAGTTGAAAAGACATTCTTTATTTGAAGTACTTTCTGTGAGATTAAAGATGATTTAGTATTTGGTTTCTTTGACAGCTACACGATTATATCACGACGCTACTAATGTGTGACACAATTTAAATTGTTGCTTTTGCGGTGTATCTGTTTTATATCTGCTCAGTTTTTCTGTATTATTCTGGAAAGTAAAACATGTTTTAGTAGTAACTTTTGTGGTATAGCTATAATCAGACAGCCTTTTCCGTAGCACAACAATACGTTACAGTACAGTACTTTCTTCATCACGGCAATAAGCATAATAACTACGATGCGTATACGCAAAGCATTTCACTTTTGTTTATGGTGAGGTGAGTACATTGACTGCAGCAGAACTTTGCTTACTGAGGACGATAACTATGACGCTTCCACAGAAGTATCTGACAGAAAGACGCACATTTAGCGCCCAGTACACGCATTTGAGTGATTAATTTTGTACTTAAAACATTTATTTTTAAAGATTTTTGAATTACAAAGAAAGTTTTCCGTGATACATTTCATTCCATTGCTGTAATCTGTAATACCTGAGGGTATAATTACATTAATTCTCAGGGGGGTTCACGCCTACTTTGTGTACCATGTGTGTGGCAAGCACAAGGGGCCCTAGCTAATATGGTATTTGCTTATACAACTTTACACATCCGTACCATATTTCTCTAAAACAGAATTACACAGCTACCTGATTATTTAACAGAGAACCAAACATTTTTTTACTACGTCAGTGACAGATGTTTACGCAATTACACAGTTCGATAACTTCACACTTATGAAACTGTATTTTGTATGTACTTTGTGAACTCTTCATATTTTTTCGGAACCATTGGGATACTGTGAGAGCTTTGAATGATGTATTTGGTATGAGATCGTGATTTTTAAAGTACGTTTGAGGTAGATGGCACTATTGAAATGAGCAGAGAATCTTTTTTACGGTTTGAAATTATTTCAGAAAGCTATGACGTTTTTAGAGTTGACTGAGGTGTTATGATGTTATTATTACGATGACGATGCGTATTATGCTGTTGAGGTGTGTTTATGATCAATAAGCTGATGTTATATGAGGAATTTGATTATGCTACGTATTTATTATGATGAAATATTGAAGAAGTGTCGACAAATATGTATATGTGTAATAAGGTAATGAGTAATGAGTAGTGGTTAGGGACTCTGATTTGTGAAAAAGGATGTTGGAAACCAAGAATCGTACTTTAAGAGTTATGAAAAGTGTGTAAATGCGTGAACGTTAAATTAAAGTGGGAAACATGGTATTTATTTTTTGGTGTATCTGATTGTCTTGGTAATGTATATAGGTCTTAAGAAAAGAATAATAACTTTATGAATAAAATCGGTGGATATATTTTTCAGGAAAATGACTGTGTAAATACAGCAGCAAAAACAATTGTAAAAAGAATTAGCTTTGCAAGTTAATATAGTTAGGAGAAAAACACTATGTGTATCTTATCACACCAAGAATACTGTTACGCTTTGTGGATTCGCTTACCTTCATATACGCGTCACTTCAGAAACTTGATGAGATAAAGGGGCAGGAGGATATGCTTATCAGCAAAGCCGCATATTCCAGTGATACAGAGTTTCAGCTTGCGAGCAAGAAAGGAATCTTTCCATATGAATACCTTGATTAAATGAGGGCACCCCAAGAAACCACACTGCCCGACCACGTTCTCCAATAAACTTACAGACACTGCAGAGAACGTAGTGGAGTACAAGCGCGCGGTGAATGTTCGGCGACCCTGATTTAGGACAATATGCTAGATTATACCTGAAAACCTGCTTGCAGGTACTTTTGAGATCTTCCGGAGTGTATGCCTGGGCACATATTCTCTGGGTCCTGTATTCTATTATGCCCCATTACGGCATTCGAGGAACGCAATGTTAAGAAGAACACTTGTCTACATTAACGTACTGACAAGTTTTGACATGCTGTTGCGAGATTCGTGGGGTCTTTGCCAGTATGTACACAGGTACGCCATGTTGACTAACCTACAAATGAGTAACGAGGAGTCATGGTTATCTAATGGTTTAAGTTACATCCTTTTCTTTGTCATCCGTCTTCCGAGAGTCTGATGTTGCCGGCCATGAATTCCGCTCTTGCACCAACCTCTTCAGGTCGAAGTAGTAAATTGCACTCTATGTCCTCAGTTATTTGTTGGGTGTATGCCAGTCTATGTCTTCCCCTATAATGTTTGCCCTTTATCGCTCCGTCTAGTATAATGGAAGTTTAACACATGTACTATCATGGTGTCCTTCTTCTTGACAGTGTTTTCCGTATGTTCCTTGCTTCACCGATTCTGCTGACAACGACCTCATCCTTTACCTTATCAGTCCACCTAATTTTCAACATTCCTCTGTAGCATCACGTCTTAGACGATTCGATCCTCTTCTGTTCCGATTTTCCCACTGTCCATGATTCACCACCATACAGTGCTGTGTACTAAATGTACATTCTCATAAATTTATTTTGCCAGTATGTACACAGGTACGCCATGTTGACTAACCTACAAATGAGTAACGAGGAGTCATGGTTATCTAATGGTTTAAGTTACATCCTTTTCTTTGTCATCCGTCTTCCGAGAGTCTGATGTTGCCGGCCATGAATTCCGCTCTTGCACCAACCTCTTCAGGTCGAAGTAGTAAATTGCACTCTATGTCCTCAGTTATTTGTTGGGTGTATGCCAGTCTATGTCTTCCCCTATAATGTTTGCCCTTTATCGCTCCGTCTAGTATAATGGAAGTTTAACACATGTACTATCATGGTGTCCTTCTTCTTGACAGTGTTTTCCGTATGTTCCTTGCTTCACCGATTCTGCTGACAACGACCTCATCCTTTACCTTATCAGTCCACCTAATTTTCAACATTCCTCTGTAGCATCACGTCTTAGACGATTCGATCCTCTTCTGTTCCGATTTTCCCACTGTCCATGATTCACCACCATACAGTGCTGTGTACTAAATGTACATTCTCATAAATTTATCCCTCAAAGTAAGGCCTATGTTTAATGCCAGTAGACATTTCTTGCCCACTGTGCAAGTCCGCTTTTAATATTCTCATTGCTTCGCCCGTCATTGGTTACTGTGCTTCCAAGGTAGCAGAATTCCGTTACGACTTCTAATTAATGGTCACCAATCTTGATGTTAAGTTTCTCGCTACTCTTATTTCTGTCCCTTCTCAATCCATATTCTGTGATTTTTACACTATTCATTCCATTCAATGGAGTCCGTAATTCCTCTTCAATTTCGCAGAGGCTACGATGTCACCTTGAATTTTAAATTCACCCTTCAGCCTTTCCCTTATCTCCGTCATTACTCCTTCGATGTATTGAACAGTTGGGGTAAAAGTAAGCATCCCTGTCTTATACCATTTTTATTTCGAGCACTTCGGTTTAAGTCATCCAGTCTTACTGGTCCTTCCTGGTTTTTATACAGACTGTATATTACCCGCCTTTCCCTCTAGCTTACTTCTGTTCTACTCAGAATTTCGAACATGCACAATTTTACACTGTCGAGCGCCTTACTTAGGTCGATAGATCCTATGAGCGTGTCTTGATGTTTCTGTAGTCTAGTTTCCGCTTTCGATATAAACTCGTCCAGGCAATAAATAGGAGCGTCACATGGCGAGGAATGCCTGCTAGTCAGACACACGCAATGTGCATGAAGTAGCAGTGAGTGTGCTGTCCATGTGTAGAATGGGAAAGGTGCACGATCTATCTGAGTTTGAGACAGGGCCGATTTTGATGATGGCGAGGCTCGGCACGAGCATTTAGGAAACTGCATCATTTGTCGAGTGTTCGAACTCTAACATAGCTACAACGAATGTACCTACGTTCGTCAGTGAAAATGGACTCGATAGACCACCTGCGCTATCAATCAACGGAATGTAACCTGCATAACACTGTGTGTGTGTGTTGTATGAGTGTCAGTTTTACTGTCATTTTAGCCCTCAACAGATGGTAATATGAAAAACTGAAAAATAATATTTGGATGAGCTATCTGACTGCGTATTTGAATATGAAAAACTACAGGAACAAATGACCCTGTAACAACGAACGCTTAAGCTATCTGACTACGTTGTTGAATAAGAATTTACAAGTAATGTAGAATCTGACTTCTGCAACGGAATTTACTTGGTTAGAGTACATGACATGTTGTGGTGAGTCAGTGTCTCTATTTTGGCCCTCAGATGCTAAAGCTTATTGTTACTAAGAATGAGTTTAACAAAAAGTAGTTTGCTTGAGTCCTGCTAACTACTATAATAACTCGTGAGAAGGGATTTCCTAAATTAAGTATATTTAAAACTTCAGAAAACAATAATAGACGATGACAATAACAACGGCATCGGTACCAATAATGGATGGGTGCCAGATTAACAAATTATTTCAATTGCAAAGTTTCATTAACATTTAATAACCCAACATTTATTTATTAATTAGATATGAAGAATAATTATTATTATTTGAAGGATATGGAGGCTTCTTTAACTGACAAGCAAAACATGGTATTATTGCAAACTCGGACTAACAATCACGAGCCTATCACTGCAATTGCTTTTGCGCTATGCTTGAGAATCTTACCTTTAATTCCATCTTCAAGCGTAGTTAATGCATCTAAATCTCTCTTGGCTATATAAATGAAATCGGGCCCTGAGTGTGGTAAGATCTGCCGTCACCGACGGGAGGGCAGTGTGGCACGTTTTCTACGAGCTCTTGACCGTCACTACTAATTTCACTCTCGCAGACAGATCAAGTATTACAACAATACTTAGAATCGCGCTCCCATGTTTCGACCTCAGATTGTTATTATCGATATTAGAGTGTTTACACAATGCAAAGAATAGCGTTAAATTGGCTGTATTGTTTTCAGTGTAACGGAGAGTTCTGACACACCGTACAGTGTGACCGGGGGCGGACTGTGATGACACGGAGGCTCTGTACGAGCATTCGAATGTTCGAGCAGTGCTGTGGTGAGTGTCTTCAAACGTGGCGAAACCAAGGCGAGACTACGTCTAGACGTCGTCGGGGCCGGGGACACACACACACACACACACACACACACACACACACCACGTTATAAATGTCTGACGTCGTAAACTGGGCAGACTTGTAAAACAGGACAGGCGGCGAAATGTGGCGGAGCTAACATGAGACTTAGGTGCTGGTCAGAGTACAAGCGTGTCTGAGCATACAGTGCATCGAACACTCCTAACGATGGGTCACCTTAGCCGACGATTCTTGCATGTACCAATGTTTGCAAATGGCTCTGAGCACTATGGGATTTGACTTCTGAGGTCATCAGTCCCTAGAACTTAGAACTACATAAACCCAACTAACCTAGCGGTCCCTCGGTTCCAGACTGTAGCGCCTAGAACCGCACGGCCACCCCGGCCGGCTCCAAACGAGCAGTTGAAGTTTTCTGTGTGAGCGCTGATTTTTCTTATTTTATCGTGATTATTATTTCTCCCTATGTAAGTGGGTATCAACAGAATGTTGAAGTGGAGGGACTTAAATTATTCAACAGTCCGCTAGAAAACTTAAGAGTCTGGTTAGCGGTGACTGTGATAACAACAAAAAATGGTTTAAATGGCTCTGAGCACTTTGGGACTTAACATCTATGGTCATCAGTCTCCTAGAACTTAGAACTACTTAAACTTAACTAACCTAAGGACAACACACAACACCCAGCCATCACGAGGCAGAGAAAATCCCTGACCCCGCCGGTAATCGAACCCGGGAACCCAGCGGGGGAGGCGAGAACGCTACCGCACGACCACGAGATGCTGGCCCTGTGACAATACATTAACACTAAATGTCTCCTCTAAAAACTGCTTAAAACAGCCAGTTCAGAACTTCAGTAATAAATCTAATGGAGACAAATAGAACTGAAGCCTTTGTAGGTGCCCACATCGAAACTGATGTCAGTGACCATCAGGCAGTTGTAGCAACGCTGATTACTAAAACGAAAAGTCATCTAAGGGAAATTGTATGATCAGTAATTTAGATAAAGATGTTGTAGTGGAATATCTCAAGAACGAACATGAAATATTTTACAATATATGGTACATGTAGAAGAACTATGGGTCCAGTTTGTAAGAATAGTTGACCGAGCGCTGAGTACCTATTAGAGTGTACCTAAAAGAAAAGTTTGTGATGGGAGGGAGCTTGCATCGTAATCAGTCATTGTAAAGAAACTTCACAAGAAACACCAGATACTGAGCAATAGGTGTTGAACAGTGCATAGGGGTGTAGACAGAAGTACCTCCCACAAAACAATAGTTATTCTGATCATATGTAAAGGTTGTGAGTGTATTAGTTAGTCGCCATAGATGAATAGTAACTGACATTGAAGGCAGCAGAGGAAACGCATAAATACTTCGTTGTGACATATTCCTGCGTGAAGAAGAATGAGGAATACCGTCCCGACTTCTTTCTGAAATCACTTTAAAGCCTACTGACATAACTGCTGTCAATGGTGATGATAAGCAGCTGAAATCGCTAACTGAACAACGCTTTAGGCCCGGTGGAAGTACTATCTGATCCTATATACGTTATATAGGGCAGGTTACAACCATCTACAAGATGTAAAAGTGACCCACAGAATTATAGTCCAGTGCTACTGACATCCATATGTTGTAGGATCTGAACTCAAACATAATTAGGCATTTCGAACTGAATGCATGTTCCGGAAACATCGCTCATGCGGAACACGACTCGCGCTTCTCTCACATGACATTCTGAAAACCAAGGAACGGGACAACTAGGTACATGCAGTGTGTCTTGACCTACAAAAAGCTTTCGACTCAGCGCCACAAAAACGATTATTAACAAAATTCTAGTCATACGGTGCATAAAAAGAGGTTTGTGCCTAGTTTCTGGATACCTTGGTCCGAGGATGTTGTCTTAGATGTAATTAGCGACAGATGTAGAAATAACTGCAGGTGTGAGATGAGGAAGTGATGAATAATAATCCCATATTTTTATAGATGATTAATTTTTCTTCGACGAAGTACTATTTGGAAAGAAAATGTAGCACCATATCCAAGTAGATCATGATAAGCTATCGAATTTATACAAAGTTCGGCAACTTAGTTTACAATTTGAGCAATATAAAACTGTGAAGTGCGCAAAACGAAGAATTCCAGAATCATACTATGGCAATCTTAATTGTCTCTCACTTGGGAACAATCAACTCACAGAAATACATGGTTGTATTAATCTGTAGAGATATTAATTGAAATGATCACACTCCCTCAGTTGTAGATGAAGAAGAAGGCAAATTTCAGTTTGTAGGTATGATACCTGAAAAACACAGGCTTTATGTAGCGTCTTGTCTCTAAAGGGAGCAAGAGAGAAGATGTTATGGGTGACCGCTATCCTCTTTCTACAACACAAATGCACACGTGGATTAATACGGTTGTTTATCTACATGAACAGGAAGCTGTTACTTAACTTGAATAGAGATCTGTGGTACAATCTCACCAGTAATAGTTCTCTCGCAGAGTGAGGTAATTGCAATAAAACTAGACCCGCTATGTACTGTCGTAGCCTATGACGAACTAAACCCGCTCTGCGAGTTGACAGACAGACGCTAAACTGGATGATTGAGTGAGCAAGTGAGTGAGGCCATCCGGTCAGAGGTGGCGGCCTAATTACTTGCTGTCGAGAAGGTGTTGGTGGAATAATGCTTGTGAGTGTGTCTCTGGCCTCACTCGTGATAGATGCGCTTGATCCAGTGACTACTAATCGATCTTCACGTTTCATCTTTGCCGACTAGTGTGCTGGCGACAGCTTATGCCAGCACACAGTACACCAAGGAGACCACTTCAAAATCACTTATGCACCTCATTATCGAATATTGCTCAAGAATGTGGGACCCATAGCAAACAGGTCTAACATGGGGTGTTGAAAGTGTACTAATTGGGCATCAGTAATAGTCGCAGGTTTGTGTGTACACACGTATGCTGAAAAAACTCAACCGAACTGAATAATTCAAGACAGACGCCAACTATCCCGCGAAGGCCTACTTGCAGAATTTCAAGAACCAACATTAAGCGAAACAGCCAGGAAGATACCAGAAGCCCATAAATATAGTTCCCAAAGCAATCGCAAAGACAAGACTAGACTAGGTTCAGCATAGAGACACTCAAACGTGAACGGAACAGGGAAAAATTCCTAATATTCTTTGACACCCGGTTCACAGAAGCTTACATAGTTGTAGGGGTAGTTTCACATGACTTACCCTAAAAAATCTACTAGAGTCAACAAGTAAATCGCTATCTCCTAGATGTCTCACCAAAATCCGTAAAAGTAAAATGAGAGAAATTCAAGCTCACGCGGAGTTTACCATGAGTTGTTCATCCATAAACCTCTGAAGATTGGAATAGGAAAGAAAGCAAATGACACTGGTACACCATGTGCCCTCCTCTGTATACCTTTGGGCGTTTTGGGAGGTTTAGATGCAGATGTGTAACCACCGTTTTCTACGCAACGCCCTGTCTCATGTTTCCATGACTACCACCGAACAGTTGCACACGAGCAAGGCCTTGCCTGTAGCTTAGCGAACTACAAAAAGAAGCGAGATGCACTGCTGTGTATTACACAAAGCTTCTCGTAGGATGTGAGAACTAGTTTGCAGTGCTTAAGTTCATCCCCCTTGTAGAGAGCCAATCAAACATTGACCAGTTCTGTCGTTCTCTTGATTGCGGTAAATGCAATGACATAACAGAATGAATTAGATGCGCCCACTGCAGGAATGGTACACCAACACAATACAATTATTTCTTCTCGTGTGGGGTTGCTAGATCCTTCGTTGGGCGTCTCCATACGAGTCGTATAGGGGAACGTTTCCCAGATGTGGGTGACTCCGGAGAAATGAAATACGTGGGGCGGACAAAAATTTCAGTTTTATGTTTCGTGTTGTTTCATCGCAATTTCTCCAAGGTTATTTCAGATATCTGATGCATGATGGAAGTATTTTAGGCGGTAGCCTCCAAAGCAAATCCTCCAGCTCAGACTATGCTGCTATCAGGCCATCGGAATCTGGAGAGCGCAAACCAATATGCAGATCAGAAACTACTGGAAATTATGAACCCAATAATAAGTTAAAAGCACAAATGAAGTATTTCTTTTTACAACATTAAACATCAACACGCTTAACAACAAAGGAAATTACAGTGCCTCTGTAAAGTTATTGAGGAATACGAAATCAAATCCTTAGCTTTGCAAGAAAATAGATTTACGGGAGAGAAGACAATAGAACCCTAAGGATATTGACTTTTAGGGTAAAAACCGTTGGAATCCAACGAGAAAAGCAACCCCATGTCAAGGAGCAAGATTCATCGTTCACAACACAATAGTTACTTCTATCACAGATTTTTTTTCACCAAACGAACGCCCATCAGTTTTAAAAGTTCCATGTGCGAACAAAATGTATGCTGTAATTAACTGGTCTACCTAGTTAATAAAGATAACAAAAGAAATTCCGAAAACGTGAAACTCCTTTGGGTAGTTCTAGAACTTGAAATATATTAAAATTCTAGGGAAGAATATCAAAATACAACTGGAGGACTTAAATGGGCAACTAGGAGCAAAGAAAAATGTAGAAGAAAAGTCGGAGAATATCCAGCTCATAAAGAAACGAATAAGAATCGAAAAAGGCTCAAGTTGAGGTCATCTCTTTTAGTAGCGTCCCAGCGTAACAGAGAACATGGAATAGCCAACTGCATATCAAGAAGAATTTCAAGCTGATCTTGTGGCCCATCTCGTTTCAACATCAGAAGGGAGTGGTGAATGTTATAGTTAAAACAAGGAGAAAATTACAGAAACGTGCCATCATGTTACCAATGTAAATAGAAATTTATCGCACAGGAAAGGAAAATATTGCCAAACCACAAAATCTTAAGAATAGATAGAGAAATCCTGAATTCCAAGAACAAAGATTTTCGAGAAATAAATTTATACTTAAAACTTTTCCATAAACTTGAATATTGCGCTAAATATAAAAATCTCAGATCATTGCAGATAAAATTATGAGGTTACTTAAACGGAGCCACATAAAGACAAACTTTTCAAATTCATTGAGAACTTCCAGAAAACTGACATGAGCTTATTCTACAGAACTTTTGAATCCAATTTATCAAAAATATCAACCACCAAATTTGCATTTCAAAGGAAAAAAGCAGGTTGTTTCTAAATAATCAGGGCAGATGTTAAGAAACTAAAAAATGACAGAGCTCAAGGGGAATGACAATGTCTTTGCAGAAATCTGGGGAATTGCGGATGATGGGACTCTCAAGCAACTGCAAAAAGGAATCGGAAACATCTAGGAAACTGAATAAATGCTAGGACATTGGATAATAGCACTTATCCGTCCATCGTACAGAAAGGGGGACAATGGAGCTGTAAACAATCACTGAGGAATATCTTAACTCCCAGTAAAGTATAAAATATTGTTAAAACCTTTCTAAAATATATTACAAAATCAAATGAAGGAAGAATTAGGAGAATACAAAAGATGGTTTAAGAGACAGAGGTTAAGAGGCGAACATGTATTAAGCCTAAAGCGCTTAATCGGGTATAAGAAACTTCAAACCAAAAATCATTATCTATCGTTTGTTGATTTTTAAAAATACTCTAATTCTGCTGATGGAGGTACGATAGTCACTTTTTCAGAAGAATTTGGGGTTTACAGTGAAGCAATAGCAATCGTTAAGAAACTTTGACTAATACTATCTGCAAAGTGAAATTGTTAGGTTAAGTATCAAATTCTTTCGTAATTAGAACAGGGAGGCAAACTCAGTTTGAGTGGATGTTTTGACAGTTGCTGCCAGTTTTCGAAGGAGCACGCATACCCGTAATAATCGTTACGACACCATTTAAAAGTGCAGCTGTATTTTGTAACATGAAGGTTACTCTATTGAAGAAGGCCTGAAGATGATGTAGTATATAGTCGACAATGTATTCCTATGGACGGGGACAAGGGATACTTAGAAGATCTCTTGAAAGAAATAAACGAATAATTATGGCACGATATGGCTTAAAGATAAAAGAGCAAGGACGGACGTGACGAAGAGTAGTAGAAAGAAATACGACGACTTCCTCAACAACAAAATTACAAACAGTGGAATTGTGGAAGAATTCTACTGTATGTGATGAAAGTTTACGAAGAATGGTGGAAGGATGGATGCGTCAGAAGTAGATTGGCACAGACGAAGAAAGCTTTCTTCAGTAGAAGAGCTTTACGGATTTCGCATGCTGATATCATACTCAGAAGGAAGTTCATGATAGCATACACCATCTGATCAAATGCATCCGGACACCTACTAGCGGATGTTAATATTGGGTGTCTTCACCCTTCGCCTTCATGACAGCTTGAACTCTACTGCGGACGATTTGAATAAGGTGTCTGAATGTCTGCGGAGGAATGGCTCTGGCTCTGAGCACTATGGGACTCAACTGCTGTGGTCATCAGTCCCCTAGACTTATCGATTACGAGAGGGTTCAAAATCAAATGGCTCTAAGCACTATTAAACTTAACATCTGACATTATCAATCCCCTAGACTTAGAACTACTTAAACCTAACTAACCTAAGGACACCACACACATCCATGCCCGGGACAGGATTCGAACCTGCGACCGTAGCAGTCGTACGGTTCCGGACTGCGCGCCTAGAACCGCGAGACCACCTCGGCCGGCTGCGGAGGAATGATAGACCACCCTTGCTCAGGAGTCGCGACCAGAGGAGATAGTGATGTTTGACGCCGGGGTCTAGAGTTAAGCTAACGTTCTAACTCATCCTAAATGCGTTTCACTAGGTTCAGGTCAGGACTCTAGGCAGGCTAGTAAATTTGTTGTCCACAATAAATTGCCTGACAGATGCTACTTTATGACAGCGTGGACTGTCATGCTGATACGGATACCATCGTTTCCGAACTGTTTCCCTACTATACGCACTACACAATGGTGTAAAATGTGTACATATCCTCCCGCAGTTAGCGTTTTCTTAAGAGCAGCACCTAACCAAGAAAAACGCCACATCATCCATACTTCATTGTTGACAATACATATTATGGCAGGTAACGCTCTTGAGGCATTCGTCAAACCGAAACTTTTCCATCGGACTGCCACAAGATGTAGCATGATTCATCACCGCAAATCATTCGTTTCCAGTTATCCACTGTCCAGTGGCGTCGCCTTGTACGCTGCTGTATCAAACGTCGCCTACCACTGACTACAATGTTGTACCACGGCTTCACTGGGAGCACTGAACTGTTCCTGCATCGATCAGCAGAACGACGCCATAGTGGGTGAAGCGCCTGCCAGCCTAATGACCAGGCACTTTGGAGCAACAGCTCGTATTCAGAACTCAAAACACTCAGGAAGCTGACGAAGCGGAATACATCAGCCATGCCTCTGAAATCCAAAGTTGCGATATGTCACGGTTCCTGCACAGCTTCTGAATGGACACCAGTGAAAATGAGGTCACTGTTACGTTATATTCACAATTTTACTTAGCGATCGTCTAATCGCAACTGAATAGAAGACAATTTCTGTGCCATGCTCGTTTCACCTTTATTCTTTGCAAGGAATCTTCAAGGACAAATGGAATGTTTTTCTGGTAACTGACATTTGAAATTTCGTTTCTTTTTTTTTACACTTCACAGCATTAGTAGTTGAATACACATTGTGATTAGAAGCTCCCAAATCAAACAACTATCAACATGCCGTAATATTATGCACAAATGAGGACGAAAGAGATACTACATAAGATGAAACCATTCTTTATCAACGGCAACACCCGACCGCTCCAGACTGTTATGGTTATCAGAGTGGTATTTTTGCTACTGGAGGAACACTAGCTAGCCAGTTCACATATATACCTCCAAAGTAGATCATAAATGTCATATTCTTAGATTGTGTTCAGTATAATTCAGGTGTGCGCTGTATACGAAGCGACACCATCCTTGCCACCAGGTCAAGATGAAGCAGCCAGCTGCCACCAACAGGTTTTACTGTCAATAGCGTCAGGTCTCTGTCTAAGCTGATGTTTGTATACGGCCAACTTTGTGCTACAGGACCGTCGAGTTACCTGCTGGGTGATTACCTTCTTGAGACACCCACCTCTCTGGTGAGCCGTGGTTTGAGCCTGGTCCTTCTAGCTGACCAATTGCTCCATCACTGGCAACCGGACCATGTGGGCCTCCATTGTTGCAGTATAACGGCACAATGGGGGCATGCCGTCGTCTTCAACCATGCCGGAAGTCCAATGTTAGCACTTCCTGTTCCGGTGTGTTGTACGCTGCCGCTACAGGAATTTACAGTCGGCCAGGACTGTTCTCTGTCACCCGTCGCCATCAATGCGTCACCTTGCACCAGTTTCTACTGCTGCACTGACCCCAGCAGGATTTTCTGGCAGACAACAACTGATGCCAGCATGCACCATTGACCGTGGCCGCTAACACCACAGAGGGTACCGACCTCCACTTCCGCTACGTTTCCGTCTCTGAAACTGTCATGAATAAAAGCCTGTTTGATAAGCGATGTTTTACTGAGAGTTCGTCATTGGACTGCAGCTCACCACCACCATAGCACTCAGTTCCAGGTGGAGGAGCAGGACTCCATCCTGATGTACCAGCAGTCAATTCATACCCTCCTGTAGGGGTCACGTTCCGACGTCTTAGACGGAAATATGTGGCTTATGAGGAGCTGCTCGACCAGTTTACTCCAGTCTTTTCAACTCCCTGCACACAGTTATTGTGCCACGTAGACTGCTGGTAGCACTCACGAGTGACTCCTTTTGCTGATTTCTTGTGACTTTTAACAACCAACCTCAGCAATGCTCTACGGCCCCGACCTTCCGTACATAAGGCCTGCGTGGTCTTTGTTTAGCTCTGGTTATTTCTTCGCGTTTCTGCTTCGTAATCGTATCACCGGCTGTCGACTTGGGCAGTTGCATAAGGAGTGAAATTTCCCAGATAGATTTCTTACGCAGGTGATAACCAATGAGTAATCGACGCTTCAAGTCAGTGAGCACTCCTGACTGATCCACTTTGCTGTTGTTGCTTCTCTGGTGATAACGCTATACATCAATCCTAGTTTTATACTGGCGGGAGTGTCTCCAGTGTCATCTAGTGGTCAATTATGCATTACTCTTAAGCATGTCCAGACACTTTTGATGAGATAGTGTACGTCTCGAACACAGCATTTTCGTAGAATGAAACGAGTATCAACGGAAACCCAGAGAACTGGAAATTGTAAGCATTTGAGATGTTTCGAAAACCGTTAAGTGGACAGAGAAAGTATGTAATGAAGAAGTAGAAAAGAGAGGAAAGATCATATATGGCAGTCCCTTCCGGTTGATCGTAAAGGTAGTAAGACGTCCATCAAGATGGACATGGAGCTACCATTGATCGCCACCTCACCTGGATCCGTCATCTCTGCTCTATCCAATCCAAAGCCCACACCCGACTCTGACTCCTCGAACTCCTCTCTGGCCAGACTTGGGGGTTGAGCTCCTCTATCATCCTCCACACCTTCAAATCCTTAATCCGTCCCATCCTCTGTTTTGCCAGTCCCACCTGGATATCCGCCCCTCTACCCCCAAACTCTGTAAGTCCCTCCAGATGCTCGAGCGCCATGGAGTCTGTCTCACCTTCCATATACGCCTCCCGTCCCCCATGTGGAACCTCTACAACCCAATTCCTTACCCACATCTGCTCCTTTTCCTCGAACATATCCACATCCTCTACACCTCCCGCCACCTTGATCCACCTCATTCCCTGGTTGCTTCTCTCCTCTTCAACCTCTGCCCTTTGCTGCACCTTCACTGTTGTGTTTCCCCTACCCTTCACCTCTACACCTTTCATCTTCTTTCCCAAGGTGGCTTCCGCTGACTCCCCCTCCCAGATTATGCCCTGTCTTCCTCCATTTACCCCTCATATCAACTCTGATCCTCACCTCCCCCTCCTTTCCTCTGGCCTTTCCCTAGGCTCCCTCTTCCCCCCCTTCCGTCCTATTTTTTCCCCACTTACCCTCTCTTTGCCTCACTACTCTCCCCCGAGTCCTTTTTGCTCTCCTCTCCTCTCCACAGCCTTTCCCAATCCTTCTTGTGTCTGCCCAGCCCTCCTTTCCTATGTCCCCCCCTCCATCGGCTCCCCCTTTTCTTCATTTCCTCCCCTATTTTGCCCTCATAGGTCCGGGTCCCCACCCCCATCCGCCACCGTGTCACCTGTATAATGCTGTTTTAAGTGAGTGTTCAGTGTTGTGTGTCCCCTGTCAGTGTTGTGAACAGCTGACATACTGTCGCTAGTTGTGTTTTTTATCCCATACAAACATAAACGAGACTGTCGGCCGTGTTTTTTAATTCTGCATGTCTACTTCTCGTGTGTCTTCATCCGCATTATCACCACAGTGTTTTTATATTTTAAATTCCACACTTTCCGCCATTTTACAGTTTTTTTCAATGTCACCATTTTATAGAATGTTATTCTTGTTTGTTTCTATTCTCATTGTGTTTTGTAACTTTTCTGTAGGCTGTAGAGCAGCATATTACGCTGCTCTGCCAGCCTGCGCCCCCCCCCCCCTCCCTCTGAGGGAATTGAAATCCAATAAAGAAAAAAAAAGCATGGCATTGAAAAGAGAAGCAGAAGTAGACCATGACTAGAATATGTGCAACAGATCACAGAGTGTGAAGAGTTTAATAATAACTTGGATTGATAACAACAAGAAGAAAACAGTATAAAAAATTCTATCGGTAGATCTACTAACTAATGCGGAAGTACTGCATCGGATTAGGAGACGAAAGAGTTTGTCTCAGAATTCGACTAAAATAAAGGATCCGTTGATAGGACACATCCTGAAGTACGAAGGAATCGTCATTTTCGTAATGGAGGTAAGTGTGGTGTGTAAAAATTAAGGAGAGAGATGAAGAGTCGAATACAGTGAGCAGGTTCAAATGGATTTAGGTTGCTGCAGTTGTGGAGAGATGAACAATCTCTCATAGAACGGAGAGGAGTGGTCAGCTGCATCAACCCAGTCTTCGGACTGAAGAACACAGCTACAGCAAAAGATGGAGGACAGCATCAAATAAATCGGATGTGTGCTAACTTTACGAGAAGACTTGTTGGAAGCCATTTACTTGTAAATCATATCGACAGCATCTAAAACGTTTTCGATATTCATGCAGTGAATATGCAAGACGAAAAAGTACGTTCAACATGTTGGAAATGTGCCTAAAACATAAAATTTTTAAGACAAATAATCGGATTTGGACAAATAACGACAACAAAGCAACCAGGGAAAGAAGTAACTAAAGCAATCATGAGTGGTATGTTTGACTATCACGAATACGGGCCAAGTATATCTAACAGTAATCCTGCCACATTAAACAGTCGCACCATTCTGATATTTTTGTCACGCGTGTTTATAAGTCCCCTTTTAGGTGTAACTGAAAATAACTTCGTACATTTCATATGTTCATAAAGAATTATCGTAGTTTAAAATACACTTTTTATTTTCTGCATCTACAGCCGCTGTACCTCCGAGAATATCTCCCGCAGTCGGAGACGAAACGTGAGGGGAGAGTTTTATACTTCGACCACGGCCTATCAGCTCGGAAGTTTTAAGTGAAGACAATACCGGCCTTGAAAGTTTTCGTTGTATGGGAATTTAAGAAGTTTGTTAAGATCAGATAAGACATCGTTTACTATTTCAAATTCCTGAAACAATCACATGAAATTGTTGGGAATATTAGATAAACTATTTACACTACCCCCATGAGCAAGAACACAAGGGAATCTCAAAGGTACTAGTAGTGGTGGAAGTGAAAGTCTTGCAAAAGGCGACATAAAAGTTTTCTGGGTATGCTACCATACCCAGAAAACTTTTATGTCAGCTGACTCTGGCCGCGGAGGCCTACGCAATTATATCTTGCAAAAGGGTTTACGTTTTACGAAAAACTTACTCCCACTTTGACAAGTAAACTGCTTTCGATCTCTAAAATGATATAGAGGTAAATAATTCAAATTATAAGAATTTAAGAAAATATACACATTTGTACAAAACAAAAGAAGTTAGACGAAAAAAGCATTGAATTGAAAAAAAAAAACCTAACACTAAATACGTTATTACTACAAAAGATCAACAGGCTGGGCAGCAGCGTTGCCATTTGTATACATCAGTACATAGTAGATCAAAGTGTGTGTTACAGTGACACGTCACCTCGTGTCCTAAGAAAGAGCATACGCTAAGGTTAGCTAAGAGTCAAGGCAAAATGAACCATCTGATCGTCATGGAGGGTAGACAACTAAGACGGAGAACCGTAACTGATTAAATGATGTGTGTGCAGACGGTGGTGACAATCTTAACTAAGTTCTAAATCCAGGAAGCTTTTCACGCATTTCAATGACAGAAACCTTTGCTACGCACTAGAAAAATTAGAGCTCTGAATATCGACATATCAACTTTTTGATGATGTGGAGGTTTCCTGATATCGGAATGTTTGTAAACAAAAGCTGCTTTGACTTATATAACAACAACAGAGAGTTTCTTTGATCTAGCAGGAAACTGGAACCCATTATTGTCCATTAGAGACTAATGAAACTAATGCTTCCTCTTAGGAGGACGTTGAGACCTCCATGTCACTCACGTGGAGCGGTGGCTAAGAAAATTTGTTGCACTGTACTTCTTGACGCTTACGAACTTCATTTATGTTTAATCCAACAGTCATTCTCGAAGCCGCTCTCCATAACTTCCTAATTGATCTAATATTGCCATGTCTACTCATATACTGCACTAACAGAACCTATAATATGTTAGGCATAGTCTAATATTTTCCTATCCCAACAAGTTTTGACTTTAATACTTACTCTAGCTATTCATGGCGAACGTAGCGAATTTACCCCCTAACCTGACACCCTCTATTATAGCAGTTTTCCACTGATTTCGTCCCTTTCCTACTGTCCCCGGTGCTTCTTAGTTTAGTACCCCGTCTATCCACATAATTTTGAGAATTATTTGGCAATGGAAAATTTAAAGTGGTTTCGATATCTTACTCTCATGATATTCTAGGTTCCAAGTGTCTCTGTCATACTATAGTATGCTGAAGATGTATACATTCAGGAACTTATTCCTCCATTAGAATCAAATATGTGGAGTTAGTTCTTATTGGAAACGGCTTCTTCGTATATTAAAATCTGCTTTCGCCGTCATTCTCACTTCAACCATCACGTGTAATCTTACTTACTAGAGAGAAGACATAATCTCCCATTGATAGGAGTGTGTCGCACCCAGTTTTGATGTTAAATTAGTGTGTTGTCTTTTCTTTCCTGGTCATCATCGCTTTCGGCTTAGCCTTGTTTGTTCTGCATCCACACTCTATCCAAACTATACTATTTCTTTTATAGAGTCTTTGGTTTCTTCCTTACTTT
This sequence comes from Schistocerca gregaria, assembly GCF_023897955.1. NCBI lineage: Eukaryota > Metazoa > Arthropoda > Insecta > Orthoptera > Acrididae > Schistocerca > Schistocerca gregaria. The sequence goes on along the minus strand of NC_064922.1, from coordinate 528,798,986 downwards.
CTAGAACACCATCAATGTCACGTGCAAGCCTTATCATCGGTATCTCATCTCCTTAAACATCTGCTCTTTCTTTCACATCGATGTCAAAGTCAAACAAGCGGTAATATGTTGCAAACTTACTTTACACCAATGATAAGGTGGCTTTCTTAATGTACCTGATTTATCGCGCAACTTTAATTTTATAGGTTTACAAAATTTCCCTTTGGTTAATCGTCTCGTTGTTGCAAGCCTTTCCTAAATCCATAAATGCTACAAAGCATACTCGTTTCATGTTTTCTTTAACCAATAATAAACGGAAAAGCATTTATTACCTAGTATACTTTCCACTGCTGTAGCGAAACGTATTTCCCTGATGCACTATCAATAATTCTCTCTGTTATTCTGTGTGTTACCAGTTTAATAGAATGAAGTATCACGATGATAACCCAATAGTTATGAATTATATGTGCTTGTGTCTTTTTCGATAATAAAATTTTTATGGAAATTTCATTCGGTGTTACCAGACTTATATTTCTTTTTACAACCTTCAAAGGGTTCAAATGGCTCTAAGAAATATGGGACTTAACATCTGAAGTCATCAGTCCCCTAGAACTTAGAAATACTTAAACCTAACAAAGCTAAGGACATCACACACATCCATGCCCGAGGAAGGATTCGAACCTGTGACCGCAGCAGTAGCGCAGTTCCGGCTGAAGCGCCTGTAACCGCTCAGCCAAAACGGCGGGCTACAGCCTTAGATAACGTTCCAGTTCCAATAATTTCCGAAGATTTTAGCAGCTCCGTAAAGTATCAGTGACAATCGTTGATTATTTCATGAACTCACTGCGTTGTTAAAGCATTACTGAATCACCAGGTACATCTATACCAGAACAGTTATTCTCATGTGGCACGTACTCCGCCAACTGCCTGCCCTTTCCTCTAGTGTTTAAAGAGGTTTTCCATCTATAGCTATGCTTCCATTTTGTCCAGCTACAACATTCTGCCTAACATTCTACGGTGCTGTTCATAGAACGGTAATATTGATCGTCCTCCTGATAACCCTCTAAAGAGTCGAAGGGTCGAACCTCCAGAAGTAAAAGAAGGAAGACAAATTAGGAAGTCATTAGAGACGGAGAACAAGCTGGGATTGGTTCGTGAATCGGAGAGGAAATCGACCTGCCGTTTCAAAGAAACCATCCAATCGTTTGCCTGAGCGATTTAGGAACAGCATAAAAACCTAAATTCAGATGGCCGGACGGGATCTGAACCGTCGTCCTCCCAAATTCGAGTTCAGCGCGCTAACCACTGCTTCACCTCGCTCGGTCCCTGCAGAAGAGAGAAACGGGACACGAATTTACCTTAGGAATTTTTATTTTTGCCAAAGACACAGGCGCACTGAGGAAACTTGCGAAAATAGATGAGTATGGAGGGAAAAAAGTTTGAAAACCGAATATAATTACAATCCACAACGAAGCACTCCAATAATTTATAATATGACAGGTAACATGACGTGCTATCAAGCTATTACACACGTAAAAGGAGGCCTACTTGTACAATCCCGATGTTAAAAGTGATGCAGTTTCAGAGAAAGCTACGCCCAGTGAGGGTGTCGCATCAGGATCGAAACATGTTTGGGCAAAGATTTTAAAAAATCGCGAAATATTGAAATTTTCCATAAGGAGGACTTTAGAAAAGAAAATTTAACTTACAAACACGGAAAACGCCAACAGAAACCTAGAACCGCAGAAAAATGTTTAAGGTCTATTTTAAGTTTGTAAGAAACTTCGTTGAATTTTGAGGGTCTATGTACAATATTATTTTGGAAACACAATATGTTTCAAGCTGCATGCCACACGGAACGAAAGAACATAGTAAATTATGAAATACTTTTATTATTTGTTGTTGTGGTCTTCAGTCCTGAGAATGGTTCGATGCAGCTCTCCATGCTACTCTACCCGGTGCAAGCTGCTTCATCTCCCAGAACGTACTGCAACCTACATCCTTCTGAATCAGCTTAGTGTATTCATCTCTTGGTCTCCCTCTACGATTTTTACCCTCCACGCTGCCCTCCAATGCTAAACTGGTTATTCTTTGATGCCTCAGAACATGTCCTACCAACCGAACCCTTATTCTAGTCAAGTTGTGCTACAAACTTCTCTTCTCCCCCATTCTATTGAATACCTTCTCATTAGTTATGTGATCTATCCATCTAATCTTTAGTATTCTTCTGTAGCACTGCATTTTGAAATCTTCTGTTCTGTTCTTGTCAAAACTATTTATCGTCCGTGTTTCACTTCCATACATGGCTACACTCCATACAAATACTTTCGGAAAGACTTCCTGACACTTAAATCTGTTCTCGATGTTAACACATTTCTAGGCACTTCAGTCTGGAACCGCGCGACCACTACGGTCGCAGGTTCGAATCCTTCCTCGGGCATGGATGTGTGTGATGTCCTTAGGTTAGTTAGGTTTACGTAGTTCTAAGTTCTTGGGGACTGATGACCTCAGTTGTTAAGTCCCATAGTGCTCAGAGCCAGCCAACAAATTTCTCTTCTTCAGAAACGCTTTCCTTGCCAGTCTACATTTTATATCCTCTCTATTTCGACCATCATCAGTTATTTTGCTCCTTTATTACTACTTTAAGTGTCGCATTTCATAATCTAATTCCCTCAGCATCACCCGAGTTAACTCGACTACATTCCATTATCCTCATTTCGCTTTTGTTGATGTCCGTCTTATATCATCCTTTAAGACACTGCCCATTCTGCGTAACTGCTCTTCCGAGTCCTTTGCTCTCTCTGACAGAATTTCAATGTCATTTAATTATTTAGGGAAGGGAAAAGAGCAACCTTTCGATAGCCATCAGTGGCGATGTCGCTGGTGGAACGGGGCCAGGGAGCGCAGCTTTCGTGCCGTCCCCTCCCGCACTCCTCGGTTCGTGCTCGGGTCGGCCCTGGCCCGCTGATTTGCCGGAAGCCCAAAAGCTCTGCCGGCCTTGCGAGCTGCCCCGTCCGTGCCCACAGCTAACGAGAGCGCCGCTATTTTTATTCTTCGCTGCCTTGTTGGGCTCCTCCGTCCGAGCTGCCGATTCTTGTTACCAGAGATATTGCCACATTTTTCGGCCTTGAAACGCCCACCGGGAACAGTCGCAGACCGTGAAGAAAGGCCTAACCCAGTCACGGCGAATTAGTTATCGCTATCAGCATCGGCATCTAAATGACGCTACAACGGCCTGCGTCGTACGGCCGAGCATTGCTGCGTAACAGAAAACAAGGCGAGGTTAACGACTTCACTAGCCGTCAAGAATTAAACAGCAGATTATGCTTCTGATTGACAAAAATCCATAAAATGCTACATTTGTGCATTGCTAACTGCCATAGGTTATATGGTGAATACAACTAAACCAACTTAGCTCTGTCTGAATAGGTATCGACCGATCACTCTGTCGTCTTCAGGCGATTTACGTCACTGGATGCGGATATGACGGGGCAAGTGGACAGCAAAGCGCTCTTTGCAACCGTTGCGGTATTTTTTAAACTGGAGCCTCTGTTTCTTCGTCAAGTAGCACCTCAATTGGACTGACGAGGCCTAAATGCACCGCGCTCACAGAGAGCGCTCGGCAGACCCTGACGGTCCCCCATCCAAGTTCTTGCCAAGCCCGACAGTGCTTAACTTCTGTGATATTGCGGGAACTGGTGTTACCACTGCGGTAAGGCTGTTGACCTATATGGTGAATGGTAAGAATTTAATAAAACTGTCACCAACTGGAAGGTTGGTTTCAAAACACCTGCTTCACTAGACATGGTTCTATTGATGATGGTTTCCCTGCCCTTCATCCGATATATGGAAGGACTTGTCCAGTCAGTTATACGGGGAATTAAAGTATAAAGTTCTTGTCAGACCACAGTGTAATTCAACAATTTTTGTGTTACAAAATAGCGACGTAGCTGTGTGGTACAAGGAACGGTGGGAGACGCAAGTGGATGAGAGTTGTTTTAAAGAGCCTTTAAATACACGCCTGGAAATGGAAAAAAGAACACATTGACACCGGTGTGTCAGACCCACCATACTTGCTCCGGACACTGCGAGAGGGCTGTACAAGCAATGATCACACGCACGGCACAGCGGACACACCAGGAACCGCGGTGTTGGCCGTCGAATGGCGCTAGCTGCGCAGCATTTGTGCACCGCCGCCGTCAGTGTCAGCCAGTTTGCAGTGGCGTACGGAGCTCCATCGCAGTCTTTAACACTGGTAGCATGCTGCGACAGTGTGGACGTGAACCGTATGTGCAGTTGACGGACTTTGAGCGAGGGCGTATAGTGGGCATGCGGGAGGCCGGGTGGACGTACCGCCGAATTGCTCAACACGTGGGGCGTGAGGTCTCCACAGTACACCGATGTTGTCACCAGTGGTCGGCGGAAGGTGCACGTGCCCGTCGACCTGGGACCGGACCGCAGCGGCGCACGGATGCACGCCAAGACCGTAGGATCCTACGCAGTGCCGTAGGAGACCGCACCGCCACTTCCCAGCAAATTGGGGACACTGTTGCTCCTGGGGTATCGGCGAGGACCATTCGCAACCGTCTGCATGAAGCTGGGCTGCGGTCCCGCACACCGTTAGGCCGTCTTCCGCTCACGCCCCAAAATCGTGCAGCCCGCCTCCAGTGGTGTCGCGACAGGCGTGAATGGAAGGACGAATGCAGACGTGTCGTCTTCAGCGATGAGAGTCGCTTCTGCCTTGGTGCCAATGATGGTCGTATGCTTGTTTGGCGCCGTGCAGGTGAGCGCCACAATCAGGACTGCATACGACCGAGGCACACAGGGCCAACACCCGGCATCATGGTGTGGGGAGCGATCTCCTACACTGGCCGCATACCTCTGGTGATCGTCGAGGGGACACTGAATAGTGCACGGTACATCCAAACCGTCATCGAACCCATCGTTCTACCATTCCTAGATCGGCAAGGGAACTTGCTGTTCCAACAGGACAATGCACGTCCGCATGCATCCCGTGCCACCCAACGTGCTCTAGAAGGTGTAAGTCAACTACCTTGGCCAGCAAGATCTCCGGATCTGTCCCCCATTGAGCATGTTTGGGACTGGATGAAGCGTCGTCTCACGCGGTCTGCACCTCCAGCACGAACGCTGGTCCAACTGACGCGCCAGGTGGAAATGGCATGGCTAGCCGTTCCACAGGACTACATCCAGCATCTCTACGATCGTCTCCATGGGAGAATAGCGGCCTGCATTGCTGCGAAAGGTGGATATACACTGTACTAGTGCCGACATTGTGCATGCTCTGTTGCCTGTGTCTATGTGCCTGTGGTTCTGTCAGTGTGATCATGTGATGTATCTGACCCCAGGAATGTGTCAATAAAGTTTCCCCTTCCTGGGACAATGAATTCACGGTGTTCTTATTTCAATTTCCAGGAGTGTAGATTTATCAATCAAATTCAGCATCCCATGGATATGCAGAGGGCGAACAGTACAATATTTAGTGTTTATGTTGCCGAAATGCAAAACTTAATATCTACACTACTGGCCATTAAAATCCCTCCACCAAGAAGAAATGCAGATGATAAATGAAAGTTCATATCTATTATACTAGAACTGAAATGTTATTACATTTTCACGCAATTTGGGTGCATAGATCCTGGGAAATCAGTGCCCAGAACAACCACCTCTGGTTGTAACAACGGCCTTGATACTCCTGGGCATGGTCTCAAACAGAGCTTGGATGGCGCGTACAAGTACAGCTGCCCGTGCAGCTTCAACACGATACCACAGTTCGTCAAGAGAAGTGACTGGCGTATTGTGACGAGCCAGTTGCTTGGTCACCATTTACCAGATGTTTTCAATTGGTGAGAGATCTGGACAATGTGCTGGCCAGGGCAGCAGTCGAACATTTTCTGTATCCGGAAAGGCCCGTACAGGACCTGCAACATGCGGTCGTGCATTATCCTGCTGAAATGTAGGTATTTGCAGGGATAGAATGAAGGGTAGAGCCACGGGTCGTAACACATCTGAAATGTAACGTCCACTGTTCAAAATGCCGTCAATGCGACCAAGAGGTGGCCGAGACGTGTAGCCAGTGGCACCCCATACCATCACGCCGGTTGATACGCCAGTATGGCGATGACGAATACACGCTTCCAATGTGCGTTCACCGCGATGTCGCCAAACACGGATGCCACCCTCATGATGCTGTAAATAGAACCTGGATTCATCCGAAAAAAATACGCTTTGCCATTCGTGCACCCAGGTTCGTCGTTGAGTACACCATCGCAGGCGCTCCTATCTGTGCTGCAGCGACAAGGGTAACCGCAGCCATAATCTCCGAGCTGATAGTCCATGCTGCTGCAAACGTCGTCGAACTGTTCGTGCAGATGGTTGTTGTTTTGCAAACGTCCCCATCTGTTGACTCAGGGATCGAGACGAGGCTGCACGATCCGTTACAGCCATGCGGATAAGATGCCTGTCATCTCCACCGCTAGTGATCCGAGGTCGTTGTGAACCAGCACGGAGTTCCGTATTACCCTCCTGAACCCACCGATTCCATATTGTGCTAACAGTCATTGGATTTCGGCCAACGAGAGGAGCAATGTCGCGATACGATGAACAGCAATGGCGATAGGCTACAGTGCGACCTTTATCAAAGTCGGAAAAGTGATGGTACGCATTTCTCCTCCTCAGACGAGGCATCACAACAACGTTTCACCAGGCAACGCCGGTCAACTGCTGTTCGTGTATGACAAATCAGTTGGAAACTTTCCTCATGTCAGCACTTTGTAGGTGTCACCACCGGCGCCAACGTTGTGTGAATGTTCTGAAAAGCTAATCATTTGCACATCACAGCATCTTCTTCCTGTCGGTTAAATGTCGCGTCTGCAGCATGTCATCTTCGTGGTCTAGCAATTTTAATGTCCAGTAGTTAACTCAACAGTTCACGAGATAAAATATTCTACCTCTGACAATTTCTTCGAAATTAGAATCTGAGTTACAGAAAAGCCACGTGATTTAAAAATAAAAATCTGATATCAGTTATTTATTACAGAAAAATTATAAAAAATTGAATCACGTGTGCATGTCACTGGATAAACGAAGGTTCAAATTGTTAACACAGCTGCTGCGTTGTCCTCTTTTAGCAACATGGTGACTACATCGCAGGAGACGTCATTTTGTGTGTAGGAATTTTCGCGAACTCAATCCGTTGTGCGTTTCGCCGTCTATTCAACAAGAGGCCGCTTCCTCACAAGCAAATATATAACAAGTATATAAAGCTCCTGGAAGCTGGTTGCGTATGGAAAGAGAAGGACATTGGTCGGCCACACAAGTCTGATGAAAAAGTCGAGCATATCCGAGATTCGTTCACATGGAACCTTCGACAAGAGGGGCAGGTCAGGAACTTCAACTTCTCCAAATTACGCTGTGGCGTGTTCTGAACGACGTCTGCAGATGGAGCCTTACAAGTTGCAGTTACCACAGCAATTGCGTCCCAGCAATCGTAATAGAAGGTACGAATTTTGCATTTCATTTCTCCAGGATATAGCAGAGGACTTTTTTTTTAATGACCTATCTTCTGGGACGATTCGAGTTTCTTCTGTCGGGTAAAGTAAACGGTCATACGTATAAATTTTGGGTCACAAAATCCTTCCCTCGTAGTCGAAAGACACTCGCCGAAACTGAAATTGTTTTATGCCGTTTCTGTTCAGAAATTTCATGGATCCTTTTTTTGAGGACGGAACTGGGATATGAATGTCATACCTAATCATGCTGCACAAACCGAATGTTTCTTCAATTTCACGAAGCTTCCAGTGATGTTACTTTTATGCATGACGGCATCTCGGCTCACTTCCACCTTGAGATGATGCGTTATTTTAACACCATCCTACGAAGTTGGATTGGAAGAGGTGGACAACAAGACCTTATTCACTACTTTTGCCCTCCCACGTCTCCAGACTTCACACCTTGCGATTTTTCTCTGTGGGCGTACACAAAAGACAGAGTCTTTGTTCCAAATACGGCAGCTACTCTTGACGAGCTGACAAATCGAATTGTTAAAACTGACGCTTTAATAAATAGGGTCCTGCCGTTTAGTGTGTGGACTGAAATGGACTAAAGTTTCGATGTTTCTCGAGAAACATATGGTGCTCATGTTGAGGATATGATATAGCGTTTGCAAAAACATAGAATTTCGATCCTACCTCTATACAATGACATGCTCAATGTGTTTCCATCATTCATAGATTCTCTGTAACAAACAATTGAAATCTGTCCTTTTAAAATCACCCTGCATACCAAAAGTAATAATGCGACAGCCTTACTGATATGAATGATAAGAAAGAGAGACAATGATCAAATCTTACCCCAGCGTACAATATCCCATAATATACCGCACCAAAAGCCGACAGCCTCAACTAAGACTATACATCTAATGAACGCGATAACAGAATATACAACAAACCAGTTTACCAAGGGCTGACCACAGCCACAATAAATGAGAGCAGAAAGTCCGTGAAAGCCAGCAGTAAGGAGAGATATTAATTCACTGAACACATTAATTAATGAAATACAGTTACTCAGGATTTAATACACTAGGCGCTACAGCAGCCTCACGACAGTTGCAATGTGACCTCTTGCACAATTCAAACTGACCAAGCCCGGCACAGTCTTCTGCACGACAAAGGCTTAGACTGAACGCAAGTGGCACATTCTCCTTTAACCGCTGTAGCTGAAAACCCACTGCAGCTAATATAAAGTTTTTATTCCGGAAAGGTTTATGTTTCCTGAATCCACCAAGACAAGAACTGTCCGCAAGCCTCATTAGCCAACTCATAGGCTAACTCGTAGCTTTGGTGCACGGCTTCAGGCTTTGCCTCGTCCGCTTAGGTAGTTGCAGCTGTGTAACCTCCTTGCTTATAATCTAGCTTCGGCGTGCCACTGATTTTAGCGTACTAGCAGATAAGCTAGCAGGCAGGTATGACCAGCACTGACACCAGCCACTAGGCGGGCTGGCAGCGGGAATTCAGCTGTGCTGTAAACTGGTAATTCATGGCACAGGTTAAAGAAGTGATATGTGAAAATAAAAATAGACTAACCTGGAATTAATAAATCTGAGACCTTTGGCTTCTTACTTTGTCTGTTCCGAGTCAGCAACTTTTGGAACTGAGTCTTCCACATTAATATGCCTTTCAGAGACAACACGTAAGAAGAATTGCCACTCTGCATGTGTAAAAGTGGGAATTTCTTTAAGTTTAGTGACAAAGTCGTCGATTTAAATGTGTGCGGTAGAAAATAATGTTTTTTGTCTTATCGTAAAGTGAGAGCTTATAGCTCTGGAGGTAAACATCTCCATGATATACATAGAGTTTCTTGCAGCGTCCCACGCGATCCTTTGTTGATCATTTCTATGTCAACTCACACACTGGCTGAACATAAGCGCAGTGGATAGGGTGAACGTACGTACACATTAACTATTTATTTATTATTTCATTTCGAAGAGGTTAGGGCCTCCGAACAGCCGTAATTTTTCCCGAGGGCATGGAGCTTTACTGACCCTATGACTTATCTTAGAAAATAGATTAAGGAAAGGCAAACCTACGTTTCTAGCATTTTTAGACTTAGAGAAAGCTTTTGACTATGTTGACTAGAATACTCTCTTTCAAATTCTGAAGGTGGCAGGGGTAAAATACAGCGAGCGAAAGGCTATTTACAATTTGTACAGAAACCAGATGGTAGTTATAAGAGTCGAGGAGCATGAAAGGGAAGCACTGGTTGAGAAGACAGTCAGACAGGGTTGTAGCCTAACCCCTAAGTTATTCAATCTGTATATTGACCAAGCAGTAAAGGAAACAAAAGAAAAATTTGGAGTATAATTTAAAATCCATGGAGAAGAAATGAAAACTTCGAGCTTAACCGATGACATTGAAACCTGTCAGAGACAAAAAAGGTCTTGGAAGAGCAGTTGAATGGAATGGACAGTGTCTTGAAGGGAGGATATAAGATGAACATCAGCAAAAGTAAAAGGAGGATAATGGAATGTTGTCGAATTAAATCAGGTGATGCTGAGTGAATTAGATTAGAAAATGAGGCACTATAAGTAGTCAAGGAGTTTTACAATTTGGGGAGCAAAATAACTGATGATGGTCGAAGTAGAGGGGATATCAAATGTGGACTGGCAGTGGCAAGGAAAGCGTTTCTGAAGAAGAGAAATTTATTAACATCGAGTATTGATTTAAGTGTCAGGAAGTCGTTCCTGAAAGTATTTGTATGGAGTGTAGCCATGTATGGAAGTGAAACATGGACGATAAGTAGTTTGGACAAGAAGAGAATAGAAGCTTTCGAAATGTGGTGCTACAGAAGAATGCTGAAGATTAGATGGGTAGATCACATAAATAATGAGGAAGTTTCGAATAGGATTGGGGAGAAGAGAAGTTTGTGGCACAACTTGACCAGAAGAAGGGATCGGTTGGTAGGACATGTTCTGAGGCATCAAGGGATCACCAATTTAGTATTGGAGGGCACCGCAGAGGCAAAAATCCTAGAGGGAAACCACGAGATGAATACACTAAACAGTTTCAGAAGGATGTAGGTAGCAGTAGGTACTGGGAGGTGAAGAAGCTTGCACAGGATAGAGTAGCATGGAGAGCTGCATGAAACCAGTCTCTGGACTGATGAGCACAACAACAACAGGGTCTCCGAACCAGTAACATTACACATCAAAATTTATCAGAAAACGTTCTCCGTTTCTACAAGGGCGTTCTGAACAGAAATGCCTCCGAATTTTTTAAAGATTTTAAATAAAACAAACTTTATTAATATTGTACACATTTGTATTTGATCTGTTTGAGCCCTCTGCCGGTAAAGGGCTCCAGATTGTAGCTCATGACATTGTGCTGTGTACCGTAACTATGTCGGCACGTGAAAAACAACGTCCTGTAATCGAGTTCCGAATTCGAAGAGTTGGTCCACACATTAGGCACCCTCCCTGCAGCATCACTATGCCAGATCACATACGAGTGCTGCGACATTTGCAACAACCGACGACTTGGGTTCACTATCATCTAGCATCCTCTATTTAGCCCCATCCGATTTTCATCTGCTTCCTAAACTTATTTTTATAGTGATGAAGCGGTGTAAGCAGAGGTGAGGCTGCGGCTCCATCAACAAAGTCAAACATTCTACACTGATGGTACCAACAAACTCGTCTCTCACTGTGAGAAATGTGTTCGTCGTCAGGGTGACTATGCTGAGAAATAAATACGTAGACACGAAATACAAAGAAGTAGAATGTTAATACCAGTGGTTTGATTTGAAAAGCCTTAAATGTTTTTACATACATAATTCGGAGGCATTACCATTCAGCATGTCCTCGTATGTGTACTTTTAATCAATTTATGAATTCTGAGATATTATTATGAGGATAATGATAGTTAAACTAAACTTAACTGCACAGGAACAGGCCATCAAGGACCAAAGGTACCGACCGGCCGCTGTGTTATCCTCAGCCCACAGGCGTCGCTGGATGCGGATATGGAGGGGCATGTGGTCAACACACCGCTCTCCCGGCCTATGTCAGTGTACGAGACCAGAGACGCTACTGCTCACTCAAGTAGATCCTCAGTTTCTCTCACCAGGGCCGAGTGCACCCCGCTTGCCAACAGCGCTCGGCAGATCGCTTGATCATCCATCCGTGTGCTAGCTCAGCCCCACAGCGAGAATCTGTGTTACCACTGCGGCAAGGCCGTCGGCCATTATGATAATTACGAAAACAAATTGTCTTAGTAAATAGTCATAATAATACACTACCACAAAACTTTTCCTGCGCAGTATCTGTCTCACTGTCATGGAAGACTAGTTGCAGCATTATAATATCATCTTGTAAATCGATATTTTCGTAATTGCGTTTCATACCCCTCTCTTGATTACATACATAAATTTAGCGCCTCACTTGATGAAGAAAATTATACAAATATGAGGGTTATCTATCACACCCGTCGTAGGATGTTACGTACTGCAACCTCCGCAAAGTATGGATGTTGGATATGCTACATATCGGAATTTAGCAGCAATCAATTGGTCTTAAAGAGTTCAGGGAAATTTCTGATAATGGTTATTTATTTCTCTTAGGTTAGATTTCAAGCATCCTGATCGATCTGAAACGAAATGTGTTCCCGGTGTTATTGGCATTGTTTCCTAATAGCCGCGCTTAAATACGTTTGTCTTTCAATTTACGCCACTAGTGATAGTTGATTGTTTAAGTGCAGCACAAAGTAGCCATTGTGACCTCGAGTGCCTCGATAAATAATGTGAACGTGCAGTTCTGTTCCTTCATAAAAATACCAGAATCTTTGGAAGTAGTCTGCTCGTAACAGTAATTGATAGTCGTGTAATTGGGACTTTTGGAATGTTTATCGTCGCGCAGAAAATTATAGAAGATGCGCGAAATTTTCATAATAATTACATAAAAATGTAATGTTGCGAAACGAAACTTGTGACGAGCCCCTTTGGCTTTATCTTTCGGTGGTCACAAGACTGTAAATGTGTGACTTACGATGCAGAAACTTCGGCAATTATAGAAGATGGATCGACATTTTCGTAACAAAGCGAATTGGGAAATCACGAAGTATACGATATATGGTGAAGGAAATTTTCAAACCAAACTGAATTGGGAAAGCACGAAGTATAGGAAATCTGGTGAGGGAAATACGCGCGCTGAAACTGTTCCAGACATAACGCTCGACTTGGGCTGACAACACGAGCCATTCTGTCGATGATCTCGTCTTCATTCCTGTTGAACTATGATCTTCTAAGTGCTTCGTTCTCTTGTTTGCTGTGGAGGCAGGTACGTGGAATTTCTTAAAGTGATGCAATCTAGGAATAAAAGATAGATCAGTGTCAAGTTTTAAAATTCACCTCTAATTTTGCTGATGGCCATAAAGATGCTCAGCTCGACCAGTCCACTGATCTGGGAATCGGCCACTTAGGAGATACGCTGATTCGTTGCGGTATTTCCACTGAGCAGCATGTTATAAAAACAAATCTCTTAAACCCAAATGTGAGCAATAGCTATGGTCGTTACATCACTTGCTGTTGCTTACTCCTTGTCACTATTCTGTTGTGTACCTTGCTCATAATTTCTCTCTTACAGATCTGACAATGGTCTGTGCTCAAGTTGTAAATGAAGTGGGACGTTGGAATGTTTCCAATATATTATTTGCATCCAGGCGAATATTAAAAATGTAATATTGTGAAACGAAACTTCTGACGAGCTCCTTTGGCTTTATCTTTCGGTGCTTACAAGACTGTAAATGTGTGACTTACGATGCAGAAACTTCGGGAATTATAGAAGATGGTTCGACATTTTCGTAACAGAGCGAATTGGGAAAGCACGAAGTATACGAAAGATGGTGAAGGAAATACGCGCACTGAAATTTTTCCAGACATAGCTATAAAGATGCTCAGCTCGACCAATCCACTGATCTGGTAATCGGTCACTCAGGAGATACGCCGATTCGTTAAGGTACGCCCCGGACGAAAGATTCACTCCAGGTCGATCCTGTAGGATTTCTAACAAAGCTTTGCCTGACTTGATCTACGAAATCCTGTAACACTTCCAGAAACCTTGAGGACTGGTTATGATGTACCGATTTCAATAAGAGGGGCATACCAGGAAGGTCTGTATTACACAGTTCTTTCTACATTTGTCGCACACTTCTAAGCTTCATATCAAAAATAGCCAGAAAGGAGGTAGTATATTGAATGAAGCAACAGTTTTGAAATAACTGAAATTTTCACTTATGATGGAGTGATTCGATACTATGCCACAGCCTGATTCAACAGTTATTGTGATCTGCACAAGGACAGCAGGATCAGCTCTGTGAACCAGAACAATTTTATACAACAGAATAAGAAATTCTTCGTTACATACCACCTCAGATGTCAAAATCTCCTTTATGTTCCTTTGTATTCAGTCAGTGTCGGGTATCATATTCATAAAAGTCCTACTACGAAAGAGGAAGTTTCACCTGTGGTAGGGTCCATGCAGTATTTTAGAATGAATCTTCCATTCCGAAGCGAAGTGGCCTCTTTTGTTAAAAGGAAGGTCAGAGTTGGCCGTAATATTGATGGTTTATTAATAGCAAAATCGATTTTCAATCACATAGTGATTGTTATTGTGATCGTTTCTCAGTTTTTGTTACTGATAACTTGATACCAGTGCCCATGAGTTTAATTTGTACACTACAGCACTGAAGATGATCGCTATGTGATCGAAATCGATTTTGCTGTCAATAAATCATCAATATTACGGCCAACGCTGACCTTCCTTTTAATTTAACGTATATGGTCATTGTCCACACAACACTACATGGAGTCGCCAATGAGTCTTTTGTTAATGTTCGTGATAGACTTAAACCTCACACAGGACCAATTCCCGACGTTTCAAGAGTCAGACTCACTGTGATGACATGTTTTTATAAAACATATGGTCATTAAAGACCGAAACCGGCAGTCTGATAACATAAAAATTCCTGACCATAGACGTGAAGTAAAGGAAATTTTTACTATAATGAGTTACTCGAAAACACGAGAGGCGCAGGAGATTCACTTTTTAGTACAGTTCCCAATTTCGAAAACGAGCCTTCTCATCTACAGAATTTCATGCCATCCCACGATGGAAACACTAGTAATAAAGGTCCCGGCGGAGGTTCGAGTCCTCCCTCGGGCATGAGTGTGTGTGTTCGTCCTTAGGATAATTTAGGTTAAATACTGTGTACGCTTAGGGACTGATGACATTAGCAGTTAAGTCCCATAATATTTCACACGCATTTGAACATAATAAACGTCGGGCCTGATTAATCGTTGCATGAGTGACGTCTCGCTACGCCGGGTGCCTCAGGATCACGGACACGTTAGTCGCTTCAATGGCGGGCAATTGAAAGGCTTGCGTCAGGCCGGTGGCCATAAAGCTTTGTTATTGCGCGAAACATGAGGGGTTTTACTCTAGTGCTAGTTGATGCAATCAAGCAGCACCCATATGGAAACTTCAGTGGCCAAAGGTATGTTCATAGAATGCAAACTCGATATGGGCACGTTACGTTATGCGGTAGAGTCACGTCGAGATCGCAGCACACAAATCCCTACAGTCAACTATAATGCACTGCCTGACAGAAGAAATGAAGCATCCTGAAGACAAAGTCGGATGTCAGTGTAACTTCGTATATGCAAACATCATCGGTGGTTACGTAAACGATTAGAGTTGCAATTCTCTGCAACAGGTAGAACGGTCGCCAAAGTGCGTTAGCGTCATTCACATTTAGTTTTGTTAGCAGGTATCGTTGGGTATTTAAGGGGCATGAACAAAGTCAGGTGTTAAGTGATCGCTGCGAAGAACACTAACATGCCGCATAATCACGTGAGGCAGTGTTATCAGAACGTGTCAGGGTTTGAGTGAATGCTCAAATCGTGCTATGCACACAAATGTATAGGGATTAGGATATGGCTGTGGGCCGATGTTGTAGTGCATAGGAACGTGAGAACACGCATCATAAGGAAGCATCGCAGCACTGAGCACCAAGCACATCTAACCTCTTCATATTTCCTTTAGTCTTCCAAGAACAAGTAATGGACTCCCTACAACATTCAGTATCATCCCACACCAGCAACCAAACTGGCGAACTAACGGCGGAGAATGGAGTGCTGCCGTGCCCGGGAAGCATGGTCTGCTGATGAACAGCTTCGTATTGTGTTCAGCGATGAATTGCTGCTCTGCACTACTCCGGATGTTCGTCGTTGGCAAGAGCGGTGGCCACTTGTTAGACCTCGCATCTGCTAATGTTTTGGTGAGGCACAGCGGCGTCACTCTTGGTGTCATAGTGTGGGGAACCATTGGGCCTGAATTCGGCTGACAGCTGGTAGTGATTGAGGGGATTATGACGGCACGATAGCACGTCACGGACATCCTGTGTCCTCACATATTACCTATCATGAGACAGCATCGTGGTGCCACTTTTCAGCAGGTCTCTGCTCGTCCACACATGGTACGTGCCTGTATGAACTACCTGCTTGTTGTTAAGGTACCCCAGCTGGCCGCACGATCTCCCTATTTGTCCTCAATAAATGCGAAATTCCATCCCTGTAACTGTAATCTTGACATCAAGGACTAATTACAACAGTCGTGATGTAGATTGCCTTGGAGGAGGATACACCGACTTTGCGACACCCTTCCTTAACGAATTAGCTAGGAGGGGTGCAACGTCATACTGATAACTGGGAACATACTGCAAACTCTTTCCGACTTTGGTTCGATTTTGTCATCATTGAAATAACGCTGTAAGGCGTCTGTTGATTCATCCAATTCTCATTTCGATCAAGAATTTTTGTTGATCGATTACGAGAGGATTCAAAATCAAATGGCTCTAAGCACTATTAAACTTAACATCTGACATCATCAATCCCCTAGACTTAGAACTACTTAAACGTAACTAACCTAAGGACATCGCACACATCCGTGCCCGAGGCAGGATTCGAACCTGAGACCGTAGCAACCGCGTGGTTCCGGACTGAAGCGCCTAGAACCGCTCGGCCACCACGGCCGGCGATTATGAGAGGGTTCTTGGGTATATTTTCCAACGCCTCTCTAGTAGATTTCGATATACTTCTATTACATTAGAAGTATTTTAACTTGTCTGGCATTCTATGGAGTTAGTTTCTCAGCCAACGAAGACCTAGGCCATCGTGATGCCACGTGAGCGTTCCGTAGGAAGGAAGGAAGGAAGGAAGGGATGCAGCTGCATTGTGGCAGTTGTAAAGAGTCTGTTGTACGTAATTACTTTCACTGAGCCAGTCAGCCTTTGTTGCCAGATGTGCGCAGTCTTCAGAGGGCTTGCCATGTCGTGCGGTGCCTAGCAGCTTTGCGCGTGAACTGCACGTTACTGTGAGTCGGTGCGCGCAGACAATGTTGGGTCAGAAGAGGCCGGTCGGAAGTTGTTTGTATTATATAAGGTGTGGTCTGGTAATTCTGTAGCCACTCACTTGAAGAGAAGATGAAGTGCAAGTTTGACAGAGCAAGCTATATTTCTTTGAACTGAAATTGACAAGCACATTGTGCTTCTCTCTTTGCATATTCCTAAGTGATGCGAAGTCAAGCTTTCCTTTTCTTACGACCTGGCGTTTATCTAGTGGCAGTGTGACTGATTAGGTTTTATGATGAACCACGTAGCAGAGTTGTGATTAGGCTGAGCTTAGTATTCAGCGTAGGTTACGTTCCCGTCCAATATCTAATCAACGACGGAAACTTAGTTAATTACTTTTTTCATTGACCTAACATATAGCAAAAAATTTGGGATTTTTCTTACTGGTGGCGACTGAGGAATGGAGCCAAATGTAACTGTTTTAAGTGTATCAGATTCTAAGTGTTATACTGATTTACGCGAGAGTTCGTTAGTTATTCTAATAAACCTGGACGTTTACACGAATCTTTCAATTTCTTTGCCTTGCCCAGATTAATCCAATTCATACTTTTTCTAAAGTAATAATCAATAAATATGTTGTGATTATCGTTACTGCGAATTAATAACTTTCGTTACCTCCGTACGATGCCCATGAAGGGTCATAGATTTATGTGTTATACTGATTTACGCGAGAGTTCGTTAGTTATTCTAATAAACCTGGACGTTTACACGAATCTTTCAATTTCTTTGCCTTGCCCAGATTAATCCAATTCATACTTTTTCTAAAGTAATAATCAATAAATATGTTGTGATTATCGTTACTGCGAATTAATAACTTTCGTTACCTCCGTACGATGCCCATGAAGGGTCATAGATTTATGTTAGGGTCAGTTTGACAAAAGTAAGGTAAGTCATGCTGCCGAACGATGAAGCCGCGCATACCGAGTTCTTATCTTATTCTCTTCATGTGGTGTGGCGTTGTCAATCCATGTATAAGTAACTGTATCTGTGATTCAATGTTTTGTTCACGGAAGAATAAGAACTGGTCGTTAGAAGCCTACAGAGGTTATTTCTAAACCGAGTCACGCCAGAACATCTCTTAAACATAGTTAGATTGTACCGTTCACAATACATCTATTGGTGTCTGTGGAACCGTGCCTGTATCTAACCACCTGCTCATCTTAGATAACGATATGTCCTTTTAACAAGCGTAATAGACCACATACCGTCTCAGTTGATGAAATTTCATTCTGGGTCCCATTTCAGGTCCGGGCACTTCACTGTTTTTGTCAGGAGTTTATAATAAATTCGTGTGGTTGAACGGCGGGCAGTAAGTCTTTCGACTGGACAACGTTTCACTGATATTTTTGTTCCTAATCTATCCCAGTCATCCGACTGGTGGAAAGAACCCTACAGTTTAACGTAGAATCCGACCTACTTGCTCCTAGTGATATCTCACCTCGTTGCCAGGTAAAGGATAAATTAAAAGCAGACCGATAACATACTTTGTACGACCGCGATTGCTGGCCGGTATGGCCGAGCGTTTCTAGTGGCTTCAGTCTGGAACCGCGCAACCGCTACTGCCGGAGGTTCGAATCCTGCCTCGGGACTGGATGTGTGTCATGTCCTTAGATTAGTCAGGTTTAAATAGCTCTAAGTCTAGGGGACTGATGACCTCAGATGTTAAGTCCCATAGTGCTCAGAGCCAATTGAACCAGTTGAACCACGACCTAGATTGCACTGCAAGCCAAGGCGCTCTCGACGGCTGTGAATTTCCTATTGGATCACTGCGTATTTCACCCCACAGCTGCAGATTTAGTTAATAAAAGTAGTTTTATCCTTTATGGCCATTCCGTGATACCCCGTTAAAACGAGGTGCAAGCCTTTCAGTGGGTCTGGGAGAAGAGATTCGGTCGCGAGACCGGTCTCCCGCCTCCTACGCAATGGGCGTGTCCGGCGGGTGGCTGCGGTTGGCGGCGGAGCTGGTAGCGGCGTGGCCCCCTGACCGTGACTCATAGCGCCACCGCGGCCCTGGAGCCGGACCGCCAAGGACGCCGTCACTCGATCCTGCTGGCACCGCCCAAGGCTCGCCGCGTACTGTACCACCTCCCGAACCAGCACCCGCAGCCCGCTGTACGGAGTGTCGCGAGGGCCAGCTTCCGCCTGCGTCACGTTACACCTACATGCTCTGACTTACACTACTGGCCATTAAAATTGCTACACAAAGAAAATGCAGATGACAAACGGGTATTCGTTGGACAAATATATTATAATAGAAGCGACATGTGATTACATTTTAACGTAATTTGGGTGCATAGATCCTGAGAAATCAGTACCCAGAACAACCACCTCTGGCCATAATAACGGCCTTGACACGCCTGGGCTTTGAATCAAACAGAGCTTGGATGACGTGTACAGCTACAGATGACCATACCGCTCCAACACGATACCACAGTCCATACAGAGTAGTGACTGGCGTATTGTGACAAGCCAGTTGCTCGGACACCATTGACCAGACGTTTTCAATTGGCGAGAGATCTGGACAATGTGCCCGCCACAGCGGCATTCGTACATTTTCTGTATCCAGAAAGGCCCGTACAGGACCTGCAATATGTGGTCGTGCATTATCCTGCTGAAATGTAGGGTTTCGCAAGGATGGAATGAAGGGCAGAGCCACGGGTCGTAACACATTCGAAATTTAACGTCCACTGTTCAAACAGCCTTCAAAGCGAACAAGAGGTGACCGAGACGTGTAACCAATGGCACCCCATACCTTCACGCCGGGTGATACGCCAGTATGGCGATGTCGAATACACTCTTCTAACTTGCTTTCACTGAGATGTCGCCAAACACGGATGCGACCATCATGATGCTCTAAATAGAACCTGGATTCATCCGAAAAAATTACGCTTTGGCATTCGTGCACCCAGGTCAGTCGTTGACTACACTATCGCAGGCGTTCCTGTCTGTGATGCAGCGTCAAGGGTAACCGCAGCCATGGTCTCTGAGCTGATAGTCCATGCTGCTGCAAACGTCGTCGAACTGTTTGTGCAGATGGTCGTTGTTTTGCAAACGTCCCCATCTGTTGACTCAGGGATCGAAACGTGGCGAACCCACCGATTCCATATTCTGCTAACAGTCATTGGATCTCGACCAACGCGAGCAGCATTGTCGCGATACGATAAACCGCAATCGCGATGGGCTACAATCGACCTTTATCAAAGTCGGAAACGTGATGCTGCGCATTTCTCCTCCTTACACGAGGCATCACAACAAGGTTTCACCAGGCAACGCCAGTCAGCTGGTTATCTGTAATAGTAATCCCTAAGTATTTGACTAAATTTACAGCCATCAGATTTGTGTGACTTATCGTGGAATCGAAATTTAGCTGATTTCTTTTAGTACTCATGTAAATAATTTCAAACTTTTCTTCATTAAGGGTCAATTGCCAACTTTCGCACCGTGCAGATATCTTATCTAAATCATTTTGCATGTCTTTTTGATCATCTGATGATCTTAGAAGAAATGACAGCATCATCTGCAAAAAATCTAATACGGTTACTCAAATTGTCTCCTATGTTGTTAATATACACTCCTGGAAATTGAAATAAGAACACCGTGAATTCATTGTCCCAGGAAGGGGAAACTTCATTGACACATTCCTGGGGTCAGGTACATCACATGATCACACTGACAGAACCACAGACACATAGACACAGGCAACAGAGCATGCACAATGTCGGCACTAGTACAGTGTATATCCACCTTTCGCAGCAATGCAGGCTGCTATTCTCCCATGGAGACGATCATAGAGATGCTGGATGTAGTCCTGTGGAACGGCTTGCCATGCCATTTCCACCTGGCGCCTCAGTTGGACCAGCGTTCGTGCTAGATGTGCAGACCACGTGAGACGACGCTTCATCCAGTCCCAAACATGCTCAATGGGGGACAGATCCGGAGATCTTGCTGGCTAGGGTAGTTGAGCTACACCTTATAGAGCACGTTGGGTGGCACGGGATACATGCGGACGTGCGTTGTCCTGTTGGAACAGCAAGTTCCCTTGCCGGTCTAGGAATGGTAGAACGATGGGTTCGATGACGGTTTGGATGTACCGTGCACTATTCAGTGTCCTCTCGAGGATCACCAGAGGTGTACGGCCAGTGTAGGAGATCGCTTCCCACACCATGATGCCGGGTGTTGGCCCTGTGTGCCTCGGTCGTATGCAGTCCTGATTGTGGCGCTCACCTGCACGGCGCCAAACACGCATACGACCATCACTGGCACCAAGGCAGAAGCGACTCTCATCGCTGAAGACGACACGTCTCCATTCGTCCCTCCATTCACGCTTGTCGCGACACCACTGGAGGCGGGCTGCACGATGTTGGGGCGTGAGCGGAAGACGGCCTAACGGTGTGCGGGACCGTAGCCCAGCTTCATGGAGACGGTTGCGAATGGTCCTCGCCGATACCCCAGGAGCAACAGTGTCCCTAATTTGCTGGGAAGTGGCGGTGCGGTCCCCTACGGCACTGCGTAGGATCCTACGGTCTTGGCGTGCATCCGTGCGTCGCTGCGGTCCGGTCCCAGGTCGACGGGCACGTGCACCTTCCGACGACCACTGGCGACAACATCGATGTACTGTGGAGACCTCACGCCCCACGTGTTGAGCAATTCGGCGGTACGTCCACCCGGCCTCCCGCACGCCCACTATACGCCCTCGCTCAAAGTCCGTCAACTGCACATACGGTTCACGTCCACGCTGTCGCGGCATGCTACCAGTGTTCAAGACTGCGATGGAGCTCCGTATGCCACGGCAAACTGGCTGACACTGACGGCGGCGGTGCACAAATGCTGCGCAGCTAGCGCCATTCGACGGCCAACACCGCGGTTCCTGGTGTGTCTGCTGTGCCGTGCGTGTGATCATTGCTTGTACAGCCCTCTCGCAGTGTCCGGAGCAAGTATGGTGGGTCTGACACACCGGTGTCAATGTGTTCTTTTTTCCATTTCCAGGAGTGTAGATCAGGAACAATAGAGGGTCCAAAACACTTCCTTGGGGAACGCCGGATATTACTTCCGTTTTACTCGATGACTTTCCGTCTATTACTACGAACTGTGACTTTTCTGACAGGAAATCACGAATTCACTTTCACAACTGAGACGATACTCCGTAGGCGCGCAGTTTGGTTAGAATACGCTTGAGAGGAACGGTGTCGAAAGCCTTCTGGAAATCTAAAAATATGGAACCAATTTGACATCCCCTGTTGATAGCACTTATTATTTCATGAATATAAAGAGCTAGTTGTGTTTGACAAGAACGATATTTTCTGAAGCCATGCAGAGTGTGTGTCAATAAATCGTTTTCTTCGAGGTACTTCATAATGTTCGGATACAGTATATGTTCCAAAACCCTACTGCAAATCGACGTTAGTAATATAGACCAGTAATTCATCGCATTACTCATACTTCCCTTTTTAAGTATTGCTGTGACTTGAGCAATTTTACAGTCTTTAGGTACGGATCTTTCTGTGAGCACTTGAGTGTATATAATTGCTAAATATGGAGCTAATTTATCAGCATACTCTGAGAGGAACCTGACTGGTATGCAATCTGGGCCGGAGGCCTTGCCTTTATTAAGTGATTTAAGCTGCTTCGTTACTCCCAGGATATCTACTTCTATGTTTCTCATGTTGGCTGTTATTCTTGATTGGAATTCAGGAATTTGTACTCAGTCTGCTTTGGCGAAGGCGTTTCGGAAAACCGTGTTTAGTAACTCTGCTTTAGTGGCACTGTCTGTCATCAGTGAGTTCACCGTTGTTATTGGAAAACTTACATACAGTAGGAAGGGTACCAGCCTCGATTCCTAGGCTCGAGAAAGTTGTCTACGTAGAAGAATGTGAAACGTCCCCTTAGAAATATTATACACGACGGTGCTTAAACTGACACATAATATTTTTAGCGCAACGCAATCTGACTTTCAATAATCCCTACAAGAGAATAGCCCTGACAAACATTAACCTATATGTTTCACAAATCACTTACCTCACAAAAATCTTCGTTACTCGAACTACTGCAATACAGCGAGCGCCACAACTGCCAGCTAACTAAAAGATTCAAACTACGGAAGTCACTAACTACTGATAGGCACAGTTAGCAAATCAAAGATTTTAATAGAGAACAAACAATGTATTTACCTTTATAGTCATAATATATATAACAGTTCATGACACAAATTCTTACAAATTTCAAAACTCCGCAATCTCTCTCCCCACGTCCACCACCGCTGGCGGCTCATCTCCAACTGCTCAACGCTACGCGCTGTTAACATCCAGCCGCCCAATACTACAATGGCGAGTATTACAACAATGCCAACCAGCCACTGACTGCACACAGCACAGCCAGTGATTTTTCATACAGAGCGCTATGTGGCGTTACCAATAAAAAAACCTAAACAGCCTACTTACAAATGATTTTCCCTGCTATAAGCAATACGCGCAAGGGCCAAACCGTATTAATAATCTATTTCAAGGCATATTGATATTCGATAGCTAATTTATTAATAACAGATAATGAACCAATTCGTGCTTCACAGTTGCCAGTATTACATAAATTGCAATTCTTTGATTGCAATGAAGAACTATGTATGTAATGAGTATGATAAATGATGTTCCTTTAAACTTATGTTATAGACTGACAGACCTTTGTAATTGCATTATTCATATTACAAGTCTTCAAATGCACGTCAACCTCGTTGGATGCATTGATGTAAGTGCCTCTCGGTATTATCATGGACGTCTCTTAACATTTCTGCAGATACTGAAGCGCAAGCATAACGTATTCGAACACATCTGGATTTTCCGGTTCCGTTTCGTAAACGCGATCTTTGATACAACCCCACAAGAAAAAATTCAAGAGCGTTAAATCAGGCCATCTTGCTGGTCATCGAATGCAACCACCAAGGCCTATCCAACGTTCGAGGTATACATATTAATTATCTATTTCAAGGCATCTCAACGTATGACAGCTAATTTATTAACAGTACATGATGAACCAATTCGTGCTTCACAATTGGAAGTATTTTATAAATGCTATCATATCTTTGATTGCAATAAATAACAATGTATATAATGAATATCATTGTGTACCCCTCTACAATAAAATGGTGGTGAACCATCGGCATAAAATCTGTGTCCGACAGCTAAATGAAGTAGGATGTCTTCTAGGAGACGCTCAAGATGCAACTCATTCTGTAGGAACTGCAAATGCAGCCGACCAGTTGGTTAATTGGTCCAGTGATGCGGTGTCTTTGAATGCCACACCATACCTTAACATCCCAGTACACTTGCACTTGATGTGGTCGTAACGAGTGAGGGTAGCCCTCTAATGTAAATTGTGTATACTGACAATGGCTTCATTTGCAAACACCATTCATCTCCTCATAAAATCTGCGTGATGAAATCTGCATTTACGGCTACTTTATGTGCGAGACTTCTGGAGAACGATACCCGATTTTAGAAACAGTTTCCATGTAGCTATTGGTACAGTTGCAGCTGAAAGGGTTGCCATTTTCGTTCTTCCAGAATCCTTTGTACCAAAGATCTCGATATCCGCAGGTCCGCTGCAGCTCTTCTTGATTCTAATTACTATAAGAAGTAGGTATTACTGCGAGAGATCTAATGACTTTCATAAGATCAATAACAATGACCATATTATTAATATTTCTTTCCTTTCTCAGACGTTATGTCTGGTTAAAAGTGGAAAGTGACGCGCACCTTGATCAAGCGTGACTTCCCTTTAACTGTACGGTATATGTTACATTGCATTTAGGAACTTCCTGGAAATTGAACATGTGTCAATAATTAGAGATTTCTGTAGTTCTATATACGTTTGGTTGTAGCTGTATTGCGTTGATGTACTGGTGGATATTGTGTGGTATGACTCCTGTAGTTGACAGTGTTATTGGTATAATGTCAACTTTATCCTGATGCCACATGCCCCTGACTTCCTCAGCCAGCTGGATGTATTTTTCAATTTTTTCTCCTGTTTTCTTCTGTACATTTGTTCTATTGGGTATGGATATTTCGATTAGTTGTGTTAATTTCTTCTTTTTATTGGTGAGTATGATGTCAGGTTTGTTATGTGGTCTTGTTTTATTTGTTATAATGGTTCTGTTCCAGTATAATTTGTATTCATCATTCTGCAATGCGTTTTGTGGTGCATACTTGTATGTGGGAACGTGTTGTTTTATTAGTTTATGTGGTATGGCAAGTTGCTGATGTATTATTTTTGCTACATTGTCATTTCTTCTGGTGTATTTGTATTTGCTAGTATTGAACATCCGGTTGTGATGTGATCTACTGTTTCTATTTGTTGTTTGCAAAGACTGCATTTATCTGTTGTGGTATTGGGATCTTTAACAATATGCTTGCTGTAATATCATGTGTTTATTGTTTTATCCTGTATTGCAATCATGAATCCTTCCGTCTCACTGTATATATTGCCTTTTCTTAGCCATGTGTTGGATGCGTCTTGATCGATGTGTGCTGTGTTAGATGATAGGGCGCTTTCCATGTAGTGTTTTCTTTTCCCAATTTACTTTCTTCGTATCTGTTAATGTTATGTGACCTAAAGGGTTATAGACGTGGTTATGAAATTGCAATGGTGTAGCCGATGTATTTATATGAGTGATTGCTTTGTGTATTTTGCTAGTTTCTGCTCGCTCTATAAAGACTTTTCTAAAATTGTCTACCTGTCCATAATGTAGGTTTTTTATGTCGATAAATCCCCTTACTCCTTCCTTTCTGCTTAATGTGGATCTTTCTGTTGCTGAATGTATGTGATGTATTCTACATTTGTGGCATTGTGTCCGTGTAAGTGTATTGAGTGCTTCCAGGTCTGTGTTACTCCATTTCACTACTCCGAATGAGTAGGTCAATATGGGTATAGCGTAAGTATTAATAGCTTTTGTCTTGTTTCTTGCTGTCAATTCTGTTTTCAGTATTTTCGTTAGTCTTTGTCTATATTTTTCTTTTAGTTATTCTTTAACAGTCGTATTATCTATTTCTATTTTTTGTCTGTATCCTGCCAGTAGTTTTAGATCATCCATGTACAGCAAATGTGTGATTTTGTGTTGTATGTTCCAGTAATATTTTATCCATAATTTGTATTATTTAGCATGTTGGATAGAGGGTTCAGAACAAGGCAGAACCAAAATGGACTTAATGAGTCTCCTCGGTATATTCCACGCTTAATATGTATTGGCTGTGATGTGATAATATTTGAATTTGTTTGGATATTAAGTGTGGTTTTCCAATTTTTCATTAATGTGTGTAGGAACTGTATCAATTTAGGATCTTATTATTATTATTATTGTAAGAAATACTACGACAACCTAAATGCAATAGCATGATAACACTTTCATTTATACTACATTGTACGTACGTGCTACTTTCATGTAAGGTACGCTCACAAGTGTGTGGGATGTGCTCCAAAATACTCAATAACGCTCTGGGCACGTTGTACCTGTAAAGCTAAGCATCTCCGTACGTCTAAAGACATGCCGAGAAGGTAGACGAGGCGCGGGAAAACGTTAGGATTACACCTTTCGCGCCTCAGCTGCATTGCGGTGCGTCTCCCCATAGTTCAGCGTCATATCGATGTCGCCTTCGCTGAAGTGCGTTGCAGTTGATACCCGTCTGTCTGTAAGACCTGACTTGAACTGCGAGTTCAAACAGACGACCGCGCGACTTTATCAGATCAAAATCAGGAGGGAAACGCACGCAAATGGCGCCTCAGCTCGGTGGAGGTTCGTTTGTACGCTCATTTCCCATTTGGACAGCAGTGTAGAGGCAACCCTTCTTGCACTAATGTATACGGGAAACATAAAACTACTGAGGACGGCTTGCATGGGTCACCTGGTATAGGGCAGTGCATTGTGTATTGCAAATAAAAAATAAGAAAGGGGACAATTAATTAAGTACATATGCATATGAAAAACATTTAAAATTGTTTGTAGGCATTTTTAGGCTATCGGACTTATTCTCTTACATTTCCGTTGTAGATGCAGGCAGCGGACTCCAAGTACACCAGTGCGTGTCGTGATTAAGAAAACCCTCCATACTTTGTTTCAATTCACTTGAATAAAAAATACTTAATACTGGTATCAAAGTATTTCTCATTTTGAAACATATATGATACAAAACACTCGTAGCCCGTCATATTTCCGAACTGCACTTCTTAACAGCACTTCTACATACAAGAGAGTGAGTAACAAAATCATGTACAAAAAATTGAATGATGGTTTTTTCATTTGTCTGCATTCATAATTAACGTCTTTGCCAACGCTTATGGTCGATCGGTGTTTCATTTTTTGTTTTAATAAATTTTAAACTTACGATATCCTGGGGGTCTTTCATCATGTACCTACACAACTGCCCCCGTACTGTATGTTGACATGGCATGGAGATGTACAGTGGTTTTTGCTTGTGCATGTTTCACCAGAGTGTCACATATTGAAGAACTGCAGTGGCGTTTGTCTTCATTCTGGGTGCAGTGTGTATGTGTGTGTGTGTGTGTATGTGTGTATTGTTCAAAATCCGACGCTGTGGCGGAAGATCTCCATTTTCAAGGCCCGGGCGTCATGATTACACGTCGTACTCGCATTATCAGCGGAGAGAATCCCGACCAAAAGCATCCGTCCATGAGGTAAGTGCCGGCTCGAACAACTATAGTTCACTTGTTAATGTGTCAACCGTTGTGAGCCACGACACTCAGGAATTATTTAGTTGCACACCCATGTTCATGTTACCCTACGTCACCATCCACTTGTTCAAAGACACATGTAGCCTTCCAAATCATAGTATAAGTGGCTTTTCTTCATTTCTTTTCATCTTCTCTTCATTTGGAGTTTAGTTTCCAAAAACAAATTCATGCAAGTATTAAGTCACAACAATATATATAACATGATAGCTTATACCTATGGCTGACATTTCATCCATCGCTTATACCACGAAAATAAATTTCTCAAGTTTTAAAATGTCGTAAAATTTTCATTAAATGGGTTCTGTTACTACAGTGTATTTGTTAGCTTCAACGTCTCTTCGTTCACATCACATATACAAATTAATTACATGCACATTATCATGATAAAATACAAGAATATGATACATTTATGCTTCGTTTTATAGATAGGTTTTTATCGCTTATGGGAACTCATTTCCTCCTTAGGTAGAGGAGGGAGAAAAACATTGGAAAGAGGACGAAAACATTACGATTTTCTGGTCTAACTACCCTTGGCGCCGCCTCTTTTGCTTGGGAAGGAAGAAAGGAAGTTCTCATCTACTGGTTGAAGGATTTATGAGGAAATGCTACTCGTACAGTCATGGACTAGTTGTCAAAGAAGTTCTGTTTCGTGGAAATAATGTGTACTAACTAATCATTTACGTAGTATCATATTGTTTCTTCATGTGCTGCTTGTATTTACTTCAGTTCACATGGAGCTTAGTGCAAAATATTACGTTTTAACCATCGTAGACATATCTTTCTCAAATACCTGGAAATGTCACTATTCAGACTTTCATGTGACACGATAAAAATTAATTGGTTTTTGTAAAATCTGTTGCTTGAATGTCTATGTGTACTCCGCAGCGAATAGGTACTGATAATTGTCTCGGAGATATACTGCGACTATGCATATTTCATTTCTCATTTGCCTTATGACCTTTGTATAAATATCCTCATAACTAAACTGTTTACTCGAGGCGCGTCGCGTTTCATCATGTGGTACCTGCTACTCTCTTGTTCTGCGCCGTGACGATTCACTGGTCACTGAAAGAAGAAAGACTTAAAACTAATTCCATTATGTAGCTCGGTGGCCACAGCTATATTATTTCCGTCTGCAGATATTTCAGTACTTTGTTTAAATTCTTAGACATTCGTTTATTCTCTTACCCTTTATGATCACTTACTCTGCAAAGAAAATTATTTGACATTTCTTACGTTATTTCGTCGTCAGTCCTTAGTTTACACGTCTCGTATAATTTTTATAATGCTTCTTTTAGCTTGTAAATATGTTGTCTATAGCTTAGTATTTAATTAAGTCTCTGTGTGTGTATATCGTAGGCAGTAGATGTAATTGCGTAGTAGTTCTGTTTACTTTGTATTAAAGTACTTGTACATATAGCGTTCGTATTTGGATGCGCTTTCTGGCAGTCTATCGCGCTTGAGCACAGGTCAATGCCTCCTCTCCTACTACTGACGTCAGCGTGTATTGCTGAGCACGGACAACTGAGCCCTAAGCTAATTTTATTTATAGCTTCGCTTCGTATGAAGCGGTGTATTATTTCCCATGCGTAAATGTACGAATCAAAAGAAATGCTTCTACCTATATACATTATTTTTTCTTAAAATACACTTCAGAAGAAAAATTACACTTATTGTTATGTACACTATGTACAATTATCTTGTGATAGAAGGAAAAAATGCTACCTAGTTTCATCATTCTACAAAGGCTTTTATATCTTTTTGAGGGTGGAGACCCTTGTCTCTCCTTGTTTTCTCATAAACTAACCTGTACGTCCCAGGCTATGAATAGAGTAATCGCCACTTGTTATTCAGTACGCCAAATTTTGTCGATTTAGGGTGCGTCTGTAAGAAGACTCGTTGCTCTTAAAAATATCTGTGTAACGCCTTTCAGTTTCTGTTTTCTAGTGAAACCATGGCTTTTTTGATTTTGTCGTGTAGTGTCATTCCTGTAGTGGGTATCTTTGGTATGGGCGACTTCCACTCATTTGTTAGTTTTCTACGGAACATCAATTCACCAGTTGTGAAACCTGGTGAAGAATGTGGAAGGTTATTGACAACTTATATGAAAGGAGTTACGTATTCCACCCATCGCTTATGTTTGTGAGGGGTTGTATATCCTAATAAACCGGCTAACTTCTGTAAACACTCGTTCTACTGGGCTTGCTTTTGGGTGAAAAAAAGGTTACTAATATGTACTTTATGCCCTGTGAGGTCATAAATTGTTTACACTTTTGCCCAACGAAATATGAAGCATTATCAGTTAGTAGTTTCTTTGGTTTACCTACTCTTCTCAAATAGTGTCCCTCAATTCTTTTTGTAATATTTGTGGATGTTGCATCTTTAACGGCATACATTTTGATATGTTTCGAGAAAATATCATATAGTTCTACTACGCATCTTACTCCTCTTCTTGGATATGGACCAGCTACGTCCAGGGATACTGTGTCTACAGGGTCTTTTGTGAATATTGGGTGTAGCTCAGTACATTTTTACACATTGGACTGTTTTGATTTTTGACATATTGCGCATTTTCTTAATACTTGTAGGACTCACCTTCTCAAATTTTGAAAATAACAAACTGTTGCAATTTTTTCAGTTCATCTGCCTACTCCATAATGTCCTCATACTTCATGTGTGTGTCTTATAAATTCGGCATCTTCAGGAATACACACAGACCATTGATCAGATTTTTCATGTTTCCTATGAAACAAAACGCCTTTGTACTCCTGATACCATTTATTTACCTTTTAACCTTCACTCTGCTTAAGGTTTTGCGTGACTTTACTCCATCTATGATCTTGCTATTGTATTATTTTCATTTTCTTACAAAGCTTATGGTAATCAGACTGTTGTGTTGTACCTTGGATTAATAATGTTTTGAGTTCTGAATCTTGATCTGTAAATTCATCAAATTCCTCTCAACCTTGTGGTAACTTGGACAGGGCATCTACAATAACATTCTGACTTCCTTTAATATACATGATCTCGAAACTGAATTCTTATAAATATAGACACCACCTAGCTAAACTAAGGTGCAATAGTTTTCATGTTAAAAGAAATGGCAGTGACTGACAGTCACAGCAAACTTTGGTGTTCTTGCCCCACAAAAAATATTCTAACTTTTTAAATGCTCATATTACAGCTAAACTTTCCAATCGTGACACAGAGTAAGATCTTTCTGCTTCTAATAATGTTCGACTAGAAGAAGTGATGAAATTGGGTACTTCGTTATCTTCTTCTTCCCGCATCTGGAACAAGGATACCCCTAGCCCCTGAGATGAGGCATCTGTGCATAGAAAAAATCCTTGGGCATTTCAGGGTGGCTAAGAATGTTTGCATTGACTAATGCCTGCTTTATATTATTAAAGTTCTCTTGACACTTAGCATCTCATAACCAAGGCCTATTTTTTCGTAACAAATTGAGTAATGCATTACTGTTCATCACTTGCTGCTGTACGACTTTACGAAAAAAAGATGCTAGTCCTAAAAAAGCTTTTCGTTGTTTTTTATTCCTTGGAGCTGGACAATTGCGTATGGCATCAAGTTTTTTCTGATCAAGTAATATACCTTGTTCTGACACAATATGTCCTAAAAATTTGACTTGTTCGCTACCTAAAGTAGACTTTTTTTAAATTGGCTTTGACTCCATAATCTGCAAATCTTTGAGGCGCCTCTTCATTGAGACTGATACGTTATAACCAAGTGGGTGTGGCTATTAGCAGGTCGTCAAGGCTTTGCCTGTCCAATCCAGCTATAAACACACCTGCGCAAATGTTCAGTCCAAAAGGTAGAACACAGAGCTCCTAACTTCTGCCACAGCAGACAAATGCTGC
The DNA here is from genome assembly GCF_023897955.1 of Schistocerca gregaria. Classification (NCBI taxonomy): domain Eukaryota; kingdom Metazoa; phylum Arthropoda; class Insecta; order Orthoptera; family Acrididae; genus Schistocerca; species Schistocerca gregaria. The sequence continues at coordinate 528,767,422 of NC_064922.1, read as the reverse complement.
ATATATTCGACTTTCTTTATGGAGCTTTATTTGCCAGTTGGACAATTGAGATCGAGTAACCTGAAATATTTTGTCCTGTGGAACTTTAGAAGATGTTCGTCCAAGTTGTCTGGTCTTACGCATACTGGCACTGTAATCTTATTGATACCTCTAGCATCGAGAACTAATCTTACAGAACCGTCCGGTTTGATTACTGGTAATATAGGACTACAGTAGCTTTAAAGTGAAGGTTGTGTAATTCCCCAATTAATCATGTGCTTGGTCTCTTCGCTTACCACCTCTCGTTTTGACCATGGAATAGGATATGACAGCACACAAAATGTTTGATGTGGATAGACTTCAAATTTATATTCATAGTCTTTGATTACTCCTGGCTCCCTACTGAAAACATTTGCATACTTAAATAACAAGTTAGAAAGTTCTTGTCGTTGCATATCGTTTAGTATCTGTGATTCACTTAGTTTCTGCTCTACTATTTCTTAACTAACCTCAATGTTTGCTTCTTGTTCAGTATCAAATTTGTTTGGGAAATATACGGCTGGAAAGGGATATTGTACTATTACATTCTACTCTGGTTTGTGTTTGTTACTTTCATCAGGTGTTTTGACTAAATCAATAGAAAAAAATCTGATCCTTTACATAAAAGTGGCATTTACTATTATCTATGTCAGTCTGTGTTTTGTATGTTCTAAACGAGTCCATGCCAATAAGACAATTAACTATAAGCGTGTCAATTATAAGAAAATTGCATTTCACTGCAAAATGTTCAATGTGTAATAGAATAACTGCCTGATATTTAACCAATTTAATCTTAGTGCCTGTAGCAGTTTGAACCTCTCTTCTTCAATTCACAGAAAAATGCATTTGACATCGTAGTTGAACCTGTATCTAAAATTAACTGTGTGGCACTACTAAATATTTTGATTTTAATTATTGCTTGTATTTGTTCTCTCGGATTTTACCTGTTGTATTCTATTTCATACTGATATAAATCATCTTTGATGTCACTTTGCTTGTCAAACCTTGTAAAATACGTTTGTAGTTTTGTTTTGCCACCACTTCCAGAGAGGTCAATAGCCGGTGGCTTAACTACGACTGGTTGGTGATTTCCCATGGCGTAGGGTGACTTAATTCATTACCTGGAGTAATTTAAGTTTGTTATACTGTGTGGGTACTTCTCCAATTTGTGTTGTTAGCTGCTGTGCTGTTATTTTGCTGCTCAAAGGTTGGTTGCGGTACAGCGTACGGCGTGGCACCGCTGCGGCTGACTGATTCTGCCCATGTTCGGCGTAGGGTCTTGTGATGGTGGACTGTAATTCGCTCGTGCGTTGAAATGACTCTTGTTGTTTTGAAATTTTTTTTAAATCATTGGTTTTTTCCGTTCCCGTTACTCTAATCGTTACCTCTGGATATGTAAATTTATTGTTGTGTGTACATCTTTGCTGTGTGTTTGAATCGAGTTTTATTGACTGATTTACATAACTACGTTGTTGCTGTGCCTCATTTTGTGTAGCTCTATTGGGTACAGGTTTTTCCTCATAGATTAAGTCAATAGAATCTAGCTCTGTCAGAAAACTATCAATGCCGTGCTCTGGCGTTGTGACTAATTTTTCTCAAATGTGCAATGGTAAACGACTGTTCAAAAAATTTTAACATGTCAGCCTGTGATATTGGGTTCGTCCAGGAGCGTGTCTTGTTTAGGTATTTTTCAAAGTATCCACGTGGGCTACCGTATCCACCACTGATTGGTGCGGGTTGAAAATATTGCGTCTGAGTAGGGTTGCCATACGTCGCCGATTTCGCGGACAGTCCGCGATTTTAGCCTCAAAGACGGGTGTCTTGGACGAAGAGGAAAATGTCCGCGAAAAAAGTGGCTAGTAAGTAAAAAAACATTTTAGCCAATATTTGCCAGTGGCCACCGATCAAGTGTTTCATAACTCCTGCAAACATGACGTTAGCCGTTGAAACCGGTGCTGATTTTCCGTGTCACTTCAGAATCGCTGGGCTATTTTCAAAACAGACTGTGGAAGCATTGCAATAATAGATTCTTTGCGATTGTTTCAGTTTTCCACTGTTGGTTTACAACGTATCTGCTGTCGGTATCTGATATTCTTTGGCCGTGTAAACTTAATATTGAGCTGTGCGAAGTGAACTTCTGGTGGTGTTATTGCACAGAATTCGAAATTTAATATGTCGAAACGAAAAGTACATTTTCGAGAAGAATATATTGATGCGTTTCCAAGTATTAAACGTGGTAGAAACGAACATGAGGATATTTGCAAAGTGTATGAATAAGTGCAATGCATTACAGGTACGTAACAGTAAACAATGTCTATAATTTTTAGAAAGCATACAAATGAGTACTATAGTTGATCAGATTACTCAACTGTACGTGTTTAAAAACCAAGTCTCCCCCAATTTTATGCTGTGGCGATAGTTTACAGTTAATGAAAAAAAATATTTTCACAGTGCCATCAAATTTAGTTTTCAGGGTGACCATAGAATGAAAGAGCTGTCAAAAACGAGTGTGTTTGAGGCTTCAAAATTTAGTAGTTGTGACGCTACGAAACATAGAGCAATAGATGTACACTTTTACACAATACCGTACATAAACTAAAATGTTAATTCGCGTGCTTTTTGTTAAATGGCAACTAATACTACATTATTTCGTTACGGTTGCTACATTTCAATTGCCGATGGAGGGAAACGAGTTCTCAATGACCATATAACAAGCAAGAAACACACAAGAGCTGTCAATTCTGCTTCAACATCCAAACAGTTGACCAGTTTTTTAGTGCTAATCAAACAGAATCTAAAAGGGTTGCTGCAGCATAAGCAACATTCGCGTTTCATGCTGTCTTTTACCAGCGTCTTGTACATCAAAAATCATTAGTGAAGTTTTTAGTGATTCAAAGGTAGCAGTTTAGTTTTCAAGTGCAAAATCTAAAACTGAAGCAATTGTTAACCATGTTATAGCATCTTTCATAAAAGAGACTGAAATGTTTTCTTACACAGGAAGATAACCAGAATTTGGAGATGATGCCTCATAAAAAGTGGGTTTAATTTTTGGACGATTGTGTTTATAAAGCAAAGTATTCAGAACTGCTTGCTATTGTGCAGTACGATTTCTCTATTCCAGGGCACAATGCCAACGTGGAGAGAGTGTTTTCCCTATTAAATTCACAATGGACAGAAGAACAGGCTAGTTTTAACATCAGTCAATGCAATGCTCCAAATCCTATATAACATGAATACCACAAATTGCACAGATGTTCATAGACTGATTCAGAATCGTTGCGAGTTTATTTCCTCTGTCCAGGGCTCAGAGAAATATGATTGGTTTAAAGCATAAAGTGAAAGATATATATCAACTGTAGCGGCTTGTGTACATGTTATTAATTTGTGTTCAGTGCTTTAATTAAAAAGTTATTTAATATCAATTGCAATTAATTTCCTTCATCATTGACCATTCCTTTATAGACACCATTAACGCTTGGATTAATTTTCCTTGCTAATTACAACTTCTTTGCTGACAGAACTACTGTCTGAATTATGGTAATTATGAAGATTTTGCTGACGTGCAGAAAGGTGTGATTCCGGGTTTCAACCACATCTTCATAATTCAACTGAAATGCAAACCAATGGTCACTTGCACAACATATCGGTCCGTGTTTCAACCGCATCTTTATAATCACCGAATTTTGTCTTTGATTTTCGTTCTTGGATTGTGGCAACCCTACGTCTGAGTCTTTCTTGCACCACTTCAGACCAGTTTTGTCGAGGAAACCCCGTTCAAATTCGATATAATTGCTGCAACGTTCTGCCACTTCAGTTGCCCATGAAAGAACGTCACCTTGCGAATATCCCACGACAAATCTGATTTTCTGTGTGTCCGTCCATTTGGGTGGAAATACATGACGAAAAGCAGTGATAAATACTACTGGATTGATTATTTTACCTTAGGTAGTGGATGTAGGAAACCATCGATGTCTCAGCAAACATTCGTCTGCAAAAGTAGTTGGTAGACATTGGCATCTTCGGTCGTATTTATGTTGTTATTGTAGCTACCTCTAATTCCGGTTGGTATTTGTTCAGGTATTGGAGTTGTGGGTATGTTTACATTTGGCACTCTATAATTGTCACTGGTACCTGTTGTGGGACTCGTGACATTTTGTGGATAAATACCGACAGGCTGTGGTTTGTTCACTGTAGCCTGTGTATTATTGACATGCATATTTCGTGATCCGATAATATTTTCTTCTAAATATTTGCGGATCCTATTTTCCATAACTTGTAGATTGATGTTTGCCTTGTTCACTATTTCATTTTCTTTTTTCTGAATAACCTTTTCTACTACATCTGTGTGTAGCTTACAATCGCTTACTAACATCTCTGAAATGGCATTACCCTTATCTAACTTACCTGCTTCAGCTAGACTAATGATATCACTCACATTTTCATTGATGTTCTCTCTCTCCTTGTCACATGCTGAGTAACTTCTAATGTTACTACTCTTAAAGTAAGCTCTTCTACAGCTACTTGTACACTGTTATAGTCTTTATTTAGATTGTTAATGCCGTGGCTATCTTTTTTAGTGTCGAAACCAACTGGTTTTCTGTGGCTTCAATGACTGTGTTTGCGTCTGTGATTTTCTTTATCTGTTGCTCTACTCGATCATGCTGGTCGTTAAGAGAGTCTACCTTCCGTCTTAACTCCCTAGTATTACCGTTAACTTCAGAAAGTACTTCACGCTTTACTTGTTTTTTTTTTTTTCATATCATTCTATTTTTCGTCGATTTCAGTGCGAAAAGTTTTGGCTAAGTCATCGAACTTCTATGAGACCGTGTCTTCCTAATCCTTGAATACTTGTTTTTTTGTACTTATATAATTGTATTTAGATCTTGTGTAACAGTGTTTTGCTGCTGTTTTACCATGTTCATATCTTGTTTCATATCACTCAAATTTGTATCGATACTATCTAATTTCGTGTTTATGTTAGATAATAACTGCCATAGGAGTGCGTCAGTTGTACTACTGTGGTTACTGCCAGCTGTACCTTTCAAGTTAATGTTTGTGTTGTGACCAAATAGTATCTGTAACGTATTGTCAAAATTCATATGGGAATCGCTCTCCAATGTTTCATTCATGAGCGGTACGCCGCTCTGGGAGATGCGTGACATTGTCTCGTCAATTGTAAACATTGTGTCGTCAAGGTTATTCTGCTGTGGAGCGTCGCAATCATTTGTCACAATTGCGACACTCATTTCTGATCTACTTACACTTTCTGCAAAAGGCATGCAGTGCGCCTGGACTTCAATTGTTCGATCAGACAATTCTACGCCATCTGGGCTGATTGCGTTTTCACTATCGCTATAAACAATAGGCATATACTTTTCGGCAATGTTATATGAACGTGCAAAAAATAAAATTTTCACAAAAACGTTAAAATTTAATATGCTAATTATTATAGTTGATAAATGTAATTTACATCATGGCAAAGCCTGCTTTCGTCTATTATGATGCGCAAACTATTGTATTGCAATTCTTTATTTTTGCTCACAATGTGTATCCCACTGTAAAATTCCTGTAAATTTTTCGCAAATAAAATTCAAGGGAAGGAATAATGCGGAAATGGTTTCTATCTACATCAAAAGAGGCGTTACCAAGCGTAACCATGCAAACAACTAGCGTAGCCGTCCTACCTTTGCTTCGCTGAACAATACAAGTTACTATGGAAAATTTTACGTAACCTAAGTCCAGTTGTTATTACATTCCAAAATTTCCCCTCAATTTTTCCCTTTTTGCTTTACTTGCTCCCTGTCGTGTTTCATGCAAACAGAAAATACAGATAATTAGTTTTTATGATTCGTAACAATGTCATAGGAATTTCTTCCTAGAACAACAGTTAACAAATCCTACTCACAATCGGTGCCCTGAAGTCCAGGCACGCAGGTCGATAGTTGTGTTATAAATAAAAAATAAAAAAGGGGATAATTAATTAAATACAAATACATATGCATACGAAAAACATTTAAAATTGCGTAATTAGAATGTACTGTGCTTGCACGAATTTCTTCTCTTACATCTCAATTGTAGATACAGGCAGCGGACTCCAAGTACACCAGTGCGTGTCGTAATTAAGAAAATCCTCCACATTTGATTTCATTACACATGAATAGAAGATACTTAATACGGGTGTCAAAGTTTTTCTTATTTTGAAACATGTATAATACAAAACACTCGTAGCCTGTCATACTTCCGAACGGCACTTCTTCACAACACTTACACACATAAGAGAGTGGGTAACAAAATCATGTACGAAAAAAATGAAAGATGGTTTTTTCATTTGTCTGTGTCTAACCGCGCATTCATAATTAACGTCTTTGCCAACGCCTAAGATCGATCGGTGCTCATTTTTTGCTTTTAATAAATTTTAACCTTATGATATCTTGGGGGTCATTCGTCATGTACCTACACAATCGACGGTGCTGCCATTTGTACTCAGCTGCTTCATGTGAGTGGGTTTATGATGTGACTATCGCCACACGACTAGAACTAACAGGTTCTGAATGTGGAGTGGCTATTGGAGCTAGACGCGTGGGAAAGCGCGAGGGTCTTCAGTATTCCAAGATTCACAGTGCCAAGAGGACACTAAACTTCAGGCATTACCGCTCACCATGGATAACGCAACGACAGAGAGAAGCGGCGTTTGCGTAGAGTTGCCAGTGTTAACAGACAAGCAACACTGCATGAAACAACCGCAAAAGTCAATGTGGGACTTACTACGAACGCATCCGTTACGACAGTAAGGCAAAACCTGGCGTTAATGGGCTATGGTAGCAGACGCCCGACACGAGTACCTGTGCTAAGAGCACGACATCGCCTGCAGTGCCCTGTTGGGGTCGTGACCGCATCGTTTTGACCCTAGACCTCTATGTCAGTTAGTAAGAGCTGATGCTAGGGTTCGAATGTGACACAGGCCCCACGAAGCCATGGGTCCAAATTGCCAACAAGGCACTGAGCAAGTTGGTGGTGGCTCCATAATGGTGTGGGATGGTAGCGGAGGCTGTGTGGCGTGGACTGGGCGGTTTTTTAGGTTAGAAGGCCTCGGGAAAGTGCGGAATGGGCTGCAATGTCAAAGGGTGCTTGGCAATTACAGGACGTGCTTGGATCAAGGAACAGTCGGAATTATAGTTGTAAATTGTTGTAGTTGCGCTGGAAAAGTCCCTGAGCTTCAAGCGCTAATAGAAAGCACAGAAGCTGATATCGTTATAGGTACAGAAAGCTGGCTAAAGCCTGAAATAAGTTCTGCAGAAATTTTTACGAAGTCTCAGACGGTGTACAGGAAAGATAGATTAGGCAGAATTGGTGGTGGAGTGTTTGTGTCTGTCAGTAGTGGTTTATCTTGTAGTGAAGTCGAAGTAGATACTCCGTGCGAATTGGTATGGGTGGCGGTTATACTTAACAGCCGAATTAAGTTAATAATTGGCTCCTTCTACCGACCCCCAGACTCCGATGATACAGTTGCGGAACAGTTCAGAGAAAGTTTGAGTCTCGTAACAAATAAATACCCCACTCATACGGTTATAGTTGATGGGGACTTCAACCTACCCTCGGTATGTTGGCAAAAATACTTGTTCAAAACCGGTGGTAGGCAGAAAACGTCTTCCGAGATTGTCCTAAATGCTTTCTCCGAAAATTATTTCGAGCAGTTAGTCCACGAACCCACGCGAATTGTAAATGGTTGCGAAAACACACACGACCTCTTAGCCACAAACAATCCAGAGCTGATAGAGAGCATCATGACTGATACAGGGATTAGTGATCACAAGGTCGTTGTAGCTAGGCTCAATACCATCATAAACAAACGCGAAATAATTTTATTTAAAAAAGCGGATAAAGTGTAACTAAAGCCTTCCTAAAAGATAATTTCCTTTCCTTCCGAACTGACTATGCGAATGTAGACGAGATGTGGCTCAAATTCAAAGATATAATAGCAACAGCAATTGAGATATTCATACCTCATAAATTGGTAAGAGGTGGAACGGATCCCCCGTGGTAAACAAAAAAGGTCCGAACGCTGTTGCAGAGGCAACGGAAAAAGCATGCGAAGTTCAGAAGAAAGCGAAATCCCGAAGATGGGCTAAAATTTACAGACGCGCAAAATTTGGCATGTACTTCGATGCGAGATGCCTTTAATAGGTTACACAACGAAACATTGTCTCGAAATTTGGTAGAAAATCCGAAGAAATTCTGGTCGTATGTAAAGTACACAAGCGGCAAGACGCAGTCATTACCTTCGCCGCGCAGTGCCTTTGGTACTGTTACCGACGACTGTGCCGCTAAAGCGGAGTTATTGAACGCAGTTTTCCAAAATTCCTTCACCAGGGAAGACGAATGGAATATTCCAGAATTTGAAACACGAACATCTGCTAGCATGAGTTTCTTAGAAGTAGATACCTTAGGGGTTGCGAAGCAACTCAAATCGCTTGATACGGGCAAGTCTTCAGGTCCAGATTGTATACCGATTAGGTTCCTTTCAGATTACGCTGATACTATAGCTCCCTACTTAGCACTCATATACAACCGCTCGCTCACCGATAGATCTGTACCTACAGACTGGAAAATTGCGCAGGTCGCACCAGTGTTCAAGAAAGGTAGTAGGAGTAATCCACTTAACTTTAGACGTATATCATTGACGTCGGTTTGCAGTAGGGTTTTGGAGCATATACTGTATTCAAATATTATGAATCACCTCGAAGGGAACGATCTATTGACACGTAATCAGCATGGCTTCAGAAAACATCGCTCTTGTGCAACGCAGCTAGCTCTTTATTCGCACGAAGTAATGGCCGCCATCGACAGGGGATCTCAAGTTGATTCCGTATTTCTAGATTTCCGGAAAGCTTTTGACACCGTTCCTCACAAGCGACTTCTAATCAAGCTTCGGAGTTATGGGGTATCGTCTCAGTTGTGCGACTGGATTCGTGATTTCCTGTCAGGAAAGTCGCAGTTCGTAGTAATAGACGGCAAATCATCGAGTAAAACTGAAGTGATATCAGGTGTTCCCCAGGGAAGCGTCTTGGGAGCTCTGCTGTTCCTGATCTATATAAATGACCTGGGTGACAATCTGAGTAGTTCTCTTAGATTGTTCGCAGATGATGCTCTAATTTACCGTCTAGTAAGGTCATCCGAAGACCAGTATCAGTTGCAAAGCGATTTAGAAAAGATTGCTGTATGGTGTGTCAGGTGGCAGTTGACGCTAAATAACGAAAAGTGTGAGATGATCCACATGAGTTCCAAAAGAAATCCGTTGGAATTCGATTACTCGATAAAAAGTACAATTCTCAAGGCTGTCAATTCAACTATCTGGGTGTTAAAATTACGAACAACTTCAGTTGGAAGGACCACATAGATAATATTGTCGGGAAGGCGAGCCAAAGGTTGCGTTTCATTGGCAGGACACTTAGAAGTTGCAACAAGTCCACTAAAGAGACAGCTTACACTACACTCGTTCGTCCTCTGTTAGAATATTGCTGCGCAGTGTGAGATCCTTACCAGGTGGGATTGACGGAGGACATCGAAAGGGTGCAAAAAATGGCAGCTCGTTTTGTATTATCACGTTATAGGGGAGAGAGTGTGGCCTTTTTACGAAATTTCAGTCACCAACTTTCTCTTCCGAATCCGAAAATATTTTGTTGAGCCCAACCTACACAGGTAGGAATGATCATCAAAATAAAATAAGAGAAATCAGAGCTCGAACAGAAAGGTTTAGGTGTTCGTTTTTCCCGCTCGCTGTTCGGGAGTGGAATAGTAGAGAGATAGTATGATTGTGGTTCGATGAACCCTCTGCCAAGCACTTAAATGTGAATTGCAGAGTAGTCATGTAGGTGTAGATGTTTACATGGAATGCAGTGTACCCTCAGGTCCAACTGAACAGATAATTAACTGGAAATGGTTATTTTGGCTACAAGGTGACCATTTGCAGCTGTTCATAGAATCCATGTTCCCAAACAACGATGGAATTTATGTGGATGACAATGCGCCATGTCACCAAGCCCCATTTGTTCACAACTGGATTGAAGAACATTGTTAACAATTCGATCGAATGATATGGCCACCCAGATCCCATGAGATGAATCCGATTGAACATTTATGGGATATAATCGAGAGGTCAGTTCGTGCGTAAAATCCTGCACCCCCAACGCTTTCGCAATTACGGACGGCTATAAAGGAAGCGTCGCTCAGTATTTCTGCAGGGGGCTTCCGACTTCAATCAATGCTACGTCGATTTGTTACAATACGCCTGCCAAAAGAAAGTGCGACACGATATTGGAAGATCTCCAAAGACTTTTGTCGTCTCAGTGTATTCTTTTCATGTAACAGTATTAACATGTGGAAATTTTTCCATTGTAATGTCATTCGGTACAGAACAGAAATCATACATCACAAATACATGTTTCTAGGGTGTAGACATCGAAATGGAGCTCCAACGATAGAAAATAGAACCCTGGCGATGATGCTGTGCTTGTAAACGTACATCTGTGAAGTGAACAGCTACTGAAAAAACACTATACTGACTTTGCTATTAAGATTTTGTTTGACGAGGTACCAGATCTGTTTTGTATCTTAAGAGGTGACTGTGTCCCTTTCCCACGACTACTACTTTTTGTGACACATATTAACAAAGTCTTATATTGAATTGACAATTGAAACCCATCTTTTTCACACTTCATTTAATGCTATACGTGAAATGCTTTAAATCTGCAATCATAGCGCATAACATTAATGCACCTTACAGAAATCGTGACTTAATATCAATTTTGAACATTGTGTAAGTATGGCTTGTAGGGAAAGGGGAACTAATTTTATTTTGGTTTTCTGAACGATGTTACCTCACATTAACGTATACTACAATAAACGCTAACTGTCGTTACACAGTAGCTGCTACATCTTTCTCGTAAACTTCGTATGTCTAGATTCCGAAACTAATTTCTCGCACTTAAGAGTAAACAAAGTAACTCAGGCATAATGACACTTTCTCAGCACAACACAAGAAATAATAGAAATTTTTATATCCAAAAGTAAATACAGTAATACATCAAATTTTAAAACTCACGTTTATTGCGTAAAATTCAAATTAAATTTTGAGTGGTTTCAGTTTTATTTCAACTTCAGCTTATGCGAAACACAATTTATTTGTTTTTTATGTACCCAGACGTATTTCGATATCTCTGTGCCATCTCGTGTGCGTCAAATTTATTTCTGTAAACTATTATATAAATTTCATGATTGCTTATCTTTTTTAGGTCCAAAAACTGTAACACCTGCATTTTATTTATTTTTTTTCCTATTGTTCACCTGAAAATTCCACTGCTAGCGAAAGTTCATTTTTACAGTTCGGCTTTTTGTGGCCTTTTTTATCGTTTTGACAACATAATAGCCGTAAAAGTAATCATGAAGAAATCTGCTTACTTTTGAAATACTTTTTCGTGGATAGTGGTGGTGTGTGTCACTGTACTTACATTTTCTGTCCTGTTGTGCATCGCCGCTAGATATCTCTTTCTACTCTAATCGTGTACACTGCTTATCACATTTTTTTTAATTCACTCTTACGTTTTTTAAAAAAATAATCAAATTTCCCATGGCTACTTTGCAGATGATATCCTCCAAAAGCGAAAGAGAAGCACAAAAAAGTCGAAATAAAAGAAAACATTTTTACTAACAACGTAATTTTCAGATGAGCAGCAGAAAAAACTAAACAAACTGCAGATGCTGTAATTTTTGTACCTAAAAATAGATAATCGACCACGTACCTTTTCTGATATTTTACAGAAATAACATATGTGACACACAGATGACATATAGGATCGAAAATGCAGTAAATAAAAAAGAAATATGTTGTGGTTTGCTTAGAGAAGAATTTAAAAAAGCCCACACGTAATTCGCAAACATAGAGGAAACGTCGACAGGAGCTTCCTGCCACAGCACAGTGCTTCGTTTAGAGAGGCATTGAATTTAAGTTCTAATTTCTACATTTGAAATAATGAAAACTATTGGGTACTATTTAGCATTTTTTTCAATCATCTATACTCTGACTACTTTGACGAGGCCTGCCACAAATTCCTCTCCTGTGGCAACCTTCTCATGTCAGACTAGCACTCGGAATCATTTTTTTTTTTTTGGCTGTATTGGAATCTCTTAACAAGTTAACGGTGTCTAGTAGGCCAAATCGGTTCAGTTACCAACCATGTATGCGATTCTATTATACGTTCAGTGTTTTATGGAAAAGAAATATTATTCCATATTTCTCTTCATGCCCTCGCATAGCCATGCACCTTAAAGAGCCGCTTTCGGAACAGGGAGATGCGCCTATACTAGATCGCTTTCACCTGGTGGAGTAACGACTAGGGAGACGGGCAGCCTGGATGTTGTTTTAGGTGGTTTCCTACATCCCCCTAGATGAATACCGAAGTCTCACTTCAGTCACAAACATTTAGAAACTTCCGCTCACTTTCGCGTGAATAACACCAGAAGCGGACAGTTGGGGTACACATACTTAGCCACGAGGGGTAACGGGGTGGCGACAGAAAGGGCATGCGACCCCCTTTGTGTTGCCAACTCTAAAAAATTAAAACGCACCAAAGCCTTCTCTAAAAAGCACCATAAAAGCGAAAGAACTAACAAGCACGGTTATCATTCGATGTTTCTCTCACCATATAAAGAATCTTGACAAAATTAAAAAGCTAGATATGTGAAATATAGTGAAGTTTCAATCTTGAAATGGGAAACTAATAAACAACCCTAGAGGTAATTTTACAATCATACCACGTTACATGGTTTGAACTATATCAAATAATATCTCCTACAGTTATGTTAGTTACGTATGTTGTACTCATTTTAAAAATCGTTCTCTTCGTTAGAATCTTCCACAAAAACAACATTGTCGCTTGATGATGATGATTCTTGGGGAGTGTAGATCTGTAAGCTTAGAATTTTCTCAGCTATGCCCTTCGGTAATTCACAGGAGCAGCAACATTTCCCTCCATTTATAAGAGAAAATTTTGATGCCAAATTTGAATGCAAGGTTATCACTTTCAGTCTATTTAGTTGTTTTGTTTTTATTCCATTTACTTGGCTGACGACCTTTTCAGCATCTGCATTGGAAAGTCGAAAGGAATGGATGTAAGGAACAATTTTCACTATTTCAGCAAATGGGTTTTCTCCACTAGCATCTCTGTATGTACTAACTTCACTCCAAAATTTTACCCTGTCTGTTACTTCAGTACATTTAGTGTGGTGTACATTATTTTCAGGTTTATATCTTGAGAATTATAAATTCCTTGTAACAAAGTCTCTAGCAGCATGTGTTAAAAAAATGTTCAAATGTGTGTGAAATCTTATCGGACTTAACTGCTAAGGTCATCAGTTCCAAAGAATACACACTACTTTATCTAAGTTATCCTGAGGACAAACACACATACCCATGCCCGAGGGAGGGCTCGAACCTCTGCCGGGACCAGCCGCACAGTCCGTGACTGCAGCATGTGAAACCGCAAACTGCAAAGAGTGGAACTTGCGCCTACGTACTTATAGATGCGGAATTTCACTTTCAGTTTAGCAAGAACTATACTGTTAGTCACTTCTATTACAGAGCCTATTTAAATTCATGTTCCTTTCAAAAAGAATTTCTTAAAGGCCGTCTCAATAATGTCGTCTGCAGTGCATTTATCTAACTGTATTCACGATTACATTTATTGCAATAGAATAGTACTTGTTCGCAGTTAGTAGTAATTTTGATAATGAAATGTCATTTGTTTCATCTAAAATTAAGCTATATCCTTGGCCTTCTAAATCTCAAAATGTGCTATAACGTCACAGACAACTGCTGTGCACTTTGTACGATGGAGTTTAAGATCTGCTGATCCACAAAAACAGGATTTAGGCAGATCACACAAATGGTCTACGGTTAGAAATGAACAATGTTCTGTAAAAAAAAAAGTGCCAACCGCTCTTCCGCCATTTTCGAATCATGTCTAACTGGTTTGTATCGTAAAGCACGCTTCCGGATACCACTGAATGGTTCTGGCGGTTTTATATGCTTATTTGTTTTACTGTGCTTCTCTATATTCTCCAACCTGGAAAGTAACTCGACTTTGCAATATTTGCAAGCTCCCGTCATCTAAACACTGACTTTGAAAGCGCTGGGAATATTGGAGTTTCCCTTGGCTACTAGCTAACTAGAAGTATATACCTACTTATAGCTGTCATAAGCGTGTATCCCAGTTTCTGCAGATATCCACTTCTCTGCACAATATGTCATTAAAGACGTATAACATATTTGCAGAAACACTACCAAAACCTGTCTCACTATACAGTGCCCACAACATTCAAATATCAACTAAATAGCTCTGTCACCTCTAAACTGACCAGTCATTATCGAAGAATCCCTCTCAGGAAAGGAGGACTCTGTGCTACCAACGTACCAAGCTACATCTCATAAATGTCAGTTATGTAATCTCTTCTTAACTGGAATGCTAGAGCTAGCAGCAGGCCCGCCAAATTAGGCCATAGTTATCAGTCTATAACCAATAGGCATGGTGTGGAAGGGGGGGGGGGGGGTCGGGAGAAGGGTTTTTATAGGAACTGCTTAGTCGCTTGCTTGCAATATCAACTGAAATTGTCTATTTCATAATGTCTTTTACATTCAGCAGCACCAGATTAAGCGCCAGGTATTTATGAATAAAAATCATATTTTGGTAAGGTGGTATTTACATAAATCTGGCACTAGATTCATTTTAAAACCAAGATATCTGGTACCAAAAACACCAGATTGGCAACACTGCAGTCCCGTAAATTAACTATGCCACATCAGTTTATAACAATGCGACGCTGCGCCAAAGCGGTACAAAGGTACAAGAGAACGAAGAGGAGTATTGCACGTTTCACCTTCAGCAACGGTTTTGGCGCAGTTGATAATTTCACAGCACCATGTTCTCATACAGTACTCTCTTCCCCTTCATCGTAAGTGGCCCGCTGTTTTTCATAGTTCTGGAAATTTATTTCGTTTAAACACAGCCATGAGTCAAACTAAGGGAGGGAATTCTGGCCAACGTATGAACTTAACTTGTGTGTGTTAGCGCACTGTAATTGCTTGTGTATCGTACATTATAAGGCGGAGACTGGGTACCAGCCCAGAGTTTGCCTGAAAAAGTCTGGAAAAACTCTAAAAACTACGCGACTGTCAGGTATGACAGACGAACAGTCGTCAATGCGCCATACGGATTCCATTTGGGTTTGGGTCGCCTCTCTGTCTGGCGAGTAGCGCGCTAGACATAGAGCTATACGAGCAGGTCGTATTGTAGAACACTGGTCATCAAACGGCCCGCATGCGGCCCGAGTCAACTATTCGTACGGTCTTCGGTTCGGTTCTCAGTCGTATTTTATAGAAGTCATCTAAGGACTAGTAGCCAAATCGAAAGAGTCAACTACCGTTTAGAGTTTCGTAAGAGTTTAGTTTTCTTGCTGAATAACAAACAAAAATACAGGGAGTTGTATTCTAAAATGTACTTTTTGTGATTTTACTAAATTCGGCAGTGAGCTAAGTAAAATTCGACGGTAATTTCAGGGGCAGGGGGGTAAGCAGCGCGGTCATTGAGGAGTTCGGAGATGTCAAAGGAACAATGTTTTACCGTTTGTCTTTCGGTACGCTCGGGAGTCCGCAACTCTTGTAACATAGATTCGTGGATGCATTGTACACACACGGGAACCTTCAACGAATATGAGATTCAATTAAGAGAAAGAAAAATGAATCTGCTAACATTTACTAAACATTTTTGATCGTATCTCCAGTTGTGTATTGTATTTAGATACAAGTCCAACTACTGTTGTTAATCAGTTAACCATTTCCTCACACAGAAAATATAACACTTCGTCAGGCAATAACAGTTTCACAACTTTGATTGCTGAGGGTGGCAGCAATCTGAGACAGAGAACAGTCGACACGAAGTGCTCCGAATTGTGTTGACTTTTAACGATAAGTACTTGAGAGTAGGCGACCAACTTAAGCGCCCTTACTATAGTAAGTCTTTGGGGGTACATGACATAGTAGTTTACATAGGTTACTAGTTCAAATAACATCAGTACACATACGGGCCGAAGTGTCGCCCCACAATGGCATTATAATTTCTCCACACTTAAAAAGCATTACGAGTTATGTTAGGCGCGTAATAGGGCCCCTTAGGGATACGGCGGCTAAGGAGGGGAAGAAATCCAGTGTGCACTCCGTGTGCATACCGGGAGGAGTCATTCCTGATGTGGAAAGGGTCCTTCCGGATGCCATGAAGAGCACAGGGTGCAGCCAGCTGCAGGTGGTGGCACATGTCGGCACTAATGACGTGTGTCGCTTTGGATCTGAGGAAATTCTCTCTGCATTCCAGCGGCTATCTGATTTGGTGAAGGCTGCCGGTCTTGCTTACGAGATGAAGGCAGAGCTCACCATCTGCAGCATCGTTGACAGAACCGATTGCGGACCTTTGGTGCAGAGCCGGGTGGAGGGTCTGAATCAGAGGCTCAGACGGTTTTGCGACCGTGTTGGCTGCAGATTCCTGGACTTGCGCCATAGGGTGGTGGGGTTTCGGGTTCCGCTGAATAGGTCAGGAGTTCACTACACTCAGCTGGCGGCTACACGGGTAGCGGAGGCTGTGTGGCGTGGACTGGGCCTCGGGAAAGTGCGGGATGGGCTGCAATGTCAAAGGGTGCTTGGCAATTACAGGACGTGCTTGGATCAAGGAACAGTCGGAATTATAGTTGTAAATTGTTGTAGTTGCGCTGGAAAAGTCCCTGAGCTTCAAGCGCTAAAAGAAAGCACAGAAGCTGATATCGTTATAGGTACAGAAAGCTGGCTAAAGCCTGAAATAAGTTCTGCAGAAATTTTTACGAAGTCTCAGACGGTGTTCAGGAAAGATAGATTAGGCAGAATTGGTGGTGGAGTGTTTGTGTCTGTCAGTAGTGGTTTATCTTGTAGTGAAGTCGAAGTAGATACTCCGTGCGAATTGGTATGGGTGGCGGTTATACTTAACAGCCGAATTAAGTTAATAATTGGCTCCTTCTACCGACCCCCAGACTCCGATGATACAGTTGCGGAACAGTTCAGAGAAAGTTTGAGTCTCGTAACAAATAAATACCCCACTCATACGGTTATAGTTGGTGGGGACTTCAACCTACCCTCGGTATGTTGGCAAAAATACTTGTTCAAAACCGGTGGTAGGCAGAAAACGTCTTCCGAGATTGTCCTAAATGCTTTCTCCGAAAATTATTTCGAGCAGTTAGTCCACGAACCCACGCGAATTGTAAATGGTTGCGAAAACACACACGACCTCTTAGCCACAAACAATCCAGAGCTGATAGAGAGCATCATGACTGATACAGGGATTAGTGATCACAAGGTCGTTGTAGCTAGGCTCAATACCATCATAAACAAACGCGAAATAATTTTATTTAAAAAAGCGGATAAAGTGTAACTAAAGCCTTCCTAAAAGATAATTTCCTTTCCTTCCGAACTGACTATGCGAATGTAGACGAGATGTGGCTCAAATTCAAAGATATAATAGCAACAGCAATTGAGATATTCATACCTCATAAATTGGTAAGAGGTGGAACGGATCCCCCGTGGTAAACAAAAAAGGTCCGAACGCTGTTGCAGAGGCAACGGAAAAAGCATGCGAAGTTCAGAAGAAAGCGAAATCCCGAAGATGGGCTAAAATTTACAGACGCGCAAAATTTGGCATGTACTTCGATGCGAGATGCCTTTAATAGGTTACACAACGAAACATTGTCTCGAAATTTGGTAGAAAATCCGAAGAAATTCTGGTCGTATGTAAAGTACACAAGCGGCAAGACGCAGTCATTACCTTCGCCGCGCAGTGCCTTTGGTACTGTTACCGACGACTGTGCCGCTAAAGCGGAGTTATTGAACGCAGTTTTCCAAAATTCCTTCACCAGGGAAGACGAATGGAATATTCCAGAATTTGAAACACGAACATCTGCTAGCATGAGTTTCTTAGAAGTAGATACCTTAGGGGTTGCGAAGCAACTCAAATCGCTTGATACGGGCAAGTCTTCAGGTCCAGATTGTATACCGATTAGGTTCCTTTCAGATTACGCTGATACTATAGCTCCCTACTTAGCACTCATATACAACCGCTCGCTCACCGATAGATCTGTACCTACAGACTGGAAAATTGCGCAGGTCGCACCAGTGTTCAAGAAGGGTAGTAGGAGTAATCCATTTAACTTTAGACGTATATCATTGACGTCGGTTTGCAGTAGGGTTTTGGAGCATATACTGTATTCAAATATTATGAATCACCTCGAAGGGAACGATCTATTGACACGTAATCAGCATGGCTTCAGAAAACATCGCTCTTGTGCAACGCAGCTAGCTCTTTATTCGCACGAAGTAATGGCCGCCATCGACAGGGGATCTCAAGTTGATTCCATATTTCTAGATTTCCGGAAAGCTTTTGACACCGTTCCTCACAAGCGACTTCTAATCAAGCTTTGGAGTTATGGGGTATCGTCTCAGTTGTGCGACTGGATTCGTGATTTCCTGTCAGGAAAGTCGCAGTTCGTAGTAATAGACGGCAAATCATCGAGTAAAACTGAAGTGATATCAGGTGTTCCCCAGGGAAGCGTCTTGGGAGCTCTGCTGTTCCTGATCTATATAAATGACCTGGGTGACAATCTGAGTAGTTCTCTTAGATTGTTCGCAGATGATGCTCTAATTTACCGTCTAGTAAGGTCATCCGAAGACCAGTATCAGTTGCAAAGCGATTTAGAAAAGATTGCTGTATGGTGTGTCAGGTGGCAGTTGACGCTAAATAACGAAAAGTGTGAGATGATCCACATGAGTTCCAAAAGAAATCCGTTGGAATTCGATTACTCGATAAATAGTACAATTCTCAAGGCTGTCAATTCAACTAAGTACCTGGGTGTTAAAATTACGAACAACTTCAGTTGGAAGGACCACATAGATAATATTGTCGGGAAGGCGAGCCAAAGGTTAGAATATTGCTGCGCGGTGTGAGATCCTTACCAGGTGGGATTGACGGAGGACATCGAAAGGGTGCAAAAAAGGGCAGCTCGTTTTGTATTATCACGTTATAGGGGAGAGAGTGTGGCAGATATGATACACGAGTTGGGATGGAAGTCATTACAGCATAGACGTTTTTCGACGCGGCGAGACCTTTTTACGAAATTTCAGTCACCAACTTTCTCTTCCGAATGCGAAAATATTTTGTTGAGCTCAACCTACATAGGTAGGAATGATCATCAAAATAAAATAAGAGAAATCAGAGCTCGAATAGAAAGGTTTAGGTGTTCGTTTTTCCCGCTCGCTGTTCGGGAGTGGAATAGTAGAGAGATAGTATGATTGTGGTTCGATGAACACTCTGCCAAGCACTTAAATGTGAATTGCAGAGTAGTCATGTAGATGTAGATGTAGATGTAGACGAGTCAGTTAGTGAGAGCGCCACTAGCATAAGAGATCATGTCACCTATGTCTTCCTATACATGAATACGGATATGAAGATGTTACCTGCTCTTTCGGACGTGTCCGAAAGAGACAATCTTCATATAGGTAAGGCTTACCGGACAGTGATATTCTTCAGTGCGGATTCCCTAAGATGCACTCACTCTTAGGGGAATCGGTAGATTGGCTGATATGAGTAATGAGTATACTGGACTGGAGCACTACAAACGTAGTGTGTAGACAGTAAGTTGGAAAAGTGGCTCTCACGTGGAGCGTGCCAGAGATAAGTTCCTGCAGTCGCACTATCGTCTGTGTCCTCTATGGTTTAGTCGGATATCGCCGGTACGGTAGATCAGAGTGTTCGGCCAGAGAGCTGCTCGCCCTCTGTAATAAAAAACTGAGTAAAGGAATCAACGATCTACTTGAACGGATTTCTTGTGACGTCCGCCCAGAACAAACGCCACGAACGATACCGAACAAAATGAAAAGAAGGTAAGATGGCTTGCTATGTAAGTAGGAGTTCCCCGGTTCGAGACCAGGTCGGGGCACAAATTTTCAACTGTCCCCGTTGATATTTATCATCAACTGTAAGCAGCAAATGGTATGGATTTCACTGTAATTTCATGTGTCTTTCCAGGTCGATTGCTAGTATCAGACCCTTCCCATATCCATGCGCTGCGCTCATTCGCTGCACACTACCTGTTTCCCTAACCAAGGTGCTGTCCCTAACTACCGTTATTCAGTCTCAGAAGATACACTTCTCTCAGTTTCATATGTGAACAGGAACCTGTGAATACAAAACGTGTACATACCAGCGAAAAAATGCTCCTATCGGAGCCCGAAAACGCGATTATTCTTTTGTTTATTAACAGACTCAGACTGAAAAGTAGTGTATCAGCTGCCTCAGAAGGCTAAAAAAAATTATTTTGGCTTGCGAACATATTCGCTCTTTTTTAACATACAGCTCAGCTTGAACTCCCACAAGCTCCGACAACTGTAACTCGTTCACATCCATTAGTCCATCACCAGAAGTCCCTTATACCCATCCTGTTCTAGTTGCCGTTCCATACTCACTCGTTCAGCCCAACTCATCGTCATTAACTCTTTGTGTCTCTTTCTCCCTGTCTCATAGCCACAGTCTCCTTCGTTCTGTCCCACTCATACAGCCTCCTCTGTGTCATTGATTCCTTGTTGCTCTCTATTATTACTGATATTCCTTCCTTCCTATTGCTGCTGTCTCTTCTCATTGTCACTATTTCTTTCTTCCTCGTTGTCATTATCATGTAATCTGTATCTCATTATCACTGGCCCTCATCCAAGCCACTTCCTCTTTCTCTTTATTCCTTCCCCCGCCCCCCTGGCACTGACTCTCTCGCTCTCTTCCTAGCACTGTTATGTCGCTGTCAACTATAGTGGGACTGTCTCTCTCTCTTTCCCTTATGTTGCCTTTATCTCTTTCGCTCTTTTTATAAGACAGACAGTGCTACTATCTTCCAGTATTAATTACTTCTCCGTCTCTTTGCCGCTGCCACTATCTTCCTGTTTCTTGTTGTTGTGGTCTTCCGTCCTAAGACTGACTTGATGCAGCCCTCTATGCTACTCTATCCTGTGCAAGCTTCTTCATCTCCCAGTACCTACTGCAACCTACATCCTTCTGAATCTGCTTGGTGTGTTCATCACTTGGTCTCAATCTACGATTTTTGCACTACACGCAGCCCTCCAATACTAAACTGGTGATCCCTTGATGCCTCAGAACATGTCCTACCAACCGAACCCTTCTTCTAGTCAAGTTGTCCCACAAACTTCTCTTCTCCCCAATCCTATTCAACACCTCCTCATGAGTTATGTGATTTACCCATCTAATCTTCAGCATTCTTCTGTAGCACCACATTTCGAAAGCTTCTATTCTCTTCTTGTCTAAACTATTAATCGTCCATGTTTCACTTCCATACATGGCTACGCTCCACACAAATACTTTCAGAAACGACTTCCTAACACTTAAATCTGTACGCGATGTTAACAAATGTCTCTTCTGCAGAAACGCTTTCCTTGCCATTGCCAGTCTACATTTTATATCCTCTCTACTTCGACCATCATCAGTTATTTTGCTCCCCAAATACCAAAACTTCTTTACTACTTGAAGTGTCTCATTTCCTAATCTCATTCCCTCAGCATCACAAGACTTAAATCGACTACATTCCATTATCCTCGTATTGCTTTTGTTGATGTTCATCTTATATCCTCCTTTCAAGACACTATCCATTCCGTTGAAATGCTTTTCCAAGTCCTTTGCTGTCTCTGACAGAATTACAATGTCATCGGCGAAACCCAAAGTTTTTATTTCTTCTCCAGGGATTACAATACCTACACCGAATTTTTCTTTTGTTTCCTTTACGGCTTGCTCAATATACATACTGAATAACATCGGGGAGAGGCTACAACCCTGCCTCACTCCCTTCCCAACCACTGCTTGCCTTTCATGCCCCTCAACTCTTATAACTGCCATTTGGTTTCTATACAACTTGTAAATAGCCTTTAGCTCCATATATTTTACCCCTGCCACCTTCAGAATTTGAAAGAGAGTATTCCAGTCAACATTGTCAAAAGATTTCTCGAAGTCTACAAATGCTAGAAACGTAGGTTTGCCTTTCCTCAATCTAGCTTCTAAGATAAGCCGTAGGGTCAGTATTGCCTCACGTGTTCCAACATTTCTACGGAATCCAAACTGATCTTCCCCAAGGTCGGCTTCTACTAGTTTTTCTATTCGCGTGTAAAGAATTCGCGTTAGTATTTTGCAGCCGTGACTTATTAAACTGATAGTTCGGTAGTTTTCACATCTGTCAACACCTGCTTTCTTTGGGATTGGGAATATTCTTCTTGAAGTCTCAAACTTCTCAGGTCATCAGTCAACCGATGAACAGATATACCTCCAAACTTTTCTCAGAAAATATGAAATGCAACTACTATTATTTCAGAAAAGGCGCCATAATAAAACAATACACTTAAAACTCATTATCTACAAATACCCATTATCCTTATATGGTAGATAGTGACGTGACATGAGTTGCATTAAACCTCTATAAAATCAAAGTTTTGCATAGGCAAGCAACCATCCACATTTATCAATACAGTTGAAAAAAGCTATACTGCTCATGATTTGTCCCTTAAATGAGCTCCTATGGCTGGAACTGAGCACTATTGGACTGAACTGCTGAGGTCATCAGTCGCCTAGAACGTAGAACTACTTAAACCTAACTAACCTAAGGACATCACATACATCCAATGCCAGAGGCAGAGCTCCTGTTAAATACAGCAAACCAGCAAGGATCTAGCCACTGCAGTGATAAACTGTAAAGAAAATCAGCCACACCACTGGTTTTACTGAATTATAACCAGAGAGAATCTAGATAGTAATCGAGGCCACCCATCGCTTTCCGCACATACACAGTCACACGAAGGTTCACAACCGTGAACGAACAAACTTAACACACTGGACCAGTCGACGGTAGCCGCTGCCGCTCACGTCCAGGGTGTGATAACAGTGTGTTCGGCGGGGTGGGCTCCGACAATTCCGTTTAGGAGGCGCCACCGTCGGACTGACCACAGCCTAGGGATTGTGGTATCGCAGAAGCAACCGGTTTTGACGGTACCGGTTCTTTAACAACAGTTTGACCTGACTTAAAATTGCTCAAAATAACCGATTTCTGAAATAACAGATTTTTTGGTTTTTATTGCTGTGATTTTCTGATTTATACGTAGACATCCAACAAATATTGAAAAATTCTGGACTACATTATCAGTTTCAATGTATTTAGAACCACAATATCAAATAAAAGCAGACAAATAAAAGATAGGCTGTTCACCGACTGCTACTTTTATCTGAAAGTGACAAGAGGTTGTATAATATAAAAAATCACGACTGTTGTCCTATTGAATCTAAATTTTTGAAATTCTGCTCAGAAACCATGTTGTAGAAGAGGATCACACCACTATTTGGTCATTATGAAAAGTGCTAAATAGTGAAAAATTGAAGTTGAAGAGCTGTATTTGTCGTGTTAAGATTTCCGTTTCCAAGGGTTACACGTAAACGTACATTACCCTCTCAACAATGCCGTGCTAATACTTATCCCATGTGTTTGTAGCTCGTTTCTAACTGTTGGCATTCTAGTTAAAATAGCACTGATCGTTTTTCCCATTTCCTATAATAACCTAATATTCCTAACTAGTGGAATTTTACGAATAAATATGACTTGTTTTTTCAAAAAAACGAAAATATCAGCACTGCTGCTACTGCAAATTAATATACCGGTTTTTTACACAGTTATTAGTAAAAATAAAAAATGACAGATACCAAACAAATACCGAAAAATACCGCTTATTTACAACTAAAATACTGGGCTTTAACCTGTCGATTTTCCCACCCCTACCACAGCGGCACTCGACATGACAATTGGCAGAAGCGCGCGTGCGCGTACATACGCATCGCCAAAGTGACGACTCTGCGTAGGCACAATTCTCTTTACAGTACTTCAAAAAATGGTTCAAATGCCTCTGAGCACTATGGGACTTCACATCTGAGGTCATCAGTCCCCTAGAACTTAGAACTACTTAAACCTAACTAACCTAAGGACATCATACACATCCATGTCCGAGACAGGATTCGAACCTGCGACCGCAGCGGTCACTCGGTTCCAGACTGAAGCGCCTATAGCCACTAGGCCACTCCTATCGGCTTTACAATAGTAAAAAACACAGAAGTCACTTACATTTTAGTAATAACTGTAACCTTTTTCCACATCAAAGCACAAAAAAAAATACATCTCATGTGTGTTTGATACATTGCCTTAAGTGTCACGCTTGGAAGACAACGCACGAAAACCATTCTGTAACAACTAACACTTGGACTTATGATGATGTAGGAGTGATTCCGTGCCATGCCACACTTGATGAAAGCAATTTGTATATTTTGTTCAAAAAGGCTAGCAGAACAATCTTCATAATTTGGTATACAGTTCGTATATGGAATGCTTGGTTACGTATCAACTCAGCTGCCAAAATGTCATTGTCCCTTTATATACAGAGATGTCTAGGATCACGCTTGTTTTCAAGTACCACGTTAAAACAAGATATACAGGGTGTTTCAAAAATGACCGGTATATTTGAAACGGCAATACAAACTAAACGAGCAGCGATAGAAATACACCGTTTGTTGCAATATGCTTGGGACAACAGTACATTTTCAGGCAGACAAACTTTCGAAATTACGGTAGTTACAATTGTCAACAACAGATGGCGCTGCGGTCTGGGAAACTCTATAGTACGATATATTCCACATATCCACCATGCGTAGCAATAATATGGCGTAGTCTCTGAATGAAATTTTCCGAAACCTTTGACAACGTGTCTGGCGGAATGGCTTCACATGCAGATGAGATGTACTGCTTCAGCTGTTCAATTGTTTCTGGATTCTGGCGGTACACCTGGTCTTTCAAGTGGCCCCACAGAAAGAAGTCACAGGGGTTCATGTCTGTCGAATAGGGAGGCCAATCCACGGCGCCTCCTGTATGTTTCGGAGAGCCCAAAGCAATCACACGATCATGAAATATTCATTCAGGAAATTAAAGACGTCGGCCGTGCGATGTGGCCGGGCACCATCTTGCATAAACCACGAGGTGTTCGCAGTGTCGTCTAAGGTAGCTTGTAGCGCCACAAATTCACGAAGAATGTCCAGATAGCGTGATGCAGTAATCGTTTCGGATCTGAAAAACGGGCCAATGATTCCTTTGGAAGAAATGGCGACCCAGACCAGTACTTTTTGAGGATGCAGGGACGATGGGACTGCAACATGGGGCTTTTCGGTTCCCCATATGCGCCAGTTCTGTTTATTGACAAGCCGTCCAGGTAAAAATAAGCTTCGTCAGTAAACCAAATGCTGCCCACATGCATATCGCCGTCATCAATCCTGTGCACTATATCGTTAGCGAATGTCTCTCGTGCAGCAATGGTAGCGGCGCTGAGGGGTTGCCGCGTTGGAATTTTGTATGGATAGAGGTGTAAACTCTGGCGCATGAGACGATACGTGGACGTTGGCGTCATTTGGACCGCAGCTGCAACACGGCGAACGGAAACCCGAGGCCGCTGTTGGATCACCTGCTGCACTAGCTGCGCGTTGTCCTCTGTGGTTGCCGTACGCGGTCGCCCTACCTTTCCAGCAAGTTCATCTGTCACGTTCCCAGTCCGTTGAAATTTTTCAAACAGATCCTTTATTGTATCGCTTTTCGGTCCTTTGGTTACATTAAACCTCTGTTGAAAACTTCGTCTTGTTGCAACAACACTGTGTTCTAGGCGGTGGAATTCCAACACCAGAAAATCCTTTGTTCTAAGGAATAAACCATGTTGTCCACAGCACGCTTGCACGTTGTGAACAGCAGAAAGACGACGTACAGAATGGCGCACCCACAGACTGCGTTGTCTTCTGTATCTTTCACATCACTTGCAGCGCCATCTGTTGTTGGAAATTGTAACTACTGTAATTTCTAAAGTTTGTCCGCCTGAAAATGTACTGTTGTCCCAAGAATATTGCAAAAAAAGGTGTATTTCTATCGCTGCTCGTTTAGTTTTTATTGCCGTTTCAAATATACCGGTCATTTTTGAAACACCCTGTATATTCTGCGCACGTGGTGCCGACTGCTTGCAGATATTTTTTTAAAAAAAAGCTATATTTAAGGACCACCAAGAGCTACTAACGAAATAAATCTTTATTTACCGTAAGTTTAGATCAACCGATCATCATCAGGAACATAAAAATGCTTACAACAACCTGCCTTCTTATTGTGGCATTAACACTCAATTACAATAAGTGATGACAATGATAGAAGAGGATTTCTATTTTTATTTTTTTACGTCACTGTAAGAACAAGTAACAGGCTGATGAATATAATTTTACTTCTCTTGATGCAATTCTTTTAAAAACAACCGTAGGGTTTCAGTTTTATTACGAAAGGTGCATTTATTACACCACGTATATAAATCACTTTTCTGGCCAGTTTCGGGCTTTGACTATTGTCAAATGTATTGCGTTGGAGATCTGTGCGTCATAATCAGCACGAAGTCAGAAAATATTGTTCTTGTGCAACACAACTAGCTCTTTATTTTGAGAAGTAATGAGTACTTTCGACAGAAAATTTTAAATTGATTCCATATGTCTAGATTTCTAAAAGGCTTTGAAACCTTCGCTCACAAGCGTCTTCTGAATGAGTTGCCTATGGAGTATCGCCCCAACTGAGCGACCAGATTCATGATTTCCTGTCATGAAGGTAAGCGTTCGTATTAATTGGCGGTAAGTCATCGAGTAAAATGGAAGTGATATCTGCAATTCCGGAAGATAGATTTATAGATCCTCCGCTGTCTATCTCCTTTATGTAAATGATTTAGGAGACAACATGAGAAGTCATTTTAGAGTGTTTGCAGATGATGCTGTCATTTATTGTCTCGTAAAGTTACCAGAAGATCAAAGCCAACTGAAAAATAATTCAGACTAGACTTCTGTGTGGTGCTAAAAGAGGCAATTGACTGTAACGATGGAAAGCGTGAGATCATCCATATGAGTACTAACAGAAATCTGTTAAATTTCTGTTAAGATATAAAACACACAAATCTAAAAGCTGTCAATTAAGCTAAATACCTAAGAATAACAATTAGGAACAACTTAAATTGGAACGATATGATGGCCGAGTTGGGGTGGCAACTGTTAAAACATGGGTTTTCGCGGCGGCGACATTTACTCACGACATTTCAGTCTCTAAATTCCTCCTCCGAAGGCAAAAATATTTTTTTCATAATAACCTACAAAGGGAGAAATGACCATTGTAATAAATAAAAGAAACCGGAGCTCCAGCGGAAAGATTTAAATGTTCGTTATTCCCGCGCGTTGTTCGAGATTGAAACGGTAGACAAAATGGTGATAGTGGTTCGATGTACCCCTCCGCCATGCACTTAAGTGTGAACTGTAGAGCAGTTACGTAGATTTAGATGTTTCGTGCTTTGTGAAGAGAGGCAATTGTTGCCAATAGCACGAAACAAGCTTTAAAGGTGTCATAAAGATCGCCAGAGCTATACATCTGATACTGGGCATAGTCCTAAAATGGCCACTAGTGCGATTTAAATACGTGGTGCAATAAAGGCGACATCCATAGTAAAACTGATAGCTTACGGTGGTTTTTAAAATTATATCCATCATTTAGAGGATACATTGAGACTGTGGATCCATATAGGAAGAAATTAAAAAAATATTATGGCACCTGGCGGGGACCGGATGAATGAAATCGGTAGCGAAAAAGGTTTATTTCATCAGCACTCCTAGGTGGATTGTGTATATGATTTACTTTCTTCTAAGACAGGAGATGCGTCCCTGATGTGTCATATTTCCCGTATGGTGCCAGATGTTGTTATTAATCACGATAGTATAAGATAGAGGCGATAGTAATAGTTCATAGTTTTAAAAATGTACTCCAACACTCTACCGATGGATTTCACTGCAGATCAGTAGGTTTATATGCAGGATCAGTTATATGAACTAGACTTCTCTGCACATTCTCTGATTAACGGAAGCACTGGCTTCCTGATTCATTTCACCCACTGCTGCCGACTGTCATTTCACTCGCTTCACTGTCATCTCACAATATATTCTTGAAGCGGGAAACTACATTTGACGTAGAATCTCGTGTATTTGGGGTGATACTTGTTTATTTACTCTAAGCAAGGTTAAAAAAACATACACTATTGACCTCTACTATTCGGCATCTGTTATTTACTTATTGATTCATTTAGTTCACGAGGTAAAATTAGGGCATTCAGGTATAACTCAGTGAGTTATTATTTATTTATTTATTTTGTTTAGACCTATAGAGAATCACATAAAGCAAATTATGATCTGTGGCAACTATTTTTCTTGTTCTTCCAGAATTGTTTCATCATTCCTCTATGGTTAGCTCGACGTCCATCTGACCACTTTGTTCTAGGGATCTTGGATTTGTCTTCTGATGAAATTTCCCAGCTGTAGACCCTACGTCTGAAGACGCCTCAATCTTCAATGTCTGTCGGTGAGATTTTGGCATTTTTTTTAGATCAATTTGGACCTGTTTTATCCAGACTCTTATCGTTTCCAGTTTCTGAAAGGACTTCAAAATTTGCTTTCTTAGTGAGTTGTCATCTAGTCTCATGATGAGTCCGTAGAATTTCAATCGTCGTTTGCGGAAATCGGTTTTGATGTTGGAATATTCTTCTATGACTATGTGTGACTGTAGACGGCATTCTTCGTCTGTGACTTTTGGGCCAAGGATTTTTAAGATGACTTTTCATTCAGGCTTCTTGATATTTTCGAGATGTCCTTTGTAATCAAAGTTTCGAGTCTCTCTGGCGCAGAGTGTTTCAGGTTTGATAACAGTCGTAGTGTTTTGTGTTGATGTTTATGCATTTTTTATTTAGATGCTAGCAACTTTGCCACACGCTTTCCGCATTTTGAGTGCCCGTGTTTTTTGTGCAAATTTTTCTGTAACTGTAGGCTGAATAATTTCCCCCAAACACTTGAAGTGATTAACATTGTTTACTGAACCGTATTTTGTGATTAGGTTTTGTGTTCTGATGTGTTTTGTAGCCGTGAATTCCATTTTAGAAAAAGAAAATTGCAGCCCAACATTCTCGCCACATTCTATGAGGATTTCAATCTGATCAATTGTTGTTTGTTCATCACCAGAACGGACCGAGAAGGATAGGCCTGTGACGTCGACGTTATCCTTTTCTTTTCCTAGCGTGATGGGTCTCGACATATTTCGATTTATCAGTGTGTTATTATTATTATTATGATACTGTTCGTGTATCATAGCGCATAGTAAATAATATGTGGAAAATAGGAGGTATCAGTCTTATTAATATTAACAATTTTCTGATTAGTTTCCTGTAGATTGAGTATTCACCTCTAACAGAAACGTATGGCAACAGTACAGAAGGAATCAATATGGATAGGAATCAGCAGATGCACTAGAAAGAACAAAACAGAAATCTAAAGGGAGGAGAAAACCGCGGAGAAGGAGGCTGCGTCAATTATAGAAAATAAAATTTTAATCTCCGCTCGAATACAGACTGGTTTTGGATAAGGCGCAGGTTACAGGGTAATTTATTCTATAATTGTAATATACCATTTGTCTGGCAGCAGGAGTAAATGAAAATGATAAAGATAATTGAATCAGCTCAGCAATATGCAGTACATAAAGAAACATTTTCCGCCTAAAGGTTACAATACAAATGCGATGGCGTGATGTATTGAATTTAAATTCATGCATCAGATTTTTAATTACTCTGTTAAATATTGACTTGTTTTCCTGAAAAATAAAATAGCTATCATTTTGCTAATTGGAGAATGTATCAGGCTACACAACTTGCTCAATGTACCATTGTTCGATAAACGAATTGACCGTGAAAAGCGTTAATTTAATTTCCGCTTAAGTAGTGGTAGTAATATTGATTCGGACGTCGAATTAAAAGATGGAGTTAAATGGTAAGTCTGTTGGCTTTTAAACAATGTATGGTGCCCTTCCCGAAGTATCTTTTCTAGAACAGAGAACTTGCAACTTAAAAACATATGTGAGAAATCTGTAGGTGGCTAAATGGATTAGAGACGCAGTTGCAAGTAACTGAAATGCTTGAACAACAAGGCGCGATACATGATAAGTCTGTTGGCTTTTGAACAATGTATGGTGCCCTTCTCGAAACATCTTTCCTAGAACAGAAAATTTGCAGCTTAAAAACATATGTGAGAAATCTGTAGGTGACTACATTGATTACAGACGCAGTTGCAAGTAATTGATTATTGTTCTGATTGAATCAAATTACGAGAATGTTACACATACCTACGACTCTCTCAGCAGAAGAAACAAGCAAAAGTAAAGTTAAATGGGAAAGAGCCTGTTCCCTAGGAAATAAGTCTAATGTTTTTCAAAAAATGAAAGTGGCTTCTCCTTACAGATGGATACGATTATCAAAAATTGTTTAGTGATGTAGATTATCATTGTTTTACTTATAGTCAGAATGTAAAAGTTTGTATCGTCCATTTGTACAAATATATTTTATTATGACAGCAAGAATAAAGTTTTAAAAAAATCGTATTATTTTTCTTTGTATGCTTTACTCACCCCCATAATTCTGGAAGTTATGGTTATACATGACCTCACCTCTAGGATTCAGTTTTGAATGATTATTTAAAATGAGGCTCATTGTTCAAACTCATGTTACATTTACTTTTCTGTTTTACACCTATTCTGTATATTGGCAAATTGCAATTTTGGTTAACCAAGTTTTGAGCGTTTAATTGACGTCCTCGGGTAGCCAGGAATTCATTTATATTTAGCTATGGCCCTGCGATATTTATTTTTCAATACGTTCAGACTTTCGGGTGCGGGACTAAGGGGAATTGGCCATAAAACTTCAGTCTGGACGGTCAGACTTGCAGAATTACATTAATTTTTGGGTACAAAATATTTAAGGTAGCAAGCATATTCACATAAAATAACAATATAATAACTGTTGGAGTTGTTAGCCTTCTGCCCACAGCCGGCCGCGGTGGTCTCGCGGTTCTAGGCGCGCAGTCCGGAACCGTGCGTCTGCTACGGTCGCAGGTTCGAATCCTGCCTCGGGCATGGATGTGTGTGATGTCCTTAGGTTAGTTAGGTTTAAGTAGTTCTAAGTTCTAGGGGACTAATGACCACAGCAGTTGAGTCCCATAGTGCTCAGAGCCATTTGAACCTTCTGCCCACAGCAAATGTCTTTGATTTTCTTCTTGGTTGTCATGGTAACAAAACATTGTTTATTCAAGAGGTTATTACCACTTTGCATTTAGTTGTTGTGTGACTAAGAAGTTTGTTAGGTCTCTTAAATTTCCTTCGATTCGTAATGGGATACTTCATGAACAATGTTACATTTCAGAATGAGATTTTCACTTTGCAGCCGAGTGTGCGCTGTTATGAAACTTCCTAGCAGATTAAAACTGTGTGCCCGACCGAGACTGGAACTCGGAACCTTTGGCTTTCGCGGAAGAGTTTCTGTGACGTTTGGAAGGTAGGAGACGAGATACTGGTAAAATTGAAGCTGTGGGGACGCGTCGTCAGTCGTGCTTGGGTAGCTCAGATGATAGAGCACTTGCCCGCGAAAGGCAAACGTCACGAGTTTGAATCTCGGTCCTGCACACAGTTTAAATCTGCCAGGAAGTTTCAATGTTACATTTTTTTATGTAGGCTGATGCAGATTCAGTGTTTAGTTCATTTTCTATGTAGTCAGCATTTTATAAAGACTACTTTTCGACGGCAACATAAAAGCATCCTTGGGTGAGGTCGACGTCTGTACGAATGCCGCTGTGACGT
Organism: Schistocerca gregaria; assembly: GCF_023897955.1. NCBI lineage: Eukaryota > Metazoa > Arthropoda > Insecta > Orthoptera > Acrididae > Schistocerca > Schistocerca gregaria. The sequence goes on along the minus strand of NC_064922.1, from coordinate 528,735,478 downwards.
CAAAGCGGCGGGTTAACCGGCAGGCACCCACGTGCCGGGTTGCCACGCGCAACCTTTACAGCTCGGGGTATCAGTTGGGTTCTGCTTCGTGTTCAGCTGCCGTTCCTGGGAGTCGAATACGTGAGTAATTAGTAGGGCGCAATCATTTTTCTACAAAACACGACTTATTATACGTGGAAGGGAAGACAGTACCACTGGTACATTGTTTCCTTAGTTTACAACATTTTAAGATACATGTTTGACAATTCTTCTTTTACTCGTTTCGGTATGTTTTTTAGGATTTAGAATTTCATTTCGTATTTGTTTTTAGATTTACACTTACTTTTCTTATTTTCAATGCAAAATTATACAGCTTTTAATTTATATGAAGTGCCATGTTCGTTGTTAGTAAGTGACCATGTATGTTAAATTCACCATCTGAAGCACTATTTACAAGCGTCCTAGCATGTTAGTTTTTACTCGTAGTTTTTCTCAGTTTTTTACTGCCGTGGCTCCACACCTTCGTATTTACAGTGTGACGCCGAGAAGTAGAAATGGATGAGATGTGCTTTTTTAACCGTCCTGTGAATAAATATTAGCCCACATACACGAGCATCTGCTAAGTGCAGTTCCCCGCCACGAGAATACATTGCGAGATGACAGTGAAGCGAGTTAAACGTAGTCAGCTGTCTAAACGGTGCTACTTGGGATACGTACTAGACTGAGTGAACACGGAATAGACATTGGCTACTGAAGACCCACCTCTGACATTCGGCAGAGGTTCGTGAAATGAATCAGGAAGCCAACGCCTCCGTTAATCAGAGAATGTACAGGGTAGTCTCGTTCACGTTACTGATCCTGCGTATAAACCTATTGATCTGCAGCGAAATCTGTTGGTAAAGTGTTGGAGTACATTTTTAAAAATGTAAACCATTATTATCGTCCCTATTTTATACTATTGTGATTAATAACAACATCTGGCACCATTCAGTAGACACAGTACATAAGGATGCATCTCTTGATTTTGAAGAAATGAAATCATATTTACGAACCACTTAGAACTGCTGATGAAATAAACATTTATTCACAGCCATTTGAATCACCCGGTCATGGTCAGGTATCATAAAATTATTTTTAATTTCTTCCTGTACGAATCCACAGTCTCACTGTATCATCTAAATGATGGACTCATTTTAAAAACTACTGTAAGCTGTTTCACTATGGAAGACGCCTTCATTACATCACATATGTAAATAACGTTAGTGGCCATTTTAAGGCTTTGGCCATTTTCAAATGTATAGCTCTGGTGATCTGTGTGTCACCTTTAAAGCCTGTGTTTCTCCCCACATCGCGCGTAACTTCAACATCCACACGACTTTTCTGCAATTCACACTTAAGCTCATGGCAGGGGCTTCATCGAACCATTTTCACCATTTTTGTCTACCTTTCCACTTTCTAACAACGCGTGGGAATAACGAACTCTTAAATCCTTCAATGGGAGCTCGTGTTTCTCTTATTTTATTATTATATTATTGTATTTCCTACTCTGTAGATGGTTATAAAAAAATATTTTCCCATTCGGAGGAGAAATTTGGAGATTGAAATGTCTTGAGAAAATGCCGCCGTGACGAAAAACCTTTGTTTTAACGATTGCCACCCCAACTCGCCTATAACATCGTTCCAATTTGAGTTGTTTCCATTTGTAATTCCTAGGTATTTGGTAGATTGGGAGCTTTTAGATTTGCTGATCCCTACTGTGAAGAACTTAGGGCGTTAGCCTAGTTGCTGGTAGTTGCCACAGGCGAGCGCGGTGTCCACAGTTTGGCGGTGCCCCGCATACCGCCAGCAGAGCTGACCTATAATCGAGTAGTTCACTTGCTGTAGCACCTCCTTGTATTCACTCTGCGCGTTTCTCCTCAAGATTCATCAGAAGTAAGTGAACATTTCTTTAAGTATTTTCCTTCAATGTTCTTTGCGCCGTAGCACAAAAGTGTATTAATTGTTATCACTCATCAGAGTGTTCAAGACTGTCGTTTTGTATGCCAACGTAATCACTACACTCGCATTTAGAGTTCGCAGGTTATATCACACCGTCATTACGAACCCCCCACGAATACCGTATGCGTTAATGAGGGTGGTTGGCAGCCGCACAAGGCTGGATGCAAAGAGTGGGCCAAGAAGACATTAATGAATATGAAATCATGTGAGAGTTTCGGGTCCTTTCGATGAGGAGCAAACAGTCATAATTTGTATATTAGTTTTATTTCGAAGTGTTTAAAGATTAAACTGCGAACTAATGCTACAAAATAAATACAGAAATGAAAGAACCCGTGTAATAATATTTCCGGTGACGTCATTTTAAGAGCAATTAATAAATTGCCAATATGGTGGCGACTGTTAAAAGGATTCAACTTTAAACGGAACGTCTTCTTAGTACTGAGGCGCACACGAATACAGAAAAACCACCCATCCCAACGTCTGAGGCTGTGCTAGGCTAGGAAAATTCTGCTGTATAAAGGAAGCGGCGAGTTCTGTGACCCAGCAGGCGGCAACTAGTCTCAAACTGGTACCGGAACTACTTTTTCAGCTGTTGGCATCTTAATGCGAGATGCCGAACAGCTAGCAAAACCTTTTAACATCGCCACTCCGGCTCAATTCTGCAAGATGTTCACCGCCTACCGTCTCGCCCGCAGCCGCTTCTTGTCTATAGGTACGCTGTGTCATGCTACGGTAAAGGTTAGCGGTCGTTACTTCCAGCACAGACTAGTAACGACGCTCGGATTCGACTGCCTTTCCGGTCGTTTGGCGACCGCGAGTGTTTCGAGATTCTACGCGAGAGCAGCAGAGCCAGCCATGCGGCAAGGTTCACCGCAATCTGCGCTCCCCCCTCTCCCTGCCCCTTTCTGTTGCCGAAACATGGCTCTCACGGTTCAGTAATCTCCCTCCGAAGAGTTCTCAGTTAAATTCGTGCTGTTATAGGTGACTTCCATACGTCCTTCTATGAACGTGCCAATGTCAGTAGAGGCTGGCTCTGTTAAGAGTACAGAGTTCTGTGCTAATTTTAGTATATACGAGTATCTCTTTGTGTTAGTTTTTAAATCTGAGATCTGTACCACCTTTCCCCACTACCTATTTAGATCAGTGGCTCCCTGCAAGTAGGATAGTAGTCCGTGCCTTCCCACAGTGTGCTATTGGCTATATTATTAATATGGGATCCCAACAGTCTGCTAGTATTTATCTCGCTTGCTAGCGGTGGCAATCGCTTTTCATTTACGCCGCCTGGGATACGAAAACAGCGACAGTTTAGTTGAGGCAGTGCAACGTGCCACAGTTTTTCTCTGTGCTGTAACAACTCGTGTTCATTGCTAAATGTCGTGAGGCAAACCTTGTTTTATTCTTATACCCCACGGATCAGAGTGCCTGTTATCTTAATTACAATAGCTTCACAATCATTTTAATGTATACTACAGACAGAAAATCTCTACATTAATATTTACATTCATGATTAGGGCCAGTATAGCCACTCTATGGCTTACATATTTAACTGATGGCCTGTTATGTACAGATTTCCAAATTTGTTTATATTATATTGTTAGCTTAGATTTTTAGGATACATGCATGTAGACACTTTAAATGATTCTCCTGCTCTGTGTAGGTCATCTTCGGGTCGTCTCATGACTTCTAAAATCTTCAGTTCTACGAAAATAATGGTTGTAAAGCAACACACAATAGCATGCTCAAAAATTACCCCCGTTAGCACCAACGCGCCGTATCCTATTCGACCTAGGTCAGTGAATCTCAAAGTTTTAGAGGAAAGCTGTCATAGTCAGTCTGTATACGGTTCTGCCTATGACTAGCTTAAAATCCACTCGTAAGGGTATTGGATAACTACTGGTCAAAAATTTTCTTTTAACTTTCATATTCACAAGAGTTATCTAAAGTTTACTACTGGCATACATCAATTCCTTGCTTTTCTATAATTTCATAATAAGATCACCCAGCCTGTTTGCCATTTTACGTTTCTTAACAACTTATAGTTGCTTGATCGCAGATTCAAGCTATGCCTATAGATCATTGTTCTTATTCCTTGCATATGAGCTGTAGATAAACATGTTATCACCATTTCCGCATTGATTACCGTAGATACGTAAATCTATAGCCCTTCTTCGTAAAAACTTCGTAAAAACTTATATCAGTTCTAACCAATAGCTCTCGCACTTGTTTGTACAGTCAGTAACAAGTACACATTTCCCTCACAAACTTTTGTACGACAACGCTCACATTCATACTAACGCACATACAGAAATATTCATGAAAGAAATGGTGCTTACGACATTATTTCATTAATTTCACACGCGTCTAGCACTAGGCGCACTTGTCCATTAGTTTTTCCAACTGCTAATAGGGGACTGCGGGAGTGACGTTTCTACTGCACTCCAGTTACGTATTTTCTTTTCTTTTCTTCTTACAACCTCACGCTTTGTCCACGGAATGTGGTACGTTGAAGAACGGTAGACTTTGAGCAGTATTACGTCCATGTTGATTATCCCTGGTTTCTCAGAAAACACTTTCACATATTTAGTGAGCAAATTGGGTTAATAAGCTTGCTGTGATGCACTGAGGCACTGCAATTGCGATACTTCGTTTCATTCCACTTCTGTACTGTTAGTCGTATGTGGTCCTGGTTCATCTTCATTGTGAGACCATACATTGCTAACTTCATTCTGTTCCCATGACAGAATGTTCGATATCGTGATTTTGTTCTTAGCTCGAATAGTGCTACAACGATTTCTTCGCGATTAAGATTTACAGTCAATATGCCAATGAATCAATAATAGTGTCCCCTTTCCCTCACTGATTCTATCCCAAATATGCAGCTCACGATTAATCCTTTTACAATCAGGAGTGTGCAACTAATATCTCCATTATCCACCGTCAGTGTAACTTGTTCCTGCCATTTAACATTTTATGGCTTAGCGCCAATAGTGCCTGAAATATAGCACTTTTGCACCGGTAAAGTTGGCATAGATTTTTTTCTCGTTGATTTTGTCATAGAGACTATTGTTCATCTCGTTGACCACGTTTGCACACATAGCTGTTTGTATCAAATCTTCCATTTGTTCAATACAAGCGCTTATATCATCGCACAATTCATTTCACCGAGCGAGGTGGCGCAGTGGTTAGCACACTGAACTCGCACTCTGGAGGACGACGGTTCAACCCCGCGTCCGGTCATACTGATTTAGGTTTTCCGTCATTTCCCAAAATCGCTTGAGGCAAATGCCGGAATGGTTCCTCTGAAAGCACACGGACGATTTCCCTTCCCGTCCTTTCCTAAACCGAGCTGGTGCTCCAATGACCTAGTTGTCGACGGGACATTAAACACGAATCTCCTCCTCCTCCACAACTAATTTCGAATATCAAGCCGTTCGCTGTACTGCAGCATTTTTGTGCTGTTATCATGTCTACTGCCCTCGCACCTTTCTGCCACACGTACTGAAGGGCTAAGCATTGTCACCTTTCCTATCCTGTCTCTCCTTGATTTTGTGGAACCTGTTTTAATTTCTCATATGCACTATCTTGATCGAACGATTCTGTCGTGGTACCCAGTCCTGATTGTTTTGCCGCGACCAGTTCGGGTTGTTTGGTGGCCACCAGCTGGGGCTGTTGTGATTTTGTCTGCTTCTGTCTGTGTTTGTGTGATTCACGTGAGGCAGTGTGTCAAACATTTCCCTATTCTACCCCCAAGCATTCCTTAGCCGGTTTTGCCAGTTCTGACTACTCCTCCATGGATTGCCATTACTACTGCATGCCTGCTTCCACCTATTATCATTTACTCTTTTTTTTGCTATAGTAGGCAGCGTTATTAATATGTGGCGGGATGTTTGTGTTTACAGGTCCTGTGGGGGATTTTTTACCGTTGCCGCTTAACCATCCGTTACGGACGTGATTGCTGCTGTCATTACTAGGTGTCGATGGTGCGCCATCACCATTTTCAGGACTGCACTTCGGGTCTTCATGTATTAAATCCAACGAGACCAGAACATTAATGCACTATTCCGCGTTATCTTCCTGTGTATGTATGAGTTTATCCTTAATGTGCGCTGGCAACTTGGACTTTAATAACTAAATTGCATTTTAGTTCGGCATCGGCTCGTTCCAGTATCGAGTTTTATTTAAGTAGCGCTCAAAGAACTTTCTAAGGTTGCCTTGTTTTGCATTGTTGCGCTCCAGATCATTTACGACTTCTTGTAATTGTTCCTGAATTGTTGTGAACTAGTATTTATTTAGGAACACCCTTTCTAATTCCGCATATATTGTGGATTTCTCGGCTGTTCCCGTTGCCCGGAGTGTTCCCTCACCGTGTATACATGTCACGACAATTTTTTTTATTAGTAATTCCATATTTTTAGTAAGACGCCTCTGGAACCTCTTATGAAGACAGCTGCGTGAGGTAATTTCTTTTCTGATAAAAATACCACGATTTGCTATATCTTTCTTTAGGTAATATTGAAGATAAATTTAGCCCTCCCCCGCCTGATCAAATGAATTATAAGCGCGTGGACTAACCGCCTCGGTTTTGTCTCTGCATTGTCTTTCCTTCAAGGGTGCGTTGTCGTACTCGCCATTAAACATGCTGTTGATGGTTCGTGTACTATATTATTAATGGCAGCTACCTCTTGCGGTAAGCCGCTGACTTATATTTTGACTTTTTTGATTCGTGTTTAACATGTTTCTTAGGGCTAGTACTAGACTCATGTAATATTTCCGGACTTACATTCTATGCTGCGGCACATTACTCGGTGTTAAGGGAGTCATTTATATGCTTTTTCCCTTGTTTCAACCACGCAGAAATATTATGTCAGTGCCTGACGTTGTATGTCAAAACTTTCTTTTATTATGTTTTCGTGTTCCATAGCTAAAGTTTTGAATTGTTTCGTAGGCCACTGCATTGCAGCCTTCTTACTGGCCTACTCTGTTTTCATTTCGCCTGCTTCACCCGATAATTGTTGCATTGTGTGAGGTATTTTGCAGTACGCTTTTTTCATGCCATTATGTCTTTAATAATTGCTGTGAAATTGCATGGGAATTTGTTCCGACTGCTCCTTCGCGATGTAATCAAGTACAACTTTTTTGGTTGGGCTGTCCTTTTCTCATTTTCTCCGAATCTTGCGTCACCTGTGTATCTGTTTTATTGGCAGGATTCTGTGCAATGTGCTCAAAATTATTTTCCAATTGCCGGGCCATTGTTTTGATGCGCGTATTTAGTTTATTGTCGACATTTTGTTCCACAAGTTGCAAAATTTTTTTTGTACGAATATATTGTTGGTGTGCTGGAAGCTCGAAATTAATGTTCATCATATTGAGTAACTTTTGAAGTAGTAACGTCAAGGGATCTGGTGCCATCTGTAGATGGCTGTGGCGAAATTGTTTCTGCAGGACCGGCTTCGACTTCAATGATAGCCGTACTTACAATTTCGGCCTTTGGCTGCTCCATGTTGTCATTTTTGACATTTTGTAGTGGCTAAACTGCGTCTACTGGGTCCAAGACTACTATTTAACCAATTTCAGTCATAACGCAGAATAAACTTTAAAATTACATTCACTCGCTGTGCTAGCATACTTGTGAATACTAAGTAGTGAATGAAGAAGTATAAAGAACGAATATTACGTTATCTCGCTCATCAGTTAATCACAACTCTTATTGTGCAGGCCTTCATCTTTCGTAGATACCTCATTTCCGCTGTTTGAAATTTATTTATTTATTTTTATTATTTTTTTATTTGGTAACCTAGCTTTCGTTCCATTGGACAACAACACAGGAACCGCCATTTGTTTATAGAATATCATGAAGGTTTCTTTTTTGGCCCAATGTTCTGCTAAAGATACCACAGACGGCTTGGAATTTGCGTATTTTATTTCCAATATCCGATTCGAAATCAAAACTTCTAAAACAGATAATACAAAAATCGTAACTGGGCGCCAGAATTCACATCAGACTGCAGTTAACAATGATGCGACGTCCTGGGTGCCGAAAACCTTCAAAGAGTACAAAATATCAAAACAGGGGAATAAAAAATCGCTTCGTCTTAAGGCAACAATTAATAAAAAGTACATCTCTGCAAAATGTTTGAAAAGAATTTAATAACTTCAGTTATTATAGCGTGTCTCAGGTACATCACCATTATAAGATGCCTAAAATAAAAACAGCAAAAATTAATTTACCAGTACGAAAAATCGTAACTGGGGCCTTAGAATTCGTATCTGATTGCTGTTAATAATGTTCCGATGCCTTGGGCGCCGCCAACCACCAAAGAGTACTAAATACCAAAACAGGGAATAAAAGACTGTCTCGGCTTTACGCAACAATTAAAATAACTGCACACATTGCAAAATGATTGAAAATAAACAATCGCACTTTCATACGTATTCACTCAGTAAATTAAGTGACTGATCTCCGACCTAAACCCTCAATAAGCACCACTTGATAAAAGTAAAGGGTGAACCACACAGAAGGGAAGGAGATAACGAAATGAAACTTCACAGTTTGAGAGCGTACGTGATGTTATTTCAGTGCTCACAAAAACGAGCCAAATTTCCAAAGAACTTGGCAGTATGAGACCATTTATGACATGCACACGATGTTGCCTGGAACCACGCACGGATTCGGTTGGGAAGTGTGTCACAAAGCTTTCATATCCTCACCTGAGGCAAGAGGGCCCACAACTATTGCAAGTCGCCAATGATATACCGCATAATGGCACTGGGATAGGGTCAAAGTATAAGCTGGATCCATACATGTTGTATTCGGAACAGAACTGGGAAGCTTGTATTCACAGGAGTACCTCAACATCAAGCAGATAGTTCATAGAGACACGAGCGGTGAGTGAATGAGCATTGTCCCACTGAAAAATGGCACCACTAAACTGTCCCGTGAGAGGTAACACAATAAGAGGACGCAATATGTCCATGATGCACCATTGTGCCACCACAGTTCCCTCAAAGACTGCTAGCTGTGAGCTGAAGTCATGCCCGATGGTTCCTCACACCATGACGTCAGCAGTAGCACCGCTGTGTCTCTCCAAAACATTGGGGGAATCAGACATCCCACCACGTTGCCGCCACACTCGCCGACGATGGTTATCCAGGGTAGTGATGAACGGTGATTCGTCGCTGGACACAACGCAGCGTCATTAATCAGCAGTCCATGATACCAGGCTACAAATGATTCAAATGGCTCTAAGCACTATGGGTCATCAGTCCCCTAGACTTAGAACTACTTAAACCTAACTAACCTAAGGACATCACACACAGCCATGCCCGAGGCAGGATTCAAACCTGCGACCGCAGCAGTAGCGCGGTTCCGGACTGAAGCGCCTAGAACTGCTCCGCCACAGCGTACGGCTGGTCACAGCACCACTCCAAACGTAGCCGTTTGCGCCGTCCAATACTGGGCCACTATCACATCTGAATGCACCATAAATCTCAATACTGCATGATTCGACCAATCAATACACGTAACATCGGCACGCAGACCTTTCAGCACAGTCCTAAGAATTTAATAACAGGAATATGGTGATATGGATCTTTGTCAATGTTACTGCATTACAGCTTAGACATGCTTGTAGATAATTTCTAATCCGTACTGATTTCCAGCTCGTCATGGGCTGGACTAATACGATGCACATTTTATAATACTGATGTGCTGTGTCGTTCTTGGAACTGCTCAGAATTAACATTACTTAACAGAAATCTACGTAGGTGACAGTTTTTCCATTATACCGGGATGTCTTAATTAAACTTCAGCTACTTGAGCCAGTGTAGAACCAAAACTGTTTACCGTTAGGCATCCTGCGTTATAGGAATGATTTTCAGACTTTGCGCTTCAGTATTTGTATTGTTAGCGGTATTGGTGTTTTGACTCGCCGTTAGGCACCGCTACTGGTACGGCGACGTAGGGCTGAAACACGAGAACCAGTATGCGTCACAGTTTCAAGACAGTCACCATGGATCTGGACAAGGGAACTGCGCTTTACTCCTAAGGCTGTTTCGTCAAACGAGCACCAGTGGTGCTGCTGTTTATCGCTAGTATCGACACATTTAAAGAATACAGAGATCCTCTTTCGGCATCAGGCTTGAAGAAATTAACTGGCAGTTTGGGAATTGCTCCTGGGAGAGACAGACTGCCAATTGGGCAACAAATTGATGAAGGAGCGAAAGGACAAAATCGTCGTAGTTAAGTTGCACCGTATATTGATCTTTTACATATTTTATATTGCTCTCTCGTTTGTATTCTACACAGAGCATACTGTTATTCAGGTTTGGCTTAAAATGTGAATAGATAATTTGATTTCTACGCCACATCTCATGTGACATAGTGAATTCTGCCTATGTATGATAAAGTAATGTACAATAAAGTATGCCTATTTTAAGAGTGTAGTTGTTATATTCTTGAATTTTCTGGACTGTATATAAGCTAAGTTTTACTCTTCTATGTTGATATCTTCCATTTGCTTGATAAAGACATGTTAGCCGAAGTGGCCTATAGCGCAGTAAATAAATACACACATCAAAAATGTTTTGCATCACCTCGGTTCCGAGATTTCCGGAACCCGTACAGAAAATTGGATTAAAGTCAACATAAACATCATGTCCGCCCATTTTATTGTTCATGAAAACCACACATTGCATGTTGTATCACCATACAGCGAGACCTTCAGAGTTGGTGGGTCAGATAGCTGTACACACCGGTACCTCTAACACCCAGCAGCACATCCCCTTTCATTGATGCATGCCTGTATTCGTCGTAGCATACTATCCACAAGTTCATCAAGGCACTGTTGATCCAGATTGTCCCACTCCTCAGCGGCGATTCGGCTTAGATCCCTCAGATTGGTTGGTGGGTAATGTGGTCCATGTTTTGTTCTTGTGGTCTTCAGTCCTGAGACTGGTTTGATGCAGCTCTCCATGCTAATCTATCCTGTGCCAGCTCCTTCATGTCCCAGTACCTACTGCAACCTACATCCTTCTGAACCTGCTTAGTGTATTCATCTCTTGGTCTCCCTCTACGATTTTTACCCTCCACACTGCCCTCCAATGCTAAATTTGTGATCCCTTGATGCCTCAGGACATGTCCTGCCAACCGATCCCTTCTTCTAGTCAAGTTGTGCCACAAACTTCTCTTCTCCCCATTCCTATTCAATACCACCTAATTAGTTACGTGATATACCCACCTAATCTTCAACATTTTTCTATAGTACCACAATTCAAAAGCTTCTATTCTCTTCTTGTCCAAACTATTTATTGTCCTTGTTTCACTTCCATACATGGCTACACTCCGCTGCCACTATCTTCCTGTCTGTTGTTGTTGTGGTCTTCCGTTCTAAGACTGATTTGATGCAGCTCTCTATGCTACTCTATCCTGTGCAAGTTTCTTTATCTCCCAGTACCTACTGAAACCTACATCCTTCTGAATCTGCTTGGTGTATTCATCTCTTGGTCTCACTCTACGATTTTTACACTACACACAGCCCTCCAATACTAAACTGGTGATCCCTTGATGCCTCAGAACATGTCCTACCAACCGACCGCTTCTTCTAGTCAATTTGTGCCACAAACTTCTGTTCTCCCCAATCCTATTCAACACCTCCTCATGAGTTATGTGATTTACCCATCTAATCTTCAGCATTCTTCTGTAGCACCACATTTCGAAAGCTTCTATTCTCTTCTTGTCCAAACGATTTATCGTCCATGTTTCACTTCCATACATGGCTACGCTCCACACAAATACTTTCAGGAACGACTTCCTAACACTTAAATCTATACTCGATGTTAACAAATTTCTCTTCTTCAGAAACGCTTTCCTTGCCATTGCCAGTCTACATTTCATATCCTCTCTACTTCGACCATCATCAGTTATTTTGCTCCCCAAATAGCAAAACTCCTTTACTACTTTAAGTGTCTCATTTCCTAATCTCATTCCCTCAGCATCACCCGATTTGATTCGAATACTTTCAATTATCCTCGTTTTGCTTTTGTTGATGTTCATCTGATACCCTCCTTTCAAGACACTGTCCATTCTGTTCAACTGCTCTTCTTAGTCGTTTTCCGTCTCTGATAGAATTACAATGTCATCGGCGAACCTCAAAGTTTTTATTTCTTCTCCCTGGATTTTAATACCTACTCCAAATTTTTCTTTTGTTTCCTTTACTGCTTGCTCAATATACAGATTGAATAACATCGGGGAGAAGCTACAACCCTGTCTCACTCCCTTCCCAACCACTGCTTCCCTTTCATGCCACTCAACTCTTATAACTGCCATCTGGTTTCTGTACAAATTGTAAATACCCTTTCGCTCCCTGTATTTTGCCCCTGCCACCTTCAGAATTTGAAAGAGAGTATTCCAGTCAACATTTTCAAAAGCTTTCTCTAAGTCTACAAATTCTAGAAACGTAGGTTTGCCCTTCCTTAATCTAGCTTCTAAACAACCCTTTTCAATCTATCCCAGGCATGTTCAATAAGATTCATGTCTGGAGAACATGCTGGCCACATCTATGTCGTTATCCTGAAGGAAGTCATTCACAATATGTGCTCGATGGGGGCGCGAATGGTCGTTTATGAAGACGAATGTCTCTTCAATATGCTGTCGATACGGTTGAGTTATCGCTCGGAGGATGGTATTCACGTATCGTACAGAGGTTTCGGCGCCTTCCATGACCATCAGCGGCCCAATATAACGGCACCCCAAAACAGCAGGGAACCCCCACCTTGCTGCGCTCGCTGGACAGTGTGTCTAAGATGTTCAGCCTGACCGGGTTGCCTCCAAACATGTCTCCTACGCTTGTCTGGTTGAAGGCATATGCGACACTTATCGGTGAAGAGAACGTGTTGCCAATCCTGAGCAGTTCATTCGTCATGCTGTTGGGCCTAACTGTATGGTGTCGTGGTTGCAAAGATGGACCTCGCCATGGACGTCGGGAGTGAATTTGAGCATCATGAAACCTATTGCTGACAGTTTGAGTCGTAACACGACCTCCTGTGGCTGCACGAAAAGCATCATTCATCATCGTGGCCTTGCTGTCAGGGTCTCTCCGAGTCATAGTCAGTAGGTAGCGGTCATCCAGTGCAGTAGTTGCTTTTGGACGGCCTGAGGGAGGCATGTCATAAACATTTCCTGACTTCCTGTATCTCCTCCACGTCTGGACAAAGTCACTTTGGTTCACTCCGAGATGCCTGAACACATCTCTTGTTGAGAGCCCTTCCTGGCACAAAGTAACAATGCGGACGCGTTAGAACGGTTGTACTGACCGTCTAGGCATGGTTGAACTTCAGACAACACAGCCGTGTACCTCCTTCCTGGTGGAATTAATGGAACTGATCGGTGCCGGACCCGCTTCGTCTAATAGGCGCTGCTCGTCCATGGTTGTTTACATCTTTGGGTGGGTTTAGTGACATCTGTAAACAGTCAACGGGACTGTGTCTGTGATACAGTGTCCACAATTAACGTCTGTCTTCAGGATTCTGGGATCTGGGATGATGCAAAACGTTTTTTGATGTGTGTGTAAATATACAGGTTACAGTTTTTCTTTTACGGAAGTATTTAGAAGCTGTGAACCCACGTATAAAGAAGATAAACTGAACACTAAACTACCTGTAACTCTTAATAACCATCGTTGGTACGAAGTCATGTCTACTGGGTGCTTCACTTTTTCGTGTCAGGCAGTGTGTTCTGCGAACAATAATAGTTGCACTGAGCCTCGTCATAATAATCTCCTATCAGTCACTAATAAATGTTAATAGTAAATGCAATAACGCTATACCTGTGCAAATATAAAAACATCAACCTGCACTGAAGAGCGAAAGAAACTGGTACACCTGCCTAATATCGTGTACGGAACCGGCGAGCTCGCAGAAGTTCCGCAACAGAACGTGGCATGGACTCTACTAATTTCTGAAGTAGTGCTGGAGGGAAATGACACCATGAATCCTGCAGGGCCGCAGATAAATCCGTAACAGTACGGGGGGGTGCGGTCTCCTCTGAACAGCACGTTGCAAGGCATCCCTGATATGCTCTATAATGTTCATGTCTGGGGAATTTGGTGGGCAGCGCAAGTATTTAAACTCAGAAGAGTGTTACTGGAGCCACTCTGTAGCAATTCCGGGCATGCGGTGTGTCGCATTGTCCTGATGGAATGGCTCAAGTTCGTCGGAATGCACAATGAACATGAATGGATGCAGGTGACCAGACAGGATACTTACGTAGTGCCGCCTGTCAGAGTCACATCTAGACATATCAGCGGTAACATATCACTCCAACGGCACATGCCCCGCACCATTACAGAGCCTCCACCAGGCTGAAAAGTCACCTGCTGACATACAGGTTCCTTGGATCAATGGGGTTGACTCCATGCCCGTAAACGTCCATCCACCTGATAGAATTTGAAACGAGACGCGTTGTGGGGCGGCAAGTGGAATTTATATAATTGAATAATAAATGTTTTGTAATGTAGAAAAGAAGCATTTCCCGGCACATGCACAATATGTGGGGTGGCGGGTGGAATTATTGTTATTAAAATGATAAATGTTGAATTTCTTTCCCGGCACATACACCATATGTGGGGCAGTGGGTGGGAATATTTGTATAATAAAATGTGGAATGTCTTGTAGAAAAGATGCATTTCCCGGCACATGCACCATATGTGGGGCAGCGGGTGGAAACATTGTTATTAAAATGTTCCTATGATTTATTTAATTCTATTAATTGCCGTTCTCAACACTGGCTCTCTAACTACAATATTGGCAACCAGGAAGTGATTAGAAAAACGTGAAGCCCGTAATTAGAATTCCTATTGCCCACTTCATTCGAGAAATACAGTTATAGCTACAGCTTATAGCTGTGAGGAATTAGGAAATTTTCTAGGATTCGTAATCAAAAACGATTCACTCTAAAATGTTCACTATATTCTAAAAGTCACAGACCAAAAGGAATCCACACAATCCAACTACCAGAGCAGTTCAGAGTCTAATGCGCTGATGCAACTATAACTGTTCAAATTAAATGTTTAAGTGAATTCTCGCCATAATTTGATAACAATGTACATCAAACACCACGCTAAATAATGGTAGAATGTCTGTCCCGCGGCGGCACGTGAAAATACGACATACGCAAGCTGAAGATAGATCATTAAAGTTATCCCAGAATTAACACATCACTCGAAAACGATTTCATGGTTACGCGTATCCCTAGTAACTTATTACAACATTCGAGGCTGTTTATATCAATGATACCAATGCGACGAGACTCCCGGCACAGATGGTGCGTTAATCAGCGTCTGGAGAGAACTGGGGCCTTTACTCTCTTCGTCGTCGTCGTGCGTGAAATCTCGTGCATTCACTGCACGTTTTGGGCAGGTTAAGGAGGGCCTGCTGTTCCTGCGTCAGAGATCGCAATTTGTCGTTGTGGTCCTCACGTTTTGTTCGTCTTCACGTCTTCACGCTTCGTAATTTTTCTTCTCTTGCTGCTTGGATTACTCCAGCAGCAGGTCTGGCCATCTGGTCTCACGCAGCGTTCTTATATATAAAGCCGCGGTGCGGACGGCTAAGAGAACGCCTCATTAAATTCGCTCTCCCGACTAGCCGCTGGGCTAGTAATGCACCACTTTAAGTTTGAAACGTCCCCTTAGAAAAATTATACAAGACCGTGCTTAAACTGACACACAATATTTTTAGCGCAACGCAATCTGACTTCCAAACATCCCCACGAAGAATGACCCTGACTAACATTAACCAATACCTTTCACAAATCACTTACCTCACCAAAAATCTTCGTTACTCGAACTACTGCAATACAGCGAGCGCCACTACTGCCAGCTAAATAAAAGATTCAAACTACGGAAGGCACTAACTACTGATAGGCAAAGTTAGGAAATGAAAGATTTTGATAGGGAACAAACAATGTATTTACCTCAATAGTGTTAAAAAGTCGTAATGTATATAGCAGTTCATGACATCCAGTCTTACAAATTTCAAAACTCCGCCATCTCTCTCCCCACATCCACCACTGCTGGCGGCTCACCTCCAACTGCGCAACGCTACGCACAGTTCACATCCAGCTGCCGCTGCCCAACACTACAATGGCAGACAACAATGCAAACCAGCCACAGACTGCACACGGCACAGCCAGTGATTTTCATACAGAGCGCTACGTGGCGGCAGCGTTACCAATAAAAAAACCTAAACAGCCTACTTACAAGTTATTGAATAAATCATTGCTTCCTTTGCTGATGGCCAATGAAGCTCTCAATTTAAACGTGCAATCAGCACACAGGTAAGTAATCATAATAAAAGTCTGACGTGGCTCAGTCACATATTTGGGGCGAGAGAATTAATTTAATTACACTACACGCAGTAACGAGCTCTGAACTTGCCATTTGGAGAAACGCTATCGCTATAGTTTTATAGTTGTTCTGTTGAAACTTCTCATATCTTTATGATTATAGCGGATCTCCCTTCTACTTAAATTTAAACATCCTAGCTTTATTTATTCGCTTACTTAACCTATCTTGCTTTCTTAATTTTTAAGAGAAAAACCAGAAAATCGTGAATTTCAACTAAAATTTTAATTTCTGAGATCCAGAATACCGTTCTACTAAATTATTATGCAAAAGGAATCTAAATATAAATTTTTAAGTTTCTAGCTCTTTTCTGTTGGGCCAATGATTTTTACAGAAAAATGTCCAAATTTCGAAACTGGTTAAAGTTATTGAACTGATATTCAACACATACTGATTTAGTATTACTCCTGACATTCTAGAAACGTTTCAGGTTATTTACTTGATTTTTAAAGCATTTTGCAACATTTATGATGTCACAGCTAGTTACAGCGGACTAGGCTGGCACACAAAGGAAAGACTGTTGTGAATTTTATACGGCGTGAGTAGGCTGCTTCCCTACAGCGTCCGACCAGTCAACGTGTTTCCTGTCATCAACAGTACAATGTCAGTGTTGACGGGTCCGGGTGAGGGGTAAGGCTTTGCGTTGGCCAGTCATCTAGGTTACACGAGTGGGTCTTAAGACACCGAAAGCCCATATCGATGGTGTTTCCTTGAATGGTTCGCACGCTGACACTTGTTGATGGCCCAGCACTGAAATCTGCAGAAATTTGCGGAAGTGTCGCATTTCTGTCACGCTGAACGATTCCCCTCAGTCGTCGTTGGTCCCGTTCTTACAGGATCTTTTTCCGGCCACAGAGATGTCGGAGATTTCAAGTTTTTCCAGATTCCTGATATTAACGGTACACTCGTGAAATGCTTGTACGCGAAAATCCACACTTTATCACTACTTCGGAGATGCTGTGTCCCGTCGCTCGTGCGCCGACTATGACACCACGTTCAAGCTCAATAAAAACTCGATAACCTGCCATTGTAGCATCACTAACCCATCTAACAACTGCGCGAGACACTTGCCTTGTGTGGCCGAGCGGTTGTATTCACTACAGTCTGGAACCGCGCGGCAGCTACGGTCGCAGGTTCGAATCCTGCCTCGGGCATGGATGTGTGTGATGTCCTTAGGTTAGTTAGGTTTACGTAGTTCTAAGTTCTAGGGGACTGATGACCTCAGAATTTAAGTCCCATAGTGATCAGAGCCATTTGAACTTGTCTTGTGTAATTAATGCCGAACACAGTGCCTTATTTTGCTTGTTTACATATTTCTATTTGAATACGTATGCCGATTCCGGTTTCTTTGGCACTTCAGTGTGGTATAGATCTAGAGCAATGAGACAATGATACAACTATAAATTTTCCTTGTTTATCCGCGCCAACGGTGCGTTATGGATTCTGTGCCTTGTAGTCCACTATTGCGCTGCTCCAAAACCGCAATCGTCTTATTCGTCCGGGAAGCGCATCTCCGGAGCTAGAAGGTGTGTGCGGCTCGAAAATTGTTTTCCGATTACATGGAAGTAATTAAATAGAATTAGCAATAGATGAACCATATCTCAAACTTCATAAACATAGCTTCGGTTTGCGTGCTTGAAATTATCATTCTGAATCCAGGTGGTTCTTGTCACAAACCGTTGTAGCTCTACATATTAATATATTCAAAACAGACCTTTTCTTCATAGGATGGTGAAAACTGCACGCTGGCAAAAGAATCTTCTTATAGTGTTCAGAGTGGCCGAGTTGCTAATCTGGTATTCATTCAACGAAAAAATCTTGAACAGCAATTTTCCTTTCTCTTTATATCTCGAAAGCGAACAAGATGTCCGGATGGACGCTATTCATGAGATCGATATTTCGGTGAGATGTGGCTACACCACAAATGTGTCGTCAATATGACGATACAATGCAGATAGGCGAAATGGAGCCAAATTCAGTATAAGCGTAAATTGATGGGCTATTCCAGAACATCGGTAGAATAATAAATAATTTGAAAGCAGCTTTAAGGTCCTTTCTTAGTGTTCCGTGTCTCAATCACCAAGAAGGAAATTATTGTAGGATCGCTATGTTGTCCGTCTTTCTGCTTCTCTGTCTGTCCGACTGTTAAGACCTATTTTTCTCAGGAACAAGTGGTCTTATCAAGTTCAAATTTATGTCACATATTGCGGATTATGGTCCCTTGGTTGTGAGAATATTTTAAGCTTCTAAGTCAGTTCAGTCAAAAGATAAGACCACTTATGTCAGGTATTTTGATATTCGCAAACTCACTCATCAAAACCTGGAGCGTACTCCCGTTGAGCTAGGATCATGAGATTTGGCAAACAGCGAGGCTTCGCAACACAAGTAAACGTAAAAATCTGATGATTGGTTTATTTGTAATTGTAGAACACAAAAATATATTTTTAGCCATTGTTATGGTTCCGTACTTCACATTGTAAAAACGAAATCCTTATAATTCTGTCTGCCTGTGTGTCTGTCTGTCTTTCCGACTGTACAGAATCCTTTTTCTCAGGAACGGGTAGACGTACTAATTTGACATAATTTGTGACAACATTACTGGGAAACCGCGATCTGTCAGTTAAATAAAATTAGGTCATTTTGAAATCTGTGTCACATATTAAGATCTACGGTCCCTTGGCAATGTAAAAACGTTGAGCTTATAAGTCATTGCAATCTAAAGATATTGAAATTTATGTCACATATTTTGATACTCGAAAACTCACTCAACAAAACCCTTCGAGTAGTTCCTTTTAATCTAGAATCATGCAATTTGGTAAATAGCATGGCTTCACTGTACAAATAGAGTGAAAAATCAGAAAACTGTTAATTTGAACTGCGTAACATTTTTTTTCCATTTTTCATTCCTCTGTCTGTTCGTTTCGCCATCTGTTAAAATCCCTTTTTCTCTTGAAGGGGATAGCATATAAAATTCAAATTTATGTCACACACTAAGGTCTATAGTCCCTTGGCGATGTAAATATTTTAAGCACCTAAGTCAATGCATTTAGAACATACTGCCATTCATTCCACATATTTCAATACTCAAAAGCTCGCTCACGAAAACCTATAGGGTACATCTCTTTGAACTAGAATCATGAAATTTGGCTAGAAGAAAGGTCTTACGGTACAAATATTTAAAATTTATTAAATCTTCTGTATCTACATATACAAACGGAAGTCGCCTGCACGCTTCTTTTTGTACGTGCAGGCTTGTCTGAGGAATTACTGTACAGATTTTCATGCAGTCTCGGTATTCACTGGCTCGATATCTTGCCAATATTTATGTCGAAAACAGGCAAAAATCGTTGTGATTCTGGATTCCCAAGATATATATCCTGATATAGAAGACGATGAGATGAGAGAGATGATACTGTGCGAAGAATTGATAGAGCACTGAAAGACCTAAGTCGAAAGAAGGCATGGGAGCAGACAACATTCCGTTAGAGCTGCTGATAGCCTTGGAAAAACCAGCCATGAAAAATTCTTCCATCTGGTGAGGAAGATATAAGAGACAGACTTCAAGAAAAATAAAATAATTTCAAAGAATGCAGGTGCTGACAGGTGTGAAAATTACCGAACTATGAATTTAATAAATGAAGGTTGCAAAACACTAATGTGAAATTCTTGTATACGAAAGGAGAAACTGGTAGAGGCCAACATAGGGGAAGATCAGCTTGGATTCCGGAGAAATTTAGGAACACATGAGGCAATACTGACAATATGACTTGTCATAGTAGATGAGTTAAGGAAAGGCAAACATACGTTGGCAGCATTTGTAGACTTAGAGAAAGCTTTTGACAATGTTGACTACAATACTCACTTTCAAATTCTAAAGGTGGCAGTGGTCAATTACAGAGAGAGAAAGGTTATTTATAGTTTGTGCGGAAAGAGATGGCAGTTATAAGAGTCGAGGGGCATGAAAGGGAAACAGTGGTTATGAACGGAGTGAGACAGGGTTGTAACCTATACCCGATGTCATACTATATGTATATTGAGCAAGCAGTAAAGGAAAGAAAAGAAAAATGTGGAGTAAAAATTAAATTGCAGGGACAAGAAATAAATCCGTTAACGTTTTCCATTGGCACTGTAATTCTGTCGGAGACAGTAAAGAGGTTGGGGGAGATGAATGGAACGGAGTGGAGAGTCTCTTGAAAGAAGGATATAAGATGAACGTCAACAAAAGCAAAACGAGGATAATGGAAGGTGTTGTTGTTGTCTTCAGTCCTGAGACTGGTTTGATGCAGCTCTCCATGCTACTCTATCCTGTGCAAGCTGCTTCATCTCCTAGTACCTACTACAACCTACATCCTTCTGAATCTGCTTAGTGTACTCATCTCTCGGTCTCCCTCTACGATTTTTACCCTCCACGCTGCCCTCCAATGCTAAATTTGTGATCCCTTGATGCCTCAAAACATGTCCTACCAACCGATCCCTTCTTCTAGTCAAGTTGTGCCACAAACTTCTGTTCTCCCCAATCCTATTCAACACCTCCTCATGAGTTATGTGATTTACCCATCTAATCTTCAGCATTCTTCTATAGCACCACATTTCGAAAGCTTCTATTCTCTTCTTGCCCAAACGATTTATCGTCCATGTTTCACTTCCATACATGGCTACGCTCCACACAAATACTTTCAGAAACGACTTCCTAACACTTAAATCTATACTCGATGTTAACAAATTTCTCTTCTTCAGAAACGCTTTCCTTGCCATTGCCAGTCTACATTTCATATCCTCTCTACTTCGACCATCATCAGTTATTTTGCTCCCCAAATAGCAAAACTCCTTTACTACTTTAAGTGTCTCATTTCCTAATCTCATTCCCTCAGCATCACCCGATTTGATTCGAATACATTCCATTATCCTCGTTTTGCTTTTGTTGATGTTCATCTGATACCCTCCTTTCAAGACACTGTCCATTCTGTTCAACTGCTCTTCTTAGTCGTTTTCCGTCTCTGATAGAATTACAATGTCATCGGCGAACCTCAAAGTTTTTATTTCTTCTCCCTGGATTTTAATACCTACTCCAAATTTTTCTTTTGTTTCCTTTACTGCTTGCTCAATATACAGATTGAATAACATCGGGGAGAAGCTACAACCCTGTCTCACTCCCTTCCCAACCACTGCTTCCCTTTCATGCCACTCAACTCTTATAACTGCCATCTGGTTTCTGTACAAATTGTAAATACCCTTTCGCTCCCTGTATTTTACCCCTGCCACCTTTAGAATTTGAAAAAGAGTATTCCAGTCAACATTGTCAAAAGCTTTCTCTAAGTCTACAAATGCTAGAAACGTAGGTTTGCCTTTTCTTAATCTTTCTTCTAAGATAAGTCGTAAGGTCAGTATTGCCTCACGTGTTCCAACATTTCGACGGAATCCAAACTGATCCTCCCCGAGGTCTGCATCTACCAGTTTTTCCATTCGTCTGTAAAGAATTCGCGTTAGTATTTTGCAGCCGTGGCTTATTAAACTGATAGTTCGGTAATTTTCACATCTGTCAGCACCTGCTTTCTTTGGGATTGGAATTATTATATATTCTTCTTGAAGTCCGAGGGTATTTCGCCTGTCTCATACATCTTGCTCACCAGCTGGTAGAATTTTGTCAGGACTGGTTGTCCCAAGGCCGTCAGTAGTTCTAATGGAATGTTGTCTACTCCGGGGACCTTGTTTCGACTCAGGTCTTTCAGTGCTCTGTCAAACTCTTCACGCAGTATCGTATCTCCCATTTCGTCTTCATCTACATCCTCTTCCATTTCCATAATATTGTCCTCAAGTACATCGCCCTTGTATAAACCTTCTATATACTCCTTCCACCTTTCTGCCTTCCCTTCTTTGCTTAGAACTGGGCTGCCATCTGAGCTCTTGATATTCATACACGTGGTTCTCTTCTCTCCAAAGGTCTCTTTTAATTTTCCTGTAGGCAGTATCTATCTTACCCCTAGTGAGATAAGCTTCTACATCCTTACATTTGTCCTCTAGCCATCCCTGTTTAGCCATTTTGCACTTCCTGTCGATCTCATTTTTGAGACGTTTGTATTCCTTTTTGCCTGCTGCATTTACTGCATTTTTATATTTTCTCCTTTCATCAATTAAATTCAATATTTCTTCTGTTACCCAAGGATTTCTAGCAGCCCTCGTCTTTGTACCTACTTTATCCTCTGCTGCCTTCACTACTACATCCCTCAGAGCTACCCATTCTTCTTCTACTGTATTTTTTTCCCCTATTCCTGTCAATTGTTCCCTTATGCTCTCTCTGAAACTCTGTACAACCTCTGGTTCTTTCAGTTTATCCAGGTCCCATCTCCTTAATTTCCCACATTTTTGCAGTTTCTTCAGTTTTAATCTACAGGTCATAACCAATAGATTGTGGTCAGAGTCCACATCTGCCCCTGGAAATGTCTTACAACTTAAAACCTGGTTCCTAAATCTCTGTCTTACCATTATATAATCTATCTGATACCTTTTAGTATCTCCAGGGTTCTTCCACGTATACAACCTTCTTTCATGATTCTTAAACCAAGTGTTAGCTATGATTAAGTTGTGCTCTGTGCAAAATTCTACTAGGCGGCTTCCTCATTCATTTCTTAGCCCCAATCCATATTCACCTACTATGTTTCCTTCTCTCCCTTTTCCTACACTCGAATTCCAGTCACCCATTACCATTAAATTTTCGTCTCCCTTCACTATCTGAATAATTTCTTTTATTTCATCTTACATTTCTTCAATTTCTTCATCATCTGCAGAGCTAGTTGGCATATAAACTTGTAGTACTGTAGTAGGTGTGGGCTTCGTATCTATCTTGGCCACAATAATGCGTTCACTATGCTGTTTGTAGTAGCTTACCCGCATTCCTATTTTCCTATTCATTATTAAACCTACTCCTGCATTACCCCTATTTGATTTTGTGTTTATAACCCTGTAGTCACCTGACCAGAAGTCTTGTTCCTCCTGCCACCGAACTTCACTAATTCCCACTATATCTAACTTTAACCTATCCATTTCCCATTTTTAAATTTTCTAACCTACCTGCCCGATTAAGGGATCTGACATTCCACGCTCCGATCCGTAGAACGCCAGTTTTCTTTCTCCTGATAACGACATCCTCCTGAGTAGTCCCCGCCCGGAGATCCGAATGGGGGACTATTTTACCTCCGGAATATTTTACCCAAGAGGATGCCATCATCATTTAATCATACAGTAAAGCTGCATGTCCTCGGGAAAAATTACGGCTGTAGTTTCCCCTTGCTTTCAGCCGTTCGCAGTACCAGCACAGCAAGGCCGTTTTGGTTAATGTTGCAAGGCCAGATCAGTCAATCATCCAGACTGTTGCCCCTGCAACTACTGAAAAGGCTGCTGCCCCTCTTCAGGAACCACACGTTTGTCTGGCCTCTCAACAGATACCCTTCCGTTGTGGTTGCACCTACGGTACGGCCATCTGTATCGCTGAGGCACGCAAGCCTCCCCACCAACGGCAAGGTCCATGGTTCATGGGGGGGGGGGGGGGAGGAATGGAAGGTAGTATAATTAAATCAGGAGATGCTGAGGGAATTAGCTTAGGAAATGAGACACTTAAAGTAGTGGGTGCGCTTTGCTAATCGGGGAGCAAAATAACTGACGATGGTCGAAGTAGAGAGGATATTAAATCTAGACTGGCTATGGCAGGAATGCGTTACTGAAGAAGAGACATTTGTTAACATAGAGTATAGATTTAATCGTCAGGAAGTGATTTTGGAAAGTATTTGTATGGAATGTAGCATCGTATGGAAGTGAAACATGGAAATAAATAGTTTAGACAAGAAGATAATAGAAGCTTTGGAAATTTGGTGCTACAGAAGAATGCTGAAGATTAGATGGGTAGATCACATAATTAATGCGGAGGTACTGAATAGAGTTGTGGTGAAAAGAAATTTGTGGCACAACCGGCCTAGACGAAAGGATCGGTTGGTAGGACACATTCTGACTCACCAACGGATCACGAATTTAGTACATCTACATCTACGTGGAGATAGTAGAAGGTATCAGATAGATTATATAATGGTAAGGCAGAGATTTAGGAACCAGGTTTCAAATTTCCACGCGCAGATGTGGACTCTGACCACAATCTATTGGTTATGAACTGAAGATTAAAATTGACGAAACAACAAAAGGGTGGGAATTTAAGGAGATGGGACCTGGATAAATTGACGAAACCAGAGGTTGTACAGAGTTTTTAGGGAGAGCATAAGGGAACAATTGACAGGAATGGTGGAAAGAAATACAGTAGAAGAAGAATGGGTAGCTCTGAGGGATGAAGTAGTGAAGGCAGCAGAGGATAAAGTAGGTAAAAAGACGAGAGCTAGTAGAAATCATTGAGTAACAGAAGAAATATTGAATTTAATTGGTGAAAGGAGAAAATATAAAAATGCAGTAACTGAAGCAGGAAAAAAGGAATACAAACGCCTCAAAAATGAGATCGACAGGAAGCGCAAAATGGCTAAACAGGGATGGCCAGAGGACAAATGTAAGAATGTGGAGGCTTATCTCACTAGGGGTAAGATAGATACTGCATATAGGAAAATTAAAGAGACCTTTGGAGAAAAGAGAACCACTAGTATTAATATCAAGAGCTCAGATGGAAACCCAGTTCTAAGCAAAGCAGGAAAAGCAGAAAGGTGGAAGGAGTATATAGAGGGTCTACACAAGAGCGATGTACTTGAGGGCAATATTATGGAAATGGAAGAGGATGTAGATGAAGATGAAATGGGAGATACGATACGGCGTGAAGAGTTTGACAGAGCACTGGAAGACCTAAGTCGAAACAAGACCTTGGGAGTAGACAACATTCCATTAGAACTACTGTCAGCCTTGGGAGAGCCAGTCCTGACAAAACTCTACCATCTGGTGAGCAAGATGTATGAGACATGCGAAATACCCTCAGACTTCAAGAAGAATGTAGTAATTCCAATCCTAAAGAAAGAAGGCGTTGAGAGATGCGAAAATTACCGAACTATCAGTTTAATAAAACACAGCTGCAAAATACCAACGCGAATTCTTCACAGACGAATGGAAAAACTGGTAGAAGCCGACCTCGGGGAAGATCAGCTTGGATTCTGTAGAAATGTTGGAGCACGTGACGCAATACTGACCGTATGACGTATCTTAGAAGAAAGATTAAGGAAAGGCAAAGCTACGTTTCTAGCATTTGTAGACTTAGAGAAAGCCTTTGACAATGTTGACTGGAATACGCTCTTTCAAATTCTGGAGGTGGCAGGGGTAAAATACAGGGAGCGAAAGGGTATTTACAATTTGTACAGAAACCAAATGGCAGTTATAAGAGTACAGGGGCAGGAAAGGGAAGCAGTGGTTGGGAAGGGAGTGAGACAAGGTTCTAGTCTATCCCCGATGTTATTCAATCTGTATATTGAGCAAGCAGTAAAGGAAAACAAAATAAAAGTTGGGAGTAGGTATTAAAATCCATGGAGAAGAAATAAAAACTTTGAGGTTCGCCGATGACACTGTAATTCTGTCAGAGACAGCTAAGAACCTGGAAGAGCAGTTGAACGGAATGGACAGTGTCTTGATAGGAGGATATAAGATGAACGTCAAAAAAAGCAAAACGAGGATAATGGAATGTAGTCGAATTAAGTCGGGTGATGCTGAAGGAATGAGATTAGGAAATGGGACACTTAAAGCAGTAAAGGAGTTTTGCTATTTAGGGAGCAAAATAATTGATGATGATCGAAGTAGAGAGGATATAAAATGTAGACTGGCAATGGCAAGAAAAGCGTTTCTGCAGAAGAGAAATTTGTTAACATCGAGTATAGATTTAAGTTTCTGAAAGTATTTGTATGGAGTATAGTAGGCATGTATGGAAGTGAAACAGCGATACAGAGTTTAGACAAGAACAGAAGCTTCGAAATGTGGTGCTATAGAAGAATGCTGAAGATTAGATGGGTAGATCACATAAATAATGAGGAGGTACTGAATAGAATTGGGGAGGAGTTTGTGGTACAACTTGACAAGAAGAAGGGACCGGTTGGTAGGACATGTTCTGAGGCATCAGAGGATCTCAAATATAACATTGAAGGGCAGCGCGGAAGGTAAAAATCGTAGAGGGAGACCAAGAGATGAATACTATAAGCAGGTGCAGGAGGGTGTATGTTGCAGTAGGTACTGGGAGATGAAGAAACTTGCACAGGATAGAGCAGCGTGGAGATCTGCATCCAACCAGTCTCAGGACTGAAGACCACAACAACAACAACAAACAACATCTACATGGTTACTCTGCAATTCACACTTAAGAGCCTGGCATATTGATCTTCGAACCATTTTCATACTACTTCTCTACCATTCCACTCTCGAATGGCACGTAGGAAAAAGGAGAACATTAATCTTTCTGTTCTACATCTACATCTACATCTACATCCATACTCCGCAAGCCACCTGACGGTGTGTGGCGGAGGGTACCCTGAGTACCTCTATCGGTTCTCCCTTCTATTCCAGTCTCGTATTGTACGTGGAAAGAAGGATTGTCGGTATGCTTCTGTGTAGGTTCTAATCTCTCTGATTTTATTCTGATGGTCTCTTCGCGAGATATACGTAGGAGGGAGTAATATACTGCTTGACTCTTCGGTGAAGGTATGTTCTCGAAACTTTAACAAAAGCCCGTACCGAGCTACTGAGCGTCTCTCCTGCACAGTCTTCCACTGGAGTTTATCTATCATCTCCGTAACGCTTTCGCGATTACTAAACGATCCTGTAACGAAGCGCGCTGCTCTCCGTTGGATCTTCTCTATCTCTACTATCAACCCTATCTGGTGCGGATCCCACGCTGCTGAGCAGTATTCAAGCAGTGGGCGAACAAGCGTACTGTAACCTACTTCCTTTGTTGTCGGATTGCATTTCCT
Organism: Schistocerca gregaria; assembly: GCF_023897955.1. Classification (NCBI taxonomy): domain Eukaryota; kingdom Metazoa; phylum Arthropoda; class Insecta; order Orthoptera; family Acrididae; genus Schistocerca; species Schistocerca gregaria. The sequence goes on along the minus strand of NC_064922.1, from coordinate 528,708,177 downwards.
TAGGATTCTTCCAATGAATCTCAGTCTGGCATCTGCTTTACCGACAATCAACTTTATATGATCATTCGAGCTCTGATTTCTCTTGTTTTATTATAATGATCTTTTCTGTCTAAGTAGATGGGTGTCAAAAAGATATTTCCGCATTTGGAAGAGAAAGTTGGTGATTGAAATTTCGTAAGTAGCTCTCGCCGTAAAGAAAACAGCCTTTCAGTGACTGCCACCCCAACTCGCGTATTATATTACTGATACTCTCAGCCCTATTGCGTGAAAACACATTATGGGAATAAAGAGCGAGCTGTGTAGCACAAGAACGATATTTACTGAATCCGTGTTGGCTATGTATCAATAAGTCATTATCGTCAAGGTGATTCATAATTTTCGAGTACAGTATATGCTCCAAAATCCTGCCGCAAATTGAGGTCAGTGATATAGGTCTGTAATTCAATGGGTCACTCCCATTTCATTACTTGAATATTGGTGTGACCTGTACAACTTTCCAGTCTTTAGTAACAGACCTTTCGTCAAGTGAGCGGTTGTATATGTTTGCTAGGAAAGGCGCTATTGTGTCTGCATATTCTGGAAGGAATCTGATTGGTATACCTTCTGGATCGGAAGACTTGCCTTTCTTAAGTGATTTGAATTGCTTCGCAACACCTAAGATATTAAATTTTATGTCACTCGTGGTAACAGCTGTTCTGGTTTCGAATTCCGGAATATTTACTTCGCCTTCTTTCGTGTAGGAATTACGGAAAACTGTATGTAGTAACTCCGCTTTAGTGGCACCATCATCGGTAACGTTTCCATCGCTATCGCGCAGTGACGGTATTGAATGTTTCTTGCCACTGTTGTCTTTACATACGACCAGAATCTCTTTGGGTTTTCTAACATTTTTCTTTCTAACATATTGTGATACAATGTTCCATTGTAGAAACTATTAAAAGCATTTCGCACTGACGTCCGCACTAAATTTCGAGCTTCCGTGAAACTTAGCCAGTCTTGGGGATTTTGCGTTCTTCTGAATTTGGGATGTTTTTTTCGTTGGTTCTGCAACAGTTTCCTGACGTGCACCATGGTGGATCAGGCCCGTCTCTTATTAACTTATGCGGTATCAATCTATCTATTGCTGTCGATACTGCATCTCTGAATTTGATCCATGTCTGGTCTACACTTACATAATTAGCTTGGAAGGAATGGAGACTCTCTCGTAGGAAAGCAGCAAGCGATTTGTATCTGCTGATTTAAATATATATATATTTCATTTATTTTTAGTGGTTTTGGTTGATATGGTTTTGAGCCTCGCTACAAGGACCTTGTGTTCAGTAATCCCTGTATCCGTCATGACGTTCTCTATTAGATCAGGAGGGAAGCTTGGAGGTTATAAACAGTAGATGGAGACCAAGAGATGAATATAGAAAGCAGATTCAGAAGGATGCAGCTTGCGTCTGTCACACGGAGATGAAGGTTCTTGCACAGGATAGAGTAGCAGGGAGAGCTGTATTAGTGTTCGGACTGAAAACCGCAACAACAACAATGAAGAATATGAAAGATTCGGGGCGTCAAGCATCGAACACGTCCAGTGCATGCATAGGTTCCCAAGTAGCACGACAATGATCAACTGCCAGCGTCTGCTGCAAATACTCTTGCCTCCAATTCGTAGCAGTCTATGTCTCTGCAAATGTCTGGTGCTAGAGAAGTGTCCCGTTTTAGATGTCAGTGGATTTCTTTTCTCACTGAACACCTGCGGCAGTCTGTACCGTATCAATAGGACGGTGCTTCCTCTTGTTGCGTGGCAACGCTGTCACCCTCTTCTTGAGGTGCTCCTTTTAATATCCGTTCTGTAGCGAGCATTTAGTCGGCTCCTTTGGCGTGCGGGCCGTCTTTCGCCGCCTCGACATCGCGGTGACACGTGCCAGGGGCGTCCTCTCTGGCGAGATGGGCTCGCGGTCCACCGGGAATAGCTGCACGTCCGCACCAGCGGCGCCCCGCGCATGCAGATGGCTGCCTAGGGCTTTCTCCGTGGATTCGGACGATCAGGAAGAGCTGTCAGCGGGCGGCAGCGCTATAAAAGCTGGCCGCGCCTTGGTGGGCCAGCACTCAGCGCCGTCACCACAGGCCACACACACCCACACACGCATCCAACATGTTCAAGCTGGTGAGTACCTAGCTTCCCATCGGCAGACAACCTGCCGGGAAACGAACACGCGGAGAGACCCTCTAGCGTCACGTGGAACGGTGTTCATTACACGAGTATCTAAAAAAAAGAGTTTTTTTTCTGCGTGTAAACTGACACACACGAAACTGCTTCAAAATTAAGCAACCACCGAAATTTAAAATTTATCCACAGAAATATTTATTCACAGAATTGCAAGCCTAGCTTACGTAGGTCACAGAAAGTACAGGGTGTCCGAAAAGTCTTTACCTGATTACATAACTTGATAACTCAGGCTAGAAGTAAGATAAAAATGTGAAACTGGTGTCTAATTGTTGACAAACTATCAAAGTTTATTGTTTCGTGCATACGGAGTGCAAATCGTTCAGGACTTGTTGCCCAATGACAGTACACATCGATATGACTTTGCGGTCGAAATGCTATCACTTATTGAGGACGATAATGGTTATCTCAGACGAATTGCCTTTTCCGACGAAGCGACCTTTTTTTTGTCAGTGGAATAGTGAATCGCCATAATGTGCGCATTTGGGGTTCACAACCCCTGGCGAGGTCATGGAGTGCACCAGAAGTAGTCCAAAGGTGAATGTTTGGTGCGCGCTATTGCACGATCGAATTATCGGGCCATTTTTCTTCGCTGAGGCTACCATCACATCTGCAGTGTATCTTAACATGTTGCAACTGTGTGTTGTTCCTCAGCTGCTTCAGTATCACCCCGATGTCTTGTTTCAGCAAGACGGTCCACAGCCTCATTGGGGTTTGGACGTCCGTGCCTATGTCGATATGTCCTTTCCTGGGCGATGGATTGGTCGTGATGAGCCAACGGTTTGGCCTCCACGCTCTCCTGACATATCCCCATTAAACTTCTTTTTATAGGGTTATGTCAAGGACGAGGTCTACCGAACACGTGTGCCACATCTTGAAACCCGGCGGCAACGGATAACCACAGTCGTTGAATCGATCCCTCCAATGATGTTGGCTAATTGAATATCGCCTAGATGTGCTACGCGCTACCAAGTGTGCTCATGTGGAAGTTTACTGATGTGTGAAAAAAACTTTGATAGTTTGTTAACAATGAGACACCAGTTTCATATTTGTATCTTACTTCTAGCCTGAGTTATCAATTTATGTAATCAGGCAAAGACTTTTCGGACACCCTATATTTTTAGCAGTAAGGAATAATTCTGATCACATAATTCAGTTTTACATTAACTAAGTACAAGTAGTATTTCGGTGTTATAATTGGACATTCACAGCATCGCAATAACGCCGTAGAAATACTGTCACTCTTATTTTTAACTATGTGTTAAAAATGCACCATTCAAGTCGCATAGCTATACTTATCACCTAGAAAGAAATGAAGATAAATAATTATTTTCTTTTCTACATGTAGATACATCTCTGAAGACCTGGTAAACAGGTAAATGCCCGCGTCATGGTATATTAGCAAGCCTCTAGTGGAGCCAAAACGGTGAAGAAGAGTATCGTGCGGTAGTTATTTTTCAACAGCAGTGGAAATTATTCAGCCTTCTTCGACCAATTCACGTGACTTGATTAGCCATCAGGATTAGTCAAATAAAGCTGCAACGTTTCCGTTGCCGAGGAAACCGAATTAGCGCTCGTTACTCCACGGTATCGGTAAGCTGCAAAAATTTGTTTTGCCTGGCGTCGTGTTAGGGGCTGCGGAGCGGATTTAAATATGTACCGGGACTACAGACAGGTATCTGCAAATAAATAAATAATTAACAACGTAAGTGTTCTTTTCGAGATGATAGTTAAACAAATATGACTACACCTAGTGTCATTTCCTCCACTGGAGTCTACATTTTCCATAAAAGTCAATTTCCGGCATGTGATAATTACCTTTAAGTTCTCATATTTTGTATAGGTGCGCTCCAACCTGTGTCCTAGTCTTATTTTGATTAAACTCTCTCAAAATACGTTCAGGAGGGGAGTTGCGGGTGAGGGAGATCAGCACCACTTAACTTTAGGGTAATGTCGGTTTTCATGTAGTTACACATTTTGAGTCACGGGAGCACATTTCAAGTAATTCATGCTTTTCTAAAGTAATACGGACTGGACGTCAATTTTGCACCTATTGGAGAGAATCTAAGTTAAGAATAAGGGAAATTCTAACAGCGAAAAGACACAGTCTACTGAAGAACGTTGCAATGTATTGAACACAGACAGTGCGTAAAAATGTAGGGCTACAAATAACTAATATTCTTAGATGTAGGTGATTTAGCGTAAGAACTACTGCTATTTAAATGGCTATAATTCGTAGGAGTAGCTGAACCGCTGTAAGGCAAAGTAATGTTTTTGGAGAAATCCGTAAGCGTTTCGGATGCTTACAAACAGTCTGTACAAAACTATATTCGATGATAGTGCATACTATTGTGAGGTGTCGGTTGAGCTGTTTAGTATACGAGTAAGACGTTTTAAGTACGATTCCTCGTGACTTTCAGGGAAGGGAACCTCTCCATAAGATCATTAAAATTTAAAAGGAAACTGTCACGCAACGGAAACGTTTTATTGAAGGAAAGCTACTAGGGCTAGCCCAATCGAGCATGAAAGTACAGGTACTACACCACACGAGGATATGTTAATGAAGAGGCTCATCTATACTAAACAGAAACTAGCGGTCATCATAAAAATCTATTTATTACCACAAACAGAGCCGGCCGGTGCGACCGAGCAGTTTTAGGTGCTTCAGTCTGGAATCACGCGACCGCTACGGTCGCAGGTTCGTATCCTGCCTCTGGCATGGATGTGCGTGATGTCCTTAGGTTAGTTAGGTTTATAAATAGTTCTAAGTTTTAGGGGACTGAACACCATAGATGTTAAGTCCTATAGTCCTCAGAGCTATTTGAACCATATTACCATGTTGTTGTTGTCTTCAGTCCTGAGACTGGTTTGATGCAGCTCTCCATGCTACTCTATCCTGTGCAAGCTGCTTCATCTCCCAGTACCTACTGCAACCCACATCCTTCTGAATCTGCTTAGTGTACTCATCTGTCGGTCTCCCTCTACGATTTTTACCCTCCGCGCTGCCCTCCAATGCTAAATTTGTGATCCCTTGATGCCTCAAAACATGTCCTACCAACCGATCCCTTCTTCTAGTCAAGTTGTGCCACAAACTTCTCTTCTCTCCAATCCTATTCAATACCTCCTCATTAGTTATGTGATTTACCCATTTAATCTTCAGCATTCTTCTGTAGCACCACATTTCAAAAGCTTCTATTCTCTTCTTGTCCAAACTAGTTATCGTCCATGTTTCACTTCCATACATGTCTACACTCCAAACAAATACTTTCAGAAACGACTTCCTGATACATAAATCTATATTCGATGTTAACAAATTTCTCTTCTTCAGAAACGCTTTCCTTGCCATTGCCAGTCTACATTTTATATCCTCCCTACTTCGACCATCATCAGTTATTTTACTTCCTAAATAGCAAAACTCCTTCACTACTTTAAGTGTCTCATTTCCTAATCTAATTCCCTCAGCATCACCCGATTTAATTTGACTACATTCCATTATCCTAGTTTTGCTTTTGTTGATGTTCATCTTGAAAAAAAAATTAATGATCCACTGAGATAAGTGTGCGAACATTTAGTAAGCGGACAACTGATTGTAGTTATCAAATCTAGGCTTGGGACGGTAGGTAGATGTATGAAAGCATAATCAAGAAACTATACCGCGAATACGGTAGTGGTTCCGCGGATGGTCAGTGATTTAAAGAAAGAATCCGGAAAAATATGTGTGAACATCATTAGAATTGCCGAAGTACATGATGGAAGCAACTAGCTGGCTGCGAACGTTGAAACTCTGCAGTTAGACCCCGATGAAAGTTACCTTGGCTCGCAACCCTCTCGATTCGATGACTGCATCGCCGGCGATTCTTAGCACTCCTATGCGGAAATTCTTACCGTCAGTCTATCTCGCCCTCTGTACTCGGTTCTAATATGGAGACATCCTCCTGTAAGACGTCTGGGCAATAAAGCGTGTCTTTCCCCAGGAAGTCTGCTCTCTTCCGTCGCTTGGCAGCAAGAAGTTGCTTCCATTATGCACTTCGGCGACTCTACTGGTGTTTATAGTTACTTTTCCGAGTTATTTCTTAAACCACTAACCATTCCCGTAGTCATTGTCTGGTATCCGTGATATACAAACTGTTACAAAACGATACCGGGGGACTTCGAGGAGTTGTAGAGGGTGCTTTGAGTAATATACTGAGGATAGGAACTCTTGTCGGGAAACATCGTCCAACGACGCTAAGTCATAGACGCCGGCGCCTGCCGTTAGGCTACCCTTTAAGCAACATACGTGACTTTGTACGCTGATGGACCGTAAATGGAACATGTTGCATTGTTGTTTATCATCAGTAATCGTGACTGATTGCCACAGCCGCGCAGGATTAGCCGAGCGGTCTCAGGCGCTGCAGTCGTGAACTGTGCGGCTGGTCCCGGCGGAGTTTCGAGTCCTCCCTCGGGCATGGGTGTGTGTGTTTGTGCTTAGCATAATTTAGGGTAAGTAGTGTGTAAGATTAGAGACTGATGACCTTAGCAGTTAAGTCCCATAAGATTTCACACACATTTGAACACTTTTGATTGCCACAGTCGCAAGCTAATTGATCTTTAGATTGGCTATGACTCCTACGTATACGACGTATTGGAGACTATAGAGGGTTCCAGGAGAAAAATGAACTCGAACGGAGGCCTGTGTCAGAAACCGTCATCCACCGAGACACCATGTCATCACATTCATAGGAGACAAAGCCTTTTTACGCAGCATCTAACTCCGTCTTCTCAATTGCCGATCATGGCAGTCAGTTGTGATCACTGAATAACAAAAAAGATTGCTAGGCATTCCGCCTACGGTCCGTCAGCGTACAAAATCACGTTTTCTGCTGAGGGGTTATTTAGTGACAGGCGCTGGCGTCTATAACTTCGACTCTTTGTTGAATTATTGGATGACGTTGCCGGACACGTGTTCGTATCCTCTATTTGTTTCTCAAGACACCTCCTACAACCAAACGAAGTTTGTGGGTATCGTTTTACAACACACTGTAGATTCATGATTATGTTTCATGTGTCCACTCATCTGTGCCAAACCTAGATTCTGTAATTACGATCGTTTGCCCACTTATTAAATGTTTGCATATTTAGTGGGTAATTCATTCGCTCCTTGGTTTATGGCAATAAACCAAAGTTTCGTAGTGACCATTAGTTTCTCATTGAGTGTAGATATGACCCATTCATTAATATATCAGTAGTTTCCTTCCAACAAAAATTTCCGTTAAGTTACATGGTTTTGCTTTATAGTTTCGTGTTCAAATGGGAAACTTCCGTTCCCTGCAGATGGCCGGCAATCGAACTTAAAGCATCTTAGGGATTTGCTAAATAGCTCAACTCACATCTCACCCTATGTAGCTATTTTAACAGGAAGTTGTTTCAAAATCGGTAACCCTACGCCCCTAGATATTAGCATTCAGTACCATCCGATAGGTACCCCACTGAAGTACAGGTTTGTGGATGAACTGAAGCATGCTACTGCCAAGGGACACGTTGTGAGAGATTGTAAAATAGGAAAATTCTACTAGTGGTGAACAATGTTGATAGGCTTGGCCTGAAAAGTGCTGCTTGTGTTTTCTATGTATATAACCTGGAGTTATTAACTATACTTCTCCAACTGTTTGCCACGTAATTTGTGGCCTTTAGACCGATTGGTGAGCTTTCACCCTCCACTATTTCCGGCTAGTCGGGACGAATCCCATATAGTTACTCAGCATTTCAGTATAAGATGCATGTTTCACAATCAGCATCTGTCTGAGATGTTCGCTACTCTACATTTAGACGAAATAACTGAGACGAAGACGGTTGTAATACGTAGCCAACGTTTATTAGATCATGTCGTTTCATCAAGTGCAAAAGTTTACATTTACGAGCGCTAAAAGCAAGTTGACCGTCCTTTACTTCAATATTTTGTAAATTTCAGGTTGGATATTACTAAAATTTTTCTCGTAGAATCACATGATGAGCAAATAAATGTACGATGATGTGCGTGAATATACTTTCTTTGGGCGATATTGCTGCCGTAACAAAGCGAAAGCTTTTCGATGTATGAAGTGTGAGATTAAAGGATTTCTTGTCCTTTTCATTTGTTGCAAACCAAAATAATTTCGAAGTTATAAGCCTGCCTGATATCAATGTTGCGGGACAAACTTACAGTTCCACTGTTTCGAAATACTGTGCGTAACGCTCTGCAGAAGCGCCCACGCCGCGAGAATGCAAATTTGGCAGTTCGTGAGTTTGCGTTGGCGTTGTTGTCTATAAAGTGCCGCCCCACAAGCACTGTAAAGTCGTTCCACCATGAATTATATGAGCAGGTTACCACGCTGCGCGGCCGTGAGTAGTTGGACTCTGAATGTGTCCAATGCCTTTGTATTATCACGACTTGAGTCCAGTGTTCCAACAGTTGTAGATGTACTGTTCGGTAATGTCTTAAAGCAGTGCACCGTCGTACGTAACCCACCACGTCCTTTGTAGCCAGTTCCGTTAGAAGTGTCAATTGAACTTGCTGGCCCTCAGCAGCACATAGAGGTACTGGCCTGTTGTCTCTGAGGGACATCTGCCTCAGTAGCAACACGCGTCAGTTAATGTATTAATGTACTGCGAAGGACAACGTCCTTACACGTGGTTAGTTTTTAGCAAGTGCAGCTACGAATGTGAGATTCATTGACTACCGCATCGTTTATTTACTGGCGCGCAGTAACCTTTTGGGCTTCGTACAACTCATTTGACATACACTGTCATTGACGTCGATCTGTTGTAAAATATAAGAGCGTATTACGAACTCAAGCATAGTGAGGTATCTCAAATATAATGCCATCCAGAACGGATTCAGGAAACATCTGTCATGCAAAACCCAACTCTCAAGTTTCATGCGTGATATTCTGAAAGCCATGGATCAAGGCGGTTAGGTAGATACAATATTTGACTCAGTGTCAATTAGTGCAACTAAAGTACGACCATTCGGGGTATCAAACGAAGTTTGTGATTGAATTACTCTGTACGAAGCACAGTATGTTATCTTTGATAGATAGTCACTAACAGATGTAGAAGAAAAGTAGTTCAAAGACCATATCAATATCAATGAATCGGAACCAAGCGACTCATACAAACACTTAGCAGCAGGTAAAGCACAGCACCTGCCGCTTCGCTCGCGTTGATTGCATAACTTCCTTTCTTCTTTTTATGTAATCGAATTTTTATGTTGTTACGCCCATTGATCGTGTGTAAATCAGCACATTGTCAAGCAGAGTAAAACAAAATATTAATTTTCGTATTTCACGCTGCAAAATTGTCTTAATAGCAACGATGCTGCAATATAAGATCAACACCCTATCCAAGTTTCTAACTGCCTTAGCAATGAGATAATTTCAAGAAAATTTTCATCCCCTACTTCAAACCCTTAGGCGTGGAACTACAAAAAATTCCTTCGTAACGATGCCTGAAGTATAAGATAAACAAAAAATTTCAATTTTCTCTCCTCTATGGTTTGGCATAGGCTATGACGAGTCAGTGAATCAGTTAAGCCCTGTTTCACCCCCTTAGACATTGAGTTTCCAAAAACACTGAAACACATATGTTTTATTTGCAACCAGAAAGCTAAAAACAAATTTTGTTAAATTTAGCTTTGAAAATTCATTTATAATAAAATGTTTTCCTAAGGCATTTCATCTTCTAATTCACCCCCTTAGGGATTGAGTTTCCAAGAAGCTGAAACACGAATTTTTTATTTATGATCGAGAAACCAACTACTAATTTTGGTAGTTAAAGCTTCAAAATTCACTTCATAGGGACATTTTTCAAAAAAAAAAACCTTTGTCCCCTATTTCACCCACTTAGGGGTGAAATTTCGGAAAATCCCATCTTGAACGGTGCCTACAGCATAAGATCAACATCCTCTCCAAATTTCATGTTCCTAATGGCCTTGTACGCGACACAATTTTAAGAACCTTTCATCCCTTCTTTCAAAATTTCATTTTAAATGGTGTCTACAGTATGATATTAACACTCTCCAGATTTCAAATTCTATCCTTATTGGATTGGGGTGGCTTTTATATACAGAGACTTCTTACAAAACCTAGAATATTGCTCAAGTAATTGGGATGATACCAAATAGGACTTACAGGGTTAGTTACAGGAGTACTACTATAGAGTGACAAGTTAAGTGTTTATCTTTTTCTGTGTTTTCCTGTAGTACATTTCTTAAATTTCGTGCGTGTTTCTCGGTTTAAGAGTTTAATTTCGCGTTTTTGTAAGTTTAAATTCATTCTATCTGTAACGCAATAGTTGCCCACTGAACAGCGAGCTACGTAGCTAGTTAACGCATCAGCATCCATTGGTGACTCATCAGGAGGGTAGCAAGTTGTATATCTAGAATTGACTGCTTTTATAGTTCACTTCTTCAGTTAGTCGTAGTAGGATGACTAGGATTTGTGCATTCTGTGTGCCGACGCAGGAGGAATTGGTGGCATTTCGCGAACAGCTGAATGTGCTTTTGGCTACGGTCAGTCACCTTCAGGCTGCTGCCTCGGGGTGTAGCGCTGGGGAAGAATCTGGCGCGTCGCACCGGACGCTTGTTTTGCTCACACCTCCTTGCGCACCCGACGCGGTGAATCCGCCCTCACAGCAGAGTGAGTGGCGGGTGGTAACGCGATCGTGTAGCTCGAAGCGGAGGAGCAATGTGGAGAGTGGGCGCCTGGACTCTCCCATTCACCCTGTGAGTGGACAGATGGTCGTTCCTTCAGCAGGCTCCGATCAGGCACACGGGGGAGGGGTTTAATAGTTATTGGGAGCTCCAGTGTTAGGAACGTTATGGAGCCCCTTGGGCAGAGAGCGTGTGCCAAGCCCTCCTACTTGCACCTAGTAACAAAGAAAAAGAAGTTACATCTTAATTTTTATCCGTTCAGTTTCCCCTTTCAGTTCTGCTTGGTATCGATCCCAATTACTTAGTAGTGTTCTAGGTTGTGTAAGTAGTCTTCATTATATACTCATTGCATTGTCCCAGATGTCTAACAATGGTCTGAACTCTGCTATTTGCTTTACCTACAACGTACCCTAAGTATTTGTATCACTCAGCCGACTGTGATTCATTGATATTGTAGTCTTACAATACCTTGTGTTTTCCGTTTTGCAAAGTGCAAAATTTTACATTTCTGAACGTTTAACACAGTTCAACAGTCTCTGAATGACTTTAAATGTCGTCAAGATCTCAATCGGTGCTGATTTTTACAGACAGTATTTCATTGTATATAGGTACATCAGCTACGAAACGCCTTCGCTCACTACTCTTAGGTTACTAGAAGTAATATCAGTTACCTGATTAATACAGAGGACAAATGGCAAGAATCTCAATGCACTTCCCTGGGGTATAGCTCCCGTTAGTTCTACATCTTTAAGTGACTCTCCACTCAAGATCATATACTTTGTTTCCTACCAGGAGATTCAGAATCCAGTCATAAATCCCGTTCAATACCCCACATGGGCTTCATTAATAAGCGCTGAGTAATGAGTCAAATGCAGTATCTACCCGACTGCCTTGATGCTTGGTATTCAGGATGCCACACTCACCTGGCGGTTAGGCAGGAAACTGTAGTTCATTGTTGACATGCCGTAGTGTTGTGCAGTTATAATTGTGCTGTTATATATAGTTTCGCAGTTTCTTAGAAATGAGTTTCTACAAGGGTATGAATAACCCAGTGCATCCCGTTACGCCCCAAACACTTTTTAATGATATGGGAAGGTACATGATAACTTCGAAATGGTGCCATCGAACTTCAGTCATTCTTACGTTATGTGCCGCAGTTGGCAAATTATTGTGACAGAGACCGCTAAATTCCTCAATGTTCTGTTGCAGTGCCTGTTCGCCGCCGCCCTGGCCGTCGCCTCCGCCGCCCCCAAGGCCGCCCCTGGGCTGCTGGGCGCCGCCCCACTGGCCTACGCCGCCCCCGCCGCCCCCGTGGGCCTGGCCGCGCCCGTCGTGAAGGCCCCTGCCCTCTACGCGGGTCCCATCGCTGCTGCGCCCGGCCCCCTGGCCTACGCGGGTCCAGTCGCCGCCCCCGTGGCCTACGCCGCCCCTGCGGCCTACGCCGCCCCAGCGCTGCCGGCACACTTTGCCTACGCCGCCCCCGGCGTCCCAGCGCACTTTGCCTACGCCGCTCCTGCCGCTCCTGCTCACCTGGGATATGCTGCAGCGCCAGCCTTCCTTAAAGGACACATATGAAGCCAGCCAGGCGTTCTGATGTTTTTGTAATATGTGAGATGTTATTTCACTTTTTTGCAAAAAATAAAATTTATTTTGTTTTGAATTCCGAGCTTTAGCTTTGAAATCGGTGAGCGCTAAGAAGATTATGCCTAAACTAATGCCTCCTATTATTTGTGTTGACTTATGATTGCCCGCGCGAGACCGGAAGATCGGATAATGTACTATAGCGGATGATATAGGACAAGGGCTGTTTCTTAACTCTAGCACCACTCCAGTCTAAACTATGGAAGAACAAGACCACTCACACTATTCTGAATCAAAACAGCAGAGCACTTCGTTGTGTTAACAGACTATATGTGTCCCTATAATCAAGTGAATTACATTTTACATTTAGATATAACTGATATTATTCTCTATATTGCATGCTGTGTCATTGTCTAGCTCATATAATAACAGTGTGCATGTTAAACTGTCACAGAGGTACTTTCGGGTTGTATCGGAGAAGCAATTTGGGCTGTACCTGACAAAACAGATAGTATAAAAACCTAAATTTTTAAAATGATGAAGTCAGAATAAAAGTTCAATGAGAATAATGTGAAGGAAGCCCTAGAAAAAGTCATACTTCTTGAAATGAAAAGATGAAGGGATTATGAAGTATCCAGTTCAAATAAATAGACTGGGTAACACTATGCAACATGGTTTTTGATGTCTGCATAATTTTCATTGTTCCTAAAGTACATTTTGGCATTGATGTCAGATGTCTTATTAGCTTTTTCCTGTCACATACAGTTTTTCCACACATCAAGTAAACTCATTTTCATTTAAACCAAAGTCCTACAGAGAGAAATTTTATATCAATTATTTTAAAAGATGGTATAGTTGGCCACACGTGTCACACCCATCTGGTTGTTGGGCGTGAAACGTTATTTCATTGTTGTCATGCTATAGTGTTGTGAGGTTATACTTGTGCTCCTAAACGTACGCTGATGCAAAATCATAGCGACACCAAGAAAGAGTTGTGCGACATAAACAAAAGTTGTTTCTACATCTGAAAGATGCTGTCTATTCAAATTTCGAGCCAGTCGAATGAGATTGGCGCTAAAAGCGCTACTATGAGGATGCAAATCAGGTTTGTTTTAAATACACGCTATAACTGTGGTGAGCGTTAGTTACCTTTGAGATTGGACGTGGTAAGTTGTTAGACGTGTATACCTCTAAGGCGATGAAGACGTCAGTATCAAAACCCCACTGAGTTCGAGTAAGGTCGTGTAATAGCGCCACGAGAAGCTCGATATTCCTTCTGCGGTACTGCAGAATGCCTTGGTAGGAAAGTACGGTGCTATTTTTGCATGGTTAACGCTGAAAGTCATAACAAAAATAATCAGGAGGATATAAAATATCCTAATACCTCTTTAGCCTATGATCATTTAAGCATAGTGAATATTTTCCTTTGTAACAGGAGAGCAACTCATAAAATGAATGAGATGATGAAGCTAATTATAAAACAGAAGGAGATTCTGCACCAGAATTATTTAGTTAAAACAAACTAAATATCTAACTCGTTATTCGAATCTTACAAAAGATGCCTCCGAATTTCTTGGGTCAAGATTGAAAGCAAAGCATATTCTGCTACCCGAAGTATCGTTCTCTAAAAGAAGATCATATGGTTCTTTTTCGGTTGTGATAGTGACAGTTTATTACATTTCTGTAACGCCACTTATGATTCAAGTCGTACGTGGATATTTGAGAGTACCTGGGATGTTTACTTACTCAATAATCCAGCTACACAAGAATGCCGTGTTTCATTTCTGAGTTCGGCAGCCTAGCCGAAGACAAGGATTGGAAGGCAACTAAATATCTCGAAAGAAACTCCCTCTAACCAGGTTCACAGACTATGATAAATGAACTAATTATTCAACGAAGCAAGGTATTGTTACTTCCTCTTCGCATCAAGATTGGGTTAATGAAGCACTTCTATAAATCACTTCCAAAAGTTTATGACTGCTTCCTGTACTTGGTGACGAGTTTGCCAAATGTATCTTATGAGAAACATAAGTAAGGGCCCTTTGTGGAGCTGCAGATCAAAACTTTAATGTAAAACAGTTTGTATGGTTGCATAGTGTCTGCTTTCTCGGACTTTTGCTATGACTTTATGAGAAGACATTAAAACTTAATGCTGAATACAGCTGAATCCACGAGTTTGCAGCGCGCAACAATTTTCAGCAAGGAATAAGTTCACAGATTCTTAGACTGGGTGAGCTAATGGACAAGTTCAATTCTATGACCATTTATGATCCAATTAAAATTTGTTAGTAACGAAAATTATTTCTTTTGCATTATAATTTGATCCAAGTATTTATACGGCCCGAATGAAAAGGGTGTAGAAAATATTACAAAATCGACGAAAGTCGACATCGAGTTTCATAACTGTTAATTAAGGTATCGTAGTATGAAAGACACTGTAATGGTTCCACATCAGCTGTTGTTTAATTAACAAGTACCGTAGTTACTTTATTACGATCTGCACGATTGATCAGTTTCCGCCTTACAGGATCATGCCTCGAGAACATTACCTGACACCTTGTGTATTGGCGAGAGTGAAGTACGGAGGAATTGGTGTTACGTTATGGGGGGATATTTCTTGTTTAGAGTGTGGTCTCCGCATTGTGCTTAAGGAAACGCTAAATGTGGAAGAATATGAGTACATTTTAGAACGTTGTTATTGTGTACGGTAAACGGATAACTAAGAAACCATGAATGTTTGTGTCAGCATGACAATGCAGCATCCGTGAGGAAATTCTCCTTGGACAATAATGTTCCCGAAATGCGAGGGCTTGTCTAGAGTTCCAAACTGAACCTAATGGAACACCATTGTGATTAGTTGGAATGTCGACTTCGTTCCAAACCCCAGCACTCAGCACAACTATTTCTCTGCTTTCGGATCTTGCAGAATGGGCTGCCATCCCTCCACAGACATTCAGACACCCCCTGAAAGAGTCTTCAGCATAGTTAAATCTATCACAAAGGCGAAGAATTGTCAGATTCCAAGTTAACGTTCACTAATAGGTGTCCAGATACTTTCGATCGTAGAGTGTATCTGGCCAGCCGCTGTGGCCGAGCGCTTCTAGGCGCTTCATTTCGGAACTGCGCTGTTGCCACGGTCGCAAGTTCTAATTCTGCCTCGGGCAGGTATGTGTGTGTTGTCCTCAGGTCCCATAGTACTTAGAGCCATTTGAACCATTTTTGAAGTGTATCTGGAAGGAAGAAAATGGACGCTCACAAATGCTGCTGACTCGTGTCTACATCCACATACAAACTCTGCAAGCCACTGTGTGGTGCATGGCGGAGGATACCTTTTACCACTACTAGTTACTTATTTTCGTGCTCCGGTTACACATAGCGCCCTATTTCTCTTATATTCGAGGTCCCTACGCAGAACGTACGTTCGCAACATTGGAATCGTTCTGCAGCCAGCTTCAGATCTGATTTTCTAAATTTTAATAGTGTCCATTGTAATTATCCAGGCTGTTATGCCGTGGCAGGTTGATGAATTCTGTGTCAATTGGGAATTGACGACTTTTTCACCGTTAATTTATATGAAAACAGAATTACGAATCCTAAAACGTTTCAGTAGATTTCACAGGTGAGCAGCTGAGCTAAATCACTCTGTAGATTAAGAACAGCAGAGGCGCTATAAAGGTTCCTTGAGGAACCCCAGAAGTAACTTTGGTCGCTTGTGTCGGCCCCTGGAGAACAGACTCGGCTGGCGTACGTTGAAGAGAGAGCAAGGCGGTGCGGCCACCACAGGCAGCTAGCGTGCCCTCCAGCCGCTTTAAATTCCAAACGCAGGATTCGAACGATTACTGTTCATCGGGAATTCGAGATGAACAATTTGATAGAGGGCAATAGTGGTTTATCAAGCCTGAAAAATACCTCAAATTGCCGCCTTAGCTACAGCACATGCGCGTCTCACGTGATCTTCAATATCCTCTCTCTCTGTTACGGCTCTGTCTTAGTAAGCTATTTCGTTAACAGTATTAACTTAAATTTTCCCATGAGGGAAATGAAAGAAAAAAGAATTTTGCCCCTAGAGAAATGGCCTACTGTTCAGCACAGGCACAGTAGATTTCGAGTAAGAAGAGGAGGAGGAGGAGATTAGCGCTTAACGTCCCGTCGACACAGAGGTCATTAGAGACGGAGCAGAAGCTCGGGTTATGGAAGGAAATCGGCTGTACCCTTTCAAAGGAACCATCTACATCTACATCTACATCGATACTCCGCAAGCCACCTACGGTGTGTGGCGGTGGGTACCTTGAGGACCCCTATCGGCTCTCCCTTGTATTCTAGTCTCGTATTGTTCGTGGAAAGAAGGATTGTCGGTATGCTTCTGTAGGGACTCTAATATCTCTGATTTTATCCTCATGGTCTCTTTGCGAGATATACGTAGGAGGTAACAACATACTACTTGACTCTTCGGTGAAGGTATGTTCTCGAAACATTTAACAAAAGCCCGTGCCGAGCTACTGTGCGTCTCTGCTGCAGAGTCTTCCACTGGAGTTTATCTATCATCTCCGCAATGCTTTCGCGAATACTAAATGATCCTGTAACGAATCGCGCTGCTCTCCATTGGATCTTCTCTATCTCTTCTATCAACGCTACCTGGTACGGATCCCACACTGCTGAGCAGTATTTAAGCAGTGGGCGAACAAGCGTACTGTAACCTACTTCCTTTGTTTTCGGATTGCATTTCCTTAGGATTCTTCCAATGAATCTCAGTCTGGCATCTGCTTTACCAACGATCAACTTTATATTACCATTCCATTGTAAATCACTCCTAATGCGTACTCCCAGATAATTTATGGAATTAACTGCTTCCAGTTGCTGACGTGCTATTTTGTAGCTAAATGATAAGGGATCTATCTTTCTATGTATTCGCAGCACATTACACTTATCTGCATTGAGATTCAATTGCCATTCCCTGCACCATGCGTCAATTCGCTGCAGATCCTCCTGCATTTCAGTACAATTTACCATTGTTACTACTTCTCGATACACCACAGCGTCATCCGCAAAAAGCCTCAGTGAACTTCCGATGTCATCCACAAGGTAATTAGCCTGAAGCGATTTAGGGAAACCACGGGAAACCTAAATCAAGATAGCCGGAGGCGGGCTTGAACCGTCGTCTTCCCGAATGCGAGACCTGTGTGCTAACCTCTGCGCCACCTCCTTCGGTCCCGAGTAAGAAGGACACATAAACAAAGTGATTTAGCTGTTAACTTCATACTACTAATATTGACAATATTTTAGATGAAATTTACATAGAAGTAACTTCACAGTTTGTAGATGCGAGAACAAAGAGTTTTTATCTCTCGACGATGAGGATGATCACGTCTCCTGGCTCAACAGATATCACGTGTCCCGTATCAATTTTTTTGCCTCGAATTCATCTATATCACTATGGTACGTTGTAAAGAGTTATCATATACGCCATGTATAGGCAGCCGCTATGATTTAGATATCTTCCGAAATTTTCTTGTTGTAAGTGAGCTTCTAACAGTGAATTATGATGCTAGGGGTATGACTGCATCATAAACTTCACTTACTTCATTTCTGTTTCTCAATGTGACTGTTGTAACAGAGATGCCCCTTTGGCTACAGTGCAATGGAACTTCTGAATTTTCTTATGGTAGACAGTGAGTTCTTAGGCTTGTACAGTTTTGTTTATAGACCTGTTTGGCAAAAACGGTCTTTGTGTGTGTGGGGCGGGAAAGGGGGGAGGAAGGTGTTGGTTTAGGGGTTTCCAACGATTAGATTATCAGTACCCATACGAAAGTTAGTCGGAAGTGTAGAAAATGGGATAAAAAAACTAAAAACTCTCTGAGACAAAATTGCTGCCACTCTCTTCCAATCTTACAAATGAGCATCCAAACAGTCACACTACTTCACATCCTGTGAGATAATGTTAAAATGGTCAGGTATTAGAAAATTGTCACTACATTTTTATATTTCTGAGTGATGATTTGATCTTACCTGCTGTGTAGAATACATGTCCACTGGTTGCGTAATGTCCCTCAGAAATCTTAGAGAAGAAGGTTTCTAACTTTATAGTTCGTCTTGATACGTCTTTGGGATATCGTGCAGAGCATATATGTTGAAGCAGTTATTCATTCCAAGAGAGATTAATAAAAGTAGAATAGACTACATTTCTTGACTTCGAACAAAACATTGATTGGTACGCGACACTCTTAAATAACACAGACTTTTCTTGCGCAAACAAAGATGACGAATAACCTACAAACATTTTACAAGTAATACACATTAAACTAGACAGTTGCGAAGCAACATCTGACCACTTCAAACAAAAATTACAGTATTGACGTCATACCGGGAAACATTAGCGGATTTATTTATTTATTTTGTTTATATATTTATTTATGCATTTATTTTACCTGGCAATATTAGGGCCTTCAGGCCCTCTCTTACACCTAACCAGGCATACTCATATTGAACGAGTTACAGTTTCTACAGAACATTAAGGACATATAACGTATTATGCAGTATTGATGTTAAAGAAAAAAAATAGAGATTATAACAGCAGTACAATAATATCTATAACAATAAAAAATAATTATAACAATCAAGAGTAATAATGATAATAATAATAATAATAGTAATGACTATGTATATGAAAGTAAACATACTTTTCTTTTGTGAATGTCAGTCCTATTGTTAGTTGGGAATTTTCTCGTTATGTTCTTGCACCTTGTGAGTTATTCTCATCGAGCAGAGACATAAGACGATAGAATGGGGTAAAAGAGATGTATAAGAGGTAGATAAGTTAGAGGAAGAGAAATATAATGGGAAAATTCGAAGCTGTGATGGAGAGGAGAAAGAAAGAGATGAGAGGGGCACAACAATGGTGGCTATACCGTCCCTAATATGTAAGTTTTGAGTTCCTTCTTGAATGTTGAGTAGTTCTGGATAAGACGCAGATCACAGGGGAGCGCGTTCCATAGTCGGATGGCTGAGATGGAGAATGACACGGAGAAAGATTTTGTGTTATGTAAAGGTACAGCCATGATACTAGACGTATCCGATCTGGTATTGCGATTGTGGAATGATGATAGGTGTTTAATGTGAGAAGATAAGTATTGGGGGCACCAGTGGCTAAGAAATCGATGTACTAAGCACATCGTGTGGAGATCGCGTGCCTTATGTGGGCGTATCCAACCTAGCTGGGAGTATGAAGGACTGATATGATCATACAACCGAATATTGCACACGTATCTAACGCAAGCATTCATCACTAGCTCGAGGCATCTAGAATTTTCACTATTTGTGCCGTGTTGAACTACATCACAGTAGTAAAGATTAGGCAAGACTAGTGTTTGGACTAATTTTTGTTTAACATGGGTTGGGAATATTTTTCTAAATTTTTGAATTGCATGTAGGGAGGAGAGCGATTTCCGGCAAGCTGTGACTGTTTGTTCTTCCCAGTTTAGGTGTTCATCCAAAATTATTCCAAGGTCTTTTACTGTTTTTTGATATGGTAGTTGGGTACCATTGTGGAGTATTTGAGGGACTGTTTCGCGAAAGTACCGGCTGATTAACTTTGGATGAGATATAAGTATGACCTGGGATTTCTTGGGGTTTAGTTTTAGACATAGGTTCTGTGCCCATCGAGAAACAGAGCAAAGATCTGCGTTCATTCTCGCTACTGCGTCAGCAATGTTTTTGGGGCTTGCGCTTATGTACAGTTGGATGTCGTCGGCATAGAGATGGTAGTTGCAGGAGTGAATCACTGAAGAAATATCATTAATGTACAGCGAGAAATGTAGTGGACGAAGGACGGAGCCTTGGGAAACTCCAGAGCGCACGTTTTTCCATGATGACTTTTCCGACCCACAAATGACTTGTTGACTTCAGTTTTTGAGGTAGCTGTCGAACCAGTGTATTGCACTGTTTGAGAAATTCAGCTGTTTCATTTTAATTAGTAATATATCGAAGTCAACTGCGTCAAAAGCCTTGCTAAAGTCAAGTAGTGTTAGGATAGTAGCTTCACGTCTGTCCATAGCATGCTTAATGTCATCAGTGATTAATGCAGTTGCTATACTATGGTGCTTTCGAAAGCCTGACTTACGAATTGCAAGTGAAACAGCACAATACTTTTGTAGGAAGACATCACACTATTCTATTCATTTACAATCTCTCAGATTTGTTCTGGATTCGAGGCAAATGAACGAGTAAATTGTACCAGAAACAGACAGACCACAAACCTTGGACGAATTGTTACAAAAATTTCATTGTGTACCGTATTTTCCACTCTCGATTTGCAGTCCAGTTTTTGCAGATTGAACTGTATCCAAATCGTGGTAAATACATGGAGTTTCCTTGCTTTGGAATCTGTTACCAATTTTGCAAATTCCCTTTCGGCTTAATTATGACATCGGCAGCATTTATCAGAGGAGTGAATTCCATTCTACCAGATGAATTAACGAACGGAATCAATATCTATACATGTCGATGGCGTACTCATGTCAGTTTGTATAAAGTAGAATTTAGAAAGACTTCAATTAAATTTTTAGGTCAAATGATTTCAGTTTCTGGGTTTAAACCTGATCCAGACAAACTTCAGGCCATTGGAGGCATTGTTACTCCACCGACTAAATGCCAAGTGAGAAGTTTTCTTAAACTCATAAATTTCTGCCTTTGTCTCATTCCCTACAAGGCTTTTGACACTCCACATTATGTCAGCTTAATGATAAAAACACAAACTGGGACGAAAAGGCTTAGACGGAATTCGACACTTTAAGACAGGCTTTGCTATGTGCAACATTACTTTCACATCCCGACCATTTTCGCGTCTTTTGTTTGGCTACTGACGGTTCAAAGACAGCAATTGGCGTACATATATTCGAAGAGATTGAAGAAAGTCGGGTTATTTTGCAAAAAGTATCGCATTTTCACGTCCGGTACTATTATATTCTGAACGCGATTATTCCATCACTGAACTCGAGGAAATGGCAGCAATTTTGGCTTTCGCTAAATTTCGACATTTGTTATTTGAGAGACACACTAAAGTTTACATAGACCTCCGAACCTTACAATTCCTCATTACAGCCAAACTTTCTCATGATCGATTAATAAGATGGGCAATGTGTTTACAAGAATCTAGCTTTACCATTGTATACATTGCTGGTGAAGTAAATGTTGTAGCAGATGTTTCATCACGATCTCCAGGAGGAACAACAAACTGACTCGCCTACAGATTTATGTCAATCCAATTTCAGCCCAATGTACGCACAACAAGTAGAATTAGAAAATTACATTTCATCAGCTTTAAGTGAATAAGACAGGCTTTAATAGAATAAGACAAAGATCCGGTATGGAAAATCATTCACCAACAGTGGCGTGACGAAACCAGATAAACTCGATTACCTTCTAAGATACAACATTCTTTTGAAACGACTGAAGCCTGAACAGCACTACATGGAACACAAAACTTTTTTTTTACATACCCACGACAAATTTTGTACTTTTGAATCATCGAAAAATGAATTAGACGAGTTATAGCGAAATGTAAATTATTTCAAAAGGCTAAAACATCAATTACTTCATACTTTGCTCAGTTACATTCTATCATTCCTGCTGAACTACGTCATTTAATAGCCGTTGACTTGTATGCAGCTGTTACCACTAGTAGGCAAGGTTATTCGTACATTTTTATAGCTATCAAAGCTTAATACGAAATTCGGTTCTTTCACACCGTTGAGGAAAGCAGCTGCCAAAATTGAGGCAGCGACATTTCTTAAGAACTTTTTAGGAGAAGTGGAACATGTTGACATAGTTATCTCTGACAATGGACCTCAGTGTAGATCAAGTTTTTTGATTTGTACATTGAACAACAGGAAGATTAAGCGAATATTTATATTCCGCTACCATGCCTCATTCAATCCAGCTGACAGAATCATGAAGGAAACTGGGAAATTATCAGACTTCACTGTCACAATGAATACAGAGAATGGGGCAAATACATCAACATTTTTAAGGATATGATACATCTTAACCGAACAAATCTACGTTGCTCTCTCCTCATTTAGTGCTCAAAAAACAGACTACCACCAGGTCGGATTAGTTTACGTCATCACGATAGTAGACATTGTACTAGTAACCTCACGCAAGCAACAGAGTAGAGAAGACGACTTCAAAAGAAAAAAGACAGAGACAGAAATTTCCAGGTAGGTGAAAAAGCCTTTGTTCGTTCATATCGAATATTACACAAAGGTAAACACACCATCAGAAAGTTATTTTTTAACTTACAACGCTCCTTATCACATTCGTCGAATTTGTCACCGCAACGCTTTTGAGGTGGGATCATTAAGAACTAAACGCTCTCTTGGTGTACACGAAATTTCCAAAAGCATAAATTTTCACCAATAATACCTGCTTTTACATTTTTTATATTGTCCAAGCCCACTTTTGGAGCAAGACTGCAGACCGCAAGAGTATTTTAATATGGCATTTTGGAACATAAACATATTTAAGACAAATTTTTATTTCAACCTATATATATGCATCTTATCATTTTTCTTATTAGATGAAAGTTTCCTTACTGAGTACATTTTGATTTTTTTTAATGATGCAAAGTGAACACTGTCCTGTATTTCTGCCTCATAAGCATATCTTGATACAATTTACTTACAAATTATATTTCACGCACTATGCGCCATGCAATTTATTTTTGGAGATATAGCAGGGTGAAAAAAAAAGTGAGATGGAGATAAAACACACGATGACACATAAAAAAGTAGTTTCACAGGTACGAGAACAAGCTTGCTTTTTTTTCAGGGAGACAAACGTTTTAGGTACAATTATGTTCATCTGAAAATGAATGATGACGCATTGGAGGAATTTTGATAGTTAATATGACGTGATGTCATCGAGATATGGATTCAGTGACATATTTTCAAGCGATGTATTGATGATGTGTAGGAAGATGCGAATATTTTTAGGGATTTGTGATTTGCTTACTTCGCACACTTCGTAATATTTTTAGATTCAGTAATTTTTTGCGTGAATAAGGGATTCCGTTTGCATCGTGAAAAGAGGTTGTTGAGATAAGGTGGCAGAGAAAATACTGTTTTTTTTCTTTTGCTTATATATAACTGTTTTACAGTTGTTTTTCTCAGCAGGTCAACACCCTCTGTTTCATATGATTTTTCTTTATTCCATGATGTTTAGCAGCAATCTTTGTACAGTACATACTTAGATCTAATACCCTTGTGGCCACAAATTTCCTTATGTTGTGTTCGACAGACTGACGACTGCCTTCGTAACAACGCATTTCTTTCAAAAGGAGCAAGTGGCATGCTGTGCACAAGAAAACGTGCCCTTTTTTCCCTTTTTCCTCCCCAGTAACTGGACGAGCTGGCAAAATTCTGCAGAGAGTAGCATTTCTTAGATACAATTATTGTAAATGTGTTTCGCTGCATGCAAGATTGTTGAAAGCAGAGGAACATTAACTGATGACTGTATAAAGCAGATAGGGATTATGTTAGTTGCTTAGCATTAGGATCTATAAACCTCTGACTAAGCACTGTAGCACTATTGACTGATTCTGTGAGTTTTATGGTCGCCCGAGAATGTCATCAACTCTATATATTTCTTTCACTGCGCTTAAAAAAATAGTTTTATTTAATTGCAGTTCAAAAATACTGTGAAATATGGAACTGTAAACCTGATAGCATAGTTGTGTGATACATTTGGCTTTGGGTTGTCAGCAGAGAATTTAATACACTGATATGGTGTCCTCTGAGTCTGCTCCGAGGCTGCTCACTCGGTGTTAGTGGAATGCAAAAAATATTTATCTTACTCTGAGTCTTCGACAATCATCACTTCAAGAAACGATTCTACAAGATTTTGGTGCTCTACTGTGTATAGTCATGTTATTGTCGAATTCAAGTGCATATATTTTACCGACGACATTACTCTTTAGGTAAGCCGGCCGCGGTGGTCTCGCGGTTCTAGGCGCGCAGTCCGGAACCGTGCGACTGCTACGGTCGCAGATTCAAATCCTGCCTCGGCCATGGATGTGTGTGATGTCCTTAGGTTAGTTAGGTTTAAGTAGTTCTAAGTTCTAGGCGACTGATGACCACAGCTGTTAAGTCCCATAGTGCTCAGAGCCATCTTTAGGTAAAACATTTTAAAAAATTAGTGCAGTGCAAATCTAACATTTGTTTCGCAACTAATTTCTTAGCAAGAAATTTCACAAACAATGTGCAGTGTGATTATCATAGAGCAAGTAATGTTATGAAAACGTACTAGCACTAACTTACAACAAAAAATATATAAAAGACTAACTAGGGGATGTCTATGTCATTAAGACTTTCACATTTGTTAACTCGTATCTCAAGGATACTGATGTTTACGATTTTGTTCTTGCACCTGTGCACAACGATTTATTTCTTTTATGCTAACTATTGTTATTGTATTATTTGTACTTGTTCATAATGATCGTAGTACTTAAAAAAATTGAAGTTTGTTAACGAATTTTGCAGATCAACCGTTTTGAATTACAAATCTTACTCAGCAAAATTCTGGCCGGACAGGCTTGTGTGTTGTGATAGGGGACTGTAGATACCTTCATATGCATTTTAATACTGTTTGCATTTCAAGAACTCTTTAACGCGTTTGTACTGTTTGAAATTATAAGCTCGCAATGTCATCAGAGATGCCTGTCGCCTGGAGGCTTGCTTGGACCATCTTTGCTTTGCAGGATGTACGGGAGATGATGCACACTGTTGATGGTAAGGTGAGGTGAAACCGTAGTTCGCAGCAGTGAGTCATGGGTAGGTAGCCAGGCATAAGCCGAGTGGTGCAGTTGTAGTTATGTTCTGAGAATGTGGAACATGTTGATTTAATGACTAATTACTTGAGATGACGAAAGCGATTGAAAAGCATTTTGAGAAGACTATTTAATTACTATTATTTCGATGAGTAATAGAAGAGGATTTAGTTTAAGGTAACTGATTTCAGATTTGTACTTTATTACTGCTGTTTGTAGTTACGCATTCGTGGTTCTGGCATCCAGAGGCTTTAGTACAGGGTAAGATTAATAGCTATGCATAATTTTCAATTTGAATTTGTGGGGTAGGAATAACTGTTGAATACTTAATGTCATTTTTTCGCGTTGCATTTCTGAAAAGATCTCATTTGATATCAAAGACTACTAACGTTTGTCCACTCATGAACTGTAATTTTTTTGTATATTTATATTTTCCAACCAAAGTAAGAGATTATTTTTCTATATAGAACTTTCATAATCAGAACATTAATTACATTTGATGTAATAGTTTATCTCAAGTCATTGTCAGCAACCAAAGTCGATACCAAAAGACGAGTTATCTTTTTTACTTATTCAGATTTGATATGAACGAAGTAAAATTTGGCTCCTTTTTTTAAAAAAAGAAAAAGACAGAGAGAGAGAGAGAGAGAGAGAGAGAGCGCATCGCACCAGGCGCATCTCTGTAGGCAGTTCTAGCTCAGCAAATGCGACGCGCTTTGAAGACAAGAGTGTGGTGATGTTTCCATTGTGCAACAGGTACGACAAAACTAAAGCGTAAAAAAAGTGGAACATTGAGGTTTTTCAGGGCTAATTTCTCAGTTTAAAAGTTTAATGACTCATAGTGCTGAATTTAGCCAGTATTCTTGACATTATATATTTTCGCAGTCGAATTCTTAATATCAAACTTAAGAATGTTGAATGTTTAGGTATGCGCGCAGATGGTAGTTTGCATTTCCAACAAGCAATCTTTTAATGTGCAACAACAATCTTCTTGATTATATTGAGATAAATTAGACGGCGCCGCCAGGTAATTATTCGGGTGGTAAAGCAGTAAAAAACGCATCTGGGTGACAGACCATACATGGAGTGTATCACACCATAGCCAACCAACCACAAGGGTACACTTCAACATATAGTAACTGGGACACCACCACGTGAATTTCAAACACATCTCTGTAATCAGCCATATCTCTGTAACCAATAAACACTGCAGCACGTTGTACCGCACATTTAATTCGAATCAGTCTATACTACAATCTCTAAATATTTATGGTTTCTCCTGGAACACTGTATATACACGGATCCAGCAAAACTACTTGCAAAACAATGATCCACATTTATGACAAAGATAATAAATAGTTGTTCTTTTGCAACTGGAAACCGATTTTTAAAACGACAAACGTACAAGTGGAGTTACCCAAGGTGAGTTCTACTAGTCTCAGTCTCCGTTATAAATACTTGCACTGCAATTCTGGGATCACAAGTATCCAACTGAAGTATTAGACATACAAGCGGTGAAAATAACTGTCAATACGCTTCAGAAACGGTCGTGTTGTTGTATATTAGGTGCATGGATCCAGGCCAGAAGGGTTACAACATCATACTGATTAAGTGGACTCATAGTCCCAAGTTATTTCTACATTTGACTCTATTTTGTTACCACCAGAAAAAAGACGTACTTTTCCACCAGTGTAGTTCCATATTGTTTCCTTGTCTCCCCCTCCCCCCTCCCCTCTGCCCTCTTCTGAGTACTCCACTTTTTGTCAGGCACTTTGCTTGAATCAATCGACGAAAGAAGGATGTACAAAAATGCTCACGAAAAGACAGGATTGCAGTAAGATAAGACACTTAGCAATGATATTAACAGGAAGTTCACGGAAGCCAAGGCTAAATGACTGCCCTAGAGATGCTAAGAAATAGAAAAAAGAGGAACTCTCTTCGAGAGGACTGATTCAGCGTACAGAAAGGGACAAAGCAGCATTCGATAAAATAAAAAAAAAGGATAGGTGTCATCATTAAGACAGCAAAAGGAATACCACTGGTAAAGGCAGAACAGAGAAAAGATGCATAGAAAATGTACATTGGAGGCCTCTAGAAGGGGGAGGAACTGCTTTGGTGTCAGAAGAAGAAATTGGACTCAAGATGGATGCCATAGTAAATATTGGAAGATCTTTCTACAAGAACTGTGAAGTTGTTACAAGTATACATCTACTGAATATAATTTCAGTTAAATTCAGAGAAGCACCATCTGTTTTTAATAATTTGCACCCAGAAGACATTGCGAGATATCAGTGTTGAGTGATCATAACGAGGGACACGGAGATGCCACACACCTGTTATCAACACCGAACAGTTTTGGAAAAGTGCCTCATTTTGGGTCTCCATTTGACTGACCGAATCGTACATTATTCAGATTTCTGGCACACTGCGATGTAACAGTGGCCTGGCCTTATGTTCGACTACATGGGAACGTACAGGCAGGCATACACATCTGATTACCACTAGGACGATGGCCGAATTCTACACCGCCCACAACGTAATCCCTTCACAACCGTGTCTGCCATCCGAGAACAAACAAACTGTGTCATCCTGCAACATTTTGGCTGCGTTTTAAGGAGGTCTACTTCTGGAAAGCGTGAACTGATGGTGATTGTCTCGCATGGTCTTCAGTGATGAATCACGATTCTGCACTACCTAAGATTACAATTGTCGACAAGTATGGCGGCGACCTGGGGATAGTGTGAAGTGATGGTTGAGCTATTAAGCGTACCCCTGAGATTCTATAAGTCCTCGCTCGGGTGATCTACAGGGAAAGGAAACTCTCCGTAAAATCATGCAGATTTTATTGAAGAGACAATGCTGCACAAATGAAAAAGTCGTATTGAATCATAATTATTAGGGTTAGCCCAGTCAAATTACACATCGATACCTTAAAAAGAGGAGGAGTCTTCTATACAAAAGAAACAACTAGTTAATGTAACAATCAAGTTTATTTCCAAAAAACAAAGACATACGGATTACCCAACGAGATAAACAAATGAACATTTAATAACTGTGGAATATAACCTTGGACTATATGGGTGAACACGATAAAAGCATAATTATGAGAATAATTCCTGGATATGCCCAATGACTGCCAGAATGGTTCATGGATTGAAGAAAAAAACAATAAAAATAAGTATAAACGCCAGTAATACGGCCAAAGCGCTTGATAGAAGTAAACACCTGGCTGAAAAACATTAGAACTGTGCAGTTAGCCACTGATGAAAGTTAGCAAACATTGCACCTCTACCGAACTGATGACTGCAATGGCGGCCCATTCTACTACACACGTACAAAAGGGAAGATGGTGGCGGCAGTAACAGCTGGAGATTCCTAGTCCAGCTCACCCTTTGTGGTCAGTACTGAACTGAAGTCATTCTACTATATAACAGCAACTCTCATCTGGTAACAAGTCTTTACTCTTCGTTCATTGGTCTGCGAGTACTTTTATTCTTCGCTTCCCCTGCGGCAAGTGTCCTCTGTGTTAACTTTCAGAAATTAGGCTGTTTCAGTCAGAGTAGGAAATTCGTAGAGCAGTAGCAGCAGTCATTGCGAGTTTCGCCCGGTAATCATTTTGTAAATAAGTTAAACAAAATGATGCTCCTGCGGATTTCGCTATTATTAACAATGGTTCAATGGCAGGAGGAGGAAGCCAGAAAACCTCTCCACTCTATGTCAAAATTATGAAGCTGACAGGAGAAAGGCTTGCTTGTAGACACAAGCGAAAAAGTGCGTGCTTTACAGGAAGAATTACTATGAATTAATTCCAAACGAACGTTCTCCAGTGGTGTGTCTCGCAAGGCAAAAGATTGTTATCCGACTGTAACGTTCCTGGAAGGCTGCACCTGGCTTAGATTTTTATCTTTTCTAAAAGGATTATCCCAGTGTTACGTTTTGTTTTTGCAGATAGCTGGTCCTCTGGACTGCCCAGAGTGTGGGGGTGGGTGAAGCGAATTCTGCTTTGGACTACCTGCGCTGAATGTCAGCCTTCAGCACTGAATACTTTTATGGCCTCGCCTTGCCCTTCTAAGTGTACTTCTACGTCGCCCCTTCCAGATGATAAGTTTCAGGTCTGTAGAGAATAACAAAGGTCTCACCGTAATTAAAGGAGGAAAGAGAAGAAAGAATAAGCTGGGCAGCCACTGGTAGACCTGAATTGTGTCTGTGGTTATGATGAAGAGATCGACTTCACTGGCCAAGTGGATGAGTATTTAAAATCACGATGTATGTTGCGTGACAGTTTTAGGTAACTGCCACATAACAATAGATAACAGTGAGTCATATTCTTCCAATATTCTGGAGAGGCTGAAACGTAACAGTCCATTGAAGCCGATTTCAAAAACACTCATGTTTCGACCATAAACAGTAATTTCTGACTTATGGGTCTAGGTAAACATGTACTTGTGGAATGGATACAAAGAAACCAGTTACTATATTATAATTGTATTGAAGGGTGTAGGTCCTGTAGTTGGTAGGAACATTCCCCGAACCATGAACCTTTTTAATTAATAAAAATAGTAAGAGGATTGTTAACATATCTGACCATTTATACACGGTTAAATTATTATAAACTTGAAAATTCAATTTTGTATTTATTCTATAAGAGCTATTGTAGTTGCTGAAATGTGTCATTGGTTTTCAGTTGAGAGCTTCAATTGTAATTTTGTTAAAGATCCCTTTTTTAACAGTACCGACGATGAGGATAGTTCGGAATCATATATATATAGGGGCAGCCATGTTAGCAGATGAGGTCATTACATGAGATGAGTTTGTGCACGTAACGTGTACGTCTTTTTTGAGTAAAAATAAAGTTATCTGAAACAAAACAAAAATGTAAGTACTGCTTATTTTGACTTAACAGTGAAGTACAGTAGACAACATGCACCACGGGACGACTTCCAGCGGTGGATCAAGACATTGAGAAGGAGTACAACCTGTTATAATTTATTAAAATATAAATTAATAGTAGCTTTTTCATGATAGAAACTTTTCAAGGCGCAGCTGTGCTACCCATAACAGCACAGTATGGGAAGCCACCAGGTATGACTTCATGTCATAGCTGATAGTGATTGAGGAAACTCTGACGGGAAAAGAGTACGTCACACACCCTGCGTCCTCATATGTCACCTCTCACGTAACGTTATTGTGGTGCCACTTTCCAACAGGACAACGTTGTCTACATGTGGCATGTGTCTCTACAAACTGCCTGTGTGATTCTGAGGTACGTCCGTGGTCAGTAAGTTAGTAAGATCTGTCCTCGACAGAACATGTGTTGAAACAGCTCAGAAGCACAAGTCTGCCCCCGTGCCGGTGTCCATGACATCAAGGTCCAGTTACAACAGTTGTGGGTCATCTTGCCTCAAGAAAAAAAACAACGTCTTTATGACACTCACTCCAGGCAATCTGCTGAGTGCATATAGGACAGAGGGGTGTAAAGCCATGCTGATAAGTAGGCTCAAACTTCCAAGTTCTCTGTAAAGTGGTCGCGAGAATGTAACCACTGAAATCAGACCACCTGTTCTCTAAATCAGACGTATTTCATTTTGTTTCGTCCTCCTCTTCTTTTCTCAGGCAATTTACACCAAACCACTTCTCAGATTGACCACCAACAACACAGCAACAAAATGGACATTGTCGATACACACCACTATCGTGTCAACAACGTTGAACGAGGGTAATCTAGCGTTGCAGAAAAGTCTATTAATATTATCGTGACCTGGGCAGTTAGAGGAGTAACTTTATTTTTCAAGACGGTTATTAAGTCTTTCAGACTACCTCTCTTATGCACATGTCGCTCTATACTCTTTTTTGCAAGAGAGCGTCACTTTTGATGTAATTTCTAGACACCGTTTTGATTCAGCCGTACTTTGTAGTGTAATCCTTTTGGTGATTTGTGCACGAAATATGCCGTTATATATTGACATTTTTAGCTGCTGAACAGCAGTTGACTAATATCGAGATTTTAGGGTAGTGGCACGATTCAAGTATTCCACCGGTGTGCAAGTGGTAATAATGGCATAGGTCAGCTTTGACGTCGTCTGTATTGGACAGCCCGTTGCATCGATGCTGTGACCTCTGGAATGGATGTACATAAATGTATAGAAGGGAATTACAAGCGCGCCGCTTGGCTGCCGGATTACCTGGACACGAGAGCGCTCGCGCTGTGTTTCGTGATGGGTGTGTGGGCGGCGCGGCGGCGGCGGCGGCTGTGCCGGCAGGG
Source organism: Schistocerca gregaria (assembly GCF_023897955.1). NCBI lineage: Eukaryota > Metazoa > Arthropoda > Insecta > Orthoptera > Acrididae > Schistocerca > Schistocerca gregaria. Next base: position 528,676,634 of record NC_064922.1, on the reverse strand, counting down.
CCGCTGCGCCACCGCCCACGCGCACGCCGGCCTGCCACACCTGTTGCTGCCAGCAGCAGCAGCCGCCGCCACCGCGCGCGTGCGACGCACAGAACACGCGACTGCGGACCTGCGGCAGAGACAAAGGCCACCCGTGCGCTCACCTGGGACACTTTATCTGTGCGTTTAGGTCCGGGTAAGGCTCTACAAATAGGGTAAACGATAGAAATTACACTGCTGGCGCGTTAGAATTACAACACTGGGACGGAATACAGAGGAGTCCAAAGAAACATATCCAATGTTTAAAAATCCATAAGTGGCAAACTAAATGGCGGAGTTATCTGATCTTTGGTAGTGTAATAATTTGTAGTTCCGGCAATCGCGAGGTGGTCTAGCGGTTCTAGGCGCTCAGTCAGGAACCGCGCGACTGCTGCGGTCGCAGGTTCGAATCCTGCCTCGGACATGGATGTGTGTGATGTCCTTAGGTTAGTTAGGTTTAAGTAATTCTAAGTTCTGGGCGACTGATGACCACAGATGTTAAGTCCCATAGTGTTCAGAGCCATTTTTGAACCGGCAATCGTCACACAAGCGTTGTATTGCGTGGTTTTGTTTTTTCAGATGACAGTCGCCATATAGTCAGTGTTTTGTTCTTAGTTGCACCTAGATACTCGAGTAAACATGGCTGGGTCAAGGCTTACATTCGATGAAAGGAAGTCAGTTTTGAAGTGGTATTTTAAGTGCGAAAACATTAATGAGGTTCAACGGTAATGGCGAAATGAATATCAAACAGAGCCACTGACACGTTTAACAATTCGTCGCATTCGAGACCAACTTGAAGCCGAATGCCGTGTACACAAACAACGGTCTGGACGACCTGTAACAGTAACAAGTCCAGCTTACTCCCGTCTTGTGTTACAACAATTCACTCGCTCGCCACAGAAGTATGTGCGACAGTGTGCCCGTGAAATGGGAGAAAATCGCTCAAGTGTTCGGAGAATTTCGAAGAGAGCAAAGTGGAAGCTACATCCCACGATTGCTACACGCAGTGAACGAGGACGACCCAGATCGTAGAATGGAGTACTGCGAGTGGTTTACTAACATGGTGCGCAACGATGAAGAGTTTGCAGAGATGATTGTGTGGCCTGATGAGACACAGTTCAAACCCAATGGTACAGTAAATCGCTACATTTGCATCTACTGGGTCGCCGGAAATCCGGACGTCCATCTAGACAAAGCCGTGAATTTCCCAGGAGTAAATGTGTGTTGTGGGTTGTCTTACCGGGGCTTGATTCGGCCATTCTTCTTTGACGGCACAGTTACAGGCGAGGTGTACCTTCAGAAGCTTCAGGCATACATTTTACCTGCTATCCGAGACTGGTATGGAGACGGAAGAGTTTACTTTCAACACGATGCCCCAGCCCACTACCAAAATCGTGTTAGGGCGCATCTCGTCGAAAATCTGCCAGGAAGATGGATAGGCCGTAGAGGTGCTGTGGAGCATCCACCACGTTCCCCAGACGTAACTCGTCTGGACTTTTACCTGTGGGGAACACTAAAGGACGTCGTTTATCGACAAAAGCCACGCACATTGGATGAACTTCGAGACTCCATCGTACATTCATGTGCAAATATCCAACTGAACACGTTGCAGTCAGTAGTTCGTGCTGCAGTTCGGTGGCATCGTTTGTGTGTGGATGTTAATGGTGACTATTTCGAACACCTACAATGATATCTTTAAGTTGGACTTTAAGCTACACTTTCACCAAAAATGAGACAATTCCGTCATTTAGTTTGCAAATTATGGACTTTTAAAAAGTGAATACATTTTTTGGACACTCTGTAGTACTAAATGTGCATACGCACTATAGAACGGGCATGGTCAACCTAATCATGGAGTATAGATTTCTTCTCCGATGCGGAGAACACGAATTCTGTGTCCATCTCATGCAGCTCAAGTCGCGTGATCTCGGAAGGAAGCATTTTAGCCTGTATAGAGCATAATTTGAGTGTTATTATTTCGCTGTTAGAGATAGATCACGTTCAGAAGTACCGTGAAACCTCGTGTACTTCATTTATAGACATATTAACAATCTCATACCTGAAACTGAAGTTAGCTTGAGTATGTAAGGAGCAAGACTGGCGTACCTTTTCGCCACTGTGACACAGTTCAGATTCCACTTTCTGTAAGCCTTTTTCGGTAATGGGAAGATTTGACACCCAACAATACTTGTACACGTTTCTGTTCCCCTGATTCATTCTGCTATATCTATGTTCTAATTAATGAAGCTATATACAGAGTGGTCCATTGACAGTGACCGGGCCAAATACCTCACGAAATAAGCATCAAACGAAAAAACTACAAAGAACGAAACTCGTCTAACTTGAAGAGGGAAATCAGATGGTGCGACGGTTGGCCTGCTAGATGGCGCTGCCATACGTCAAACGGATACCAACAGCGTTTTTTTTAATAGGAACCCCCATTTTTTATTACATATTCGTGTAGTACGATCAATGGACCACCCTATAGAGTGTCACGAAAAAACACCCCATTTGGAATTATGAAATTGTTAAACTAAATAAGCATTTACATCACTATTTACACCTCTATTTACACCATTCATTTTAATTTTTCTCTATTCACTCTTCTGATTTTTACAGAGAAGTAAAATGTCCAAAACAACTTTTGCCAGCTCATCAGAAAAGTAAAACCATAAACTATGCACCAACAAAATGAATAATACAAGATCAAACATCGAATTTTGAAGCAATAGAAGACGTGATAGCCAACTATACGTTTTGTATCGCACTTATTCATATTGTCGAATCTGTTTCAATGAATTACAATGACACTGTATAGAGAGCCGAAATGACACAAAAAAAGCTGTGAAGAGATAACTTCGTTTGTACCTCAGGGAAGCATGATGGATCCATTGTTACTCATGTTATGTATTAGTAACCTGTCGGACAATATAAATAGTAACCTCAGCCTATTTACAGATGATGCAGTTGCCTATAATGAAGTACAGTCTGAAAAACTACACAAATATTCAATGAAATCTTTGATAAGATTTCAAACTAGTGCAAGGATTGGCAACTTGCTTTAAATGTTCAGAAACGTAAAATTGTGTACTTCACAAAACGAAAAAATACAATCATATAGGCTAAGTCGCGGGTAAGGTAGGTAGCAGACTTGCTTTACTTAGTAGAATGCTTCGGAAATGCAGTCAGTCTGAAAAAGAGTTTGCTTATAAATAACTCGCGTGACCAATCCTAGAATATTGCACAAGTGTGTGGCACCATACATTATAGGAATCACAGGAGTATTCAACATATACACAGAAGGGCAGCACGAATGATCACAGGTTTGTTTGATTTGAGGGAGAGTGTTACAGAGATACTGAAGAAATTGAAGCTAGGCGTAAGCTATCACGAGAAAGCCTACTGGCAAAATGTCAGGAATCCACTTTAAATGATGACTCTAGGAATATAGTACAACCCCCTACATATCACCACCACAGTGATCGTGAGTAGAAGATTAGATTAATTACACCACCTTAGGCATTCAGTCACTATTTCGCACTCTATACGTATATGGAACGGAATGGGCTTAATGACGGGTACAATGGAACATACCCTCTTCCATGCACTTCACAAATGTTTGCAGAGTTTGTAGATGTACATGTAGGAACTGCGCCGTGTGTGCACTCTATGGCGTCTCAAATTCCTAAAATATTTTATTGGATATTCGAGCTGTCATTTTCGGAACAAGGACATATTCTCGTCTACGCTGATATGTGCAGCAAAAGGAGTCTATCCAACATTACGAAACGTGATTCGGTACACAGAGCGTATCATAAAAAGAGCGCTGTGCTGTAGGTGTGTGATATGTCTGCTGTTTTTCTTTGACTTTACTGTATTTCTACTGCCAAGACCGTCTGAGGTCGCTCGTTTTATATTTACATACGTCACATCCACCGTCCAGAAATGCGTAGCAGGAATTTTAGCCTAGAAGAAAAGGCTTGGCCCGATAAAAGATGTGAAACGATGATTGAGAATAGCTTAGTAAGTCAACGGATAACGCGAATGTTCATCTGCCAGGCTTGTAAAGGCTTATGAAAGTGGCCTCATAATAGTGCAGTAGTCACTCCGTTCTCTGCGCTCGCTGGTGATACACCGCGTCTTGTACTCGTCCACCGCGAAAGTGTTTTAAATAAAATTAACTTTGCAACTGAAGCGGTATATTGAAGCTCTGCTATAATGTCCCTTTGGGATGTTCCTCTGACAGAGTTGTTCATACTTTTGCCTTTAAAAATAGTACCTTGGTATTTTTTTCGAAGAAGATATGTTGGGGATAGAAAATAATTAGAAAATGGTTCGAATTTCTCTGAGCACTATGGGACTTAACAGCTGAGGTCATCAGTCCCCCAGAACTTAGAACTACTTAAACCTAACTAACGTAAGGACATCACACACATCCATCCCCGAGGCAGGATTCGAACCTGTGACCGTAGAGGTCGCGCGGTTCAAGACTGAAGCGCCTAAAACCGCTCGGCCACTCCGGCCGGCAAAATAATTAGAATTACATATCATATAAACTTGCTGCTCTTAATCTTGAGCTGATTTATTGGTCCAACAGATGTTGTTGTTGTTGTGGTCTTCAGTCCTGAGACTGGTTTGATGCAGCTCTCCGTGCTACTCTATCTTGTGCAAGCTTCTTCATCTCCCAGTACCTACTGCAACCTACATCCTTCGGAATCTGCTTAGTGTAGTCATCTCTTGGTCTCCCTCTACGATTTTTGCCCTCCAATGCTAAATTTGTGATCCTTTGATGTCTCAGAACATGTCTTACAAACCGGTCCCTTTTTCTCCTCAAGTTGTGCCACAAACTTCTCTTCTCTCCATTCCCATTCAATACTTCATTAGTTACGTGATCTACCCATCTAATCTTCAGCATTTTCTGTAGCACCACATTTCGAAAGCTTCTATTCTCTTCTTGTCCAAACTAGTTATCGTCCATGTTTCACTTCCATACATGGCTACACTCCATACAAATACTTTCAGAAATGAATTCCTGACTCTTAAATCTATACTCGACGTTAATAAATTTCTCTTTTTCAGAAACGCTTTCCTTGCCATTGCCAGTCTACATTTTATACCCTCTCTACTTCGACCATCATCAGGTATTTTGCTCCCGAAATAGCAAAACTCCTTTACTACTTTAATTGTCTCACTTCCTAATCCAATTCCCTCAGCATCACCCGACTTTATTCGACTACATTCCATTATCCTCGTTTTGCTTTTGTTGATGTTCATCTTATATCCTCCTTTCAAGACTCTATCCATTCCGTTCAACTGTTCTCCCAAGTCCTTTGCTGTCTCTGACAGAATTACGATGTCATCGGCGAACCTCAACATTTTTATTTCTTCTCCATGGATTTTAATACCTACTCCGAATTTTTTTTTGTTTCCTTCACTGCTTGCTCAATATACAGATTGAATAATATCGGGGAGAGACTGCAACACTCTCTCACTCCCATCCCAACCACTGCTTCCCTTTCATGTCCCTCGACTCTTATAACCACCATCTGGTTTCTGTACAAATTGTAAATAGCCTTTCGCTCCCTGTATTTTACCCCTGCTACCTTCAGAATTTGAAAGAGAGTATTCCACTCAACATTGTGAAAAGCTTTCTCTAAGTCTACAAATGCTAGAAACGTAGGTTTGCCCTTCCTTAATCTAGCTTCTAAGATAAGTCGTAGGGACAGTATAGCCTCACGTGTTCCAACATTTCTACGGAATCCAAACTGATCTTCCCAGAGGTCGGCTTCTACTAGATTTTCCATTCGTCTGTGAAGAATTCGCCTTATTATTTTGCAGCTGTGACTTATTAAACTGATAGTTCGGTAAGTTTCACATCTGTCAACACCTGCTTTCTTTGGGATTGGAATTATTATATTCTTCTTGAAGTCTGAGGGTATTTCGCCTGTTTCATACATCTTGCTCACCAGATGGTAGAGTTTTGTCAGGACTGGCTCTCCTAAGGCCGTCACTAGTTCCAATGGAATGTTGTCTACTCCGGGGCCTTGTTTCGACTCAGGTCTTTCAGTGCTCTGTCAAACTCTTCACGCAGTATCGTATCTCCCATTTCATCTTCATCTACATCCTCTTCCATTTCCATAATATTGTCCTCAAGTACATCGCCCTTGTATAGACAGTCTATATACTCCTTCCACCTTTCTGCTTTCCCTTCTTTGCTTAGAACTGGGTTTCCATCTGAGCTCTTGATGTTCATACAAGTGGTTGTCTTATCTCCAAAGGTCTCCTTAATTTTCCTGTAGGCAGTATCTATCTTACCCCTAGTGAGATAAGCCTCTACATCCTTACATTTGTGCTCTAGCCATCCCTGTTTAGCCATTTTGCACTTCCTGTCGATCTCATTTTTGAGACGTCTGTATTCGTTTTTGCCTGCTTCATGTACTGCATTTTTATATTTTCTCCTTTATCAATTAAATTCAATATTTCTTCTGTTACCCGAGGATTTCTACTAGCCTTCATCTTTTTACCTACTTGATCCTCTGCTGCCTTCACTACTTCATCCCTCAAAGCTACACATTCTTCAACTACCGTATTTCTTTCCCCCATTCCAGTCAATTGCTCCCTTATGCTCTCCTTGAAACTCTGTACAACCTCTGGTTCTTTTAGTTTATCCAGGTCCCATCTCCTTAAATTCCCACCTTTTTTTAGTTTCTTTAGTTTTAATCTACAGGTCAAAACCAATAGATTGTGGTCAGAGTCCACATCTGCCGCTGGAAATGTCTTACAATTTAAAACCTGGTTCCTAAATCTTTGTCTTACCATTATATAATCTATCTGAAACCTGTCAGTACCTCCAGGCTTCTTCCATGTGGACAGTCTTCTTTTATGGTTCTTGAACCAAGTGTTACCTATGATTAAGTTGTGCTCTGTGCAAAATTCTACCAGGCAGCTTCCTCTTTCATTTCTTTGCCCCAGTCCATATTCACCTACAACTTTCCCTTCTCTAACTTTTCCTGCTACCGAATTCCAGTCACCCATGACTATGAAATCTTCGTCATCCTTCACTATCTGCATAATTTCTTTTATTTGATCATACTTTTCTTCAATTTCCTCGTCATCTGCAGAGCTAGTTGGCATATAATCCTGTACTACTGTAGTTGGTGTGGGCTTCGTATCTATCTTGGCCACAATAATGCGTTGACTATGCTGTTTGTAGTAGCTTACCCGCATTCCTATTTTCCTATTCATTATTAAACCTACTCCTGCATTACCCCTATTTGATTTTGTGTTTATAACCCTGTAGTCACCTGACCAAAAGTCTTGTTCCTCCTGCCACCGATCTTCACTAATTCCAACTATATCTAACTTTAACGTATCCATTTCCCTTTTTAAATTTTCGAAGCTACCTGCCCGATTAAGGGATCTGACATTCCACGCTCCGATCCGTAGAACACCAGTTTTCTTTCTCCTGATAACGACATCCTCTTGAGTAGTCCCCGCCCGGAGATCCGAATGGGGGGCTATTTTACCTCCGGAATATTTTACCCAAGAGGACGCCATCATCATTTAATCGTACAGTAAAGCTGCATGCCCTCGGGAAAGATTACGGCCGTAGTTTCCCCTTGCTTTCAGCCGTTCGCAGAACCAGCACAGCAAGGCCGTTTTGGTTATTGTTACAAGGCCAGATCAGTCAATCATCCAGACTGTTGCCCCTGCAACTACTGAAAAGGCTGCTGCCCCTCTTCAGGAACCACACGTTTGTCTGGCCTCTCAACAGATACCCCTCCGTTGTGGTTGCACCTACGGTACGGCTATCTGTATCGCTTAGGCACGCAAGCCTCCCCACCAACGGCAAGGTCCATGGTTCATGGGGGGAGGGGTCCAACAGATAACGCTTCTTATACTACAGGTTTGCCAGCTGCTATGGCCGAGCGGTTCTAGGCGCTTCAGTCTGGAACCGCGCGGCCGCTACGGTCGCAGGTTCGAATCCTGCCTGGGGCATGGATGTGTGTGATTATCCTTAGGTTAGTTAGGTTTAAATAGTTCTACGTTCTAGGGGACTAATGACCTCAGATATTAAGTCCCATAGTGCTCTGTGCCATGTGAACCATACTACGGGTTTAGAATCCCTCAGTCAATTATTTAACTCGCAAGAAATATTAAGAACAATAGTGAACTTTTAAGACGAATTGAAACTGGAAAACTTCGATTCGTATAACCTTGCGCAGTGCTGGTCCCGGTTGGGAAAGCGATAATTATGCACAGACTCCAAAATCAAACATTCTTTTCCTTGGACACCCATCTGTAGATGTCCACAAAATTACTGAACATTACCCTGAACGAGATGCTAGGACATGGACGCTGACGGCGAGATCTGAGAGTGCTTACACTCCAGTATACCACATTTGTAAACCTGATTTCGACAGCGACCAAAGAGAAGAAAATGTGCGCAAATATTCTTCTAACACGAACTTTCCACTGATGTACTGCAGTCACAAAATTCTGGTAATGATTTATTCAACCTTCAAGAACAATGGACTACTAAGTAACAGCAATGTGTTCGGTTTGTGCATCGAGGTTAAAGTATGGCTCATAAAGAAAACTATCTGAGAACAACACAATTTCACACCCTACTTGTATTAAGCTTATACCGTAGTGAAAGAACGGTAAAGACCCACGTGGTCGCCTGACAGTCACATTAGCAGGAAATAATTCACATAGGAAACTACTCAAAAATACGAAACTTCACACGTATTTTCACTCGAAACATATCATAACGTACTCGAACCTGCAGTAACTAACGTAATCCCTACCAAGTATTCAATTTGGCACTTAAACTTCGAGGAGGCTACATGACGGCCGCGGACCTTTGTCCGGAAATGAAGCGAGCTCTTACTAGAACCATGCCCACCATACCTGCCCAACTGGAAAAACAGCCACGACGCCCTCACTGTCGTAGCCTTCAGACCAGGCTTAGGATACGGGAACAGGTACCAACTGCCCTCTACTACGTATGCAAAAGCGGTGTTTCGTCGACACCATCAGGATACCTTCTTTGGTCCCAGCATTGTCTACCAAGATGTTGGCAATAATAAACCAGACCACACCAGCTAGTACCAAACAAGCTGACTACACTGGGTCGGCCGCAGTGGCCGAACGTTTCTAGGCGCTTCAGTCTGGAACCGCGTGACCTCTGCGGTCGCTGGTTCGAATCCTGCCTCGGGCATGGATGTGTATCCTTAGGTTAGTTAGGTTTAAGTAGTTCTAAGTTCTAGGGGAGTGATGACCTCAGATGTTAAATCCCATGGTGCTCAGAGCCATTTAAACCATTTTTTGATTGCACTCTGGCAAATTATGAAATGCTCCCTTTGGCTTGTTGTCTCATTCGAACAGGGTGGACGGAAGGAAGTGGGAACATGAAAGGACAGAACACAAATACGTGAAGACATGCTCATTCACTTTGCACAGGTTCTGTTTCGTACTGCCAGAGTACAGAAGCAAGAGATAAACAAAGTCAGCATGCTAATGCTGTAGTCACACTTAACATTAATGAAAGAGTTTCAACACAAATGTTTCATCATCACAGTATCCCTAAGAAAACCATGCTCCAAGATATGTTGATCAAGCACTGTGGTCTATAAGACGAAATCACAGGCCATGTGTTATTGGTCTTTTTCCACAATTTATTGTCGGACCTTCACCGCTGAGAAGAAATTTTTAAGTTCTGTCTCCTAGTAGTCGCAAGTCTGATGCCATAATCGGCAAGCTAATTTGTTCATTAAACTTTATTGTGGACCTGTACCGAGGGCCTTCCGAAAGTCAACGAACATGGCATCAAAATGGTTGCCTCCGTCAAAGGCGTTCTGGAACAGAGCGAGCATGTTTCACGACATTTCCCATCCATACTGGTTCTTAAAGAGGAAATGTTCATTGACCAATAACATTACAATGCGCCAACAAAGAATAAGTTGCACAATACTACAACAAATTGATGTCAACGATACAGGCATATAATTAAGTATATCAGTTCGGAAACTCTTCTTGAAAACTGTAATGACCTGAGCGTTTTTCCCATCGCTTTATGGCCATCCTTGTTCCACCGACCTTTTAAAAACCACTGCTAGAAGCGGAGCAAGCTCTTTCCCATAGCGTCTGTGCATTCTCAAATGTGCCCCATCCGGGCCAGGTGCCTTTTCACTATTAAGTGTAGAAAAAGTAGGCAACCAATCATGCGCAAATTGTAAGATCTATTAAAACGCTTTTACCATGGTTTCAACGTTTATGAAAACGTTTTCTTCGAATGGAAGTACAGACAATTGGATTACACGTTGCGTCAGTCAGATACAAAATTTCAAGTCTATAATAAATTAAAACACGCACAGTGCGGTTGTTGAAAATCGGAAATTTGTGGAAGGTCTTATAGGACCAAACTGCTGAGGTCGCGTACTTTCCTTTGACGTTAGTTCATTTTCAGTCATTTTAGTGCTGTTCACTTTAGTGTCCCATTCATTACTTGTTTTTCCCCGCATTTTTCTAGGCCTGGCTCACGCAGCAGTCATGCTTTATTTCTTCATTGATTGACCTCGATGTCGACGTACCGCGTTGCTACATGGGCTGAAAAATTGGTTTCCTAATTTCTACTCTGACTACTGGAAATAATGTAGCTGACAGGTGCAAATATGCGTTTCAAAGTTGTTTACTTTTACTGTTCAGAACCCCCGCCCCACAACATTATACAGTTATGTGACCAGTGCACTATTCTTTAATTTTCGATAAGCCTCATTAAAACACTCCTGGAAATGGAAAAAAGAACACATTGATACCAGTGTGTCAGACCCACCATACTTGCTCCGGACTGTACAAGCAATGATCACACGCACGGCACAGCGGACACACCAGGAACCGCGGTGTTGGCCGTCGAATGGCGCTAGCTGCGCAGCATTTGTGCACCGCCGCCGTCAGTGTCAGCCAGTTTGCCGTGGCATACGGAGCTCCATCGCAGTCTTTAACACTGGTAGCATGCCGCGACAGCGTGGACGTGAACCGTATGTGCAGTTGACGGACTTTGAGCGAGGGCGTACAGTGGGCATGCGGGAGGCCGGGTGGAAGTACCGCCGAATTGCTCAACACGTGGGGCGTGAGGTCTCCACAGTACATCGATGTTGTCGCCAGTGGTCGGCGGAAGGTGCACTTGCCCGTCGACCTGGGACCGGACCGCAGCGACGCACGGATGCACGCCAAGACTGTAGGATCCTACGCAGTGCCGTAGGGGACCGCACCGCCACTTCCCAGCAAATTAGGGACACTGTTGCTCCTGGGGTATCGGCGAGGACCATTCGCAACCGTCTCCATGAAGCTGGGCTACGGTCCCGCACACCGTTAGGCCGTCTTCCGCTCACGCCCCAACATCGTGCAGCCCGCCTCCAGTGGTGTCGCGACAGGCGTGAATGGAGGGACGAATGGAGACGTGTCGTCTTCAGCGATGAGAGTCGCTTCTGCCTTGGTGCCAATGATGGTCGTATGCGTGTTTGGCGCCATGCAGGTGAGCGCCACAATCAGGACTGCATACGACCGAGGCACACAGGGCCAACACCCGGCATCATGGTGTGGGGAGCGATCTCCTACACTGGCCGTACACCTCTGGTGATCGTCGAGGGGACACTGAATAGTGCGCGGTACATCCAAACCGTCATCGAACCCATCGTTCTACCATTCCTAGACCGGCAAGGGAACTTGCTGTTCCAACAGGACAATGCACGTCCGCATGTATCCCGTGCCACCCAACGTGCTCTAGAAGGCGTGAGTCAACTACCCTGGCCAGCAAGATCTCCGGATCTGTCCCCCATTGAGCATGTTTGGGACTGGATGAAGCGTCGTCTCACGCGGTCTGCACGTCCAGCACGAACGCTGGTCCAACTGAGGCGCCAGGTGGAAATGGCATGGCAAGCCGTTCCACAGGACTAGATCCAGCATCTCTACGATCGTCTCCATGGGAGAATAGCAGCCTGCATTGCTGCGAAAGGTGGATATACACTGTACTAGTGCCGACATTGTGCATGCTCTGTTGCCTGTGTCTATGTGCCTGTGGTTCTGTCAGTGTGAGCATGTGATGTATCTGACCCCAGGAATGTGCCAATAAAGTTTCCCCTTCCTGGGACAATGAATTCACGGTGTTATTATTTCAATTTCCAGGAGTGTAGTTTGCAGGCGAACATCCATATACTGCTACAATAGTTTTCTGTTGAAGATCTATGAGCAGTAAAATGCTAACCACACAGTTCTCAGTTCTTGAAGAATAATGAGGTACATATGGAATAGACATTGTCATTGCTTAAACACACTGCTTAATTGTGTTGTACTTATTTCACAGTTAAGATGATGCAGTGTTGTAGTTCTAACCAACACAGGATTCTTGTCTGAAACTCGGCCATGGACTGACTGTCTCGGGACCAAAAATCGGGCCCTTACGTATCCTTACAATAATAGGTGCTGAAACTAAATATCGTTTGTAGTTAAATTTACAGAAATTAGAATTAAAACTTAACTCATTAAATTAACTGAATACATAAAAACATTGGTTACTTTTAACAGTTTCTTCTACTACAAGGCTTAAGCCGAATTCTTTGTTTAAATAATGAAATTAACTTATATAGTCATGCAAACAATACACTTGACCAAACTGTTAATTACTATGGAATTAATTAAGGGCTGGCTTTGCTAACATGTTTTCGAATAGAGATAAATAGATCCTTTCAGAATACCTTTATTTGTTCCTCCAAATGTTTATAATTATTATAGAATTTATATTTGCTCATAAGTCAACAATAGAATTTAAGTTACGAAACAATTACTAATTTCACTCTATAACAAAAGATACTAACTAGGCATACTCAAAATAAATTAGAAAATCAATTACTCACTTAAAACTAAACACAAAATTAGATCTGGTGTTATATTTTTTAAAACTATGGGCCAACCTTCCTCTTTCATGAAAATGCACACTATACTCACGTAAGTTAATGGTAATTAGTCAAGGAAAAAATAAATTTTAAGGAGGAAGATGGTAAATCAAGAGAGGAAGTAAAAATATCCCAGCTTGCTTCGTCACAGGTGTACTCAATTTTATCAAGACTGCCCACCATTATGGTTGGTCTCGTAATGTGGATAACATCTGGAGTTTTGTGACTCCGTAATTGTCCATCTACTTCATGAAAAGATAACCGTAATTAGTACTTGTCATTGTTTTTCGTTGAATGCCATCACTATCTATGGTTCTGTATTTCTACCATTCCATAAAATTTCACAAAGTCATTCGTATTCTTAGCAGATAAAACTGAAGATGCATCTATACTGATGTGAAACTGGCAGTTGCGAATATAGCACTTTCAAACTGCTATACGGGTTTTTAGAATCCCCTCATCATTCTCGACTTTTTTTAAATTGTTATAATTTTTGTGATAAGTTGAGCTGTTATTGAGTGTTGACTGTTTTCTATTTTTACAGTTTCTTTGAGCTGTGGTTGCCCTCCACAGAAACTTGTTTCTAGTCTGGTTCTGGGTACCTCGGAGGTCGTCTGAGACGGGCTCGGACTTTTGCTTTCTCGTTTTTGCTGTGGACGACTGATTCTCTATGTAATGTTGCTTTCTGATAGTCATCCTCATGCTAAGATTGACAAAAGTGCGGCTAGCATTTTGGGTGCTTGGAACAATACCTGCGTGCAGCATTTTCAGGTCTTTCATGTGCTATGACTTGTGGCGCTTCCCACACCCGGGTTCCAGCTTTCGATTCCTTGCGGGGTCAGAGATTTTCTCTGCCTCTTGATGACTGGGTGTTGTGTAATGTCCTTAGGTTAGTTAGGTTTAAGTAGTTCTAAGTTATATGGTAAATCCCATAGTGCTCAGAGCCGAGTATCTTGTGGCACCCAAACGGCTATTCAAGCTCCTGAGTAGAATCAGTGAGAGTGATGACGTACAAACTATCAGACCTTCAATAACAAGAAGTAGGAAGGACAGTAGGCAAGAAGGAACATTAAGATTGGCAGAGTTACAACAAAGTGCTCGCATAAGAACAGGTGTGAGGCAGGGATACAGTCTTTAGTACCTACTGTGCAATCTGTACAGCGAAGAAATAACGACGGAAAAGAAAAAAAAAAGTTCAAGAGTTGAAGTAAAATTCAGGATGAAGGGGTATCAATGATAAGTTTCGGTGATGACCTTGCTATCCACAGTGAAAGCGAAGAAGAATTACAGGAAATGTCGAATGGAATGAACAGTGTAATGAGTACAGAATATGGCCCTAGAGTAAGCCAAATAAAGACGAAAGTAATGATGAGAAGTAGCAGAAATGAGAATAAGAGAAAATTACATCAAAATTGGTGACCACGAATTAGATGAAGAAAAATAACCTATGACGGACGAAGGGTTGGGTTATTGGGGGAAGGAGACCAGACAGCGAGGTCATCGGTCTCATCGGATTAGGAAAGGATGGGGAGGGAAGTCGGCCGTGCCCTTTCAGAGGAACCATCCCGTCATTTGCCTGGAGTGATTTAGGGAAATCATGGAAAACCTAAATCAGAATGGCCGGACGCGGGATTGAACCATCGTCCTCCCGAATGCGATTCCAGTGTCTTACCACTGCACCACCTCGCTCGGTCGACGGAAGAAGCAAGAACAACATAAAAAAAATGTACTATCACAGGCAAGGAGGACATTTCTGACCAAGACAAGTCTACTGGCATAAATTATAGGAATTAATGCTAGGCAGAAATTTCTGAGAATATACGTTTGGAGCACAGCATTGAGTGGACATTAAGAAAGCTCGAAGAAGAGAATCAAATTATTTGTGAGGCGGTGATACAGACGAATGTTGAAAATTAAGCGGACTGATAAGGTAAGGAATGAGGAAGTTCTCCGCAGAATCATTGAAGAGAGACATGAAGAAGGACCAGCATGAAAAAACATGTGTTTAGACATGAGAGAAGTGCGTCCGTGGTACTAGAGTGAGCTGTAGTAGCTAAAACAGCATAGGAGACGGATGCGAATACATCCAGCAAAAAATTGAGGACGTAGGGTGCAAATGCTACTCTAAAATGAACAGGTTAACTCAGGACAAGAGTTCGTGGTGGGTAGCATCAAACCACTCAGGTGACATAGAAAAAAGCATATGTGTCAAACCTAAAGTTCGTTATTCAGTCAGACAGTCATCCCACGATGCATATGTTAGTGATTTAGTTTCTCATTAATGCATCCGGATAGCAGGCATCTTAAGTACATTCCACACTGGTTTACTAAATGTTTCCAGGAGCTCCTAGCGATATTAAGTTTTTCTTTGTTCAATTCATTCTTATTTGGTACCCTTGTATGTCACGTGTAGCACATACGGAAAATTTTATTCTTTCTTGTATCAATGTTTAGTGTTTGTGCCGAAATAATTACAAATTGAACTGAAGCTCCAATGATTACATGGATCCCCGAGTCAGTGACAAATTGAAGTTTAAAGATAGGTCGCATTTTGTGGATTCAGCGTTCTGCGCTTAGAGTACGAAGAAACAGCCTTCTTCTGCCTCCAGCGGAAACGTTAGTCAACGCGATGTATAATTTCAGTCTGTGTAAACATTTTCAGAATTACAGTCGGCAGGATGCTTTTCCTATTACTTGCACACTTTACCGGTTACATAGTAAGTTACGCTTTATTCAAGTTATACCATGGCGATGTTACAAACTTCCAGAGATGTTGGACAAGGGCGAATGTATCAATCTGAGGAAAGGGAGGATACTTTCAGAGGTGGTTGTACACAACAAAACCAGAAAAAAAAGTGTAGTAAACTTGGGGTCTAAAGTGGATAACTTAAGATCTACGAGGACTTGCTCAACTTCTGTATTGCGAAACGCATCTCTTTCACTGCAAGGTCTTTGGTTTCCATATTCCCGATGTAGATAGTATAGGCCAAAACAAGAAAAAACGTCAAATAAATAAGGGCTCTAAGAGGCCTCCCTTAAGAGGTGTGACCACCTGTTCATATTCAAAATGCTTCAAATGGCTCAGAGCACTATGGGACTTAACATCTGAGGTCATCAGTCCCATAGAACTGAGAACTACTTAAACCTAACTAACCTAAGGACATCACACACATCCATTCCCGAGGCAGGATTCGAACCTGCGACCGTATAGGCCGTTCGGCCGTATCGGCCTAGAACCACTCGGCCACACTGGCCGGCTCTGTTCATATTCCTTACTGTGAAACACAGATCTACTACAAACAAGTTCCCAAAGCTCTAAGGTATACTTTTCAGAGACCATGCTAACATCTCTGAAAGTTGTCCACCCTACAGTCTTAGCAACAATAGTACGGGTACACAGATTCCAGATTTTCGCTTATAACAGTCGACTCCGTCGTTTACCGACGTATGTCCCTTAGCTCAAATTGATACATGCACCCTTCTGAATTATCCCTGAAAGTTCGTAACACCATCACAGTATCACCGTGTATATAGTTTCTCAGATATTCCAGCCTTTGAAATTGACAAAAAGTGTCAATTTTGGATTTATTTTTTATTTGTTAGTACACCTCAAGGACAATAAGTTCCCAAAGTTTCAATGCTTAAATCGCATCCGAAGGGCCTGAAAATTAATTAAAAGTGTGACGCGGCGTCGCTGCCACGCCCACATTTTGAAGCAGCACTTCAATACCAGCTCAGTGAACAACGATTCTTTGTATAACTTTCAACCAAATGTGTGCGGAATATATCTAGAAGGCCGTGATACATACTCTTTGGTTTTATAGATCATCTTTAGCCGATCCTGCACTTCTCAGAAAGTGTGTTGATGGCAAAACTCAAAATTCAAATCAGTCTCTAAATTCACTCATATGGAAACGATGCCCTAACGACAAATTTGCATCTGCTACAGTTGTCAGAATTGCAACTTATGATGCAGTTATTGTATATAATGATGGGAACGTCCGGAGGATGAAGGTATTAGAAAGAATGGGCTTCAAGAAAGGAAATTTTACTCAAGGCATCCTGAGAAAGAGAGATTAACAGCGCGTCTCTGCAGCTGAAAAGTCAGTTGAAGACCTGGTAAAGGAAAGAAGACAGACAATAAGAAACCAGAAGAGAAGCCTTGAAAGGAAATACGACCCAGAGTACAAATGTGGTGTCTTCTGAAGAAGTGACATAAGGAAAAATGTTTCTTTTTTAAAGTTCATTTTTTTTCTCAGATTCTATGAACGCTAGAATTATGAACTTTTGTACACATATTTCTGCAAACATAATAAACATTGTCTCAAAAGCAAATTTTGGAATTCTGATTGAAAGCTGAGATATGGGGCAAAGTGCTTGGAATTTTGCAAGAATTTAAAGTTGTACTTGTGGAATTATAATTAAAAATTATCAGAATTCTCCTATTTTGCCTATTCCAAAAACCTCATGAGAGAAGGCTACAACATACAAAGAGGTGAAAAAGAGAAATTTTTGTAGAAATCTCTTGAATACTTTCTGAGAAAAAGGAACATACATTATTTTTTGAAAATGAAACTTTAAATTTCATTTTAAAAAAGTTGAATGCGTATAATCAAAGGGGTTTATATGTAAATGTGTTAATTTCATGTAAAGTGCGGTACAAAATTTCATTGCCATATCTCCAAAACTGCGGATTTGGTGCAGTTTTGAAACAGTGTGTGTTTTTCATCAAAGTTCCCCTTTAACTTCACTTTCGAACCTGCGAAAAAAAGTTTAGATAACTGTTTCCGTAATTTACAACGCTAGGAGCAAATCGTGAGAAATTAATCAACTAAGGTTTTAATGTGAATTTGAGAAGCACGGATAAAAACAACATATTACTATCAACTCTCTCAGTCTTATCAAAACCTCCAAGTAGAAACCCTACTTAACTGTCCGAGTCTGCAGAATAAACTCTGAATGGACGACTCCGCTCACATAGAGAAACGTATAGAACAACATATTACTATTAAATAACAGACTCAGTACAATTGATGTACGAACAAATATAAACCGTTGAAGGCATCGTATTATGCTTTGTTTGCCGCCTGTTATGGAACAGCGTGCAAGTGATCCTAAGCTGTGTCACTACCAAAAAATACACACATGTATGCTAAGGAGCAGTGACGTGGTTGCCCGGGTTCGACCGTGTGTGGCCCACCTGATGGGCGTATCCGGCAAGGTGTTACGCAGAGTGCTCGGCTGTTGGCAATGAGGCAGGTCCGTGGCGGGGGCGTGGGCGAGTATAAAAGGCGGCGAGAGACTGGTCCCGGCACAGTATTCGCCAGTCGCTGACACCAACACACCCCACAACATGTACAAGCTGGTGAGTGCCGCCAGAGACTGCTACTATGCACGTTTTTTCATCAGTCCTCTGACTGGATGACATGGCCAGCCACGAATTCCTCTCCTATCCAAGTCTCTTCGTCTAAGAGTAACACTACCATCAAAGTCCCTCAACTCTTTGCTAGTTATATTCTAACTCTTTCCCAGAAATTTTTATCCTCTACAGCTTCTTTAAGTAATAGATATTACTCCTTGATGTCTTAAGGAACAAAGGGGTACCTAAAAGAAACCGAACTTATTTTTTTAACTTACTTATTCACATTATAAGCACAAACCTTCAATCCCCTTCAACGTACTCTCCACTTGCACTTATACATCTGTCTAATCTTGTTGTTGTTGTCTTCAGTCCTGAGACTGGTTTGATGCAGCTCTCCATGCTACTCTATCCTGTGCAAGCTGCTTCATCTCCCAGTACCTACTGCAACCTACATCCTTCTGAATCTGCTTAGTGTACTCATCTCTCGGTCTCCCTCTACGATTTTTACCCTCCACGCTGCCCTCCAATGCTAAATTTGCGATCCCTTGATGCCTCAAAACATGTCCTACCAACCGATCCCTTCTTCTAGTCAAGTTGTGTCTAATCTTATAGTCCAATTTTCAAAACGTAGTTTAAATCCATCTTTTGTGATGCCTGACAGCGCCTCAGTCGTTTTCTCTTCGCTGCAGCAACATCATAAAAAAGCTTTTCTTTCCAGTCTCTTTTCATCCTGGGAAGCGAATAACGTCTTACGGGGCACTGTCTGGTGAATATGGTGGGGGGGGGGGGGGGGTAGGGGAAGGGGCGTAAGGAGCAGGGAACATACCATTATTGGTCATGTACTGTCGTACAGAGGGGGCTGTGTGAGTAGGGGCATTGACATGATGAAAAGATCATCCACCTCACTGCCAAAAATCAAGCCACTTCCGTTGGACACTGTTGCGCAGTCTTTTCAAAACTTCCAAGTAGAGATCATGGTTAAATGTCTGATCCTGCGGAATAAACTACGAATGACAACTCCTCAGACACTGAGAAAACAAATCAGCATTGTTTTAATGTTTGATTTCACCTGGCGAGCTTTCTTGCGACGAGGCGAATTTGAAGGCTTGGTTTTGCTATGATTCAGGATCATAAGCATAGGACCAAGTTTCATCACTTGTTATAATTTTTGGAAAGACGTTTGGCTCATTTCGGTACTCTTCTTCCTAAACTCAGCATGCTTCCATGCGACCTTGTTTTTATTCAGCAGTCAGTAGTCGTGGCACGAATTTGTCAAACACCGTTTTCATTCCAAACTCTTCTGTCGCAGTTCGCTCCACTGAATTCCCGGCAGCTCCATAATTTCTTCAATGGTCCGTCGTCAATCTTCGTTGATGACTGCATGAATGTTTTCAACATTTTCATGTGTTCGGGCATTGGGAGGACAACAAGTTTGTCATCAACTGACATTTCACAATTTTTGAAACGCAAGAGAACCACTGAAGCACTTAAGTTTTCACACAGCATCATCCTTGTACGGCGTTTGTAACATTTCAAGAGTTTCTGTTCTCTTTTTCCCGAGCGAAAAGCAGAATTTTGCTTCCGCACTCTTCTTACGTAAATAAGATATTCCAAAACCGACAATCATACAATACAGTTGTCACTATGAACTATGCTGAAACTAGTCCTGACCTTCTTCAGCGACGGCACTCGACATACCGACTCTGGAATCTTCGCTCTATGTGCTCTTAGTGGCACAACGCGATATTATAAAAACTCTGCCCACCAAAATTTAGTTCGGTTTCTCTTAGGTACCCCCTTGCATGTCCTATCATCTTGCCTTTCTTCTTGTCAGTCTTTTGCACATCTTTCTCTCTTCCCTCATTCTCAGCTGAACCTCCATCTATCTTATCAGTCGATATAATGTTCAACACCCTTCTATAACACCACATTTCAAAAGCTAGGATTCTTCTTTTTTCCACTTTTTCTCACTTCATGATTCACATCTATACAATGCTGTGCTACAAACGTACGTTCGCAGAAATTTCTTCCGCAAATGAAGACCGAAGTTTGATTCTAGAAGACATATTTTTGCCAGGAAAGCTCTCTTTTTCAGTGCTAGTTATTTTGTTTCAATATAGAATTCCTTCACGTCGTCTGCATCGTGGTCACCAGTGTTTTTTATGTTACATTCATCGTTTAACTCATTTCTGCTACTCCTCTTTATCGTCGTCTTTCTTTGACTTACTCTCAATCCATAGTCTACGCTGATTAGTTATCACATCTGCATTGCTGTATTCGTGGTTGAGTGTATATCTGTCTGAAAGTCTGATGGTACGTCTCAAGATTGCACATACCAACTAAAATAGACGTTTGGTTGCCCGTACCCTAGAATTTTCACTAATTCTGAAGGAATGTTATCTATGTCTTCGAGCTCGATCGTAAATCCTCCAAAAGTCTGTTGAACTCTAGTTTTAATACTGGACCGCACGTGTCTTCCGTTTCGACTTCTATTTTTTCTCCCGGTACGTATCAGACAGTTCTTTCCTCTCGTAGATGCCATCAATGTAATCTTTTCACCTATTAGTTCGGCCCTGAGCATTTAATGCCGGATACCTTTAGCACTCTTTATCTTGACGTCTTTGTTTTAATTTCATCTAAGATTGTTGTGGCTTTCCTAAGCACTGAATCATACCACTGAAACTATGAAATGTTTCATGTGCGATCAGACCACTTATCAGAATAATGACCTGAGAATACTGTTCACAGTAATTAGCTAACATTTTTTCACATACCAATTTTTTTATAAATAGGCTTCAATGTTTAAGGGCATAGAAAGTCAGGAACATTTGGAATTGTTGGAATGTCAAAAACATTTACGTCTTTAATACTGATTTTCTCATTCGACAGTTTCATTCCTTAAGGTCTATGAGTGCATTAGGTGTTCCTTGTATTGGCCTACCACCCCATGAAGCGACTGGTCTATGGGTGTATGTAGCGTAGCTCACCAACTATACCTTGAAACTCAGGATCATTCTAGTTACCGAAAGTCTCGCGAGTATCTAAAATGTCGGATCCAGCCTTGATGTAAGTGGGTTTCTGCATTCACCGTCACTTTGAGTGAAATTACTGTGGATACCTGACCGCGCCATCTCGTTACATATGATGCTATCACTGCAGCACTGGTCAAAAAGGTTGAAATGTTTATACAATCACTGACCACAAAGAATATTGTGGATACTATTGTCATGTAATTAATCTTTTATGATCACTTTCCATACTTAATGTGACTACATTAATAAGGGACTAATAGTATCTGTGATTCCAATGTCATCTGTGGAGCACCCACATAGCATACCTTGGACCACTCCAGCATATGACATCGACAACATTGTTTTCACAGTGAGGGTCGCACTCGACGTTAAAGTGTTGTGTACTGTCAAGATGTTCAGACGAGTATAGGCAAGCGCCAATGTGACAAAGAAGGACGTAACATTTCCGTTGTGATAACTCCTCATGAGGATAAAAATTAGTAGTATTGTATGCTTAGTCCTGGAAACGGTTAATTCGTTCCGACACATCGCATTTAATCTATTCTAGATCAAGCATTATGTAACTGTTGTAGCAACAGGCCAGTACCAGATGTACCACTAGAATACAGTTCTGCCGCTAACAACGGCTTCATCTACTGTGTGTTGTTACAACTCCTGAGACACTCGCTGATACCGGTTGCAGCAACAGTAGTATATTCTAGTGTTAAATCTGAGGTGTTAAATCTGAACTATTAAGTCTGAACTGGTCATATGACATTTTTCGTCCAACTGGTACAAAGTTAGTTGCAAATGGTTTTATTTGAGTCATGTTGGTTATATTAATTCACAACAATCTCGTTTCTGAGGAATTGCTATTTTCAACTGTTCCTGTTGAGATATCATAATATAGTATACTTACATCTGTGTATTTTCTATGTAAGTACAATGTAATATTAAACATGAAATACATAAATGTTAGTATACAATAAGATAGAATCTTAATAGGAACACTTGAAAACGGTATTTCCGCTGAAACGAGCTCATTGTGAATCAATTTAATCAATAGAAATAAAAAAATGCAATTAACCTTGTACCTACTAACAGAAAGTCAAATTTTGAGCTGATGATTACTGCAGACCCAATAGAGAAAAGTTGTTAAATAGTTGTAAGAGTTATGTAAACCATGAGCTACTCCCTAACACGAAATTTTTCTCTTCTCTGTTCTGGAGTGTGCTCTTATATGAATGGTGCTAGCAGATGAAAACGGTGTGCTGCGGAGTGAAAAGTCATCCTGGAAACAATCCCCCGGCTGTAGCTAAGCCACCTTGTCAGCTACGTCCTTTCCTCTAAGAGGAAGTGGTCACGAGACATGCTGGAGAGCTTCTTTGAAGTGTGGAAAGTAGGAGAAGAGATAGTGGCACCAGTGAGACTGTAAGGGAGGATCGTCAGTCATACTTGGACATAACTTACCTGTGAAATGCAAACGCCATGTTCAGTTCACAGTCTGATGCACAGTATTAATCAGCCACACAGTTTCAGGAAATAACCTGTTTGCTCACTGCATAATACAACAAGATCACTGGCTTCTCACAATGGCGTTATTCTGTTACACTTAAATGCTGATAAATGACGATGAAGAGTTGCTCTTAGACACGTACTCTTTGGCACTGCAGATCGTCCTCGCCGCCGTGCTGGCCGTCGCCGCCGCCGCCCCCGGCTTCCTGGGTGCACCTGCTGTCGCCTACACCGCCCCCGCGGTGGCCGCCGCCCCCGTGGCCTACGCCGCCCCCGCTGTCGTCAAGGCCGCCGTCGCCGCCCCCGCTGTGGCCTACGCCGCCCCTGCTGTGGCCTACGCCGCCCCCGCCTACCACGCCCCCGTAGCCTACGCCGCAGCTCCCGCCGTCGTCAAGACGCACTACTTCTAAGGAATGCGTTCGCTGTCAAGATGCCTACTTATTTACCCGCCTACCTGCTGACGTGCGCGCAGCAGTGGCGTAAATAAAGTGACTTTTCTTGATAAACTATTGTGTTGCTTATTTATTGTCATATCTAAAACCCACCTTAGTTTATAGGCATTTATTTCACTACGTACCGCATAATACCTTAAAAATACTTCCTCCTACAAAGTAAATGACACTACTCGCAATCATAATCTCTGTACAGAAAATGCACGCAGAGGTTGTGCTTAATCTACAGAGACTCTTGATTTAAAGTTTTGTAGCTACAAATAATTTAATAGGCATCACTTTGCTTTGAGTGAAGCTACTTTGAACCTCTAATGAGTTGTCGCCAAGGCCAAGTATGTCTGAGGATCCTTAAATCTGATGAGCGAAACAAGTAAATCGAGTAACCGACCTACAGTGGCTTAACTGTAGATTAATGTAATATAAAATCTGCGTTGATCATTGTAAGTACTGATGTGACAGCAATGCACAGAAATCATGGGCATCACAAGGCAGATGAAGAGGAACTCAATCCACAAATTTTACAATAAGAAATTAGATAGCTGATTCCTCCTCACTATAATTGCGAACTGGAGAGTGACAGCTGGTATAGAGAATCTCAATTATAAACTTTCAATGTCCTACTTTCTCTTCTTTCGTGTATGTATCACACTTATAAACAAAACTAAACTATAGCAATTACTTATTGTTGAAATTTTTGGCCCTGCGTCACCATACATTATATTAGTCTCTGCTGCACCAGAAATTTTTCACCTACTGATGCGTCTTTCTAGTGCACTCTTTCTGTAGCTGCAGGTTAATGTTTTTTCTCGCATTAGTGGCTGTAACCGCACATGTCAAAATATTTTGCGTAATATTCGAGGGTAAATTCATCGATCGGTTTCATCGAAGTGTCTATGTTGCAGCTACGTCTGGTTTTACCTAGGTAGAATTCCAAAGTAATCGCTGCCCATTGATAATGTTTAGAATAATGTCCGATTGTTATTGTTGGGTGCGAGCTCTTAACGTGGTAGTCTAGCAGGGTTCATTCGGATTTTGCCAAACCAGCGCTGTGATTGAGACGATGCTCGGGCCGGCACTGTTCGAATGAAATTGCTGATTCGCTTTCAGTATGATTATTTGCGCCGTGTTTACTCACGTTACATTTGAGTGTGGAGAGAAAAATGTCGTATGGTAGCACACGGAATGTTGTTACACTATGCGTATTTAGCTGCTTCTTATGAGCCGTAAACTGTAAACTCGTGATCTGCTTACAATCACTGTTCTTAATCTAACGAGTCACTATCCGCTTCCGTAAATTATAAATCATTGGAAGTCATGGAGTTGAGACAGTCGGCAATATCATCCTAAAGGGGGACGCAGCCAGCGCCCGAGTTAAAAGCTGAAGCCGTTCAATGATGATTAGATCCTTTAAAGCCAGCATATCTCGAGATTTGACTGCTACTTTTCACCTGCTATTCCACATAGTCTCAGAAATTTTGATGGGCTAGAAGAGATGCAGTAAGATGCGTAAGCGTTCGACAGATGATGTTTACCATTATTTGTGCTATTGTAATCTCTACTCCTTGCTCACGTATCACCATTATTTAATTGCTGAAGGAAAACTAGCACCGTTACGTGTGCATTTGACATCTACACTGTCCAGTTTCATTAACGTGACAGTCCGTCAGAGGCCTGAATGACTACCTTTTTCAGCTTGAACCACTGCTCTGGAAGATACCGACTCCAGTGTCTTCGCAAGCAGCGCTAGCCCGATAAAGACGGACTGGGGAGTTTGGTGACAGGGAAGTACGGTAAACTCATTCTGGTGCTCTTCTAACAATGCACGTACGATGGGAGCTGTGTGAGACGTTGCATTGTCTTCCTGGTAGATGCCAGCGTCTCGAGGACATGGTTCTCAAAGATAGATGCCTACTTGTGTTGATCCACAATGATGAGATCAACCAGAGGATGCCACAAAATCTTTTCCCAGATCCCAACGCTTCCTTATCTGGCCAGGATACTTCCAACAACTGTTGCTTTCTGTCCGATGGAGCATACGTACATCAAGTGAAGAGGCTACCTGTCACCATACAATGGACGTCAAGTTGCGATAATAGCGTGCACTCGTTCCCATTGAATAACACTCGGTGTCGGTGCATGAACCAGGGACCTGCTGCGGAGGGCCATAGGCAGTAACATTCGCCTAACGGTTGTTGAATATATGAAGGGCTTATTTCAATAGTGGTACAAGTGCATTTTTGTTCATTTTGAGACACAGTCCTAAAGTTAAATAAGCGCTGAAAAATCTGCAGTTGACTTACCAAAAATATTCAAGCATGTGGCTTCTTGCTAGATATGAACCTTTCTTTCTGTCTGTTAGGATCATTAATTGCAGAAGCATTATAGGGAGAAAAGTGGAGGCAATGGACTTGTACCACTATTGAAATAAGGCCTTCATACACTGTTGGTAGCTCTTGGTTCGTCTGGTTGGTCAGTGGCTTAACAGTTGCACGTCTATTCGCCCCTACACATCTCCCAAGACGTTATACACCGCTATCTGTCGTGTGTGACCTGTGCTATACCACAGTTGCCTCAGCGCTGTTTTTGGATACTCTAATTTGGCCATGCACGGTACACTTTAACCACGGTGGCACGTGAACAGTTTACAAGTATATAAGAGACAGTTTTCTCATTCAGCAGAAAACAACAACACACTGAAGAAGGTCACTTGCAACAGTGAACGAAATTTCGGTACTTTGACATATTGATAATGCGGTCACAAACTCAGAAAAATTTTACTGATGTGAAAACGGCAGCGGAAGCCTGCGTTTATTTGTGAGAAAATAAAAAGCCTTCAGCCGTCCTTATGATTTTATTTATTTTGTTACAACCAGTTCCGGCGCTTCTATGCGCCATCTTCAAGCTGTAGTTGATGCGGAAGGGGTTGACACGATCCCTATATATATCGCATCAGATTAATGCATAACTGGAGCCGCAGATAATCTGAAAACTTAGATGTCAACACTCTAACCATCCACCGCCAACTCAGCTGATGGTTAGAGTGCTGACACTGTGCGTTACTTGTCAATGAAGTATAATAATTGTTCTTTTCTGATCGAGCTGCACATGAAAGTTTTAGCCTCTCGCTAGTGGTTGTTCCAGGTAGCTACCTGAGAACCCGAAATCTCCTGATGTGGTCCATCGTAATTTGGAAAGCGGTTAAAGAAAATAACATTTCCCGACCTGATAGCCGTTCAATGCTGTCAGAATTATGATACGTGTTCGAACTTGGTCACTAAAGATGCAGGTACAGCTGTACAATGAAAACAGAATTTTAAACAATTTAACAAATCTCGCCAGTATCGGATCGGTAGCCACATCAGTCCTTGGCGTATTCTCCACAGTTTATGTGGAAAATATTCTGAAACTGACAAGTTAGTACGTCAGAATTTAGGAAAGAATGAATGGATCGGTAACGTAATGAGTACAATAAAAACTGTCTTCAAATATCATTATGAAACGTCCCCTTAGAAAAATTGTACACGACTGGTCTATATGAAACGTCCCCTTTGAAAATTTATACAAGACTGTACTTAAACTGACACACAATATTTTTTTTGCTCAACGCAATCTGACTTTCAGTAATCCCTACAAGAGAATGGCCCTGACTAACATTAATCTACATGTTTCACAAATCACTTACCTCACAAAAATCTTCGTTACTCGAACTACTGCAATACAGCGGGCACCACTACTGCCAGCTAACTAAAAGATTCAAACTACGGAAGTCACTAACTACTGATAGGCACAGTTAGCAAATGAAAGATTTTAATAGAGAACAAACAATGTATTTACCTTAATAGTCATAATATATATAGCAGTTCATGACACCAATTCTTACAAATTTTAAAACTCCGCCATCTCTCTCCCCACGTCCACCACTGCTGGCGGCTCACCTCCAACTGCGCAACGCTACGCGCTGTTAGCATCCAGCTGCCGCTGCCCAACACTACAATGGCAGACAACAATGCAAACTAAACACAGACTGCGCACAGCACACCCAGTGATTTTTCATACCGAGCACTAAGCGGCGTTACCAATAAGAAAACCTAAACAGCCTACTTACATAGCCCCCATGCTCCCAACAAAAAATTGTTACAAATTGTTTTGGGCAGTGGCCAATAATGATTTGATAAAATTTTTCATAATTACTATTACAAAGATATCAAATGCACACACTTATTGATACAATGTTGGTCAGAGGCTAAAATTCTCTCACAGTCCATAAAGACAGTCCTGATCGTTCATCACAGTAAAATTGCAGTGTTTTTTTCAAAGTCTGAGCAATAAAAGAAATTGCACTTGGAAGTAGTGGATTTCTAAGCAGTCTTGAAGAAGTAGTGTTGTCCTTCCAATGAAAGACAGTGCTGACTCTTGACATGCAGACAGGTAATGGGCCACAGCAGAGTCAGTCAACGTTGAAGACTATCGGTAGGTAGGTGATCACAGAGCAGACCCATTGTAGTCCTGGTAGAGATTACTATTGGTGGGCCACCAGAGGTGCAGACCCACTGAAGTCCTTGTAGAAATAATGGTATTGGTGGGTCATCAAATGTGTAGACCCACTGTAGTCCTTGTAGAGATGGCCAGCAGCCATCTGTTTGACTGTGCAGGCGCACAATCACCACTGAAGAGCCTTGCAGATAATATAGCAAGTCCATAACCACCACTTATGCACTCACAAAAATTGTTTTTGAAATGTCCTTACAACCAGCAATGCTGTTATCCAGTCCCTTACTGAATTATTAACACAAGTGCAAACACTATCAGTCCCTACTTCTCACATATTGTACATATACTATGACCAACAGAAATGTGTGCAGTGAAATGTAATTTACAAGTTACTTAATTTGATGAACTGGTGTCAGTTACAATTTTATAACATAAGAATGCAATAACAAAGGTACAAAATACATCTTTAAGAAACATAACAATACAGAGAACATATGCAGTAGTACAGGCTTTACAAAAGAATCGAAATAGCAAATACATCAGTGTTACAAAAATTACGACATAAGTACATACATAAAAGATCAGAATAACTTTTGAAACCTCAACTTCACAGATGAGCATTAGAACAAAACAGAATAAATAATGTGTAAACATCTTTATGAAGTAAATAACATGTTATTAATGCAAATTATATTTGAGGATAACAGTATTCCTCATCATAGTGAATGTAGCTTAGTATTATAAGAGAAAAAAATTCTATGAAACAGTACACAGAGACAGGAAGAAAACAAATACACAAGGGTACACAAATACATAGTGGGATAACACAAAGAAAGGACAGGGTTTGTTTTACTGCAGTATTTTGCAAACAAAACTTTCTTTACTTCTCGGAGATCTCCCTTCATTTTTCATTATTTCCAAAAAGTCATATCGAAGCCTGCTTTCTGTATTATGCTCACATCCTCTTTCAAAAATAGTTTTTCTCCACTATACACTACTTTTTTGGCCAAACCATTTTCTTATAGCTTCTCCATGCATTTCTTCCAATTCATCATAGTTATTTTCTTATATACAGGTAGTCTACCCCCTCTTAAGCTAACTTAAAATCTACTGAGCTCAGATGCTAAACTAAGGGACGAGGCAATGCAGCAGCACAAAACAAATTAATACAAACAGCAATGACCCAAAAAAATGCTGATTTTCAAAGCAAGCAGCAGTAAATGTAATAACTTATATCTAAACATGACAAACCCACAAAGAGAAAAAAATAGTACGCTAAAGACAACAACGCAGATAAGGGAAATGTATATTCACATCTTAATGTCTATGTAATTAATAGTGGTGCACCACAGGAAGTTATTCTACCATCAAAATTACCAAGTACTTGAAAAGAAAATTATGTATGCAGTTCCTGTGAAGGGAAGTCTTTTTGTGCTCCTTCGTTTTTTTTAAGTACATCATAATTATTTACTGGATCTGTAGGCATAACATATCTATATTAGTACATCCATTAAATTTTATTCTAACCAATGCTGCAGTGCAGCTAGAAACTAGATATTAAACAAAATAGGCAAAGCAAGGCGTGAAACATCATTCGCTAGCCATAAGTCATTTCATAATGCAGTAAACAATCTTCCAACTAGCAAGACAATAGACATGAAATGTTTCTCATCATTTCATTTCTGTAAATATCATAAATTAAGAACTCCAAAGTGTAATCATATGTTTTCAAGTTTGAGCGTATCGTATTTGCGACGCTTTCTACAAAGAAATGTCAATAGCGAGGATAATGGCACCTTTTTTTTTTTACCTGTGCCTCTGAAAGGCACACACTAATGGCTTTTTTCCCAGGCAACTGTCGCACAGCTGGGTGCCCATGACGCATTACGTGCAGGTGGCCACTTACCTTTCTTACCGAAAAATTTACGACAGTAGTTTCCGCTACAGTGACAGTCTCATATAAAAAATTCACAGATCAAGAATTTGCGTTACAAATGTGTAGAAACAAAATCCTTTAAATAGAATAGTGTCCAAAAAATTTTCGCCAGCATAGTGATACATTCACGCATAAACACACATTTCATAACTCTTAAAGTACGATTGTCGGTTTCCAACATCCTTTTCCACAAACCAGAGTCCCTAACCACTACCCATTATTCCTTAGCTTATTCGTCGACACTTCTTCAATATTTCATCACAACAGATACGTAGCATAATCAAATAACTCATACAGCAACAGCTTATTGATCATAAACATACCACAACAGCATAATACACATAGTCATCGTAATAATAACATCATAGCACCTCAATTAAATTCTCAAAATCGTCGTAGCTTCCTCCAATAATTTCAAAACCTAAAAAAAATTCTCTGCTTATGTCAAAAGTGTCATCTACCTCAAACGTACTTTAAAAATCATGATCCCATACCAAATACGTCATTCAAAGCTCTCATAGTATCACAATGGTTCCAAAAAAATATGAACAGTTCACAAAGTACAGACAAAATACAACTTCGTAAGTGTGAAGTTATCCAATGGTGTAATTAATTAAACATCTGTCACTGATGTAGTAAAGTAAATGTTTGTCTCTCTCAGTTCAATGATCAGATAGCTGTGTAATTAATGTGTTAGAGAAATACGGTACCGATGTGTAAAGTTGTATAAGCAAATATCATATTAGCTAGAGCTCCTTGTGCTTGCCACACACATGGTGCACAAAGTAGGCGTGTACCCCCCTGAGGATTAATGTGATTATATCCGCAGGTGTTACAGATTACAGCAATGGAATGAAATGTATCACGGAAAACTTTCTTTGTAATTCAAATATGTTGAAAAATAAATAGTTTAATGCGTGTCCTGTAGCGCTAAATGTGCGTCTTGCTGTAAGACAATCTCTGTGGAAGTGTCGTAGTTATTGTCCTCCGAAAGCTAAGTTCTGCAGAAGTCAATGTACTTACCTCATGATAAACAAAAGTGAAATGCTTTCCGTATAGATATCGTAGTTATTACGTACCTTACCGTGATCAAGAAAGTACTATAATGTAACGTATTGTTGTGCTACGATAAAGGCTGTCTCATTGTAGCTATACCACAACAGTTACTACTAAAACATGTTTTACTTTCCAGAATAATACAGAAAAACTGTGCAGATATAAAACAGATACACCGCAAAAGCAGCAATGTAAATAGTGTCACATATTAGTAGCGTCGTGATATAATCGTGTAGCTATTAGAGAAACCAAATGCTAAGTCATCTTTAATCTCACCGAATGAACTTCAAATAAGGAATGTGTTTTCAAGTAAACCAAAATGTTGCATTAAAATCTCATTAGCAATACTGGTAAATGTTCTAAGTATGTAAGCCTTATAGTCGTTACGTAATCGTGCAACTAACAAGCAAGAATGTACACACACAATAACACTGTGACGTCTGTTCACTATAACAATGTACTCGTAAATACTCGCTAAATAAGTTCTCTAAGTTCTAGACTGGATAGTTAACTTGAAAACATTGTTGCATGTTAACAGATTCTTAGTGTGACAAAGTATACTAGTGACGTGATGTGAACAGCTTTATGGCAAAGACAAAAGTTAAAAAGCAGGTTATCTTTCAATAAACGGTTTTACATGTGAAATGCGGTGCCATCATTTACCCTTTGTAGTTCGCAGAGTTAGTTTTAACTTCAAAGCAATTATCATGTTGTGTACGTCGGTAAGGAATGCTAAAATTTTTCTCAAGGTCCAGCGTCTTATGTTATTTTTCTCGGAGCCAGCTGGTGCACGTGGCTGCCTGCGGTGCGAGTCATTGTCTGTTACCTATTTGTTCGAGCGCGTCGTTACTGGGATTAGGAGACCTAGCTTCTACAAATTCACCTTGCAGAGAGGGCCCTGTCCTGTAGGAATCCCGCCAGTTATGATGTAATTCAGGCCTGTCCTTATGATTATCGTGTGTCGTCATGTCGGTAGATTCCATAGTTTCTTTCTTGTCGGTCACGTGGTGGAGAATTTCTCCCTGAATCGTAACTGCGCGCTGGACCGTTGCGTCTTAAGTTATTCCGTCTCCCTTGATAATAATTATTTTGGTTTCCATATTGTCTGTTTCTCTGATTGTCTCTGTGATAGTCATTACCGCGGAGAGGTGATCTTTCCCTGTAATAATTACTACTCTGCCAACGGTTGTCATACGGGTGGTGTCTGTTTTGGTCATGATTTGTATTGTGAGAATAGCCTTGTCGTGTCCAGTTATTATTTCTTTCATCGCGGAATTGCGACGGATGTGACCTGTAATTGTTGTGCTCCTGTTTTCGCGTTCCGCGATTGTCAGTGTCAATTTCCAGTTCTTGTAACAGTCCCTGAAAAGCTTCAATGTCGTCTTTGCAACGCCCTGCCAAAATAATATTCCTTAAATGTTCCGGAAATTTCATTAAGCAAATGCGGATCAGTTCTGAAGGGCTGTATGGGTTTGAAAGATATTGGTTCTTATGCAACATATCTTCAAAATATTTGACAAGACTGGAAAATTCAGATTGTTCAAAGTGTTTCATCATCATTATGCTATGTTTTACTCGGTCTTGTGTAGCTTGAGACCAATATGCTGAGAGGAAAGCATGATAAAATTCTCCTTCACTGTGACAGTCGTGAATGATCGATCGCATTCTTACAGCTGGTTCATTCTCCAAGTAGCCACACATAAATTCTAATCTGTGTTCTAATGACCAGTTGGGAGGAAAACAATGAGAGAATTGATGAAGCCACGCTTGTGGATGAATGTCGTTGCCAGAATTCTTAAATGTTTTGAATTTACGTGTAGTAATGAACAGCTTATAGTCAAAAATCATCATGTCGGCGAGTCGCATGTCGGTCATTGTTACGTCGTTTCGGCGGTTCCATCTCAAAATTCGGTGTACCTTGCCAATTTCTTTCATAATTTCCTAAGTGCCCTGTGTTATTATTTTGTGGCTGTTCCGTATTTCTATGGCCCTCTTCCCGTATTGGAGCGCGAGTGTCCTCTGAAATACGTATTTGTTGTATTACCTGTGTCAGCTGATCTTTTACTTCCCGGATTTCTCTTTGGTGTTGCGTACTAATTTGATTCAGACTTTGTTTGAATTTCCTAATTTGTTCGCACTCTTCTGTATCATTAAAGACTACCGGTTTTGTGTCATTCAGATTATCATCTACCTTCGTAGATAAATTAGTGAACTGATCCGAAAGTTCGGCTACTTTCTCCGATAGTGAACACATTTCCTCAGTGTATTTTTCTGAACCAAGTTTCAGAGAGTTCATTTGTGTTGAAATCGAATCTACTGTGTCCTTTAAGTTTTCCTGAGTTCTTGCAAGTTGCGTAACCGAATCGGTGGATGCAACTGAGTCCATTTTAGCTTGCAAGGTGTCGTGATTTTCACGAACAACAGTTTGCAATTCTTTTATGGCTGCTTCGTGATTCTGTAATGCGTTTTCATGCCGCGAAAAAATAGGTTGAAAATGCTCACAAATTTGTCTTTTTACGTCATTACAGATTTTTTGACACTTCGATTCAATGTTATGTAACTCAGTAGTTAAATCTTCACGTGTTTGTTCAAGTGTGGTGTCTAACTTCCGAAGGTTTTGTTCCATTGTGTCTAACTTTTGAAGCTTTTGCTGTGTTTGTCTCTGATTTTGTTCCATTGTGTCTAACTTTTGAAGCTTTTGCTGTGTTTGCCTCTGATTTTGTTCCATTGTGTCTAACTTTTGAAGATTATGTTCCATTGTGTCCAACTGGTGCTGTGTTTGTCTCTGATTTTGTTCCATTGTGTCTAACTTTTGAAGCTTTTGTCCCATTTGTTGCATTAACTGTAATAACAGTGCACTGGTGTCTGAAACATGTTCCTTAGTGCTATTCGAAAATGTATTTGAACCGGCAATATTCGCAGTTTGAAAAACAGAAAATGTGTCTTGACTTATTTGAGAAACCGGTGAGGACGCAAAACTTGAATCTACAGTATTTGCAAGAATGTGTCCTGTCATTTCGGGCTCCTGAGGCGAGCGGCTGCCAACCGATCTATCGATAGTGCTTCCCTGTTCACTAATTGTTTCACTGTCTAAACCATTGTTTGCAGCCCGCTCCATTTACCTATGTACAATTACCAAATTACTACTTTGAACATTAGTTAATTCATTACAGGGTGGCGCTAACACACTGCTTTCGTCTTCACTGTCATTTCTCAATTTACTTTGGAGCCTAGTATTACGTTTTTCACACGCCATTGTTGTCACAATATTTCACACGACAACACAGAAAAGCACAATTTGAAGAGCAAAATAAGAAAACACATTAACATAGCACTGAAAATAATAACTAGTTAATTGTAAGCGCAGCTGCGAAATACTTCGTGCAAAAACTACATGGATGCCAAAACTGTTTTACTGTACAAAAATGAAAGACTGCAACTACAAAGGAAAATCTCTCTATGATTACGCTCTAGCAATAAACAAAAGCTACATTAATTACACAAACTACAAGAAAAATCAGAAGATTCCAGTGAGGTATCCTCGGCTGAGGGTCGACATATGAAATGTCCCCTTAGAAAAATTGTACACGGCTGGTCTGACTTTCAGTAATCCTTACAAGAGAATGGCCCTGACTAACATTAATCTACATGTTTCACAAATCACTTACCTCACAAAAATCTTCGTTACTCGAACTACTGCAATACAGCGAGCACCACTACTGCCAGCTAAATAAAAGATTCAAACTACGGAAGTCACTAACTACTGATAAGCCCAATTAGCAAATGAAAGACATTAATAGAGAACAAACAATGTATTTACCTTAATAGTCATAATATATATAGCAGTTCATGACACCAATTCCTACAAATTTTAAAACTCCGCCAATTCTCTCCCCACGTCCACCACTGCTGGCGGCTCACCTCCAACTGCGCAACGCTACGCGCTGTTAGCATCCAGCTGCCGCTGCCCAACACTACAATGGCAGACAACAATGCAAACTAAACACAGACTGCGCACAGCACACCCAGTGATTTTTCATACCGAGCGCTAAGCGGCGTTACCAATAAGAAAACCTAAACAGCCTACTTACAATTATTAATCGCGAAGTCATCAAAATACAAGGAAGAGATGCTTACACAAGGCTGATCACATGCAGAAGAGGAAGAAGGACAGCAAGCATTTGCCTAGTTGCCTCCCAAAACATCATAAGAAGGAACATCATGAGAAGGCTGAGCCTTCCTTGATTTATTAAGATACGAATTAAATTATTGACATTCATTATAAAAACTTTTAAATCGTAAATTAAAAGAAAAGCCAATGTTTAACGAGGTCTCACAGCACTCTCTTGTCCTTAGGGTGGGCAGCTGCATATAAAACACGGAAGAATCAGGAACCGCCAATAGCATCACAAATTTAGAAGGCAATGAAAACCGCTACATTAAAGACAAGTGAGGTGTATCTCTAGAACATGTGGCCAGAGAGTAAAAACGTGTAATGATGGTCCCTCCAATAATACAAGATCCTGGATTAGTCACCCATTCAGAATTATGGTAGGGAACTCCCAAGGTGACCGTCATAAAAAGATTGAATCATCAATGGATACGTTGAATGTCAGAAGTTTGTACAAGGTAGGGAAGCTAAAAGTGTGAAAAGGAGATGCAACGGCTCAGGTAAGATACACTGGGGAGGAAATGAAATGTAGTGGAAAGTATTTCTGATCAGAAAGTGTAAGACCAGCAGCAGCCGAATATGGACGAGGGGAGTAGGATTTGTTGTGAGTAGAGTTTTAGGGTAGAGAGTGGCCTACTGTGAACGGTTCAGTGATAGAGTTGTTATCAACAGATTCGATAGCAAGCCGACACTAACAACATTAGTTTATGTATATATATATATCAATGTCACAAGCAGAATACGAATAGACAGAGAACGCATTTGATGATGTTGTACAGCTAACTGAGTATGTAAAGAGAAATGATAAAGGGAAAGCTGAACGTCACCTGGAAGACACAGACAAACCAACATACCTGGATGTCGCGCTGGACCGTCGATTGACATACAAATATCATTGCGAGAAGCTCTGTTAATAAATTTCCGCCAGGAACATCATCTTGAGAACAAAAGCAAACAGTAAATAGGGAGCCAGAGGAACTCTTTTAAGAACAACTGCCCAAGCACTTTGCTTTTCCACGGTGGAATATGCGTACCCTAGGCTGGGGCGTTGTGACCGAGAGGTTCTAGGCGCTTCAGTCCGGAACCATGCGACCGCTACGGTCGCTGATTCGAATCCTGCCTTCTGCATGGGTGTGTGTGATGTCCTAAGGTTAGTTAGGTTTAAGTAGTTCTAAGTTCTAGGGGACTGATGATGTCAGAAGCTAAGTCCCATAGCGCTCAGAGCCATTTGCACAATTTTTTTGCATACCCTATATGGTCCAAATCTGAGCATGCTAGAAAAGGCAATACAACCTAAATGACACATACAGGCTAACAACAGTATTCATGAAATCCACACCACTTGGAAAGTTATATAAAGTGGCCACATTCCCACATCCTGAATACTGAAGAATTGCTCATGAGCATACAGAAAAAGTTTAACAGACTTTCGACGGACGCCATCCCCAACGCTAAGTTTCATGTGGATCTGTCACACATAATTCACGCAAGAGGTTCCTTAGTACCGAGCTAAATGAGCCCTCGAAGCACTACCCTGCTTTGAAAATGTCACCCAGAGGCCATACGTCGAGCTGGAAAATTTGGAGAGCACTGAATCCCACGACGACTGGTGTAGCGCTAGTCAAAAGAAACCTATGTAAAACGGGCCTTAAAGATGAAGCAGACAACAAATGAGACAGTGGTGACTCCCAGGACACAGAACATATTCCAGAATATCCCAACTGCAAACGAGAAGTAACCTTGTCGACCTATACCTTGACAAGAAAGATGCATTGGACGTGAACCGATATTGGGCTGAAAAACTTTAGATGAAATTTTCTGCACACGAAAGGTACAGTAAGGGAAATAAAATATAATAATAATGGGGGTTGGGAAGTTGTAGTTGGGGAAATAATAGACGGAATAGTTACGGGAGAATATGTGATTGGAAGATGCAACGGGTACGAAGAAAGACTAATTGGGTTCTGCAAAAAATTTCATCTAGCAAAAGGGAATACACTATTCTAAATCACAGGATGAGGACACGGCGCCACGGACGATTCCAGGTGGATCACATAGTGTTCAGAGAGACAATCCGAAATCTGATACTTGATTGCAAAGCATATCCAGCAACAGTTTTATACTCGGTTCACAAATTAGTAATGTCGAAGTGGAGACTGAAGGTTAAGAGAATCAATTTGGAATCCTAAAGTAGTGTTGAATGATTAGATCCGTTTGAAGTTCTCGAAGGGTGTATTTACTACGATGAAAACTGCCACAGTATGTGGTACAGTTGAATAGGATTAGAGATCACTAAAACGAGCAACCACAGAAACTGTAAAAAACATTGGAACCTTGGGTGACAGAAGAAATATTTCAATTGATAGAGGAAAGAAGTAATTATAAAAATTTTCAGAGAAATGCTGATCAGATGAAACATTATGAACATAGATTTATCATCGATATAAAGTGACAGCAGCGTCAACTGGCGAGGAATGACTACTAGTCAGACACACGCACCGTGCATTGTTGTATCATTGAGTATGCTATCGAGTGTGTAGAATGGGAGAGCGCGCTGTCTGTCAGCTTTTGACCGAGGGCAAATTGTGATGGCCCAGAGGCTCGGCGCTAGCATTTCGGAAAAATGCACGAATTGTCGGAAGTTCGAAGACTGCTGTGGTTCGTGTCTTCAACACGTGGAGAAACCAAGGTGAAAACACCGCCAGACGTCGTGGGATTCGGCGGCCACCATTACAAATACCGGACGTCGTAAGCTCATCAGACTGGTAAAACAGGACAGGTGGCGAATGACAGTTGGCGAACTCTGACGCATCTAACATCAGACCTTAATGCTGAACAGAATACAAGAGTGTCTGTGAACCCTCCTAACGATGAGCCTCCGCGGCCAACAACCCTTTACGCCCGATATCGGCAACTACAGCTAATATGGGCACATGACCATCGGCTTGGCCGTTGGCGCAGTGTCAGAGCGTTGCATGGTCCGATGAATCCAGACACCTTCATCATCATTTCGATAGGAGGGCGCGAATCCGTCGTCTTCTGGGTGGATAGCTGCTTAACACCTGTACTGCGGGACGGAGACAAGTTGGAGGCGGTTCCATTACGCTCTGGTGAACATTCATGTGGGCATCCATGGGTCCAGTGGAGCTCGTGCAAGGCACCATGACGGCCGACAAGTATCGTGCACAGGTTGCAGACCACGTACACCCCTTCATGAAAGTTACAGTTCTCGATGGCAGCGGCATTTTTCAACAAGATAATGCGCCCTGTTACAAGGCCAAGAGTATGACTAACTGCTTCGAGGAACACGGTGGCGAGTTCCAATTGTTGTGCCGTCCCCCAACTCGCCATATCTGAATATGTTAGAACTCATCTGGGATGTGATTGAACGTGACGTCAGAGCTCATCTATTCCCCGCCCCCTTTACCCTGACTTTACTGCAATTAGGTGACAATTGTATGCCGATGTAGTGCCAACACCATCGAGCAAACTACCAAGGCGTCATTGCATAATGTTCTCGCTGATCACTGTTCAGTCCATAGTATGTAGTAGAAATGTGAGGGAATAAAATAAATAGGTCCAGAATGAGATTTTCGCTCTGCAGCGGAGTGTGCGCTGATATGAAACTTCTTAACAGATTTAAGCTGTGTGCCGAACCGAGACTCGAACTCGGGACCTTTGCCTTTCGCGGGCAAGTGCTCTACCAACTGAGCTACCCAAGCACGACTCACGAACCGTCCTCACAGCCTCAATTCCGCCAGTACCTGGTCTCCTACCTTCCAAACTTCACAGAAGCTCTTCTGCGAACCTAGCAGAACTTGAACTCCTGGAAGAAAGGACATTGCGGAGGCATGGCTTAGCCACAGCCTGAAGGATGTTTCTAGAGTGAAATTTTCGCTCTACAGCGGAGTGTGCGCTGATATGAAACTTCCTGACAGATTAAAACTGTGGGCGAAAGCCAAAGGTCCCGAGTTCGAGTCTCCTCCCGGCACACAGTTTTAATCTGTCAAGAAGTTTCAAAACAAATAGGTACTTTACGAAAGTCAAGGTG
Organism: Schistocerca gregaria; assembly: GCF_023897955.1. Classification (NCBI taxonomy): domain Eukaryota; kingdom Metazoa; phylum Arthropoda; class Insecta; order Orthoptera; family Acrididae; genus Schistocerca; species Schistocerca gregaria. Next base: position 528,637,615 of record NC_064922.1, on the reverse strand, counting down.
AAATTGCTGCTGGATAAAGGTGGAGAAATCAATAATGAAATGGTCGTTGTGTATCATAATACGGTGTGGAGCAGGCTTTGGGTAAAATAAGAGCAGAATGATTGTTTGAACAGTCTATCATTTAAAAACATCTATCAGATTAAATTCCACATATGCAATTTAACATTCCTGGAGAATAAGTTACACATTTTAAATAAAACCAGTGTGTTATATTCTCTTCAACAAATAGCGGCTGATCTTTTATGTAGTAGCACAATCTGTTCCAGTTGGTCCCTTTGTCAGTATACAACATGGTTCAGAATACGGTGTCGCCACAGCCAGACAATGCATCACAATTTAGGTGCTGACAATATGGTCATCTGAAAATAAAACCGTATCAGCGTCTTGGTATACAATTAGTTACCACCAACACCCACTGACTACTGTGCTAGCATTGGCATAACACACCAGTCCGTCAACCAGCCGATACCTCCTTTGCTAGAAGTCCTAACTCGCGCTGCTTGGCGATTTTGTGTGCCCCATCCACAGACGAGCATGCTTCTCCCACTGCCTCAGGGTGGCATTAGTGTCTAGCACAGTTTACTTCATGCCAAAGATGTGCCGACTCATGGCACAAACTCCTCACAAAACTGGACCCCATTAATACACGATATTACCTGTTACTTAAATCACTGGTTTAACTTGGGAGGAATGAGATCAGAATGTTCTAGTTTTCTCATGATCAAATAGTATTAAGGTTACCAGAGTTAAGGTCCATATTATCTACCAGGGTCCCTTATGACAAGGTAACAGCTTGTTAGTAATTCTGTCCATCGTCGTACTGGAGGACCTCCAACCCCCAAAAAAAGAAAAAAATAATTCAGTGATTACCTGGTCACCCACTTGGTAGGGGTTTGACTGATGATTTCTGTTTAGTTTTGTTGGTGCACTACGCAGATGTTTTTCCTTGCTTTTCTCCATTGAGTAACAAATTGCTGGGGTGTTGTCTTCTCCGACAACAGGCTGTCGATAGACCACAAGTGGGTCCGCGACTCTAAATTAGAGGAACAATTCCGTGGGACAGTCTGGTGACTCTAATGTTTCACAGTGGTGAAGGGTAACATAAGCCGCTGTAGAGACGCTGATCTTTGTTGTGGTAGGTTATTAACTCCAAACGCAAATTTCTATTAAACCATTCCGCATATAACACGTTTGGGTAATATAGTGTTGCACCAGGCCTGAGGCCTAGATCTACATTAAAATTCCTAAATGCTTTCGAAATGAAATATATGGTATTGGCCGTAACGAGCGTTCTGGTAGAACCATACATGGGAAATACGTTTTTCAGCACGTGCAGAGCTGATCTGGTAATAGCTGAAGGACGCGGGCCACATGAAACGTGAATATGGGTCCATGCAGATCATGATATAATAATTGCCATTCTTAGATTCAGCTAAAGGTCCCTAAAATCTAATTAAAGCTTTTCAAAGACGGTTTCATCCGGTTTAGACGCTAGCACTCCTACTTTGCTGTTCTGTGCCAGCTTACTTTCTGCCCATGTCCCACACACTAAAATTCTTAAGGTCGTCGTTTGTATTGCGCCATATTTTCTCCCATATTTTATTTCTAGTGTTAAATATTCCTGAGTGCCCTCTTACTAAAGACTTATGATAATACAAAATTGTTAACGGTACCGTGGCCAATTGTTGACAAACTTCCTGTTGGCTTCAGTCTTTGCTTCTTTGGTCGATATTTGCTTCGTGATTTATTTGACATTTCACCAGCACGAATGGTTGGCATTTTCAAAACTTCACCTTCCAAGACCAGTAATGCAGGGTGACGCTTTCAAAATGCCAGACACTCGTGCTAGAGAAACGTCAGAAAAATCATCAAACATACAGTTTGTCATTCATGATAATATTCGAATATGTTTGGTACTAACTTTTGTAGGACAACTATTTGCGGCTTCTTGTCATACTGTGCAGTACAACACCAACACTCCCTTTTTCAAAGAGTATAGCTCCATAATTTCTCCCTTTTGTAGCCTTGCTATGATATCGCATGTCAAAATTATCTTCATGACCTAATAATTTACACTAAGAATGTGGACCAACATTGTTGCCACCTACTCAACGCGTTCACACATCTTGTAAAGGTAGAATTAAATGTTAATCCAGATAAAATGGGCGTGACCTGTACTACAATACAGTTTTTAGGGCTTATGGCAGCACCGGAAGGGGTGACCATTGATCTGGGAAGGCTGCAATCAATTGTTGAACTTCCTCCTCCAATGAATAGAGAGAAAAGAACAGTGCAACAAGAAGCCTTTGAGGCACGTTAAAACATACACCAAGCATGCCTTTCACCTTAGCTTTGCCTGGTTTCACAGAACAATTTCTGTTGGAGACACATGAATTTTGGGGGTGAGGCCAGAGCTTTTAAACGAAGAAAAGGAACGAAGGCAACCTATAGCTCATTTGTCGAGAATCCCGTCTATCACTATAGCTTACCCCAAATTTTCTCAGAGTTAAGAACAGTTTGTATCATTTGCCAGTGTCGAACGCTTTTTCTGGGTCGGCAGATCCTAAGAGGTGTTTTGATTTTTCTTTAGTTTGCTCCCATTAAAAATTGCAACGCCAGTATTGCCTCTCTGGTGCGTTTACCTTTCCTAAATTCAAACTGATCGTCACGAAACTCATCCGCATTTTTCCATTCCATTCTGCTGTACTTTGTTCTTGTCAGCAACTTGGATGTATGAGATGATGAGCTCATTCTAAGATGATTCTCGCATTTGTCGGCTTTTGCATTCCACGGAATGAATGTTTCCTCGAAAGTCAAATGGTATATAACCATCTTCATAGATCCTACAAACCAAGATTAATAGTTTTGTTGCCACTTCCACCAACGATTTTAGAAATTATGATGGAATGTTAACAATCCCTCGTGCATTATTTGATTTTAAGTCCTCCAAAGCTCTCTCAAATCCTGATTCTAATGCTGGATCCCCTGTCTCTTCTAAAACGACTCCTGTTTTTCCTTCTATCAAAAAAATGGCTCTGAGCTCTATAAGACTTAACATCAAAGGTCATCAGTCCCCTATAACTTAGAACTACTTAAACCTCACCAACCTAAGGACAGTACACAACACCCAGTCATCACGAGGCAGAGAAAATCCCCGACCCCGCCGGAAATCGAATCCGGGAACCCGGGCGCGGGAAGCGAGAACGCTACGGCACGACCTTTCTTCTATCACATAAGGCTATTCTTTTCCCTCAGAAAGGCCTTTAATGTTCTCTTTCCACCTTACTACCCCCTCCTCTGCATTTAACAATGGAGTTATCTTTGAGTTCTTAATGTTACCGCCCTTGGTTTTCATTTCACCGAAGGTTGTTTTGACTATCCTGTAGTACTCACGACTGTCTTTTTCGACTTCTTCACATTTTTTCATGTAGACATTTCGTATTGTATTCACAGCATTTCTTATTTATTTCATTCCTCAGCGATTTGTATTTACGTATCCTGAATTTCCCGGAACATTTTTGACTTCGTTCTTTCATAGATCAAATGAAGTATTTCTTCTGTTACCCTTAGTTTCTTCGCAGTTACCTTCTTTGTGCGTATGTTTTTCTTTCCAAGTTGCGTGATTGCCCTTTGTAGAGACGTCAATTCCTCTTCAACTGTACTGGCTACTAAGGGATTTCTTACTGCTGTATCTAAAGTTCCTGAGTGTTCCCGCATCCCACTTTTTTACATATTGATTCTTCCGGGCTAATCTCTTAAACTTCAGCCTACTCTTCATCACTACACATTGTGATCTGAGTTTATATCCTCTCCTGGGCACGCATTACAATCCAATATTTGATTTAGGAATCTCTGACCATGATGTAACCTGACTGAAATCTTTTCATATCTCCCGGCCTTTTGCAAGTATATATCTTCCTCTTGTGATCCTTGAATAGAGTATTCGCTATTACTAATTGAAATTTATTACAGAGCTCAATTAGTCCTTCCGCTCTCTCGTTCCCAGTTCCATGTCCATATTCCCCTTTTCTTCTTCTCCTTCCCCTACGAATAGATTCCCCTTTTCTTCTTCACTTTCCCCTACAAATGGATTCCAATCCCCCTTGACTATTATTTTCTACTCTATTACCCTACCTTGAGTAGGAGGTTCAAAATCATTATGGGGGCACCAGAATGACAGCTACATACGGTTAATCTACTTTGTTTCATTATGTAACGGGAACTAGTTCAACTAGCCTGTTTGTTTACTTCAGAAGGCCAATTCACCCCATCCCCCCCCCCCCCCCCAAAAAAAATAGAAATCACACTGGCATAGCGTCCATACTACTATAGTTTAACAAGGCATACAACACATGACTGAATTTTTTAATTGTGGGAAATCTCCGACAGCACCACGTCTCAAAGTAACCTAGCAGCGTCAGTGATCTGAATAGTATAAGCTGGCGAACCGTTCCCGTCAGGTTTATTTACGCCTGAGCAATATCCAGTGGATACTGTAAAGCATCTCAAGGACGCTGCCTGAATCAGCTGTCAGCATACATGTTGCTCACCTTCCACGTTGCTGCCTGTTCTGTATTCCATGCGCACAGCAGGTGCCTTTAGTAACGTTGTCTCAACAGTGTGCTCTGGCAGGTGTTGAACGATTTCAAACCAGCTGACTCCTAGTTATTGTCGTAAATGTATTTTCAGGGACGAACGAAATTATGTAGTATTTGTGGTATGTTATGTGGTAATTATAAAAAATATACATAAATATTTTACATAGATACAAGTATGATTATAAAAAATGTTCAAACGTGTGTGAAATCTTATGGGACTTAACTGCTAAGGTCATCAGTTCCTAAGCTTACACACTTCTTAACCTAAATTACCCTAAGGACAAACATACACATCCATGCCCGAGGGAGGTCTCGAACCCCCGCCGGAACCAGCCGCAAAGCGCACAGTCCATGACTGCAGCCCCTCAGACATCTCGGCTAATCCCGCGCAGCTATGATTATAAAATAGAACTGATTACAGAAAAGTGTGTTAGCGTGTATCTCTATTCAGAGTTTGCCAATGAAACCTTGTATGTTCGAATAAATTCACGGTGTTGTCTTTGCCTAACTATGTAAAGTGTGAGGCTATTAAGAATTTTATAAGTGGAGAAGACCATTGAAATTGACAAGAAAGACGAGAATCTATGAATGCCTGTCGATAACAGCGAAAGCAATAGATCTATGATTAGATACTTACAGATAACATTCCTTCCCAATTTCCAAAATCACTGAGGGAAACGGCAATCAAACAACTACTCAAGTTACCTGTAAAATCTGTTAGACCAGAAGCATACCGTCGGACATTTGGAAGAATGTGATCCACGTAAACCTGAAGATAGAGTGCCAGATAAATGTGAAAACTAATCTCATGAAAGCAAGATGCTGACAACAATAATGTACAGAGGAATGGAAAAAAAACTGAGGATATGTTGGATGAGGATCGTTTCTGCTTTACAGAAGGTAAGAGTACCACATATGCCGTTTTAACGGCGTATTTGATAATGAAGGTACGGCTTCAGAAAAATCAAGGCACTTTCATACTGCTACATTACTTAGAAAAATTACTTGACATTCTAAAATGGCGCAAGATGTTTCAAATTTTCAGTAAAATAGGAAGCTGTAGGGAGAGGTGGGTCATATGCAATATGAACAAGAACGGAGGGATAACAACATGAATGGATGACCAAGAACGTTTTCGGATTAGGAAGTAAGAAAGGGATGCTGTCTTTTGCCCCCATTAATCATTATACACATCGAAGAAGCTATGATGGAAATAAAAGCAAAAGTCACGAGTGGGATTAAAATTCAAGGTGAAAGTATATCTATGATCAGAGTGACTGACAACATTGCTACATTGCTATCCTCAGTGAAAGTGTAGAAGAATTACAGGATATGTTGGACTGACTGAACAATCTAATGCTTACAGAATGTAGACTGAGAGTAAATTAAAGTAAAAAAGAAAGACGAAAGCAATGAGTAGTAGCAGAAATGAGATTATCGGCAGACATAACATCAGAAGTGATGAACACGAAGTAGACAAAATCGAGGAATTCATTTATTTAAAAAAAATAACATATGGTGGACGTAGCATGGAGAACGTAAAAAGGGGACTAGCAAAGCCAGAGTCGGCATTCCTGGCGAACAGGAATCTACTACTATCAAACGGAGGCCTTAATCTGAGGAAGAAATTTCTGAGAATGAACATTAGGAGCACATCCATGCTTGAAAGGAAACATGGACTGTATAAAAACCGGCAGAGAAAGAAAGTGATGCGTTTGAGATGCAGTTCTATAGAACGATTTTTTAATTTAGGTGGCCTAGTACGACAAGGAATGAGGAGGCTCGCGACAGAACCGGCGAGGAAAGAATTATGTGGGGATAACTGATTACGGGAAGGGAGAAGATGTTAGATCATGGGTTAAGACATCAGGCAATAGCTGCCTTGGGACTGGAGGTAACCACAGAAAGCAAAATCTGAGGGAGAAGATATAGATGGGAAGTTATCCAAGAAATATTGGAGAACATTATGTATAAATGCTGGAAAGGAGACGTTGGCTCTGGAGAGAAAGCCACATCAAACCAGACAGAAGACATAAATCAGTTACTCCTTTCTACCAAACCCCCTTATTCCACTTCGCTCTGTATGAACTTATCATCACCTTCCTACCTTTTGCTCCAATTTTACACTGTTACGCTGTAGATATAGGCACTCGGACATCTTCATTTCCTCATGCAATTTTTCCGTGAGTGACGGAGAGTAGTCGAAGACGAGGACAATGTGGTGCAGACTTTTGTCAACAGTCGCCCAGAATATAAGCGATGTTCTCATGACCACATTCGATGATACACGACGTTATTTCGGTTGACGACCATACAATGTTTTTATTGCGTACTCGGTCATCATCTACGGGTCAGGTAGCCCTGACAGCGAAAGTGGAGCCCCAGCGCGCGGCACTGTACGTCCGAAGACAGCTTTTAATCTGCAACCGCTGCTCGCCTTTCGTATGTAGTGGATGGCGTAACTGACCCACAGCTGCAGTGGGAAATTGGGCGTAAGGAAAGAAACAAAGACGAAAGTTAGATATCCTTGTTAGAGTATTTGGATGTTCAAGAAGCATTTAACTGCAAAAACTATTGCTACGTCATTCTGGAAACTCTTGCCATCCAGTTGTTTCATTATCCGGCGAAAGAGGAGGAATTCACTTTGGCCACGTCTGGAAAATACGGCTGGAGGCTTGGAGAGGAGAGGAATCCGATAGCACAAAGAAGCAAAACGTGGAAAATGGTACGGGGCGTTGACGTGGAGTTAAAGCTCCCCCTTTGCGAACGCCTGCGACGCTTCGTCTCGACAGTCACCTGAAACTTCACCGTGAGATTTCGGTGGCAATTTGCACATTATTAGCATAATCTATAAGCACTACACAAAGGCAGTCCCACAAAGCATCAGCACCATCTTGCCTGTTGATTGGATCTTCGCCGTGTTCCATAGCTGGCTTTCCTCCTTTCTCTCGCGATCGTGGTGTTAGATCTGTCACTTATCCATAATGATTAGGCGGATGAGGCAGTCATCTGCATTGGCCTTACACAGCTGCAACACTTTCCCCTGTTGCGTCGATTCGGTGGTCTCTTTGGCTGGGTGTTAGCAGCTGGTGTCACAGCTGTTGAGCACAGTCGTCATATTGAAAGCAAAATAGTCATTGTTGCAAAGTTATTAGATTTCGCCATGTTTAGTCCTCATCAGATTACCTGAAAGGGAAAAGGAGGTTAATTAAATATCATATAAACAGTATAAGAAATGGTTCTAAACTGTGGCAGTAATTTAATAAAATCGTAACAGTACTCACGTAAAACTGTCAAATGTAATTCACTGCGCCGGCTACCAAAGCTCTACGGGCAGCCACATGCGTATAAAACCGTCTGGATGAAAATACGGTCGTCTATGGGAACGTACACGGAAAATCTCGGGAATCAAACCACAGCCACGTCAGAAACGAGGTCTGACAAACTGATAAAGGAAACCAACCAAGAATTACAAATACCTTTGAGCTGTTATAGCAACAGCTAGAGCGCAGTGTAGAGCCATGCGTACGTCGTATTGGCCTGGGTGCCAAACAGTCTGGCAGTCAAACCGGTAGCGGCTCTAGAATTACTAAATGGTGGGTGCCCGCTTACAGCTGGGGTAATGAAACGAAAGCACAATAGATGGCGCTAATATCTTAAGTTACACAAAAACTAATATGGAACGTATTAACGTATACTTGACATGAAGGGTTAAATTGGATTAGAAATAATATTAAAATGGACTAAAAATTAAAATTATTGGACAGGTAATATGCACTATCCAAACCACGTGCACCACTATGATGGTTATTACATAGACTAGGTAAACAGTATTGTGGTGAACATCGGTAGTATTAAAGATAGCCAGAAAGTACGACAGGAATAAAGCATACAAAAGCAGTAAATCATAAGAAAGCAAACTGCAGTAAAACTTTTACAAACCTTAAAACCCGTAAAAATTACATATGTGTGTGTGAGGGGCACAATTCTATTACACTGCACTACTGAACGCACGCTCAAAAACTACACATCTATGATGAATATTCATACAGGGCAATAAAACCCGTAATATTTGAGTGTCTACACTGTTGTCATGAGATTAAACTACAATTTACGTCATACAAAAAAACAATAAATAGAAGGTTCAGAAGCAATTGTTACACACCGAATAGGTCTTAGGTTAGAATACGAGAGTACAACGATAAATCATGTTACTGGAATAACATTGCTAAGTCAGTGGAGGGACCTTATGACGGGTATCATTAATTCACAAAATATCCAGCTCCTAAAAATCAAGTAATCATTAAGAAGAGTATCATTGTGTTCATATATGTGTATAGCAATTTCCACTACATCTTAGGAGTTCAGCTTTTTTCCCTTTTTGGCCTATTGGAGTACTTCTAAATTGCTTAGCGGCGGCGACTGATGATCACAAAATTTTAGGTGCTCTTCAAACTGCTGATTGGTGTTCAACTTGCCGTTTTATATTCGGTAAAAGCTAATGAGATATAGCCTTCACCATCCTACTCCTTTGTTCTACACACATTAAAAAAAAGTTTTGGATCACATAGGTTCCGAGAGTACAGAAAACTGGAGTAGAGATGAACATAAACATCAATTCCGCGCTTTTTATTTATCATGAAAACCACACATTCCGTGTTGTACCACAATACAACGAGACCGTCAGAGGTGGTAGTCCAGATTGCTGTTAGCCACGTGTACCTCTGATACGCAGTATCATGTCCTCTTGCTTTGATGCATGCCTGTATTCGTCTTGGCATACTATCCACAAGGTCACCAAGGCATTGTAGGTCAAGATTGTCCCACTCCTCAACAGCGATTTTGCGTAGATCCCTCAGAGTGGTTGGTGGGTCACGTCGTCCATAAACAACCCTTTTCAGTCTATCCCAGGCATGTTCGATAGGGTTCATGTCTGGAGAATATGCTGGCCACTCTAGTCAAGCGATGTCGTTACCCTGAAGAAAGTCATTCAGAAGATTTGCATGATGGGGGCGCGAACTGCCGTTCATCAAGAGAAATGGCTAGCCAATTTGCTGCCGATATGATTGCGCTATTGGTCGGAGGATGGTATTCATGTACCTTACAGCCGTTGCGGTGCCTTCCATGACCAACAGCGGGGTACGTCGGCCCCACATAATGCCACCCCAAAACAGCAGGGAACCCCCACCTTGCTGCACTCGTTGGAGTCTATAAGGCGTTCAGCCTGACCATGCGTGACCTGGTTGCCTCCAAAGACGTCTCCGACGATTGTTTGGTTGAAGGCATATGCGACACCCATCGGTGAACAACAAAACGAAAAGCATTATTCAACATAGTGGCGCTACTGTCAGGGTTCCTCTGAGCCGGGTGGCCTGAACAAGGCATGCCATCAAGAGTTAGTGTCTCTCTGTATCTCCTCCATGTCGGAACAACATCGCTTTGGTTCAGTCCGAGACACTTCCCTTGTTGGGAGCCCTAACAATGCGGACGCGATTGACCTTCTAAAGCGTGGCTGAACTAAAGACAACACGAGCCGTGTACCTCATTCCTGATGAAATGACTGGAACTTATCGGCTGTCGGACCCCCCCCCCCCCCTCCTTCTAATAGACGGTGCTAATGAATGGTTGTTTACATCTTTGGGTGGGTATAGTGGCATTCCTGAAGAGTCAAAGAGACTGTGTCTGTGATAGAATATCTTCAGGAGTTCTGGGAACCGGGGTGAGGCAAAACTTTCTTTGATGTGTTATATATGATTCATCACATTTACTGTAATTGATTTTATACAAGCCTGAGCCAGTAAGTTTATCTCTGTACGACTGTTCATTGTAGATATGACGGTTCTGTAGGCTGTTGGCCTTAGCAAAATTAACATCTTTACATTGTTTCTTAAAAATTTGGCTAACTCGTACGAAAGATTGAATACGAAGCGGGTTCTCACGAAATTGGAATTAATAGGCGTTGAAGTGAATGAGATATTGCACTCATTCTGCGAAGTCTTTTCTCCTGTGTAGATTGCAAGCTATCACTAGGTTGTAACAGTTCAGAACGCAACGTACTTCTGATTAGACAGCTCTTTTTTAATGATGCTGGATTTAACGCGAACTTCATGTCCACCCTAATGACGCAACACAATCACTTTTTTCGTTCTGCTCATAGACCTCCACGTGAGCATCTACATCTACATCATACTCTGCAAGCCATATAACGGTGCGTGGTGGAGGGAACTTTTGGTGACACTAACTGTTTCCCTCTTCCCTGTTCCACTCGCGAATGGCGCGTGGGAAGAATGATTGTCGGTAAGCTTCTGTGTTAGATCTAATTTCTAGAATTTCTAGAATGTTCTCTACTTGAGACATATGTATGGAGAAGTAATATATTGTACGGCTATTTCCCATAAGCGCTTTCTCTAAATTACAGTAGGAAACTTCTCAGTGATGGCAGGCCTGAATGGCCGAGCGGTTCTAGGCGCTACAGTCTGGAACCGCGCGCAGGTTCGAATCCTGCCTCGGGCATAGATGTGGGTGATGTTCTTAGGTTAGTCAGGTTTAAGTAGTTCTAAGTTCTAGGGGATTGATGACCTCAGATGTTAAGTCCCATAGCGTTCAGAGCCCCCCTTCTCCCTGATGCACAACTTGTAACGTCTGCCACTGGGCTTTTTTTAAACATTTCCGCAACGTTTTCGTGCAGGCTAAATGAACTCCCGACTAACCACATTATCATTCCCACCTTGTAAATATCCCAGATTGATGAATAAGATTCAACAATCTGCCGAGAAAATACCTTATAAGCCACTTCTTTTGTGAATGCGCTACATTTCCAGGAAATTCTTCCTACGAATCTTAGTCTGGCATCTGCTTTTCCTACTACTCACTTTATGTGGTCATTTCAAATAAGGTCACTGTAGATAGTTATTAGGAGATATTTGACGGTTGATCATCAGTAGTGTAGTTACACAGCAGTGGATTTCATTTCCTATGTATGCGCCATACGTCAGATTTACAGTATTTACGTTCTGGATCTGCAAGTCATTGTGCAAATCGATACTGTCTTTTGGCATTGATACTTCCATGTCGGCAACCGTTTCATCTGCGAACAGCCTTAAAGAGATACCGACGCTTTCTACTTGATGATTTATATAAATTGTAATCAGGAACGATCTATTACACTTCCTAGGGGCACTTCGGAAATCTGTGGTAAGTGTATCCGTCCGTACCACAGTTAGCTGCATTCTAACTAGAGGTGCCATTACATGCTGCTGTTCTTTGGCAATGCTCAAGAAACAAAATCAGGTAATCATGTGTGCAGCGTGCACTCCACACAAAATGTTGGAACCTGATTGTGACGGTGCTCGAAGGGTAATAATGTTATGCATTGGTCAGCCAGCCGCCTTCTCTCAACAGCCATCGGGGACAGGTGCCGGCAACACACCTTGGAGATGCCCTTGGTTCTTCTCTCAGCAGCAGTTGTATGTCCACAGAGGTATTACAGCGATCGCGAACCCAAATACAAGTTATCGAGGTGAGCAAAAGCTGGCGTTTGGAAATATAAAGGCAGAGAAGACAAAAGGACACGGATAACACAGGATGTAATCCTCAACGGACAACATGCTGTTTGCCAAAGGAGGGAATGTCTTCTAAGAGTAGCTTGCTTGGCACTTTTCTATTTTTCTTCTGCCTTGGGGATTATAGGCAGTACGAAATAGTTTCTGAGGATGATTTGAAAATGATTCCCGACACGAAGCTAGTCATCAAGTAAATAAAAGTGAAATTTGCAGCTTTGGCTGTTTTTCGTTGTAGTGGTTAATTAGGAACGTGAAAAATAATTTCGTTGAAGAGAAGAAGAAAATGAGATGACCACTTCTGGTGGGCTGTCACTCCCAGGGAGAGACCTCTGCAGAACATCTGGAAATCGTCTTCGAGAGACAGGCTTCGAGAGTGGAAAAAAAAGTCACTTTTGGGGGCCAGACTCCCTAGTAGGGCATGTCGACTAAACATACCAGAGTAAGGACATTGATGACATTCTAGATGGGACTTGGCTTCTGAGCATCACCGTGGCTGATGCCGGACACCCAACTTCGATTACTGACCGAAGGACACGCACAGCAAGCCAAATCACGCCTTCAGCAGAAGATGTGGCTAACCGAATCCAGCGCACATTCCAGCCGCGCCGCAAACAGCCTGACCACAGCCAGGTAAATGACTACATGCATTGCTGCACTCCGTATGCCACTCACACTTGTCTCCTAACAATATTTTTTAAGACCTGGTAATTACTCTCACATCTATTGTTACTGATAATCTGCGTATTCACATTTTATTCCATTAGTAATAATGATGCCTACAATTTGAGGGACGAGAAAATGTTCAGTTTGACGCCAGTCGTACAAAATCGCCATGAGCATTGAGACAATCATCCCACCGACGTGCCAGACTGAGGTTACACATTTGGTAAAAAACCTTGTCCAGCCGCACGAATAAGTTCATAACTGTTTCAAACCCTCATCCGACAGGAATCGTCGACCGTTCGAGGCCTTTTTTTAAGGGGTCGAAGGCTGGATAATCACTTGGGGAGAGTTCACGACTATAGGGCTGGTGATCAAGTGTATCCCACTTGAGTTGGCAACTGCTGTGTTACGACGTTTGGGATATGTAGGCGTCTTGTGTCAAATCGCGGCCATCACAGAACTTGGTGCACCATTCTACAACGGTGGTTTTCGACAGACATGCTGCCTCATACACATACTTCATTCATGTCTATTGCTCTTTGTCCTTCAGCAGGCAAACGAATAACACCAGTCTGGTCCTGTTGGATGCATTTGGTAATAACGTCTCCATAGTCCACGTTCCTCCATTTATTGCTGCCATTTCATAATGACACGAATGTCACACTAATCTCTTGCTTATATTTCGGCGCATGTACAGGGTGTTACAAAAAGGTAAAGCCAAACATTCAGGAAACTTTCCTCACACACAAAGAAAGAAAATATGTTATGTGGACATGTGTACGGAAACGCTTACTTTCCATGTTAGAGCTCATTTTATTACTTCTCTTCAAATCACATTAATCATGGAATGGAAACACACAGCAACAGAAAGTACCAGCGTGACTTCCAACACTTTGTTACAGGAAATGTACAAAATGCATCCACCCTCCATCGCATGGAATCCCTGAGGCGCTGATGCAGCCCTGGAGAATGGCGTATTGTATCACAGCCGTCCACAATAAGAGCACGAAGAGTCTCTACATTTCGTACCGGGGTTGCGTAGACAAAAGCTTTCAAATGCCCCCATAAATGAAAGTCAAGAGGGTTGAGGTCAGGAGAGCGTGGAGGTCAGGAATTGATCCGCCTCTACCAATCCATCGGTCACCGAATCTGTTGTTGAGAAACATACGAACACTTCGACTGAAATGTGCAGGAGCTCCATCGTGCATGAACCACATGTTGTGTCGTACTTGTAAAGGCACATGTTTTAGCAGCACAGGTAGAGTATCCCGTATGAAATCATGATAACGTGCTCCATTGAGCGTAGGTGGAAGAACATGGGGCCCAATCAAGACATCACCAACAACGCCTGCTCAAACGTTCACAGAAAATCTGTGTTGATGACTTGATTGCACAATTGCGTGCGAATTCTCGTCAGCCCACTTATGTTGATTGTGAAAATTTACAATTTGATCACGTTGGAATGAAGTCTCATCCGTAAAGAGAACATTTGCATTGAAATGAGAGTTGACACATTGTTGGATGAACCATTCGCAGAAGTGTACCCGTGGAGGCCAATCAGCTGCTGATAGTGCCTACACACGCTGTACATGGTACGAAAACATATGGTTCTCTCGTAGCACTCTCCATACAGTGACGTGGTCAACGTTACCTTGTACAGCAGCAACTTCTCTGACGCTGATATTAGGGTTATCGTCAACTGCACGAAGAATTGCCTCGTCCATTGCAGGTGTCCTCGTCGTTCTAGGTATTCCCTGGTCGCGAGTCACAGGCTGGAATGTTCCGTGCTCTCTAAGACGCCGATCAATTGCTTCGCTCGTCTTCCTGTCGGGACACCTTCTTTCAGGAAATCTGTCTCGATAAAAACTTACCGCGCCACGGCTGTTGCCCCGTGCTAATCCATACAACAAATGGGCATCTGCCAACTCCGCATTTGTAAACATTACACTGACTGCAAAACCACGTTCGTGATGAACACTAACCTGTTGATGCTACGTACTGATGTGCTTGATGCTAGTACTGTAGACCAATGAGTCGCATGTCAACATAAGCACCGAAGTCAACATTACCTTCCTTCAATTGGTGCCAACTGGCGGTGAATCGAGGAAGTACAGTACACACTGACGAAACTAAAATGAGCTCTAACATGGAAATTAAGCTTTTCCGGGCACATGTCCACATAACATCTTTTCTTTATTTGTGTGTGAGGAATGTTTCCTGAATGTTTGGTCGTACCTTTTTGTAACACCCTGTATACGCGCAATGAGTCGCGCTTCATTGCATATACTCTGCGGCAACGTTCTCAAACAGGAAGGTTGTCGTCGCTCGTAAGGTGTAAGAGCAGCTATTGTCGTCATTGGTACTTGAATATGTACATGCTTCAGTGAGCTACTTCCTTTGTCTCTCTAACAGTCTTCCCTCAAACAAGTCACATATTTACCAACTGATGTTTCCTGCACTGTCATAACTGCACCATAAGTGGATTACGTCTGTCAGTACGGATTCTCCGTTTTGCGTATAAGCGTCCACACTTCACTACCTGACCTGCTGCGCAGACGGAAATGAGCGTTATCGGCTTGCTTTTGCCACAAGTACTTCAAAGTACTAACCAAACTAAAAACATCTATAATTATTAGTCTGCAACTGAATTAAATACTGACATAAAGTTGTTATGTTCAATGTCCTCAGTAACCAATAAAAATATCTTCACCTACACTCCTCACACAGCGTATGTGTATAGCAGAGATGAAAAACGCTTTTGTTTGTAGGAATAAATGTTTGTAACAAATCTAATCACGTTTTTATGGCTCGTGCTACCAACCCGTTTATTTAGTATGCAAAAGTCTCTCTCAATGCCAGTTGAAATATTGTTGTTGTCCTCAGTCCAAAGAGTGGTTCGCTGCAGTTCTTCATGCTACTGTATCCTGTGCAGCCCTCTTTATCTCCGAGTAACTACTGCAATCTACATCCTTCTGAATCTGTTTGGTGTATTTATTTTTACCCTCCACTCTTCCCTCCACTACTAAACTGGCGATCTCTTGATGCCTTAGAACGTATCCTACCAACCGATCCTTTTTTCTAGTCAAATTGTGCCACAATTCCTCTTCTCTCCTATTCAGTACCTCCTCATTAGTTACATGATCTTCCTATCTAATATTCAGCATTCTTCTGTAGCACCACTTTTCGAAAGCTTCTATTATTTCTTGTCCCAACCATTTATCGTCCATGTTTCACTTCCATACGTGACCACACACCATACAAACACTTTCAGAAAAAACTTCTTGACATTTAATTCTAAACCCGATGTTAACAAATTTCTCTTCTTCAGAAACGTTTTCCTTCCATAGCCACTCTACATTTTCAGCCCTCTCTATTTCTACCACCATCAGTTAAAACTCATCTACCACTTAGAGTGGTTCATTTTCTAATCTGATTCCCTCAGCATCACCTGATACGTTTTCAGATAGAGTATATAATGGTGAGACAGAGATTTAGAAGCAAGATTTTCAATTGTAACACATTTTCAGGACAGATGTGGACCCTGACCACAGTTTATTGGTTATGAACTGTGGAATAAAACTGAAGAAACTGCCAAAACGTAGGAATTCAAGGAGATGCGACCTGGATGAACTGAAAGGCTGTATAGAGATTCAGAGAGAGCATTAGGAAACGATTGAGAAGAACAGGGAAAAGAGATTCAGTAGAAGAAGGATGGGTAACTTCTAGAGATGAAATAGTGAAGGCAGCAGAGTGTCAAGTAGGTAAAAAGACGAGGGCTGGTAGAAATCCATGGGAAACAGAAGAGATATTGAATTTAACTGATGAAAGAAAATATATAAAAATGCAGTAAAAGAAGCAGGCGGAAAGGAATACAAACGTCTCAAAAAGGAGATCGATGGGAAGTGCAAAATGGGTAACCATGAATGGATACAGGACAAATGTAAGGGTGTAGAGGCATATATCACTAGGGGTAAGATAAATACTACCTACAAGAAAATTAAAGAGATCTTTGGAGGAAAGAGACCCACTTCTATGAATATCAAAAGTTCAGATGGAAAACCAATCCAAAGCAAAGACGGAAAAGCTGAAAGGTGGATGGAATATGTAGAGGGTCTATACCAGAGCGATGTACTTGAGGGCAATATTATGCAAATGGAAGAGAACGTAGGTGAAGATGAGATGGGACATATGATACAGCATGAATAATTTGATAGAGCACTGAAAGACCTAACTCGAATCAAGGTCCCGAGAATGAAGAACATTCCATTAGAATTGGTGATAGCCTTTGGAGAGCCAGCCATTACAAAACTCTACCATCTGGTGAGCAAGATGTATGAGCCAGGTGAAATTCTCTCAGACTTCAAGAAAAAGGTAATAATTCTAAACTGAAAAAAAACAGGTGTTGACAGGTGTGAAAATTACCGAACTATCAGTAATAAGTTGCGGCTGCAAAATACTAATACCAATTCCTTACAGACGAGTGGAAAAACTGGTCGAAGCCGACCTCGGCGAAGATGAGAAATGTTGGAACACGCGAGGCAATACTGACCCAACGACTTAGAGAAAGCTTTTCACAACGTTGACTGGAATACTCTCTTTCAAATTCTGAAGGTGGCAGGGATCAAATACATGGAGCGAATGACTATTTAAAATTTGTACAGAAACCAGATGGTAGTTATAAGAGTCGAGGAGCATGAAAGGGAAGCACTGGTTGAGAAGACAGTCAGACAGGGTTGTAGCCTAACCCCTAAGTTATTCAATCTGTATATTGACCAAGCAGTAAAGGAAATAAAAGAAAAATTTGGAGTATAAATTAAAATCCATGGAGAAGAAATGAAAACTTCGAGGTTAACCGATGACATTGAAACCTGTCAGAGACAAAAAAGGTCTTGGAAGAGCAGTTGAATGGAATGGACAGTGTCTTGAAGGGAGGATATAAGATGAACATCAGCAAAAGTAAAAGGAGGATAATGGAATGTTGTCGAATTAAATCAGGTGATGCTGAGTGAATTAGATTAGAAAATGAGGCACTGTAAGTGGTAGATGAGTTTTAACTGATGGTGGTAGAAATAGAGAGGATTGAAAATGTAGAGTGGCTATGGAAGGAAAGCGTGTATTTTATTGATGACCACACAAGATATTTTACTATTAACGGCATGACGCAGGGTGGTTTTTAACGGTTGTGACAGTGCAGTAAGAACATAGCTATACCGGTCGTTGTAAATAATTTTATGATGCGTTAAGACAATCAGATGATGGAAACCGGGAATTAAAAAGGATTTGTTTATCAGCAGCTCTTAATAGTGCTAAAGTATGGTTTTCATAGTGATCGTTGCTTATAAAGCTAATGTGTTGCTAATTTCTCTGTAGAATGAAAGGAATGGCATTGGCACACTGAAGTAGAACAGCAATAAGAGCACTTGAATACAAAGTTCTTGACTTTCCACCCACGTTAAGCGATTAAAATTACGTGACATTTCCCCCAAGCGCTCCTTGGCCTTTGTCTAGTGATATGACTGCTGATGAGCTGCTGGTACGCCCACTTTATTCAACTAGCTGCCGGCTGCGATGTACTCCCAACATCGCCATATCCGGGCGTACGTTGACGGGCCTCCGCTGCTCCATCTTCACCCACGAGATTGCTGCATCCCACGCTGTGGTGAGCTGCATGCTACCGTCTCTATGAAGGGTATTAGCAGGGGTTTAAATTTCTATGGCTTCTTTAAATCACAGTCCCAGAAGCCGTTGGTGCGAACCACGGCAGAGGTTTCGTCATATTTGATCCGGTGATAATTTTTAACGCATACTCAGCTAGAGAGGATTTCTCGGTGTGACATAAGCGACAAAACCTGTCACGCTCCTTCCTTATTCAATACATGCTGTCTGTCGAACGTAAGACTGGCCAGACTCACAAGGTATCTTGAAGGCCCTAGGTTTTCTGAGGCCTACTGCATCTTGAACTGGTCTCAGGAATTGCCAGATTTTTGTCCACGGCTGAAGATCGACTTGATCTTGTGTCTTTCCAGCAGGCTGCTCATCTGTAATGACACAGAGCCGCGCAAAGGTGAGAAAGCGATTTTGTTTTGCATCTCCTCGTTGGTGGTCTTACTTTAGTTCTTGTTTGAAATCATTTATTTGATGAATGTTGTAGCCATTGTTGCTGAAAACTTGCTTAGATGGTTTAGCTCATGAGGCACCAATGTTTGTAATATAGAGACCTTCTGTGACGAGGGTTGATTGTGTACAATTACATATTTGTGAGCGCATGTTTTCTATAGACACTGTGGTCATTAGCATATGTTAAGCTCGAGATAAATTTTATGTAAAAGAAATTTCAAATGTTCTCGTTAACGACATGAAAGGTCAAATGTTTAACGTATTTCGACTAAATGGTACGATTTGATATTTGTTTTATTGCTGCAGCGTGGTCAGGCTCTGGATGAATTTCACAATCTCTGCAGTCATTTCAGTACTCGTACAGTTCCTGTTCTCCTAAAATTACATGTAACAGCAAACTTACGTAAGCAATTTGTCGGTAGTAGTAGTAGTAGTAGTAGTAGTAGTAGTAGTAACAACAGAACTCTATTTCTACCATCACAGCAGGACAGAGTTGCGTAACTATCGCTACTGGAGATGAGAACGTAGCAACGATGATACTACTTCTAGGAACCGACTCATGACAATCAGTGTGTTTCTGTTGTTTACTCGAGTTCACATCTGCATTGTCTCGTCGTTAACCGCACACGTGTGCATTCTCATGTATATAAAAACACACACACACAGAAATTTACAGCGTGATTCAGTTGCCCTAACGATGTCGTTTCGTGCAACCTGCAATGTTATGTCTGGCTTTCAGAAACCACTCACGCCGTTTCCATATTCGCTCTCTCGCTACACTCTATTATTCCTACAGAAAAAAATTAACAGGAGCTTTTTGCAAAAAACTAGGCTACATTAAATTTTGTTCTGGGGTAAATTTTCACTGGGGGCTACGGTTTTTGGGTTATTCAAGAAAAACGTACAAAATTGACCTTCAAACGCACCGCCATCCCTGCACTCGTATCTCACCTGCCACCGTCAAAAACTTGCGACTGGATGATGAATTATTTCCCATGACTAACTTTTGTGGTCTTCATTGACTGGCTTTCTTACGTCAGCTGCTTAGTCGAGCATTTACAAATTGTATAATTATATAAATTTTACAGAACAGATTTGTGGATTTTAAGGGCATGAAATAAACAATGGAAATGTTGTATTCGTCAGGCCTTCTGACTTGCAGAAGTACTACTCTTGGAAGGGTTAAGTTTGGATCGAATTGTCAGAGTAATTAATTAGAGCGGAAAGTGTACAAAAGTCGTTTCTTTTTCATTACTCCGACGGGCAAGTTTAAATTATTAATATTCACGAAACAGCCGACCTATAATTGTTGCATATAGTCAGTTCAGACGAAACTGAGAACAGTTTGTGTACTTGGTAAATTCTGTACAGTTATAGGATGGAGAGTCACGAGAAACATACCAGAAGTCCCAGCTGGTGAGAAATGAATGAGGTGGAGGAGGTGTGTTTGAAGGTCACTTTTTTGTACGTTTTTCTGGAATAACTCGAAAACCGTGGCCTCCAACTAAAACATAGCCCAGTACAAAATTTAACCAAGTTAAATTTCATACAAAAGATCCCGTTCATTTTTCTGTGGGAATAATAGTTTCCGTGTAGCGAGCGAGACAATATGAATATCACATAGTGGTTTTTCAAGGCCAGACATAGGTTTGCGGTCTGCATAAAATAACATCGGTAGGGGCAGCTGAATCACCATGCATATTTAGTTGATTTCTGTCACACAGAAACGAAAACCGCTTTGACTGTTAAATGAATACACTGTTTCTTATGTTAGATTTCGCGCATTCGTGAGCGTGCAGGAGCGTATCAGTACCAACACACAAACGTGAAAAATTACTTTTACGATTCCGTTATTGATATACAAATATACACGAAAAGGGAGGAGTGTCAGACAAGCTTTAACCTATTTCCTGCGTGGTCAGGGGCATCTGAATACTCTTCTTGTTCCCCATACGTGAATGGAACTGGAAGAAACCTCGTCCCCAGATTAATAAATCCTCATAAAATTTACGGTAGGAGTTGGTAACAATTCGCTGTTATCCTCAATCTGGTATTGTCAGCACAGGGTGTAAAACAGGACATTATTAGTTTGTACGTGACATACCGTTGGACACTTTATAATTATAACTACCAAGTGAATAAACTGTAAATTGAGACTCAGTTTGGATAATGTTTGTAGTAAAATTTACGATGGTTTGGTAACAATGTAAAATTTACCTCACTTTAGTGTTCTACGGTTAATAGAGATACAATGTGAAGTGCCCTCTGCCGTCCATTTCACAGTGACTGGCGGTAATGTTTCCTTGAATATTAAATGCCTGCTATCTTCAACACATAAAAAATGTCGTCTACTAAATGATTGAGCTTTGGGTTCGAAGGTGATATTATCACGATCCACATCTAAGAAGGTCATTAAGCTTGAAGTATAAAAGAGGTAAATTAATGCCACATGAATGAATTCAACTCATTTATAAATAATTAGAAGAAATGAATTTCCCGAATTTCTACCAGAAAATTAAATTCATCTGCTCTCATGACATACTAGTATTCTTTTTATCGACTGTAGGCCACATCGATGGAGATGACGTGTGATTTTGCGTAAATATCTTTAATAAAGAGAGACCAGTTCTGGAGTGTCTAATAAATGCTACTAGCGGTGGCTGAAGAGGCCAAGTTGCGGTCCACGTGATAAATACTACATGGGGCATTCTCGAAGGAACGAGCTACCGAAACCGTACGCCTGTGCGCAACAGCGCAGTGACAGAGTTGTCCAAATTCCGCCGTGCTGGGCCACCTCCCTCCCTCTCTCTCCTGAAGGGCGTAACAGGTAATGCATTACGCACTGCGGTCAGCTGTTGGCAATGAGGCGGGGCCGCTGTGGTAGGCGCTGGCAAGTATAAAAGGCGCTCGCAGGCTGGTCAGAGCACAGTAGCGAGCAACCGCCGACCACTCCACACCCCAAACATGTACAAGCTGGTGAGTGAATACGGATCTCATTCCTATGCGATTAACAAATGCAGGTACTGCGAAAATATCAGGGGGACTTGAAGTACAGCACTTCCCATATTTGCGATTCTCTCCGACTGCAGAGCTGATGAAGAACTATTTTGTTGATAAAACTACCTTACCGTTCTTTGTGAACAGCAACTCTCCTTTGGCTTTGATGCCAGATAAAAGGGCAGCAGTATATTTTTATTCTAGTAAATGGTCAGATATTTTCACTTTTTTTTAACTAACCAAGAATAGTATGTTCGTATGTTTGAGGTGATGAAAGAAGTCCAATGTCTCATTTTCGAATCATCGAAACGGTGCAATTTATTCACGTCTTAAGTAGAACTAACTATCCGAGGTAAAAGTTTTCTCGTATATTTACGCCGAGCATTCATCTCGTGAGACTGCAAAGTGGAGCTTATGGGTTTGACTTCACGTTCTTGCAAGAGTTATTCCTCGATGTAACGGCTTAAATTGGATATACTCACAGCATTGAAGGATTACTGAGGACTACTCGAACAAGAAGTGTTGTCTCCTCTTCGTAAAATTTCATTTTAACGGCAGAGACAGCGATGTACTAACGACACGCGTCACGATTCCGTCACAGCTAGCTCAAAAAACCTTGGGCTACTGATTAAGGACACTAAACGGTTTCATTTCCTCTTATAGCTATAAAATATTTCATTTTTTGCAATTACAATTTCGAATAATTGCTCTTCACCTTCAGATAAGAGTGTCAGATGTAAATGAGCACACGGACCTTAGTAAAGCCTCTAGTCCAAACATCATGTCAGTAAGGTTATGTTAACGTTGATTCCAGAATGGATATTTCGCTCGGCAACTCAAGTGTTTCCTCTTTTTGAATCTTCCGACAGATTAAAATCAAATTCTTTTCTCTTAGGAGCCACATTCACACCGACTAATCTAATCAGGTACGACACGGGACACACCTATAATGGTTCAGTTCTGCCAGTACCTGCCTGTTCCTTTTCTAATTCTCAAGCATAACATCGGGAATTAGAACTTTCGAAAGAAAGGATATCGTAAGGATTTAGTCACATCTGTGAGACTGATTCTTGAATTAATCCTTTACTCTGAAGAGGAGAGCAGATTGTTTAAACCTGCCTTTCGCTGAATGAGCTTTTACCGACTGAGACTTCCAGAAGCCTCTAAGGTTTCCTCAACAGCTTCAATTTAAATTCTGGGTGCGAATCTCCTTTGGGTGAGAAAACGACTGTTGGGAATGTTTCATTAGTTTTCATACGACATTCTGTTGGGAACACCAACAGCCAGGTCTAGGCCGCTAGGAGTTCAGTCTATAATAGTGTGTAAAAGAAAAAGACAAAGAGAGAGAGAGAGGGAAGCTACACAAGAATTTTAACTACAGACGGCCCTGCATTAATATTTACAGGAAACATGCTACGAGCGTTAATTACACAGAGTGAAACTGGTACTGTTATCGCTGTTATTGACAGTGGTATGACGTAGTGAATCGTACCCCTCACACTGCTGACTCGCTGAAAAATTCAGAGATAGAACGACGCTATTTATGCGCCTTAATGTGAGGCAAGGGCAACAGTGCAGGTTCACGTGCAAGAGTCGTATGCTCTAGAGTGAACATTTTGCAGGTGTTGACAAAATATGGATGTGGAAGTATGCCTTCGAATGGTAGCGCAACGCTGAGTGACGAATCGATTCATCTGTGGAGGGTACGATTAATTACACACAAAATTAGTATCGTCATTCTCAGTTAGCATCATACGTTGATGGCTCATATTATTATTTGAACACTTATTGAGGTTACTGTGTATTGTTATGGTGTGACAGTCTCATTTGGAAACGAAAACAGCAACAGCGCACTCAGCGTGGAAGTCGAACTAAATTTAACTGCTTGATTCCAGCGATTTATAGGATGTCTGTTAATTAAAGGCCCAATAAGCGAAATAAAAGGTGTTAACTCCTATGTTTTCAAAACAACATTTTAATTTGAATTTGAAGAACATTAATATTCGTAAAGAAAACACTTGTTTTCCTTCTAGGCAAAAAGGATAGGTAGGTGTCATAGGAAGGGTACTCTCTCCGTTAACTATGATTTATCCTTATCCAGTAGCAACAAATAAAACTGTTTCAATTAAGGATCAGCAAAAACAGTGGGAGGGAAGGTTAGAAAGCAAAGTACTGAGCAAGTGAGAAGACATTTGCCAAGAAGCAGGCAAAAAGTACTTTGTTTCTTATTTTTTGCACTGTTTCTTCGCTCTTCGCCTCCAGATAGGTAGAAATCAGAAGACTACACTCAAACATTGTGCTTACATAGTCTGCCACCGCCTTGTCAGTCAAAAAGCCGCTTTTATTTTGCTGTAAGAGCTGTTCCTTCTATATTACAATAAGAACCAATAGCCGACTGGAAGTGAAGACCTTCTTCTGTAAACACGTCCTCTTCGACACTCCAGATCGTCCTCGCCGCCGTGCTGGCCGCCGCCGCCGCCGCCCCCGGCTTCCTGGGTGCACCTGCTGTCGCCTACACCGCCCCCGCGGTGGCCGCCGCCCCCGTGGCCTACGCCGCCCCCGCTGTCGTCAAGGCCGCCGTCGCCGCCCCCGCTGTGGCCTACGCCGCCCCTGCCGTGGCCTACGCTGCCCCCGCCTACCACGCCCCCGTAGCCTACGCCGCAGCTCCCGCCGTCGTCAAGACGCACTTCTTCTAGAATACGCACTTCACAAAAAGCCAACTATTTATTTAAGCGGCATTTCGGTGCTATATGCAAAAAATGAGAAAAATAAAATGATACATCATTAGAAACTACTGTCTTCTTTATTTATTCTCCCCTCTAAAATGTTCCCATTATTCCAGTATTATGTTAGTCTAAAGCAGGGCTTCCCAATCTTTTCAGCTGGCGGACCCCTTCTACAGTCGAAAGTCCTTGGCGGACCCCTAGTCAATCAAGAGCCCAGTAACTTTAATTTTCAGAGCGAAACCCATGGGAACTGAAAGCTTCTTAATGCAAGTGCCATGTTCCCAATGACCCCCCCCCCCCCTCCCCCCGAAGTATGAATAGTCTTTGGAGCTTCTTGTGATTGTTCTTCCTTTGGTCGTCCTCCTCCTCAATCATTGCAACTGGAATCTTCCCTTGTAGTGAAGGAGATGGAGAAACCGCACCCTTCCTCAATGATCTTGACTTGAGCCACGGATCCATGTTAGAAGTAATAAACTGGTCAAAAATCGACTTATGAAATAGCTAGTGCACTGACAAAGCAAGTTTCACATTTAACGATGCCTGGAGCCGCATACGTGCCAGCGAGCGCTGTGATTGGTCGAAAGAGCTCGCTCCGCGCATGCGTAAAAGGTTTCACTTTTCCATTTTAAAACTGTCCTGCATCTACGCTATCTGTCGAAAGTGACGGAAACTTGTCGTGCTCACTCAGGAGACTTCAAATAATACATACGTAACCTTTCGCATTCGTAGCATTGTTTTCGGCTGAGAAGAAAAAAAAAATGCGGTGCCTTACTTTCTGGGTAACTCTCGTATTAACAGAGCATTTTTGTTCCTTCAGGGTGAAATGAACGTATATAATAAGATAATCAACCAAGCCACCGCTGGACCTAAGACGCACCTAAGGTTGTTAACAAAAGTTGACAAATATGTGCGACTACAAACGCATTTAGGGCGCACAGAGCTCTTCCCAACTAGCTAACGTACCAAAGCTTCCAAAAGCTTCAAACTTGACAATAACGTTACTAATTCAATGTTCTTCGGTTTGGCGTCTCGTTACTTCTAGGAATTTTATTTGTTGGTTATTATTTCTTTCGCTTTTGACAATTTTCCTTACTGTAAGAAAATGCTGAGTCCACCTTAAACTGTAATTAGCCCTGTTACTGGCTGCTTGAGTCAGTTCAAAAGTTGGAGAAAGGAACTGGCATACAACCTCCAGTAGAATCAACCCTAGTGAAGCATATATTATGGTATATATATGGCGGTAGTTTAACGTTAAATAACACGACTGTCACTCAAGCCACCGAAAGCAATTCTTGTTAATTTTCAATCACAGGCGTCAAATTTACCTACACCTATTATTATGACTTATACATAGTCATTTGACTCTCTCCGAGAACCACCATAAACAGACATATCAAAAAGCACATCAAAAATAATTTGGCATCACCCAGACTCCCAGAACTCCTGAAGATAGACGTTGACTGTGGATATTGTATCACAGACACAGTCCTTCTCACTCTTTAGAGATGACATTAAACCCGCCCAAAGATGTAAACAACCATGCATGAGTAGCGCCTATGAGACGGAGGGGGTCCGACAGCTGGTGAGTTCCAGTCATTCCACCAGGAGGGAGGTACACGGCTCGTGTTGTCTGTAGTTCAACCATGCCTAGACGGTCAATACTGCGGTTCGATCGCGTCCACATTGTTACTTTGTGCCAGGAAGGGCTGTCAACAAGGGAGGTGTCCAGGCATGGAAGAGTTACAGAGAGACAGGAATTGTCGATGACATTCCTCGCTCAGGCCTCCCAACGGCTACTACTGGAATGGATGACCGCTGCCTATGAATTATCGCTCGGAGGAACCCTGACAGCAGCACCACCATGTTGAATAACGCTTTTCCTGTAGCCACAGGACGTCGTCTTATGACTCAAACCGTGGGCAATATGCTGCATAGGCGCAACTTCACTCCAGATGTCCATGGCGAGGTCCATCTTTGCAACCACAACACCATGCAGCGCGGTACAGATGGGCCCAACAACATGCCGAATGGACCACTCAGGATTGTCATCACGTTCTCTTCACTAGTGAGTGTCGTATATGTCTTCAACCAAACAATCATCGGAGACGTGATTGGAGGCAACCCGGTCAGACTAAAGGCTTTAGACACACTGTACAACGAGTGCAGAAATGTGGAGCTTCCCTGCTGCTTTGGGGTGGCATTATGTGGGGCCGACGTGCGCCGCTGGTGGCCATGGAAGACGCCGTAACGGCTGTACGATACGTGAATGCCATCCTCCGACCGATTATGCAGCCATATCTGCAGCATATTGGCGAGGCATTCGTCTTCATGGACGACAATTCGCGCCCTCATCGTGCACATGTTGTGAATGACGTTATTCGGGATAACGACATAGCTCAACTGGAGTGGCCATCATGTTCTCTCCAGACATGAACCGTATCGAACATGCCTGGGATAGACTGGAAAGGGCTGTTTATGGACGACGTGACCCACCAACGACTCTGGGCGATCTACGCCGATTCGACGTTGGAGTGGGACCATCTGGACCAATAGTGCCTCGATGAACTTGTGGATAGTATGCCACTAAGAATTCAGGCATGTATCAATGCAAGAAGACGTGATACTGGGTATTAGAGGTACAACTATGGTGGTACAACATGCAATCTGTGGTTCTCATGAGCAGTAGCAAGGGCGGAAATAATGTTTATATTGATCTCTATTCCAATTTTCCGGAACTCTCGGAACCGAGGTGATGTAAAACTTTTTTTGTGTGCATTTTTATAATGTTCGATCACTGTGCATGAGCATATATAGGATGTTATACTATAACAGTTGTAACGAATGGGGAGATAATGGACAATGAAACAAACTAATAATTACAATAAAAATGCATCCACAAATCAGTGGTTTTGCCGGTGCGTCGTATTGTAAATCAGTACGTGAAGGAATTATAAGAGATCCAGTGTGCAGGTATTCAGTTCAGAACAAAAACTTTACAATAGATGCTCTACATGGCCACTGTTCAGATTTGTCAGGCATTTTCCAAATTCATTCCCAACCATCCAAAAGGGTTTTTGGAGTCCATCGGCAGTATCAACGTTGCTATAATACACCAAATCCTTTAAATTCCCTCCCCCCTCCCCGTGCCCTCCCACACACACACAGACACCAACACACAAATAAAAAGTCCGACGGGTTCAAGCTGAAGCTGAGGAGGCTGTGTTATAGACGAGACACGACCGATCCACTTGTTTTGTCGAAACTCAGGAACCAAAGAGGAGCAGCGCGTTTCGTTACACGCTTGTTTAGTAAGCACAACAGAGTCACGGAGATGTTCAACGAACTCCAGTGACTGCCACTGCAAGAGAGGCGTTTGGTGCGGTTTACTGTTAAAGTTCCGAGAGCGTGGCTTCCAAAGAGTCAACAAATACATTGCTTCCTCCTACGTACATCTCGTGAAAACACCATGAAGATAAAAGTAGACAGATTCCAGCAATCACTTATCGTGCGAAGTGTACGCTACTGGAGCAGCTATGGGTATAGTGACAATGGTACACAAAGTACTTTCCACCACACACCGCAAGGTGACTTGTGGGGTGTACATGTACATGCAGATGTAGCTTCACCAATACTTGGGTTTCAAGAATGATGATAAAACCAATCGAGGATAGTTATGACTTCGGAATTTGTTTGTCACTTGCTGTTTTTCTAAATAAGTGTAGTCTTCGACGTAGACTCACATACCCTCGGGAATAGCTCTGACAGCCCTGGTTTTTAAATGCTGTCCTGGTAATATCCGGGGTTGCAAAAATGTCCGGGGTTTGAGAATTTTACGACTGCAAGGATCTTTTTTAATATTTTCTTACAGCTGTGCCTCCCTCAGTCGACCGTGAAGCAAGTACAAACGTTCGTGGGAATGGCTACCAGTTCCACCTCAACATTTTACTTACTCATTTGACAACACAGCAGAGGCAGTGTGTTTACGCTGTTTTCGTGTGTGAAGTCACTTATATACACGTTTTTCATCGTTTTATCTCTATGAGCTTTAGGTCTCATCTACTAGCACTGGGCGGGAGGTGGTACGTGTTTAATATTAACGGGCAAGAGGAAACTGTTTTTAAATTGTGTAACAGAAAGAATAATAAAGGTGTGTATTGCATATTGTATATCGGAGAATTTTCTACTGCACAAAATGGAAAAGGTAATACTAGAGACCGAAAAAAGCTAAACACTGAAGAGATATTAATGCTACTGCTTCACCAAACATAAGAGAATTCAATAATCCGAAATTTGGAGAAACAGTGAAATGGAATGTGCTGACAAAGAGGCAGCTTTTAAGGCGGTGGAAGTAATTAGAAATATACCATGGGTTGGACACAAAAACTGTAGTCATATGTCTTGGGTTGGATCCAAGAAAAATACACGAATAATCAGTGTAAATGAAATTTCATGAATATATTTGTCTAGGTAACAAATGTAAGTAATTAACACTGAAACAGGCCAGGTTAATGAAACCAAGAGATGTTGTTGTTGTTGTGGTCTTAGTCCTGAGACTGGTTTGATGCAGCTCTCCATGCTACTCTATCCTGTGCTAGCTTATTCATCTCCCAGTACCTACTGCAGCCTACATCCTTCTGAATCTGCTTAGTGTATTCATCTCTTGGTCATCCTCTATGATTTTTACCCTCCACGCTGCCCTCCAGTACTAAGTTGGTAATCCCTCGAAGTCTCAGAACACGCCCTACTAACCGATCCCATCTTCTAGTCAAGTTGTGCCACAAGCTCCTCTTCTCCTCAATTTTATTCAATACCTCCTCATTAGTTATGTGATCTACCCATCTAATCTTCAGCATTCTTCTGTAGCACGACATTTCGAAAGCTTCTATTCTCTTCTTCTCTAAACTATTTATCGTCCACATTTCACTTCCATACATGGCTACACTCCATACAAATACTTTCAGAAACGACTTCCTGACATTTAAATCTATACCCAATGTTAGCAAATTTTTCTTCTTCAGAAACGCTTTCCTTACCATTGCCAGCCTACATTTTATGTCCTCTCTACTTCGACCATCATCAGTTATTTTGCTCTCCGAACAGTAAATCTCATTTACTACGTTAAGCGTCTCATTTCCTAATCTAATTCCCGCAGTGTCACCCGAGTTAATTCGATTACATTCCATTATCCTCGTTTTGCTTTTGTTGATGTTCATCTTATACCCTTATACCTTTATACCAAGAAATACACCATCGCAAATATGAAATGCTACTACATTAATAACAGGCGTAATCGCCAGAATGTTGAAAGAAAGCACACAAACGTGCATGTATTGTGCAGTTCAAGTGCCGAATAATTTTTTGGATAGAGTACCAAGCCTGCTGCACTTTGTCAGTCAAAACAAGAACAGTTAGTGCTGTTTGTGAATGATGTCCCACATGTACTCAATTGGAGACACAGAAACGGTGATGGAGCAGGTCAAGGCAGTATGTTGACAGTGTTAGGTTACAACAGCAGTATATGACGAGCGTTATTCTATTGGAAAACACAGCTGGAATTCTGTTCATCAATGCCACCACAACAGGTCGAATCACCAGATTGGTGTGCGATAACCACTTGAGTGGTTCAGCTGTCGTGCGCAATAGCTCTCCAGACCATAACCCCAGGTGTAGGTCCAGTGTGTCTCGCATGCAGACAGGTTGGTTGTAGACTCTAAACTGGCCTGCTTCTAACCAACCCACAACACCGAGGCAGAACCGGGTTTCGTGAGAAATGAGCTCTCACTTATTACCACTGAAGTTGGTGCTTTGGGGTCAATGGATTGCACACTACAGAACGTCTGGCTGGGAGCTGTCCTTGAAGCAATCGATTTGTAACAGTTCGCTGCGGTAGTAGGTGCCTACCTCTGCTCAAATTGCTGCTGCAGACGCAGTACGATGTGGCAGAGCCATACGTAGCACACGATGGTCTTCCCCTCGGTAGCACCACGTGGTTGTCCGGAGTTCGCTCTTCTTGCGACCGTACAGTCCTGTGACCACGGCTACTAGTAATCACATACAGTGGATACATTCCTTTCAAGTCTTTCTGCAAATAGCAGAAGGAACATCCAGCTTCTCGTAGCCCTATTACACAACCTCATTCAAACTCAGTGAGGTGTAGATAATCGTGTTTTTATCGGCTAAAGAGAATTCTTGACTAACACTCACCACGTCCAATCTCTTAGGTGACTAATGCTCACAACCGATAAACTGTAATTTAAAGCGAACCGAGTTTGAATCCTCATAATGGTGCTACTGGCGCCACTCCCATGCGACTGGCACGCAATTTGAATAGACATAATCTTTCAGACGTAGAGTCACACCCACCAACCTTCGTTTGTGTCGCACAATTCCTTCTTTGTGTCGTGAATTTTTCCGACAGTACATGTTAAGCCTACCGGCAAGCGATAGGCAGGCCTCAGTTGTTCAGTTGTGTCTGCTAGAGTGACGGGAGCAGTGCACACGTGGTGGCGAGTCTCTTTGGGCCCTGACTATCGACAATGAACTGTCACCGAATGTGGTGGTGCCGCGACGCCACAGCCACATCACCAATCGTTTTGAAATGCACTGAAGAGCCAAAGAAATTGGTATATCTGCCTAATATCGTGCGGGGCTCCCGCGAGCACCCAGAAGGGCCTCAGTTCGACGTGGCATGGACTCGACTAATGTCTGAAGTAGTGCTGGAGGTCTGACACCATGAATCCTGCAGGGCTGTCCATAAATCCTTAAGAGTACGAGGGGTAGGCATCTCTTCCGAACAGTAGGCTGCAAGGCATCACAGATATGCTCAGTAATTTTCATGTCTGGGGAGTTTGGTCGTCAGCGGAAGAGAGTTCGTGGAGCCACCCTGTAGCAGCTCTGGACGTTTGTGGTGTCCCATTGTCCTGCTGAAATTACCCAAGTCCGTCGGAATGCGCAATGGTTATGAATGGAGGCACGTGATCAAACAGGATGCTTAAATACTTCTCATCTGTCAAAGCCTATCAGGAGTCCCAAATCACACTAACTGCACACGCCCTTCACCATTACAGAGCTCCACCAGTTTGAACAGTCCTCCGCTGACATGGATTCATGATTTTGTCTCTATAGCAGTACATATCTATCCTCTCGATACAATTTGAAACGAGACTCGTCAGACCTGGCAACATGTTTCCAGTCATCAACAGTGCAATGCCGGTGCTGACGGGCCCAAGCAAGGCGTAATGCTTTGATTCATGTAGTCATCAAGAAAGGGTAAAAGAGTTTGCTTTCGGCTCCGAAATGGAATATCGATGACGTTTCGTTGAATGGTTCGCACGCTGACACTTGATGCTGACCCAGCACTGAAATCAGGAGCAATTTGTGGAAGAAGTGCATTGCTGTCACGTTGAACAATTCTCTACAATCGTCGCCGTTGTCGTTCTTGCAGGATCTTTTCCCGTCGTCGATTTCGTTTGCTGCAATAAAGGGAATTAGAGAGCAGTTTGGTTGTATGATATGTTTCCAAAGTATCTGTTACCGACGGGCAGTTGTTTAACAAGTGCTTATGAACCTTTGTATGCGCTGTAATTAATATGAGGGTGATGCGAACAGTACGCAAAATAATTCCTGTAATTCAATCAGCGAGTTCCTCTCTGTTATCTGACACTGAAAATCTTTATTGCTGTGTACATTTGACGACTTTAATTAGCTGTATAATATATTACCACGTATTTTACGTGTATATTGTGAGTAATTAGCTTTATGCCGAGCGCTTGTCCCTATAAATGCATCGCATAATTCTCGATTAACAAATGCCCGCCAATTGACCTTGTTAAATTCCAGGCCTTTCGCAATGACCTCAGTCACTTATTGGGTGAGAGTACAGACCACTACAACCGAAGAATATGTTTCGGATAGGTTCTTTATCTCTGCGTCATATATCCGATGGTTTCAGAACTATTCATAGTGTAGCGATTTTTGACTGCTATGGACAATGGCGTGAGTACTAGTTAAGGTTGAATTGAACAGTAGTGGCAAAATAGTAACTTATGCAGACGATTTATCTGTTTTCCTGTAAGCGGTGAGGTATGTCTTTGACGTAGCTGTCGGCTGCTGCACCAACCGTGGCTGTCACCGAACTAATTCACTTCTAGCACAGGTTCAGTTGATGATTAATTAGTATAATAGACTGGAGGACGGGGGGAAGCTACCGACAAGACAAAATGCGCCTGTACCGGTGTCATCTACTATATTGTCCCTAATGAATTGGCGAGATAGCCTGATACACGAGTATAACAGTAAAATTTGAAGGCCACGCCCTATTGCTTCTTGCTGGAGGACAAGAACATAAATTACAAACCGTTCAGTCGTATGAAAGACACTGAATTAAAACAGTTTAGCCCTAGAACTACGAAAGAGTGTGAGAAGAGAAACCACGGAGAAATTTCTTCACTGAAATAAAAGGTAACGGAAGCCTGGGAAGGGCACTTCAAACAACTATTCCGGTATCTTATTAAATAGCGCCCAGTCTACTGCGTCCTGAACAGTTAGCAACATAACTACGACCGCTACTAAATGTGAATTCTGGGATGAATCCATAGTAACGAAAGGTGCAGAAAGCGTGCTCACCGACGCTAATATGGCTTCTGGTCCCGAATTCGTGGCCGTAGTAGCTGCTCACCTCCGTTCAACTCCGTTAGTTAATCACAACTGCGCGATCACGTCGCTTCTCACCACTTTTGTGACAGAACAGCCGACGGTACAGCAAGTTTCCGCCGACAAGAAGGGAGCCGTATAGCAGACCTAAACAGCGCTGCGGTTACCGTTAGCTCCCTCGTGCAGCGGCCAGAAGCCATGGCCCAGGGGTTGGCAACTTCTGCGGAAACGGCGGCCATTCTCGTGTTGTCCTTCTGCGGCAAGTAGCCGTCGCCTGGATTTGAAACTAGCAACTGGCTAGCCTCGAGCAGCATTCACCATCTTGCGATGCTATAATCAAACTAGGACCCAGGAAATTCGAGCGTCCCCAGGAGCCTGCAGTCCGCTGGTTAGGCAAGCCGACGGCGATCTCAAATCGTCGGGCAAAATTAGTCTCATAGCGAAATAATTAAAGATTAATTATGGTGACTTCGGAAATAACAACTTGATCAACTAGAAATGCATATCAGACGAAAGGCAATTTTTTGAATAATCAGATTGTGGTTCAAATGGCTCTGAGCATTATGGGACTTAACATCTGAGGTCATCAGTCCCCTACAACTTAGATCTACTTAAACCTAACTAACCTAAAGACACCACACACATCCATGCCCGAGGCAGGGTTCGAACCTGCGACCGTAACAGTCGCGCGGTTCCGGACTGAAGCGCCTACAACCGCTCGCCCACAGCGGCCGTCATCAGATTATGACGTTAAGATTATTAATTTAATTTACTTATTAATATATATATATATATATATATATATATATATATATATATATATATATATATATATATCTATATAATTCTGAACAGAGACAGATATTACAGTCATACTGAGGTATGGTTGTTAGGGCAGACGGCTGCAACGGAAAACTATCTAGGTAGCTCCTTCATAAGGAACGGAACTCTTTTACTGCTTACGGAAATGACATTCTGAATAAGATTATCTTCATTACAGTATAATGAAATCGAGCAACTTCCCTCGTTACCAATAAATACTGTTTTCTTATTGAGAAAGCTGTATGAGAAATCACCGTTTACATGTGTTTGTTTACCATTGGCCAATATCCCTTACTAGCATATTTCGTTAAGGTGGACAAGTCGTTATCTTTGTATTTAATTGTGTTTCTTTTTAATTACTCTCCTGGCTATTAAAAAGAAACGCAGATGATAAAAGGGTATTCATTGGACAAATATATTGTACTAGAGGTGACATGTGATTACATTTTCACGCAATTTGGGTGCGTAGATCCTGAGAAATCAGCACCCAGAACAACCACCTCTGCCCGTATAACTGCCGTGGTAGCCTGGGCATTGAGCCAAACAGAGCTTGGATGGCGTGTACAGGTACAGCTGCCCATGCAGCTTCAACATGATACCACAGTCCATCAAGAGTAGTGACTGGCGTATTCTGACGAGCCAGTTGCTCGGCCACCATTGACCAGACGTTTTCAATTGGTCAGAGATCTGGAGAATGTGCTGCCCAGGGTAGCAGTCGAACATTTTGGACCTGCAACATGCGGTCGTGCATTATCCTTCTTAAATGTAGGGTTTCACAGGGATCGAATGAAGGGTGGAGCTACGGGTCGTAACACATCTGAAATGTAACCTCCACTGTTCAAAGTGCCGTCAATGCGAACAAGAGGTGACCGAGACGTGTAACCAATGGCACCCCATACCATCACGCCCGGTGATACGCCAGTATGGCGATGACGAATACACGCTGCCAATGTGCGTTCACCGCGATGTCGCCAAATACGGATGCGACTGTCATGATGCTGTAAACAGAACCTGGATTCATCCGAAAAAATGACGTTTTGTCATTCGTGCTCCCAGGTTTGTCGTTGAGTACACCATTGCAGGTGCTCCTGTCTCTGATGCAGCGTCAAGGGTAACCGCAGCCATGGTCTCCGAGCTGATAGTCCATGCAGCTGCAGACTTCGACGAACTGTTCGTACAGATGGTTGTTGTCTTGCAAACGTCTCCATCTGTCGACATAGGGATCGAGACGTGGCTGCACGATCCTTTACAGCCATGCGGATAAGATGCCTGTGTCATCTCGACTGCTAGTGATACGAGGCCGTTGGGATCCAGAACGGCGTTCTGTATTACCCTCCTGAATTACATACTCCGCTTACAGTCATTGGATCTCGACCAACGCGAGCAGCAATGTCGCGATACGATAAACCGCAATCGCGATAGGCTACAATCCGACCTTTATCAAAATCGGAAACGTGGTGGTACGCATTTCTCCTCCTTACACGAGGCACCACAACAACGTTTCACCAGGCAACGCCGGTCAACTGCTGTTTGTGTATGAGAAATCGGTTGTAAACTTTCCTCATGTCAGTACGTTGTAGGTGTCGCCACCGGCGCCAACCTTGTGTGAATGCTCTGAAACGCTAATCATTTACATATCACAGTATCGTCTTCCTGTCGGTCAAATTTCGCGTATGTAGCACGTTATCTTCGTTGTGTAGCAATTTTAATGGCCAGTAGTGTATTACGTTTTTGTGCACACCGGAATACACGTCAACACATTATGTGTTCAATGATTATTAAATTGTTATTTCAAACACAACTGATAAAATGGAGCAGTTAATATACGAACATATGTTAAGATCCGAAGCTAGAGAAAATATTACGAGCGGCACGCGCATAAACTTTTGCTGCGACCTAAGAACGAGTGTTAGTCACGCATTTCGTTTCCAGTCCTCGCGGTCTTGTTTATTTGGCACAGGCTTGTATGGGAGCTCATAAAACAGCTGAAGGACGCCGCTTGGACCTGGAGCACAGCTTGCCCCGGCACATGTCGCGTGCTGCATGTGGCGCGGCAGTTGTCTCCAGCAGCGACCTGACGGCAGTCTGGTGTGCCGGGTGTACCGCGTTTAACTGACTCTCTGGTAGCGCCATTATTGGAGACTGAAAATTACTTCACAGTAAGCTGTTCCGAGAATTAACAACCATTACTTCTACATCTACTTCTAAGGCTATACTGTGAAAACCATTCTGATGGGCATGACATGGGTACTTCTCATCATGGCACCGATTGGGGTTTCTTTCATTCCTCTGAATATGGAGCATCGGAAGAATTATGACTTAAATGCCTCATTGCGTATTGTAATTAGTGCACGCTTAGCTTTTAAATCCCTATGGGAATGATATTCTCAGATTCCTGACTTCATATTGGTTCTCGAAAATTTTACTTCAAGCATCTGTCTATTCAAGTTTTTGAGTATCACTGTGACGCTCTCCCACGGATGGAACATGCAGGGGCCGGCCGCGGTGGCCGTGCGGTTCTAGGCGCTCAGTCCGGCGCCGCTCTGCTGCTACAGTCGCAGGTTCGAATCCTGCCTCGGGCATGGGTGTGTGTGATGTCCTTAGGTTAGTTAGGTTTAAGTAGTTCTGAGTTCTAGGGGACTGATGACCACAGCAGTTGAGTCCCATAGTGCTCCGTGCCATTTGACCCATTTTTGAACATGCAGGGTTTTTCGCAGTGTCTTAACGATTTCAAACTTGAATAACACACAAACTAATCCCGAAATGAAGTTAAACATTTTACGCAAGGTAAAACATTTATTCAAGCGTACTTATGAAATACTAAAACTAAACTAAGCTACTCCCGAACAGGCTATGAACGCCCAACGGTACCGACCGAACGCCATGTCACCCCTAGCCCACAGTCATCAGTGGATGTGGATTCGGAAGGGCATGTGGTCAGCACACCGGTCTCCCGGCCGTATGTCTGTTTACGAGACCGGAGTCGCTACTTCTCATTGTAGTAGTTCCTCAGTTCATCTCACTAGGGCTAAGTGCACCCGCTGCCTACAGCACTCGGCAGACCGGAATTACGAAATACTGTATCGGATAAATAATGACCATTCGCGGCGACACATCCCTTGACGTGTTTCACTCAGTTTTTGAATATATCTTTTGTAGCTACAAACGGTGTCTTGCCTGAAAACTGCTACGCACACGTTCATTGTTCTCGGGAGTCCGGTTTTCTGAGGGCCGGTTGGCTTTCGATTCGATGCAATGGCAGTAGCATAAAAGTTTCGTACCGAATTCAGTACTGTTGCAGGAGCAACGTCCGGCAATTCTGATTTAGGTTTTCCGTGATTTCCCTAAACCACTTTTGGCAAATTCCGGGATGATTCCTTTGAAAGGGCACGGCTGACTTACTTCCTCATCCTTCTCTAATACGATTAGACATTGCTGTTTCGTTCCCTTCCCCACATCAATGAACCATCCAAGCAGCATGACATGATTACTCACCTGTATATGGGATGAAACTTAACGTTAGGCACTGCTAACACAGTGGCTGCATCTTCTTTTTAGCGCGTCATTCAAATTTGAAATTGTTAACTATTGCGAAACACCCTGTACAATGTTATTATAAATGACTGAATCGATTTTACAGACTTACTGCAGCTACGTTATTTGACATATTATCAAAGGACTTTTAGAAAAACTCGTAAAGTTTTTTTTCTGACATATTCCAAGGGCTTCACATGCGCTCCCTGCTGCTGCTGCAGATACCAAGTCAATCATCAAGTTCTTCACATGTTCGGTGTAGCGTGTCCCTTTGAGTTTGTTCAAAAGCATTGTTGAGGCGAGTTCGCATTTCCGGTGGGGTTTGCTGGTAGACGGGCCAAAAACAATGATTTCTGCTTATAACCCTACATAAAAAATCGTATCGATTTAAGACTACTCAAATAAATCTTATCGATATAGGTAGAGAGCGTAGAGGCGATTGCATGTACTGCTGCCCGTCATCCCCATTACGATCGATCGATCGATCGTCTCAATGTCACATGTAAAAATACATTATCATCTTCGTGGAAGTGGTGCGGAGCACCATCCTATTGATAGACCAACACTGTCGGTCTCCAGTTGTGGCATGTTGAGATATATGCGTCATGTAACAGTCTTTTCACATAAGAAAGAAGGACCATAAATTTGAAACCTTTTGGTAAATCTCGAATGTGCTGCACGTTAACGAGGGGATCTTTTGTGCCTAAGGTTCGAATATTGTGCCCGTTCACTGTGCCATTAACCAAAAAACGTTGCTTCCTCACTGAAGATGAGTTGTTCATAAAATTAATCCTCTTACATAAGCTGTTGCAACTGTCAAAAATTAAAAGTGTCTGGCTTTGTCATTGGAGACCTAGCAGCAATAGGAAGCAGTGCGGCTTCAGCTTCAGTCGTTTCCTTACGTTTTTCCAAAAGATACATTGTGGTAAGTCCAGTTCTCTGCTTGTTCTGTTCGACTTCTGTGGCTTACGTGCAAAACTCGCCTGCTCGCGATCAAAAGTTTCTTCATTCACATCAGGCCGATCCATCGATTTCCCCTTCCAGAGTCATCGAGATGCTTGAAACTGCGCATACCACCGTCGAATAGAGTTGGCGGTTGGTGGATCTTTGTTGAACTTCGTTACACTGATAGAGCAGACAGATGTAATGCATTTCAAGCACAACATGCCCTTTCTCGGTGCCTCTCAATATCTTGCCTAACTGCTCACTGCTGCCCTCTTGTGGCGGAAATCTGAGGTGCGGCTGCAGCAATACAAAACTGTTCGAGTTCTTCTATATGAGTGTTGAGTTTTGTGACAATATGTCAATTAACGTTGCTACAGCGAATTTATGAAAGCTCTTTAATCTTTTATAATGACCTTGTACCTTTGGCCACTCGAGTTGTCACTTTTTGCGCTCGTTTAATACCGACAGTTAGTTGTATGTGGTAGGCGTTCATATATTCAGCAATGTAGTAGAACAGGTAGCACAAATGTTTTAACAGCCTTCTTTCTAAACTGGTTGCATTTTCCCAGTACCCTAACAATGAACATATGTCTACCACATGTTTTACTTGCGGCTGAGCCTACAGGTTCTTTCCACTTCGTACTTATACAAATCCTTGCACCCAGGTATTTAAGTGAGCTGACTAATTACAGTTGTGTCATTTGTTACTGTAATGAAAAATCAACAAAAATCTGTTCACTCAAACGCTGCACTGACTATTGGAAGTAAAGGGTAGAGTCTATTTCTGATGTTGTGACAGGATGACTAGAAAAAAATTCTTGGTAAGCTGCGCATGAACGTGGACATGTTTGAACAGGGTCCACCCAATGCACACAAAAATATGAAACTTCGCTTCTACAGCTTCTTCCTTAAGAATTCTGATTTGGATGTCTTGATCCCTATTGACTGCAAACGGTTGTAGAAACTCTCAACCCTTATGTTCGTCTGATGTTACACAGGGCCGGACGGAGTGGCCGTGTGGTTCCAGGCGCTGCAGTCCGGAACCGTGCGACTGCTACGGTCGCAGGTTCGAATCCTGCCTCGGGCATGAATGTGTGTCATGTCCTTAGCTTAGTTAGGTTTAATTAGTTCTAAGTTCTAGGCTACTGATGACCTCAGAAGTTAAGTCGCTTAGTGCTCAGAGGCATTTCAAACATTTTTTGTCACCCGGAAAACTGCTATATAGAAATATCATCCACATTTAGTGAGCGCTACGGTCGCAGGTTCGAATCCTGCCTCGGGCATGGATGTGTGTGATGTCCTTAGGTTAGTTAGGTTTAAGTAGTTCTAAGTTCTAGGGGACTAATGACCACAGATGTTAAGTCTCATAGTGCTCAGAGCCATTTGAACCATTTTTTAGTGAGCGGCGCATACCATTGGGAGAATCGTATGCCCAATTTATCGTTACTGAGGACTATTAGACGCCTCACGTCGAAATTCATTTGCTCAAGTAGGGGTGTGCTGCAGAGTTCTCACATTAAAGACACACAATGAAGTGACAAAGTCATGGGATAGCGACATGCACATATACAGATGGCGTTAGTACTCGTACACAAGGTATAAAAAGACAGTGCATTGACAGAGTTGTCATCTGTAATCAGGTGATTAACGTCGAAATGTTTCCGGCGCCATTATGGCCGCACGACGGGAATTAACAGACTTTGAACGAGCAATGGTAGTTGTAGCTAGATGCATGAGACATTCCATTTCGGACGTCATTAGGGAATTCAGTATTCCGAGATCCAAGTGTCAAGAGTGTGCCGACAATAGCAAATCACAGGGATTACCTCACACCACGGTCAGTGGAGTGGCCGACTGCCTTCACTTAATGACTGAGTGCAACAGTTGCGCAGAGTAGCGATTGCTAATTGACAAGCAACACTGCCTGAAATAACTGCAGAAATCAATGTGGGATGTACGACGAACTTATCCCTTAGAAGAGCGAGGCTAAATTTGGCGTTAATGGACTATAGCAGCAGATGGAAACGCAACTGCTTTGGCTAAGAGCACGACATCGCCTGCAGCGCAGCAACGGAGCTCGTGACCATGTCGGCTGAACCCTAGACGACTGAAAACCGTGGCCAGGTTAAATGAGCCTCGATTCCAGACGATAAGAGCTGATGGTAGTGTTCGAGCGTGACGCTCACTCCACGAAGCCATGGACCCCAGTTGTCAACAAGGCACTGTGCAGG
This sequence comes from Schistocerca gregaria, assembly GCF_023897955.1. Lineage (NCBI taxonomy): Eukaryota > Metazoa > Arthropoda > Insecta > Orthoptera > Acrididae > Schistocerca > Schistocerca gregaria. The sequence goes on along the minus strand of NC_064922.1, from coordinate 528,596,768 downwards.
TTGGTGTTGTCTCTAAAGTGGAGTGGGTTGTGTTTACATGGAACTGATTGGGTCCTTTCGTCCAACTGAGCTGATCATTGACTGAAAATGGTTATGTTCGGCTACTTGGAGACAATTCTCAGCCACTTATGGACTTCATGTTCCCAAGCACGTCACTGGGCCACAACTGTTCAGGACTGGTCTATAGAATATTCTGGATGTTTCAAGCAAATGATTTGGCCACACAGATCGTCCGACATGAATCCCATTGAATATTTATGAGACATATACCCACAAAATCCTGAACAGACAATGCTTTCGTATTATGGACAACTATAGAGGCAGCAGGGCTCAATATTTCTATGGGGGACATTAAACGACTTATTGAGTGCTTGTCACGTCGAATTGTTGCACTAAGCGGGCTAAGTGGAAGTCCCACACGGTGTTAGAAGGTATCCCAAAACCATTGTCACCTCAGTGTGTATCTAACTCTGAGACTTCCGTGAAACCTTTGCCCAATGACACAGAAAATTTACCCCTACATGATAGTGCTCAGAGACACTGACAATTGTAAATGATACGTTATAGGAAAGTTGAAATGGGGCACTGATGGGAAAGGTCCATGTTACACGTTTGGTCGTCTTTCACTGGCAAACTATTGAAGTATCTAAAAAGAACCTACCAGCTGATGATACATACGAATTTGTTTTCTCGGAGTAGACCTCTGAAGACCTATACTGTTATCAAGACAAAACAATTGTGCAAGCTACAAAATCGTGTCAGAATGATTTGAGGACCAGATAACGGTATTGTGTCCCACTATCACAACTTATTTGCCGGCCGGTGTGGCCGAGCTGTTCTAGGCGCTTCAGTCTGGAACCTCGCGGCCGCTATGGTCACAGGTTCGAATTCTGCCTCGGGAATGAATGTATGTGATGTCCTTAGGTTAGTTAGGTTTAAGTAGTTCTAAGTTCTAGAGGACTGATGACCTCAGATGTCAAATCCCATAGTGCTCAGAGCCATTTGAACCACAAGTTATTTGATCTCAATCCCTTCAGACATCACCAACGAGGATATACACTCCCTGGAAACATATCCGATCAAACACTGCGTTGTAGATGTAGTTCCATCAGATTGAAACTTGGTACTGAACGAGGTGGCGTAGTATTAAGAAACTGGATGCATACCTGGGAAAACACTAGTTCGAACGCCCATCTAGCCACCCAGATTTAGGTTGTCCGTGATTTTTCTATATTGCTTAACGTAATTGATGAGATGGTTCCTTTAAAAGGAATATGGCCGATTTCTTTCCCCAATCCTACCCTATACGATCAAGGGCTTCACCCATTGTGACCTCGTCGGCAAAGGGATATTAAACTGTATGGGTCTTACTCTCGACTGAAGGTAAGCGAATGTAATAAATAATCATCCCTTATTGAGCCACAAACGGCGAAAATCATTTCCAATGACAGAGCGATATGATGTATCGATTCGGACTGATTTATAAACTACAGTCAGAGGTTGCAGTTAGCTGTCAGGTGCTGTCATGCAGGATAATGTGATACCAGCGCAAAGCCGCCTACACACGTGCGCGTTTTGCCGTGTGGTAATTTGTACAAAGCACTTTACATCGGAAGACCTGGGTGCGTGACCCGGAAGACCGGTTACAGACGTGGCTTGGATAAACGTTGCACCAGTGGACGTTTCAACTACACTAACTGCGTCTGTGCAGTGAAGTTCGTGTGTGTTGACATGATGCCAGGTAACTAGTGGCCCCTCATTCGGATTCACTTTGTCAATTTGTTTGGCTACGTTTTGACATTTCGGACCTTGACATCGGACTAACGGTTATCAGCGTTTCATGAGAGATAGCAAAAGGCCGAATGTAGCTTCTCTTACGTGTGATTAAAAGGACATTTTCTTGATTTTATCCAGTGGTGTCACTGTTACTTCAGTAAGTGCTTCGTTCTCGTAAAATAAAGAAAGACGCCTTTTCTAGTAGATCTTCATTATAATTTCAATAAACGGTGTGTATTTCGGGACGTAGAGGCTCACTCGCATTCGGGAGTACGACGGTTCAATCTCGTCTCCGGCCATCCTGATTTAAGTTTTCCGTGATTTCCCTAAATCGTTTCAGGCAAATTCCGGGATGGTTCCCTTGAAAGGGCACGGCCGATATCCTTTCCAATCCTCCTCTAAACCGAGCTTGCGCTTCGTCTCTAATGACCTCGTTGTCGACGGGACGTTAAACAGTAACCACAACCACCCTAGAGGCTCAACCTACAGGTGCTTGGACAGACTATAATGTTTTCTGATTTGAGGTTACTACTGGCTCCACAAGTACATACCATTGAATATGCATTGATGAGCCTAAACGTTATGATCACCTGCTCAATAGCTTGTTTTCCCGTCTTTGGAATGAAATACGTCACAGATTCCATATATTCCGGATCTGACAGTTTGTTGGTAGATTTTTGAAGGAATGTGGCTTTAGATGTCTACGCACCAAGCTTTACATCAGCCGAATTTGGACGCCGAGACATCAACGTGAGTTCATTATAATGCTCCTCATACAACTATAGCACGATTCTGGCTCCGAGACACCGACAACTGGAAGGGATGCAGGTGGTTCGCAGCTGTCAGTGTGCTTTCTATTACTACCACAGCTTGAGTGCAAGGATAGGAGAATGTCTCCCACACCGTAGTACTGCTCCCACCAGCCTGCGTCCATGGCGCGTTGCACGTTTCGAGCCATCGTTCACCTCGTTGACGGCCTTTGTAGAGACCACTATCTACCTAGCGTAGCAAAAATGGGGTTCACAAGCCGACACGTTCCCATTGATCGACGGTTGAATATCAGTGGTCACGTAGCCACTGCAATCGTAATTGACAATGTCGTTGGGTCGACATGTGAACACGACGCCGTTGTCTGCTGCGAAGCTCCATGTTCAACAGTGTACTGCGAACGGTGTGCTGCGAGACACACATGTTCGTGCGCTAGCATTGTGCTCTTTCGGCAGAGATGGCCCACATCACAATCTATCCAAATTTACAGAGCAGACAAGCCCCCGAAACTCACGTTCTGTGAAGAGTTGTGGAGGCCCAACCATTTAGCGCCTTGTGGTAATTCCACTCACTGTCCTTCTACCTCTTTCCGTAGATACTCTCGACAATACCACGAGCACATTCGACTACCTTCGACGTTTCCGAGATACTCTTTCGCAGGCTCTACGTAACAACAATCTTCCTTTTGTCATAGTCGCTTACCTACATGAAATTCCCCATTTACATCCCATTCCTCCCTAGGATGGTATCCAGCGTCATGGTGGGCACTGGTCATAATGTTTAGGCCTATCAGTGTACTCTTGACAGGGTCAGTAGCAGCCTAAAATCAGAAAGTGGTGTGGAATGATCAAGCGCCTGAATACGAACACCCAGGGCTTGAAATCCATCGTGAATTGAAATAAAAATGACTATTTATGACCGAACGTGGTTTTATTTTACGATATCATTTTCTGCGGGGTTATGGAAACGTCACATCATTACCATTGCTACGAAATGATGACAACGACACCAAATTAATGCAAGAGTTTGTAACGTAATTTTGGTTCAGTTACCACAAACAGATCACATACAGCGATACACAAACCTTATGGGATGCAGTTTTAGGGAAGCAGCCTACTCACGCCGTATAAAATTCACAGCAGTCTTTGCATTGTGTGCCACCAGTCCGATGTAACTAGCTCTGACGTCATAAATGTTGCGTAATACTTTAAAAATCCTTAAATAACCTGAAACTTTTCTAGCATGTCAGGAACAATACCAAACCAATGTGTGTTGAATATCAGTTCAATAACTTTAACCACTTTCGAAATTTGGACGTTTTTCTGTAAAAATCATTGGCGCAACAGAAAAGAGCTAGAAACTTCAAAATTTATATTTAGATTCCTTTTGCATAATAATTTAGTAGAAACAGTATTCTGGATTTCATAAATTAAAATTTTAGTTGAAATTCATGATTTTCTGTTTTTGTCTTAAAAATTAAGGAAGCAAGATAGATTAAGTAGGTGAATAAATAAAGCTAGGATGTTTAAATTTAAGTAGAAGGGAGATCCGCTATATTCATAAAGATGTGAGAAATTTCAACTGAATAACTGTAAAACTATAGCGATAGAGTATCTCCAAAAGGCAAGTTCAGAACTCGTCTACTGAGTGTAGTGTAATTAAAATAATTCTCTCGCCTAAAATATTGAACTTAGCCACGCCAAACTTTTATTATGATTACTTACCTGTGTACTGATTGCACATTTACATTGAGAGCTTCATTGGCCATCAGCAACGGAAGCAATGATTTATTTGATAACTTAAAGTGGTGCATTACTAGCCCAGCGGCTAGTCGGGACAGCGGATTTAATAGGCGTTCCCTTAGCCGTCCGCACCGCGGCTTTATATATAAGAACGCTGCGCGATAAAAAAAGGCCCCAGTTCTCTCCAGACGCTGCTCAGCGCACCACCTCTACCGGGAGTCGCGTCGCGTCGGTATCATTGCTATAAACAGCCTCGGATGCCGTAATAAGTTACTCGGGATGCATGTAGCCAAGAAATCATTTGCGAGTGAAGTGTTGATTCTGGGATGCTTTGATGATCTATCTTCAGTTCGCGTATGTCGTATTTTCACGTGCCGCCGCGGGACAGACATTCTACAATTATTTAGCGTGGCGTTTGATGAACATTATCATCAAATTATGGCGAGCATTTAATTTGAACAGTTATAGTTGCATCAGCGCTTTAGACTCTGAATGCTCTGGTAGTTGGATTGTGTGGATTCTTTTTTTGGTCTGTGACTTTCAGAATATAGTGAACCTTTTAGAGTGAATCGTTTTTGATTAAGAATCCCAGACAATCTCCTAATTCCTCAGAGCTATAAGCTGTAGCTATAAGTGTATTTCTCAGTTGAAGTGGGCACTAGGAATTGTAATTACAGGCTTCACGTTTTGCTAATCACTTTCTGGATGCCAATATTGTAATTAGAGAGCCAGTGTTGAGAACGGCAAACAACAGCATTAATTAAATCATAGGAACATTTCAGTAACAATAAATTCCATACGCCGCCCCACATTTGGTGCATGTGCAGGGATATGCATCTTTTCTACATTACATTCAATAACAATTATTTCCATACACCGCCCCACACAGTGTCAATTTAAAACGATAGCCAGTTAAAAGAAAAAGTTGGGAATGTATGAGGTGGACAAGTCGGTGGACGTGAGAATAATAGTCATATTCGATTTCCATGCTTCATAAAATAAAAAAGATTGTCTTTTCAGATAAACTGATTACACACTATGTGCTACTGATGTTTTATGCAATTTCTGGTAAATAGCCACAGATTCCCCTACCCACAGAACGCAAAACTGTCCCATATCTTTTACCACACGTACAAGTATCGATACACTTGAGGGTTATGAAAATTGTCAGTACTTCGGCAAATGTTCATTGAATGAAATTACGATATTTCTTACACTGTCACACAGAACATTCAACAATATGTTCACTTTTGACACAAATAAAATTACCCTAATCTCAAGGATGACATGATATGTATACTTAAATACGAGCAAAATAACACGTAACAAACAAACGCAAATTGATCTTAGTTTAATTTATGGGACATCTGGATAAAGTTCTAAAGCACCCGCTTAGTCTGAGCTGTCAATTGAAATATTACTATTGGTCTGCTCTCCTTTCTTTTTTTTCTACCAATAAATTTGCGATTCGGTAAAATGCTTTCATAAAAGTAAGTAATGACTTAGCTGTAACAGTTCTTCTTTCTTTCTTGCGCTACATATGGTGGCAGGGATGGCTCTAGTAAAGCTTTGCTTTTACAGGTAAATCCCCACCTCAACTGATGGCGAGGCAAAAGGGGTATCCAGTTGGAAATATCAGGAAAAACATTTTCTCTTGTAGCATCACCTGGTTGATATCCAGTGCAAACCTTCCTCTTAATAAAGAGCATGGAACTGGTTTTAGCTCCCGACGCATACAGACTGGTGTAACAAGTTTGCCGTTTATATCAGTGTATCTGTCTGTGGCATCACATCTCCCAAACGAAATATTTGTCTGTGGCATCGTAACTCCCAAACGTAAGTTCATATTTTAATGCTCTAGTATTTTTTCGATATAAGGTTTAATCTCGATGGTTCTCAGCTATTTGCCAGGAAAGTCAGTTCAGCCGTTCAAATGTCATCGGCTAAATTGAGTAAAAATGTTTTCCGCCAGTACTCTGTCTCAATGTACGCTACAGAATACATAAGCGCTACCTCAATTTACGCAGTACCAGATTGTAGAAATTAAGAAAATATAAGTATAAACTCAGGAGAACATATGATCATCTTTTACGGTAGACCAACAATGATAATGTTTGTGTCCTGAAGTCATCAGTTTCAGCACCGAGCAGAAAAATGGCGATTGTGACTCCACTGTAAAAGAAAAACATTTCCTCTCTACGAGTTTTTGTAGTTTGTAGCTATTTTTGAGGTGTGTAATTCAGTACTAAATCTAAAGATTTTGTCCTAATAGTTACAGCAGCTTATTGCAAGAGAGCACTACAGCAGTGCACTTGGTTCAGAATTATCGCAACTGCTTGTTGCTAAACTAGCTACATTTGTACTAAGACGTAATGAAAGGATATATGTGTGTGAAATGAAAAATAACAACGTAAATCCCATAAGTGAAAATGATTTCGCGTTGCAGTTTCACGCAGAAAGTATTTATTTGAATGTGGTGACAATGTGTCGATCATAGCGCGTTTACTAGTAAAGTGGTGTTGTTGTTGTTGTGGCCTTCAGTCCGAAGCCTCGTTTAATACATTTTATTCTATTCCATTTTAATCTATATTGTACAACCCTCTTCACCATCGAATAACTACTGCAACCTACATCCTTCCGAATCTGCTTACTGTGTTCATCTTTTATTCTCTTTCCTCGATTATGTACCCCCACACTTCTCTTCAGGTCTAAATTGGGGGTCCCTTGATGTCTCGGAATATGTTCTATCAATCAATCCCTTTTTCTAGTCAGGTTGTGCCACAAGTTTCTTTTCTCTGCAATTCAGTTCAGTACTTACTGATCAGTTACATGATCTACTCATGTAATCTTCAGCAATCTTCTGTAGCACAACATCTCAGAAGCTTTTATTTTCTTCTTGTCTAAACTGTTTATTGTCCATGTTTCACTTCCACACATTTCTAAACTCCATATAAATGCTTTCAAAAAGGACTTCCTGAGACTTCACTCTGTTTTCGGTGTTAAGAAATTTTCCTTCTTTTGAAATATGTTTCCTGTCATTGCCTGTCTACATTTTATATCCCCTCTACTTCGGTCGTCATTACATATTTTCCTGCGCAAACAGCAACACTAATCAAATTTAGTGTCTCGTTCCTTAATCTAATTCCTTAGGCAGCACCTGATTCAACTCAACTACATTCCTTTAACCTTGTCTGGGTTTCGAAAAAGACGGTCGTGTGAAACCCAGCTCACGCTATTCGTCCACGAGACTCAGAGCGCCTTAGACACGGGTTCACAGGTAATGCCGTGTTTCTTGACTTCCGCAAGGCGTTTGACACAGTTCCCCACAGTCGTTTAATGAACAAAGTAAGAGCATATGGACTATCAGATCAATTGTGTGATTGGATTGAGGAGTTCCTAGATAACAGAACGCAGCATGTCATTCTCAATGGAGAGAAGTCTTCCGAAGTAAGAGTGATTTCAGGTGTGCCGCAGGGAAGTGTCATAGGACCATTGCTATTCACAATATACATAAATGACCTGGTGGATGACATCGGAAGTTCACTGAGGCTTTTTGCAGATGATGCTGTGGTGTATCGAGAGGTTGCAACAATGGAAAATTGTACTGAAATGCAGGAGGATCTGCAGCGAATTGACGCATGGTGCACGGAATGGTAATTGAATCTCAATGTAGACAAGTGTAATGTGATGCGAATACATAGAAAGAAATATCCCTTATCATTTAGCTACAAAATAGCAGGTCAGCAACTGGAAGCAGTTAATTCCATAAATTATCTGGGAGTATGCATTAGGAGTGATTTAAAATGGAATGATCATATGAAGTTGATCGTCGGTAAGGCGGATGCCAGACTGAGATTCATTGCAAGAATCCTAAGGAAATGCAATCCGACAACAATGGAAGTAGGTTACAGTACGCTTGTTCGCCCACTGCTTGAATACTGCTCGGCAGTGTGGGATCCGCGCCAGATGGGGTTTATAGAAGAGATAGAGAAGATCCAACGGAGAGCAGCGCGCTTCGTTACAGGATCATTTAGTAATCGCGAAAGCATTACGGAGATGATAAATAAACTCCAGTGGAAGACTCTGCAGGAGAGACGCTCAGTAGCTCGGTACGGGCTTTTTTTAAAGTTTCGAGATCATACCTTCACCGAAGAGTCAAGCAGTATATTGCTCCCTCCTACGTATATCTCGCGAAGAGACCGAGATTAGAGCCCACACAGAAGCATACCGACAATCCATCTTTGCACGTACAATACGAGATTGGAATAGAAGGGAGAACCGATAGAGGTACTTAGGGTACCCTCCGCCACACACCGTCAGGTGGCTTGCGGAGTATGGATGTAGATGTAGATGTAGATGTTTTGCTTTCGTTGATGTTCGTCTTACATCCTCCTTTCAAGACACTGTCCATTCTGTTCAACTGCCCTTCCAAGCCCTTTGCTGTCTGTGACAGAATTATAGTTTCTGACAATATCAATAAAATTCCCCAACAGCCGTGTAATTAAGATGTTATCTCATTTTGACGACAACCAGTTTCGACATTCCACTAAGCTATCTTCAGGCCTCATATGCATCTCTAAAAATAAACGATAATTCCACACAGATATATATACACTCCTGGAAATGGAAAAAAGAACACATTGACACCCGTGTGTCAGACCCACCATACTTGCTCCGGACACTGCGAGAGGGCTGTACAAGCAATGATCACACGCACGGCACAGCGGACACACCAGGAACCACGGTGTTGGCCGTCGAATGGCGCTAGCTGCGCAGCACTTGTGCAACGCCGCCGTCAGTGTCAGCCAGTTTGCCGTGGCATTCGGAGCTCCATCGCAGTCTTTAACACTGGTAGCATGCCGCGACAGCGTGGACGTGAACCGTATGTGCAGTTGACGGACTTTGAGCGAGGGCGTATAGTGGGCATGCAGGAGGCCGGGTGGACGTACCGCCGAATTGCTCAACACGTGGGGCGTGAGTTCTCCACAGTACATCGATGTTGTCGCCAGTGGTCGGCGGAAGGTGCACGTGCCCGTCGACCTGGGACCGGACCGCAGTGACGCACGGATGCACGCCAAGACCGTAGGATCCTACGCAGTGCCGTAGGGGACCGCACCGCCACTTCCCAGCAAATTAGGGACACTGTTGCTCCTGGGGTATCGGCGAGGACCATTCGCAACCGTCTCCATGAAGCTGGGCTACGGTCCCGCACACCGTTAGGCCGTCTTCCGCTCACGCCCCAACATCGTGCAGCCCGCCTCCAGTGGTGTCGCGACAGGCGTGAATGGAGGGACGAATGGAGACGTGTCGTCTTCAGCGATGAGAGTCGCTTCTGCCTTGGTGCCAATGATGGTCGTATGCGTGTTTGGCGCTGTGCAGGTGAGCGCCACAATCAGGACTGCATACGACCGAGGCACACAGGGCCAACACCCGGCATCATGGTGTGGGGAGCGATCTCCTACACTGGCCGTACACCTCTGGTGATCGTCGAAGGGACACTGAATAGTGCACGGTACATCCAAACCGTCATCGAACCCATCGTTCTATCATTCCTAGACCGGCATGGGAACTTTCTGTTCCAACAGGACAATGCACGTCCGCATGTATCCCGTGCCACCCAATGTGCTCTAGAAGGTGTAAGCCAACTACCCTGGCCAGCAAGATCTCCGGATCTGTCCCCCACTGAGCATGTTTGGGACTGGATGAAGCGTCGTCTCATGCGGTCTGCACGTCCAGCACGAACGCTGGTCCAACTGAGGTGCCAGGTGGAAATGGCATGGCAAGCCGTTCCACAGGACTACATCCAGCATCTCTACGATCGTCTCCATGGGAGAATAACAGCCTGCAATGTTGCGAAAGGTGGATATACACTGTACTAGTGCCGACATTGTGCATGCTCTGTTGCCTGTGTCTATGTGCCAGTGGCTCTGTCAGTGTGATCATGTGATGTATCTGACCCCAGGAATGTGTCAATAAAGTTTCCCCTTCCTGGGACAATGAATTCACAGTGTTCTTATTTCAATTTCCAGGAGTGTATATATACACTCCTGGAAAGAGAAAAAAGAACACATTGACACCGGTGTGTCAGACCCACCATACTTGCTCCGGACACTGCGAGAGGGCTGTACAAGCAAAGATCACACGCACGGCACAGCGGACACACCAGGAACCGCGGTGTTGGCCGTCGAATGGCGCTAGCTGCGCAGCATTTGTGCACCGCCGCCGTCAGTGTCAGCCAGTTTGCCGTGGCATACACGGCTCCATCGCAGTCTTTAACACTGGTAGCATGCCGCGACAGCGTGGACGTGAACCGTATATGCAGTTGACGGACTTTGAGCGAGGGCGTATAGTGGGCATGCGGGAGGCCGGGTGGACGTACCGCCGAATTGCTCAACACGTGGGGCGTCAGGTCTCCACAGTACATCGACGTTGTCGCCAGTGGTCGGCGGAAGGTGCACATGCCCGTCGACCTGGGACAGGACCGCAGCGACGCACGGATGCACGCCAAGACCGTAGGATCCTACGCAGTGCCGTAGGGGACCGCACCGCCACTTCCCAGCAAATTAGGGACACTGTTGCTCCTGGGGTATCGGCGAGGACCATTAGCAACCGTCTCCATGAAGCTGAGCTACGGTCCCGCACACCGTTAGGCCGTCTTCCGCTCACGCCCCAACATCGTGCAGCCCGCCTCCAGTAGTGTCGAGACAGGCGTGAATGGAGGGACGAATGGAGACGTGTCGTCTTCAGCGATGAGAGTCGCTTCTGCCTTGGTGCCAATGATGGTCGTATGCGTGTTTGGCGCCGTGCAGGTGAGCGCCACAATCAGGACTGCATACGACCGAGGCACTCAGGGCCAACACCCGGTATCATGGTGTGGGGAGCGATCTACTACACTGGCTGTACACCTCTGGTGATCGTCGAGGGGACACTGAATAGTGCACGGTACATTCAAACCGTCATCGAACCCATCGTTCTACCATTCCTAGACCGGCAAGGGAACTTGCTGTTCCAACAGGACAATGCACGTCCGCATGTATCCCGTGCCACCCAACGTGCTCTAGAAGGTGTAAGTCAACTACCCTGGCCAGCAAGATCTCCGGATCTGTCCCCCATTGAGCATGTTTGCGACTGGATGAAGCGTCGTCTCACGCGGTCTGCACGTCCATCACGAACGCTGGTCCAACTGAGGCACCAGGTGGAAATGGCATGACAACCCGTTCCACAGGACTGCATCCAGCATCTCTACGATCGTCTCCATGGGAGAATAGCAGCCTGCATTGCTGCGAAAGGTGGATATACACTGTACTAGTGCCGACATTGTGCATGCTCTGTTGCCTGTGTCTATGTGCTTGTGGTTCTGTCAGTGTGAGCATGTGATGTATCTGACCCCAGGAATGTGTCAATAAAGTTTCCCCTTCCTTAGACAATGAATTCACGGTGTTCTTATTTCAATTTCCAGGAGTGTATATATATACCTAGATATCATGAATTCAAACCGTGTGTCAAGTGCTTCAGTCGAAGGCTTGGTAGCAGCTACCAAGTCTTCGAATGCAGCACTTGTCACACGGTTTAAATTCACCAAATCCAGGGTATATGGTATTGTATGGCATTATTATTATTATTAGTAAGAGACGCACACGGGGCCTGAAGATGGCATAGTGGAATGCCGAAACTGATTGTCGCCAAAATAAAGTAAAATAATATCTTAGTTACACGGCTGTTGGAGAATTTCATTAATATTGATAATTACTTGACCAGCTGAAGTCGTCTGTCCATGATGGATCAACAGAGACTGAATTACAGTGTCCTCGTCAAAGTACAAAGTTTATATTTATTCTCACTGAAACTTTAATTCCTAGTCCAAATTTTTCTTTGGTTTCCTTTAACGTTTGCTCAATGTACAGATCGACTAACATCGAAGAAAGGCTACAATCCTGTCTCACTCCCGTCTCTGTCACTGCTTCCCTTTCATATCCCTCGCCTCTTAAAACGTAAGTTCGTACGTAATTATGTAAAAATATGGTATAAAATAAATGGGTTGCTCTATTCTTTAACAATGTTAAGCATATTAAAGATGGATTAGTTTTCATGTTTTGTATAATAAGTAATTATAACTTCGCTAGCTATTTTGAGGTATGGATGCAGGCCGTCCAAAACTGACACCAAACGGAAGAGGTTTAAATCCCAGTAACGATGGAAGTATGTTGTTCTAGAAAGGATAGCTGCTGTTAACTTCTGATTACTTTTTTATTTTTTTTAATTTATGTAACGATTCCCCGACGCAACGACGCTCGAATCAAAATATTACTACTTATATTAAACTTAAAGGGCTAATACAAATTATTGAGTATATTTAGAGGTTTTTTTGTCTCAGGGTTTATCTTTTGGAATTTTTTATTTAAGTTTTCTAATCTTTTTCTGAGACAGCACTGTCCATCGTTTCAGACGAAAAGAAGAAGTATGTTTGGATGGATGGATGGATGTGAGCACATGTTTCTGGGGTCACTGTAGGAATATCCAAACAAATATTGCTAATGCCAATTTGACTTTGAGCAATATGCCTTTTTTATTGTGGGTGCATTGTTGCCTCATCCGTTCATGTTTTTGTTGTTAGTAGTGCATAGCAGGAATTGGCGTACATCACGGTAACGTAAATCGAATAACCCACTCCTATCATCAGATATACAACGCTGAAGATCTGCTTGGCGGCGTCGCACTAGCTTGTAAACAATAGTTGATCGTCTCTGTCTACAAATTATTGGCCCGATGCAAGTGCAAGAGAACTGGTCACAGCCTTTTTGTTGGCTACTGTAAGGGATTTTGGAAAGGAGATGGGGGCTATAGACCTTGACTGTTTTTCATCTAGGTATTCATTACAGTCAGAAATTCAAGCCTCCAGTAACGAGGTAGGCGAATAAGGTAGAAAAGGGAACAGATGGAATGAAAGTTGGATCAAAGGCAACTTCAGAATTGGGCTAAGCCTGACGATGGGAGATAGGTTAGTCACTGTTTGGACCGGTATCATGAAACGATACTGGGCGTCTCTCACCACTGTCGATGGTAATTGGATGTCAGGATAACTTCCTGCGTTTCGCCTGACACGAACCCCATCGAAAATGCTTGGCACCAGCTGAAACGTGCAGTGTGTCTTTGCAGAAACCTTACTCATTCATTGGATCTAGAAGGTCCACGTTGAAGTTTGGGTTATGTATGAGCAGCAACGTATCAACCACTGGTGAACAGTGTTCTAAGGTGTTTCCAAGCCTATTACAATGAACGAGCTGGAGATATTCGATACTGATTGTTGCCAGCAACAGATTTTGATTTCACAAATTAGCAAAGATGGCGCACTTTCGAACAAACTGCCTTGCTGTTGGTTATTGGTTCGTTTTTGTTTCAGAATAAACCTATTCTTTTAGTTTCATGTAGTTTCCCTACTCTTTTTAAAGTTCACACACTTCATTATGTAGGAGGAACAAAGTTCTTTTGAGTTGTTTATGTACTTTGTATCTTTATACGTTCTCCATGAGAAGCTTCTCCTTTATAGAGCCTATCAACGTTTCGTCTGTAGGTCAGCTGCGGTAATAGTGGACGGGCTTGTGGACCTCAAAAGGATACTACTTGACAGAAAACGAGGTTTGCATGTAATGGGTAGATATTGGGAAACCACTCTTTTCTCAGGAATGTTTTTACACTAGAATTAACATTTCCTAACAAGTATGTGTTACTTTTGATGTGGGATAAGACGGCATTATGTGCGATACAAATAACTCAATCGTTGGGTGAAGAAGTTTTATTTGGCTCATCAGTTGCCAGAAATATCCAGTCTAATTTCGTAGATTAGCATGGAAAAATAGATACTCCCGCACTAAGACACTCTGCTTCAAAGCCTGATATAATGCAATTCATCGTCTGGTGGAAACCACGAATCGCATGGGTAGTAAATGTACTCCTCACTAAAGTACCTGAGTAAAAGTAGCGTACCAATGTTCTCTCAGTGTTTCAGATGTCTGGAAGAGGTAACTAATACCCAGTACAGAGTCTGAGATTTTCATTGATATTGTTGGCATATTATTGTTTTCTTTTTAAATTTTAGTATGTGTTGGTTAAAAATACGAGTTATAAAACGTAGTATGAAACTGGATAACTTGCTGACTGATTCATAAGTTTGTGACAACAGCGTGCTCTCTTCCCTGTCTGTCACAAAGTTTGAATAACACACGATGTTTTATAATACAAACCCATGATTATCTTGGACTGCGCACGAAACTTTCATTCTCCCTCTCTACTGTTACACCCGCCACACTTGGTTGACCGGTACTTTTCTGTTTACAGGACAACCAGTGGCCACAAAATTGTCGATGCCAACCCAATATGCTCTGTTTAAATGTCTGTTCTTTTCCATGATTCCTGCTGAATGCGCTCTGCAGTGTTTTAAGAGATAAACATCTCGCAAATTCCAACACCGAAAAATTCCTTTTCAGGCTTCTCGGCATTTCGTCAACGCACTGCACTCGTAACGCCTATTTGTGAACACAATGCAAACTGGGTGAGTTTACAGTTTCTATTCATGCATCAGTCATATTTGTGTATCTAGCGCTTAGGAAGATACAGAACTTTCAAAATGAAAGTATTATTTATAGTAGATCTGCACTGTAACTCTGGTTTGCTGCCATTATTGATGGAGGCTACATGTACGTGCATTACACGTGAGATGGTAACAATGCCATTCATTTTCCTAATGGCAAAACTAGTATGCAGATTTTTTGGAAACTTTGTATTCCTCCCGTAACTTTGAAGAACTGACTAACAGAAAGTAAGCGGATACAAGTAATTTACTTGTGCAAACCATTATGTATAAGAGGCCCAGATCGCAAAAATTTTCTTCATCCTTTGGAAACTAAAAACGATTTCCGTAGCTTACTGAGGTAGCTTTGTGCCAGCACACATACATGCAGAAACAAGTGTAGGAATTTAATCTGTAGAAACAAATCTCATTAATTAAACTTGATATATTTGTGATTGGTTTTGGTAAAATACTTTGTTTCTATGTCTGACATACAGCTGCTCAGAAAATTGTGTTAAATACGTCACGAATTTGGTTTTTCTAATTCGACTGCACTTGTAAACGAGTGTCTAACAGATTGAACTAATTATCTTGCTTAGAGGACATTGTGTAAAATGTAAGTTTTGTTACCTGTTCATTTCTCATATAGTTCTAGTGAAGAGATGTGTAAATAAGAGCGTAGAAGTTTTGTTTAATTACCTTGCTTCTGTAGTTTGCTTTTCTTCTCTTTTTCGTTCTTATTTTGTTTGTATGAAGACAGACCTATAATTATTTTTATTTTAAGAAATAAGTGAAATATTTCACCAAATGACAAACCTTGTGACAAATGTTTTTTCTGTGTACGGATAACTCACAAATTGGGCAAATTTGTGATAAAGCTATAACTGTGTATTATAGACGAACACAAGATTTTTCTTTGTGACATACGAATTTAACTACTTTCCCTGTTTTAGGCTTCAGCTCACAATATTGTCCTAAGAGAGGGGATAAATTTGTGACAACTAATGTTGCATATTCCAAATACCTCGTTTCGATACACATCAAAATAAAGGATAAAGATTCTGAAATCGCACACAACTGGAATGTAAATGTCGCGGTACTTATTTATATTGGGTTTTGTAATAAAAAGTGCTAAAAGGGCCACAAAGTTGCCTAGTTTTAAGGTACCTGTAAGTATTTTAGCCATGGAGAACAATGAGATTTTTTTTGGAAATAGCAGCAACTATTTCAATTACATTCTTCTTCATGCCATCAACTTTATCTCAGAGTACCACTCACAACAAATGTCCTCAATTATATGCTGGATGCCATGTAATCTCTGCATTCCCCTACAGTTCTTGCTCTCCACACAACCTTATGGGAAAGTGGACGTTATTCTCTGCTATGTAGCCCATGTCCTATAATCCTGTTTATCGTTACCATCGCTTACCACGTATTCCTTTCCTCGTCGATTCCCAGGGAACTTAATTTCTGATTCGTTTAATTCTCAGCGTCCGTCTGTGGCCCCACATCTGAAGCGCTTCGATTCTCTGTTTCCCGGTTCCCCACACTCCATGATTCGCTTCTATGCAATGCAGTGCTTCAGACGTACAGCATCATAAATTTCTTCCTCAAGTTCAGGTCAGTGACTCTCCGCACTGGATTTGCTTCAGCGTGTAACGCTCTATTTACCTTTTTAGTCAGCTTCTAAGATCCTCCTTGCTTCTGTCATGAGGCAATTTGATTCACTGTGTCTACAACGTGGTCTGAAGTTTTCATGTTGACCTTACCGATAATCTGCAGCTCCTCAAGATTTCTTGCTCTCATTAGTTTCTTCTCAGCCCATATTCTATGCTCATTAGTCTGTTCACTCTATTCAGTGGGTTCTATAATTCTTTTACGTTACTACTGAGGACAGCTGAGTCACGAATTGATCTTAGTATACTTGTAATTTGTAAAACTGTTCACTGCCTTGTGTTTACAATGTTCTCGTCTGTGGAGTTGGCGTAATCTGAAGGAGAGAAGAATGGACTTAAAGCTTTTCTGAGGTCCTTATTCATACAAACCAAACTGTCAAAGAGAAGAATTAAGTTCGTAGTACTCCAGCATAAAGTTTAAAAAAAATGATGAGTGAAACAAAATCCGTCGTGTGATTCCATGGAACGAAATTAAGGCGATAGAGAAACTGTTCTTCACCAACCAGCAAAAAAAAAAAAAAAAAAAAAAAAAAGCGTGCAGCTTTCAAACTTCCTGGCAGATTAAAACAGTACGGAACCGTGTTCGAGTACCGGTATGGCACACAGTTTTAACCATACATACTGTTTATTATACAGGGCTGCTATAAACGATTTACTCGTTTTCGAAGCTCAGCATTTTCCGACGTGTTACAGGTGCAGATGTCATTGATGCATGAATATAGCCGTAAACTCACCAGATTGCATTTTGCTCTCTACAAATATTCTATGAGTGCACTTCTGACCATACAACACATCTTCAAGAGGCAGTTAAGTTTGTTCCTTGCCTTACGTGGCGCATCCTGTCAATGGTCATCACAGCAGAATTGATGCGTTCTCTGAGCTGCTGCAGTGTTCTTGTCAGTGGGGCTGCGTTAGTTTCTTCCTAAACGAATCCCCACAGTGAGAAGTCACAAGGAGTTAATTCAGGGGGAACCAAAAGAACACAGCGACATCATCTTCAGCACTACGCCAAATCGAGTGGTGCGGAAGTTCCTCAGTTACATTGAGACAAAACCCGATGCCACAATGTAGGAGTGACCCGTCTTGCTGGAAGATGAAGCTCTCGTAATATGCAGTCAGCTACAGAAAAAACCTCAACAGCACCATGTCAAGATCAGATGTACCCGTCAAGGTCTTCACACATGGCCCATTCAACTTCGATTGTGACATTCAATTGAAAACCTTAACTTTCGACGAATCTCGTTCAAGCGCCACAATTTCATGAGGATTTTCTGCACCCCACACTCTCGTATTGTGGCGATTAACGTTTCCAGATAAATGGAAGGTTCCTTCGTGACGGAATATCAGCTTGCAGGCGAAATGTCCATCCTTTAGTACTTCCGCCATTGTGAATACAGACGCAGAATCATCTTTTTTCATTGTGGTTATTTTACATAACTCCTTCTGAATGCACGCTGGACTGTTGTAACAGATAAATACCTCGTATATTCCAACACACAAAAACTATTATCCTCTTTCGTCACCATTTTGTCATGGTATTGCACTCGTGACGCCTACTGGTGGACATAAATCAATATATCTGAGTTTGCGGTTCTTTTGAAGCATCGGTCATATTTGTAAATGTAATACAGGGTGTACAAAAAGTCCGGGTACACTTTCAATTATTTATTGCACAAGAATTAAACTTTGTACAGATGTCATACATATTGTAGTTTGGAGAGAAACTCTGAATGTCTTTTACAAACATTCGATATGCGAATCGTGAGTGACCCGACACACGTCAATACGGTAATCGAATTCTTGCCATACCCGTCCCAGGGTGGCATCGTCGACTGTGGCAGTCGCTTCCCGTATTCTCTCGCGGGGTTCAGCTACATCACGCGGTAGATCTTTAATGTGTCCCCACAGAAAAATAGTCACGTGGAGTGAGATCTGGTGACCAGGGAGGCCATTTCATGAAACAGCTCGCTCTGCACCTGAACTCGCTGTGTTTGCGACTAGTGCTGAGTATCGGCAATTTACCAAACTATCCTGTGGCGGAATACATGAAAAAAAAAACTTTCAGGGTTTCTTTTCAAAATGGTATATGTGTGATATCTGTACAATGTTTGGTTCTTATGCAATAAATAATTGAAAGTGTTCTCGAACTTTATGTACACGCTGTAATTTGGTAAATATACAGGGTGTTACAAAAAGGTATGGCCAAATTTTCAGGAAACATTCCTCACACACAAATAAAGAAAATATGTTATGTGGACATGTGTCCGGAAAAACTTAATTTCCATGTTAGAGCTCATTTTAGTTTCGTCCACCTACGCTCAATGGAGCACGTTATCAAGATTTCATACGGGATACTCTACATGTGCTGCTAGAACATGTGCCTTTACAAGTACGACTCAACATGTGGTTCATGCGCGATGGAGCTCCTGCACATTTCAGTCGAAGTGTTCGTACGCTTCTCAACAACAGATTCGATGACCGATGGATTGGTAGAGGCGGATCAATTCCTGACCTCCACGCTCTCCTGACCTCAACCCTCTTGACTTTCATTTATGGGGGCATTTGAAAGCTCTTGTCTACGCAACCCTGGTACCAAATGTACAGACTCTTCGTGCTCGTATTGTGGACGGCTGTGATACAATACGCCATTTTCCATGGCTGCATCAGCGCATCTGGGATTCCATGCGACGGAGGGTGGATGCATGTGTCCTCGCTAACGGAGGACATTTTGAACATTTCCTGTGACAAAGTGTTTGAAGTCTGTACCAAATGTACAGACTCTTCGTGCTCGTATTGTGGACGGCTGTGATACAATACGCCATTTTCCAGGGCTGCATCAGCGCATCTGGGATTCCATGCGACGGAGGGTGGATGCATGTGTCTTCGCTAACGGAGGACATTTTGAACATTTCCTGTGACAAAGTGTTTGAAGTCACATTGGTACGTTCTGTTGTTGTGTGTTTCCATTCCATGATTAATGTGATTTGAAGAGAAGTAATAAAATGAGCTCTAACATGGAAAGTAAGTGTTTCCGGACACGTGTCCACATAACACATTTTCTTTCTTTGTGTGTGAGGAATGTTTCTTGAAAGTTAGGCCGTACCTTTTTATAACACCCTGTAGACGTCTGAAAACGAGTGAATTATTTATAGTAGTGTACTAGTTGTTAATAAACTTTAGTAGTTTTTAAACGTTGTGTTAACACACTTGTTTGTCCATCAATATTTAAATTTTGTATGGTTTACCTAAAACAGTTCCAGCGAATCTGAGTTGTTTCCTTTGCGTAGGCCGTATCAAGTGTCTTCCAGATCCTTGTCCTTTTTATAAGGACCAAACTGCTGAGGTCATCGGTCCCTACACTTTCACAATACTTGAATTAACTTATACTATGAACCAAAGACTCACCCCAGCCCGAGGGATGACTCGAACTTCCTGCTGCTGGGCCCGTACAATCCGTGACAGGGCGCCTCGAACCACGCGGCCACATCACGGGGCCCTTCATTTCTTCTCGCAACATTTTGGTCAAATGGACTCATTAACATATGAAATTTTGCTTTTCTGGCTAGTTACAATGTCAATGATTACACAGTGATCTCTTTCTCTAGCAAATACCATTGAATTGTGACCTGAAGAAGAATTGTGGACTGTTTATGACTTATTGGCATTGTTTTGGTCTTGAATTTGCAGCTGGAAGAAGTGAACTGACATGGTGTTGAGAATATGTAATGCGACGATACATTGCTGTTCTAAATGGTTCAAATGGCTCTGAGCACTATGGGACTTTACAGCTGAGGTCATGAGTCCCCTAGAACATAGAACTACTTAAACCTAACTAACCTAACACACATCCACGCCCGAGGCAAAATTTGAACCTGCGTAGCGGTCGCACGGTTCCAGACTGAAGCGCCTAGAACCGCTCCGCTACAACGGTCGGCAAATTGCTGTTCTGATTCAGGGTGAATTCATAATGTGGTACCGGCTCTGTGACAATAAATCAAATACCGAATGTATGTCACTTTGATTAGCAGTCAAAAACTATTGATTAGTGAGCCTGCCTCAATTACTGTTACTGTTGTGAACCAGATATTTCTGCAGTATAGCGAAAATCCAAAGGAAGTTTCTTATTACAAGTATTACCAGTTTATATGATCGGCGATTTAGATGTAAAACAATTAATGAAGTATAGTCAGCTCTGGAACGTCTGGTATACAGGGTGAGTCAGTAGGAAAGGTACACCCTTTGAGGAGTGATAGTATTAGTTTTTCTGGAGAAACAACTTCATATGGACGTATGCCCTTTTCCAAATGGTTTCCGAGATACACCACATTTAATGCGACTTCTGTACGTTTTTCTTGAATAACTCGAAAACCATTTCCTCCAGCAAAAACGTATTGCAGAAGAATATTAAACTATATTAAATTTCCTACAACGGTCCTATTCATATTTTTCTCTAGAACTAATTATTTGTGCGAAGAGAGCGCGAGAATGTTGAAAAACTCGCTCGACCTGCATGGGGAGTAGCTTACGTAGTTTTCGTAGGCCAATTTGAGGTAACATATTGAGGTAGCAAGGTGAGACGAACAGTATAATACGGGACACTTGTGGTCAATGAAGTCTGGAAACTACCTCAAATTGGCCTACAAAAGCTACGTAAGCTACAGCGCATGCGCGTCGAGCGAGTTTTTCAACACTCTTGTGCTCCCTTCGCACAAACCATTAGTTATAGAGGAAAAAAAAATGAATAGGAACTTTTTTGTAGGAAATTTAAAACAGTTTAATTTTGTACTGCGACACGTTTTTGGTGGAGTGCGCAGTTTTCGAGTTATTCAAGAAAAACGTACAAAATTATATTAAATTTGTTCGATCTCGGAAACCATTTAGAATAGGGCATACGTCCATATGAAGTTTTGGGTTTAGAATCACCCCTAAAAACATGTACCTATCCTCCTGACTCACCATGTATAATTGCTACCGATCGTATGTTATATGTACCTTCGCGCACGCTTTTAAGGAACATTCTCGAAGGCTCTTAAGATGTCGCAGCAGTAAACACATGTATGCAAAGAAACAGTGACGCGGCTGCCTGGTTTCTGCCGTGTGTGGCCCACCTGATGGGCGTATCCGGCAAGGTGTTACGCAGAATGCTCGGCTGTTGGCAATGAGGCAGGTCCGTGGCGGGGCCGTGGGCGAGTATAAAAGGCGGCGAGAGACTGGTCCCGGCACAGTAGCCGCCAGTCGCTGACACCACCACACCCCACAACATGTACAAGCTGGTGAGTGCCTCCAGAGATTGCTACCCAGTAGGCACCAGTTAATACTACGACAGTCTCCATACACAATTAAACTATATATCGCAGTAGCGATCTGAGCGTACAGTCATTAGTTGGCTCGCGGCTCAGCAACCGGTATGCGGATCTAGCACGCGTTTGGTTTCAGTCCTGCCTACAGAAGAAATCCGCCAAGTTACTCCTAATTGTTTATAGAATGAGACGGACTATCTCAATAACGTATTTGGTGTTTCTGTTCTTTCTCATACTAATTTTATTTAGTAGACATTTGCTGTCCGCTGTGGACGAATTAGAATACTGCAACATTGGAAACTGAAGGTAATTTATAATGTACTAGTCTAGCTCCCGCTAATTGGCTCGCGTATACTGTACCGTCTGCACAGAATCTGTTTTGTTTTGTTTAATCGAATTTTTATGTTATCTACAAATTGCAGCATCTTCTAAACTGTTCACGCTATTGAAGCCATAGGAGCCTGGTCTTTTCCGAATGTACTTCTGATCGAAAAGCGGTTCTTATAGCTAGAGTCACACGTCTCTGTTAGACCTTTATTTTGAGTTCTTATGGTGAAATTCTGATAAAAGCTTTCATTTCCTAACGCGTATTTCTTCTGATATCAAATACCATTTTCATAGATTTACCTTTAAATATGTTTTAAATAATTAAGTATTTTCATAAAAAATTTCATCCCCTGTTTCACCCACTTTAACTGTTGAATTCCTACAAACACTAAAACATGTATTTGCAATTTAAATTTTTGATAGATGAAGCTTTAAAATGCTTTAGCAGCATTTTAATAATACTTTATTTTCAAAATAAACATTCACGTGGCTATTTTAACCCCTTAGTGGTTGACTTTCCAAAAATGATGCAGCATGTATTTTTTTTATTTCCTACCAAGAAACCAAATACCACTTTTCGTAATTCTAGCTATTTACTTAATACTGACGTGTTTTCAAAATTCTTTCATCTCCTTAGGGTTGGAAATTCGAACAATCCCTTCTTAAACAATGCCTACAGTATAAGATCAACACCCTCTCCAAATATCAAGTTTCTGTCCTTAGTCGTTAAAAATTTTCATCCCCACTCCTCTCTGTTAATGGTTGAATTTCCAAAAGATACTGACACATGTATTTTTTATTTGTAATCGATAAATCAAATACCAATTTCCATAGATGCAGCTTAGAAAATGCTTTAGTAGTTCTTTAAAAATGATTTGTTTTAAGAAAAGCTTTCTCCCACTATTTCACCCCTATAGAGGTTAAATTTCCAAAAATGTTGAAACACGCATTGCTTTGTTTCTGGCCGAGAAACGAAATACCAGTTTTCGTTGTTCTAACTTCAAACTGCATTAACAGCGAAATATTTTCAAAAAATATTCCAACCCGTTAGTAGTGGACTTTCGTCCATTAAAAATAATCATAATATTCTGTTGATATTGTAACGCATTCTTTGTCATCGCAGATCGTCCTCGCCGCCGTGCTGGCCGTCGCCGCCGCTGCCCCCGGCTTCCTGGGCGCGCCTGCTGTCGCCTACACCGCCCCCGCGGTGGCCGCCGCCCCCGTGGCCTACGCCGCCCCCGCTGTCGTCAAGGCCGCCGTCGCCGCCCCCGCTGTGGCCTACGCCGCCCCCGCTGTAGCCTACGCCGCCCCCGCCTACCACGCCCCCGTAGCCTACGCCGCAGCTCCCGCCGTCGTCAAGACGCACTACTTCTAGAATACGCACTTCATAAAAAGCCAGCTATTTATTTACCCACTGTTTCGCTGACATGTGCGCAGCAATGGTGCAAATAAAATGACTTTTCATGATAAATTGATGTTTGTGTTTATTTATTCTTATTCCAAGATGCTCATATTATCTGGATATGTCCTAGTAAGATTTCTATTTCATCTCAGAATAAAACTTACAAAATGCTCTAGCTTACAAGTGACAACACACACACAGACTCTTTACGGAAATATCTCTCACAAGACTGTGTTTAACTTTTTGTTACTTGAATTGAGGAGATTTCAAAGATTAAAATCCGTTACTCATGCTTCTGAAGCTCCTCCTCTTTGACAAGGAATTTTTGCTAGTACCAGTATAGACAATAATACATTTATTATGTGCTTCACAGTGATTAAAAATAAAATCAGTGCAAATTGCGTTACTATCCCTCTGACGAATTCCTCATTCTCTTTGTCACGTTTCTGGTACCTTACAAGAAGCACGGGCAGTTTTCCATTACAACTAGTTATGAACGCCAGGAAAATTCATAGAATGAGTGAATGACCCACCTATGTCTGTACTACCTTCACGTACACTGCGTGATCAAAAGTATCTGGACACCACCAAAAACATACGTTTTTCATATTAGGAGCATTGTGCTGCCTCCTACTGCCAGGTACTCAACATCAGCGACCTTTGTAGTTATTAGACATCGTGAGTAAGCAGAATGGGGTACTCCCTGGAACTCACAGACTTTGAGCGTGTTCATGTGATTGGGTGTCACTTTTGTCATACGTCTGTACCCGAGATTTCCACACTCTTAAACATCCCTCCGTCCACTGTTTCCGATGTGACAGTGGAATAGAAACGTAAAGGGACATGTACAGCATGAAAGTGTACAGGCCGACCTCGTCTGTAAACTGACAGAGACTGTCGATAGTTGAAGAGGGTATAATGTGTAATGGGCAGACATCTATCCAGACCATAACACTGGAATTCCAGACTGCAACAAGATCACTGTAAGTACGAGGGTCAGTCAAAAAGTAATGCCTCCTATTTTTTTTTTCTACGTTTAATTGTCAGGAAATTTAAATGCAATTACATAGGTTGAAAACCACAACATTGAGGATCATTTTGTCATTTTTCAATGTAATTTCCGCCCATCTCTACAGTTTTGGTCCATCTTTGAACAAGGGCATGTATCCCAGCACGGTAAAAATCACAGCTCTGCTTCCTAAGCCATTGACGCACGGATGTTTTGACGGCCTCCTCATCTTCAAAATGAATCCCACGATGAGCTTCTTTTAGTGGCCCGAACAGATGGAAGTCTGATGGTGCCAGGTCAGGGCTGTATGGGGGATGAGGCAAAACTTCCCATCCAATTTTGACAATCTCGTCAGAGGTGTGACGACTGGTGTGTGGTCTTGCATTGTCATGCAAAAGAAGAACATCTGCCATTGATTTTGTTGGGCGAACTCGCTGAAGACGTGCTTTAAGTTTTTTGAGGGTTGTGACATATTGAACAGAATTTATTGTGCATCCCTGCTCCAAAAAATCAACCAGAATCACACCCTCTGTATCCCAGAAAACTGTTGCCATAACTTTCCCTGCCGATCGCACAGTTTTGAATTTTTTCTTCCTCGGCGAGCATGTGTGACGCCACTCCATTGACTGCCTCTTTGATTCGGGTTCAAAAAAATGCACCCATGTTTCGTCCCCGGTCACAATTTTTTTCAGAAAATCATCTCCCTCCAAACGGAAGCGCTGCAAGTGTTGGGAGGCTATTGTTTTCCTTGCCTCTTTATTCTGATCGGTTAACATTCTTGGAACCCACCGTGCACAAACTTTTGAGTACCCCAATTGTTTAATAATCGTGATCACACTGCCTTTACTAAGAGAAATAATGCGACACACTTCATCTGCAGTCACCCGACGGTCACCACGAATGATGTCATCAACTTGCTGAATGTTGTGTGGAGTCACTTCACTCACCGGCCTGCCGCTCCGCTTTTCGTCAGTCAACGGTGTTTGCCCTTCAGCTTCCTTACAACGACGAACCCATCGTCTAACAGTGCTGACATCCACTGTCACAACACCATACACCTTCTTCAGTCTTTCATGAATGCGTATGGGCGTTTCACCTTCTGCATTCAAGAATTCAATCACACAACGCTGTCTCAAACGAACATCGATATCGGCCATCTTACAAACTTCTGCTGTGCTGCCACCTGTTGACACAGAAAGTTACTACTGCAGTGGATTGCAGAAGAAGGTTTGAGGAATGGCGCCAAATTCAAATTTTTCACTTAACTTAATTTTTTTAAGTAGAAAAAAAATGGGAGGCATTACTTTTTGACCGACCCTCGTACTAGAACAGTTAGGTGGGAGGTGAGAAAACTTGGATTTCAACGTCGAGCGGCTGCTCATAAGCCACACAGTACGCCGGTAAATGCCCAACGACGCCTTACTTGATGTAAGGAGTGTAAACATTGGACGACTGAACAATGGAAAAACGTTGTGTGTAGTGACGAATCACGGTACACAATGTGACGATCTGATGGCAGGGCGTGGGTATGGCGAAGGCCCGGTGAACGTCATCTGCCAGCGTGTGTAGTGTCAACAGTAAAATTCGGAAGCGGTCGTGTTGCGATGTGGTCGTGTTTTTAATGGAGGGGGTTTGCACCCTTTGTTGTTTTGCGTGGCACTATCACAGCACAGGCCTACATTGATGTTTTAAGGACCTTCTTGCTGCCCATTGTTGAAGAGCAATTCGGGGATGGAGTTTGCGTCTTTCAACACGATCTAGCATCTGTTCATATACACGGCCTATGCACGGCCTGTGGAGGAGTAGTTACAGGACAATAACACCCATGTAATGGACTGGTCTGCACAGTGTCCTGACCTGAGTCCCATAGAACACCTTTGGGATGTTTTGTAATGCCGACTTCATGCCAGACCTCACCGACCGACATCAATACCTCTCTTCAGTACAGCACTCCGTGAAGAGTAGGCTGCCATTCCCTAATTAACTTTGAGCACCTGATTGAACGTTTGTCTGCGAGAATGGAAGCTGTAATCAAGGCTAAAGGTGGGGCAACACCATACTGAATTCCCACGTTACCGATGGAGGGCGCTACGAACTTGTAAATCATTCTCATCCAGGTGTCCTGATACTTTTGATCATATAGTGTAGTTGAGGCTGCAGAGGTTCTGAATCCTCATATACTGTAGTAATATTACAGAAAGTTAGCTTCTTCGGTTCTACGGCGAATAACCATGTACTGCCATTCGACATCTAATTACAGAGCAAATGATTAGTAAAGTTTCTGCTTTGTTTCTATGGAAATGTTCTTACTGATTAATTGGAGTGAGGATTAAGACTGAAAACTCCATCGCAAGTATTATTAAAAACTGAACACAGATTCAGATAAGAAAAGGAAATATACTACCATTCAGTTTAGCTCATTTTTTATGAAACTACACACAACGTAAGTCTGAACAGGAATTCCCATCTGTGTGCTACCCCTGAGCAAATTTGCTTAGTGAAAAATTCGTAAATCAAGACCCATTCCCTATGTTGAAAGTAATAATAGATTTGGAGCTCTCTAAAAGTGCTACCTGAAGTAAGACTTCAACACAACGATTTGGACTGTAAAATAAAGTAATATTACATCACAATCCGACCCAGGTTTCAGCCCTTGTCGGACTGTGGTCAAGCTTTGCAATCCTCAGATTAAGGTGTACGCCGATATCTTTCCTAACGAAAATTGTTTAGCATTCAAGGTAGAAAACTTACGAAATTTTTATTTTTGTGGTGGTTGTACGTATTGTGAAGATATTTTGTTATGTAATAGGAAAGCGAAATAATGTCTGCCCTAAGAAGCAATTCTGCGAAGAAACACTGTTAGAGTGGGTTTGTTATTTATATTGAGGTTACAGTAAGCATTATGATTAGATGGCTGCCTACTTTCGTACGTGAACACTAAAACCATTTACAGCCATGGAAATGACTATTTATTCAGTCCATACGAAAGATTTTCTTCGATGTTTCCCTCCGCATCCGTCAATGTACAATGGGATGGAGGTGATTACCTTACATTATCTTGAAAACCAAATCAGAAAATATGCCATCTGGAAGCAGCATCTGCTTGTTGTTTGACCTGAATATCAGGAACGGCGCGGGCAATCTTTACTATTAGCTAGATCAGTTTTGTGCGTCATAGGGGTTGAATGTACACTATTGCGTTAATACCTTTGTCTATATATCTATATCTAAATCTACATTCAAACTCCGTAAACCACCGTATGGTCCATGGTGCAGTGTACATTGTACAGTAACTATTCATTTAGTTTCATATTCCACTTGCAAATAGAGCGAGGGATTAACATATGTTGCATTATTCCGTATGAGCCCAAATTCCTCTTATCTTCGTGGTCCTTACCTGAAACCTACGTTGGCGGCAACAGAATCGATCTACTGTCGGCCTGATATGCCGGTTCTCTAAATTTTTTCGCAATAATGTCTAGCAAAGAGAACGTCGTCTTTCCTTTAGTGATTCCCATTTAAGCTCACGAAGCATCTCCGTAATACTCGCATGTTAACCTGTAACAAATGTAGCAGCAGGCCTCTGAAATGCTTTCTGGTGGGGATCTCAAATACTCGAGCATTACCCAAAATTGGATCGCACTAGTGTACCAAACACGGTATCCTTAACACAAGCCATTAACATTGGTATTGTCCTGTTATCACGAGAGGTGCTATGTTGATAACATTAACCCATAGAGTTGCCCCCCCCCCTTCAATGTTACACCAAATTTTTGTTTATCCATCTGGTTATGTTGTAAAAAGTTGGCTGTATACCTATGGACGACCTAAATGAATTTAGCTTAAGACTTTGAAGAGATAAACCCAAGAGTATTACGGTCCTTTTTTCAACAAATGTCACAGCTTATAAAATCTTGCTTAGGTTATGATCCACAATATTTACGAAGAACATTTCACGGATACCACCACACGCTACTTAAATCTGTACTGTGCTGCAATTAGCTTCGATAGTATTTCGCCATGTGGAAGACTTCAGAAATTTAAATGGTGTCAGGTGAATTGCATTTAGGTTTAAACGTTACAGTCAGTGGTCACGACGTAATTCCTTGCCCTGCGCTAGAATAACGTTCCCATTTAATGTCATGAAGACCTCTCAGTTCTCTCGTTCAGACAGCGAACACAACTATAGAAGAAAAAGGCCCATAAACTTTAAATCTTTTGGTGAATGTCGAATGTGCTGCACGATACTGTGGGGATTCTTAGTGCCCAAGATTCTAAGACTGTGGCATTAAGGAAAAAAAATATTGCTTAATCATTGAAGATGAGTTTCTCACAAAATTCATCCTCTTCCATAATTTGTCGCAACTGTGTCGAAAATTCAAAGCGCCTGGTTTTGTTATTGGGAGTCAGAGCTCGCAGCAGTAACAAGCGGTGAAACTCCAGCTTCATTCAGCCGTTTTCTTAATTCTTACAAAAGGTCGGTTGCGTTGCGTTCAGCTCTGTGCTTGCTGTGTTCGTCGACTTCTGTGGGATACATGCGGAACTCGCCCGCAGGCGGGAACCGTTTCTTCACTCACTGCAGGCCGGTCCGATGATTTCCCCTTCCAGAGTCATCCAAAAGCTTGAAAGCGAGCATATCACTGTCGAATGGAGTTGGAGGCTGGTGGATCTTTGTTGAACTACGTTCCGAAGTGCCATTGCACTGTTACAGCAGGCTAATGTGAATAATTTTCAAGCACAACATACGCTGTCTCGGCTCCTATCGTCATCTCGCCTAACTGCCCTGTCGTGGCAGAAATATGAAATGCGGCAGCAGCAATACAAAACTGTTAAAGTTTTTCTATATGAGTGTCAAGTTTTGTGACAATATGTCAGTTACCATAGCTACAGTGAATTCACGAATTCATTTATAAGAAGCTTGTACCTTTGGCCAGGTGAGCAGCCATTTTTTGTGTTCTTTCACAATCGCCTGTTAGTCGTGTCTGGTATTCGTTCATTGAGAAATGTTCTAGAACATGTAGCACTAGTTTTTTGACAGTCTTCTTTCTAAACTAATTGCATTTTCCCAGTATCCTAATAATGAACCGAAGTCTGCCACATGCTTTACTTAAAACTGAGCCTACGGTTCATTCCATTTCATGCTTCTACGAATCATTACACCCAGTTATTTGAATGAGCTGACTGATTCCAGTTGTGTTTCTTGATACTGTAGTGAAAAAGCAACAATAATCAGTTCATACAAATGCTATACTGACTGATGGAAGTAGAGGATAGCGCCTGTTTTTGATATTGTGACAAGATTACTGGAAAAATATTCTTGATAAGATGCACATGAATGTGGACATGTCTGAACACAGACTACCTAACGCACATACAATATGCACCTTCACCGATGAAACTTCGCCTCTACAACACCATGCGTAAGAATTCTGGTTACGACGTCATGAATCCTTCTGCCTGCAGACAGCTCCTCAAAGTCACACCTAAGTTTGTCTAATGTAACATCGAAAAATGCTATATCGAAATATAATCGACATCTAGTGAGCGTCGTAAAAATTTATGCACTATTGGAAAATAGAATGGCTAATTTATCGTTGCTGACGGCAGCTATTAAACGCCTCACCTGGAAACTCACCTGCGGGACTAGAAACGTGCTGTAGTGTTCTCACATTACAGACATTCAGTGAGGTTAGAAGTCATGGGATAGCGACATTCACATATACAGATGGCGATGGGATGCCGGACACACAGTGTAAAAGGGCAGTGCATTGACGGAATTGTCATCTGCACTCAGGTGATTCACACGGAATTGTTTCCCAAGTGATAATGGCCGCTGGACGGGAGTTAACAGTCTTTGAATGCGCAGTAGTAGATCGAGTTAGACGCATGGTGAGCCGTGGTAAAAATTGCTGTTTTGAAGAGCGTGCCGCAGCGCGCTGTGTGAAGCTGTCGCCCTCCGTTTCTGGCGGTGGCGCCGCTGTGGCAATCGCAGCTTTGGTGTCTCCCTCTCGTGGCAAAGAGGAAAGGTTGCCTGTTCACGTGCATTTAAGGGGCGCTATCAGCTCGGCAGTTTGTCGGTCGGAGTGTGGCTCGGTCAGTCTCGCGTCACCAGTTGCTGGTCTGTCTCTCGTTCGCACTTGTGCGGTAGTTAGTGCTAGTGTGTCTGCAGTTTGGATCAAACTTTAAAGACGGAAAATGAGAGACTTGCCACTCCGCCAGTAACAGAACTCAGCTAGTGGTCGCCCGGTCGGAGCTTGGTTCCTACCTCTGAGTCTGCGCATTAGGCCACCAGTCTGCTCGAGTTGCTCGGGCAACGGTCATTGGCGGTTCGATCGGTCGGTTGGTCAGTCGCGCACTGTGACAGAAGATGACTTGTCTGTCGTGAGCGGCGGTGCATGTGAGGTCCCCACCTGAGTCCAGTGGGCCGCGCCGTATAGAAAGAGATAGTGATTTCGCGGTCGACACGAGAGCAACAGGAGTCAACCCACGACATCAGTCTGGCCGCTGCGTGCTGCGACGCCGTGAGACGGGAGATCGGCGCACCTTCCTGCGTCCGTTGAAGCGGCTGGCAGCGGAATTGTTCGGGAGAGCGTTGGGGCTGCTGCGCCAGGTCTTCGCTAGAAATCGCAGTTTATTAGAAGCTAAGTGAGTGGAGATATGCTGTTTCATTTATTTGTTAAATTCTACTTGTTGGTGAGGTCACCAGCCGCTTTGTTTAGGATCGTCCCACCATTCTTCTCCGTTTTCCCATCCGCGGGAAGGTGGTTATTTATGAATTGGTGGTCCATTTTTCCCTTGTGGAGTTGGGGCGCGTTAGAGCAATCGGCGGTTCGGGTTGTTCAGTACTCCCTCTGTCAATCTGCCGTACGTTAATAGCTGCCTCTGTCATGTTTGTCGGATTCGGTGTTAACGAATTCATTGCTTAAGGTGTAAAGGCCGAATTCCTGAAAGATGTTTGTATCTTACCTATCATCTTGAGAGGCGGTATATGTGTAATATAGAGCATGTTAGTACATTTTATGTAAAAGTGCATTCATTTTAGTATGTAAAGTTGCCACCCTTCCACCGTAAGCGTTCTTTTAAAAACAAGTTGCACTTTAGGTGGCAAATAATTTTTAATGTGAGTGTTTTGTACCATTTGCATCCCTCTTACGGGGTGCATAGTTTATGTGTTTGTGTGAGTTGTGAAAATTTGTAGTTTAAAGTAATCTGGTGTGCTGCAGATTTGCACCAGTGTAGTCTTTCAGAGGTTGTTGTGAGCGGTCGTGACTACGGCCGTGTTAAAAGGGAGCGGCAAGGTTCTCAGCCCAAAAGCTCACACTATAAAAAAATAAATAAAAAAATATAAAAAAAGTTATTTCTGCCTCTGAATAAATTGTAACTTGATATTTACAGGGTGCTTCCTGATTATAATTTTAAATCTGTTTAAAAGAAAAGGCTTTTAGGAATAAAATTTCCTTTTATTGAAAAAATAAATTTTTTAATTTGTTTCTTCGGTTACCATTGGCAACTACTTCCACGCTCACATAGTGTTATTAAATGCGTTAATGTTCTTGGTGAATCGCTAGTAAATAAACTCTTAAGAAAAGGTTTTTAAATTAAAATCCAAGGCCGGCCAGGGTGGCCGAGCGGTTCTAGGCGCTACAGTCCGGAACCGCGCGACCGCTACGGCCTCAGGTTCGAATCCTGCCTCGGGCATGGATGTGTGTGATGTCCTTAGGTTAGTTAGGATTAAGTAGTACTAAGTTCTAGGGGACTGATGACCTCAGAAGTTAAGTCCCATAGTGCCCAGAGCCATAGAATCCACGGTTCACATGGAAAATTCCATTTAGGACGTCATTAGGGAATTCAATATTCGGAGATCCACAGTGTCAAGAGTGTGCCGACAATAGCAAATTAGAGGGATTACCTCTCACCGTATAGATCGATGTGGGACGTTCGACGAACGTATCCGTTAGGACGGTGCTGCGAAATTTGGCGATAACGGACTATGGCAGCAGACGACCGACGCGAGTGCCTTTGCTAACAGCGCGACGTCACCTGCAGCGCAACACCGGTGCTCGTGGCAAATCGGCTGGACCCTGGACGGCTGTGAAACCATGGCCTGGTTAAATGAGCCCCGATTTCAGATGATAAAAGCTGATGGCAATGGTCGAGTGTGGCGCAGACTCCACGAAGACATGGACCCCAGTTGTCAAGTTGGTGTGGCTCTGTAATGGTGTGGGTTGTGTTTACGTGGAATTGACTGGGTCCTGTCGTCCAACTGAGTTGATCATTGACTGGAAATGATTTGGTTGGCTGTTCGAAGACCATTCACAGCCATTCATGGACTTCATGTTCCCAAATATGTCATCAGGCCACAACAGCTCAGGACTGATTTAAGAACATTCTGGACGTTTCAAGCGAATGATCTGGCCACGCATATCGTCAGACATAAATATCACTCATGAGAGGTGGCATGAGCCCCCTCTCATATTTCTATCTTACTCCGAGAAATTCGATTTTCCTCTCTCATTGCATGCGGTGAAAAGTTGCTATTCCTACACACGCGGACTTCCCACGCTACGTCTCTCGTCACCTGGGTGGTCCGGTGACAGGCGAGTTCTGCTGAGCTTGAAAGGGTTAAGCCGACGCGTGTGAGGGAGTAGAGTGGATGCTTCCCAGATGCCGACATTGTCATAAGAGCGGCGGCGACGCGCCCAGAGGGGCCGGAAGGAGCGGCTGGGCGAGAGATTCCGTTACTTATCAGAAACTTACTGAAAACCGTTTCTGGCGGGCTACCAGCGAGGCGTGGGAAAGACTAGTGTTCCCAGGCAGTATTGGCGTGCAAAATTCCCCGTTTTCTGCAAAATCATAACTGTGATTGGCTTGCTCAGGGAATAACTCCTTGACGTAGCAAAATCGGTGCAGAAATTGGCGCCAAGTATCTCCATTGGTGGAATAGTACTGCGTCGGCAATAGAGGGGAATTTTCCGCCGGTTTTCGAGTTGCTGATTGGAACGTTCAACCACGACCACTGTCGAGGGGGCGGGAATGTTCTGGGTTCGGCTTGTACGGGTGCTCTTGAAGAGAGTCGGCTCTCGCCTTTCGGTCGGAGTACGTTACAAGATTGAGCTCTCGCTGTGCTGGACAACCTGCCTTCCGTTGGCTGTCTAATATATTTTCATTTAATTGTAACTGTTTGACGAAGTTGCTGAAGTTTCGACTTCAACGTAACTTTTCGAGTACAGTTGGCAATTGAGCGTTCTGCGTACAAGCGATCTATGTTGTCCATCTTGAGCAGTTTTGGCTAAAGTTGACTTTATCGGAGTTACTGTGTGACTTCGCTTGTTAAAATCACTCACTGTACCGTCAGTGAATGTGTAGCGAGCCTTCTTCGTCTCCCTCAGAGGCGCATTTGTGTTGCTAGGAAGTCTTTAGCCTGGAAAAACCACACCAGGATAATTTGTTTCGGGCTACACTCGCGACATTATCATCACCACGACGGGACATCGAAGCAACCACCCATCGCCTCCGGTATTCCAGATCGTGTCCTTGCAGTTAAGAAGTCAGCTTGGTAATGTATGTCCGCAGCACCGGCAGATTAGGGCATTTTACTAGGTGATAATTAGAGCTCAGCGGAGCGCACCTGCTTGTTTTTTCTAACTTTGTTCTGTCCTAGGTGTTCATTGTCTGAGTTCTCCTTACTGTAGCAGCAATTAAAGTTTGGCTGGCTGGGTTTTTCTCTTAAGATTTGAGTTGCAAGGAATTGACTTCACATACCACTTGGTCATAAATGTCACAATCTAGTTTATGGACAACTTCACCCCCACAGCATTTATTTAACGTATTCTAAATGTTTCATGTGTTTTGTTTATTATTTTGAATTTAGTCATAATAAATCAAATTGTTATTTTGGACAGAACTTTCATTCTGTTAATCGCTAGAGGAATCCTTTCATTTCTCACTACGTTAATGAAACTTTCCTTTATCTAAGTAATTTCTATCCAATTAGATTATTGCAAGTGTCAAACCCTTTTCTACTCCACTTTCAGGGTCGATTATAGTCAGTTCGCGTTTCTTTTTAATCCATGTGCAACAGCTAAAGTCGGAGTTAAAAAAGGGGGGCTTAGAGCATCATTTCCACATGAAGATTCGAGAAGAATTTATTGTAAACGACACTGTTAGCCCTGGTACCTCGCAATCACTCAATATTTATGTGACATATTCGAGAGGCCAGTTCGTGCACAAAAACCTGGTAAGGCAATGCTTTCGTAATTATGAACAGCTGTAGCGCCGGCGTAGCTTAATATTTCAGGAGGGGTCTTTCAACGAGTTATTGAGTGCTTGTCACGTCGGGCTGCTGCACTAAGCAGGCTAAGTGGAGGTCTCACACGGTATTAGGAGGTATGCCAAGTCTTTTGTCACTTCCATGTGTATCTAACTTCCGCGCTACCTTTGCCCAAGTGACACAGTAAATTTACTCCAATAAAATTGTGTGCGGACACACTGAATATTGTAATTGGTACGTTACAGGGTAGTTAAAATGGGGCACCGATGTGAACGCTCTATGTTCCGCTTTCGACTCTCTTTCAGTGGGAAACGATGCATGTATCTAAAAGAAACCTAATAGCTGGTGATATGTACGCTTTTGTTTTCTTGGAGTAAATCTTCGGAGACTTATACCGTTCTCAACACAAAACAATTGCCCAAGATTACAAAATCATGTCAGAATGAATTTAGAAGCAAACTGGGGTATTTGTGCCTCACAACCACAAGTCATTTGATCTCAATCCCTTCAGGGACATCTGAGACACCAACAAAGAAGATATGCACTAATTGGACACATACCCCACCGACCACTGAGTTCTGGTTGTAGTTCCATCAGATTGAAACTATTGAGCGAGTTGGAGTAATGCTAAGAAACTGGATTCATATCTGGGAGAACGCTAGTACGAATGCACATCTAACCACTCACATGTAGGTTCTCCGTGGTTGATTCATGTGAGTGATAAGGGGGTTCCTTTGATATGGATATGTCCGATTTCTTTCCGCAAGCTTCCCCTATACGAGCAAGGGATACGCCTATAGTGACCTTGTCGGCGAAGGGATATTGAACTGCATAGGTCTTACTCTCTACTGAAGGTAAGCGAGCATAATCAGTTGCGTATTATCCGTTATTCAGCCACAAACGGGGAAGATCATTTCCAGTGACAGAGCGATATGAGGTATTGATTTGAGATGACTTATAAACTACAGTTACAGGTTGAAATTGGCTGTCAGGCGCTATGAGGCAGGATAATGTGATAACAGCGCAAAGCCTCTAACGCATGTCCGCGTTCTGCTGTGTGCTCATTTGCACAAAACACTTAACATCGAAAGACCTGGGTGTGTGACCGTGAAGACCTGTTACAGACCCGGCTTGGATAAACGTTGCACCGATGGACGTTTCAGCTAAACTAACTGCGTCTGCGCAGTGAAGTTTGCGTGTATTGACATGATGCCGAACAATTAGTGCCCTCTGTTTCGGATTCACTTTGTCAAGTTGTTTGGCTACGTTTTAACATGTCGGACGGGCCCTTGACATCTGACTAACGGGTAACAGCGTTTCATGAGAGCTAGCAAAAGGCTGTATGGAGCTTCTCTTAGGTGTGATTAAAAGGACAATTTCTTGATTTTATCCAATGCTGTCACTGTTCCTTAAGTGAATGCACAGTTCTCGTAAAATGAAGAAAGAAATGCCTTCTGTAATAGATCTTCATTTTTATTTCAATAAACGCTGTGCATTTCGAGCCCTAGAGGCTCAACCTTCCGGCAGCTTGATCAGACTATAATGTTTTCTGATTTGAGGTTACTACTGGTTCCCCAAGTACATACCATGGAATATACACTGATGAGCCAAAAAATTATGATCACCTGCTCAATAGCTTGTTTTCCCGTCTTTCGAATGAAATACATCATTGATTCCAGATCTCGGATCTGACAGTTTGTTGGTAGGTTTGTGAATGAATGTGGCTTTAGATGTCTACGCACCAAGCTTTGCATCAGCCGAATTTGGACGCCGACACAGCAACGTGAGTTCATTATAATGCTCCTCGTACAACTACAGCACGATTCTGGCTCCGAAACACCGACAATTGGAAGGGATGCAGGTGGTTCTCAGCTGTCAGTGTGTTTTCTATTACTACCACAGGTTGAGTGCAAGGATAGGAGAATGTCTCCCACACCGTAGTACTGCTCCCACCAGCCTGCGTCCATGGCGCGTTGCACGTTTCGAGCCATCGTTCACCTCGTTGACGGCCTTTGTAGAGACCACTATCTACCTAGCTTAGCAAAAATGTGATTCGCGAGCCGACACGTTTCCATTGATCGAAGGTCGAATCTCGATGGTCTCCTATCCACTGCAATCGTGATTGACAATGTCGTTGGGTTAACATGTGAACACGAAATGTTGGTCTGCTGCAGAGCTCGATGTTCAACAATGAACGACGAACGGTGTGTCCCGAAACACTTGTGCGTAGACCAGCATTGTGATTTTTCTGCAGAGATGGCACACACAAAAATCTATCCTTCTTTAAAGAGCAGACAAGCCTCCGAAACCCACGTTCTGTGAAGAGTCGTGGAGGTCCAACCATTTAGCGCCTTGTGGTAGTTCCAGTGTCTTTCTACCTCTTTCCGTAGATGCTCACGACAGTAGCACGTGAACATTCGATTAGCTCCGCCGTTTCCGAGATACTCGTTCACAGGCTCTAGGTAATAACAATCTTCCTTTTGTCAAAATCGCTCATCTCAATGAATTTCCCCATTTACAACCCATATCCTCCCTAGGATGGACCGAGCGAGGTGGCGCAGTGGTTGGTACACTGGACTCGCATTCGGGAGGACGCCGGTTCAATCCCGTCGCCAACCATCCTGACTTAGGTTTTCCGTGATTTCCCTAATTCGTTTCAGGCAAATGCCGGGTTGGTTCCTTTGAAAGGGCACGGCCGATTTCCTTCCCAATCCTTCCCTAACCCGAGCTTGCGCTCCGTCTCTAATGACCTCGTTGTCGACGGGACGTTAAACACTAACCACCACCACCATCCCTAGGATAGTGTAAAGCGTCATGGTTGGCAGTGGTCATAATGTTTTGGCTTATCAGTGTACTTTTAACAGGATCAGTAGTAACTTAAAATCAGAAAGTGGTATGGAATGATCAAGCACCTGAATACAAACACCGAGGGCTCGAAATCCATTGTGAATCGAAATAAAAATAATGATTTATGACTGAGCGTGGCCTTATTTTACGATATCATTTTCTGTGGGGTTACGGTAACGTCACATGATTACTATTGCTATGATTTGCTAACAACGACACCTAATTAATGCAACAGTGTGTTATGATGTTTGGTTCAGTTACCACAAGCTAATCACATACAACGATACAGGAACCTAATGGGATACAGTGTCAGTTTAAAGCGATCGACAGTTTTAAAAAAAAGTGGGAGGGGGAATATATCAGGCGAACACGTCGGTGGACGTATGAATGTTGGTCTTATTCGAATTCTCTGCCCCAAAAAAGAAAAAAATTACCTTTGAGATAAACTGATTACACAGTATGCACTGCTTGTGTTTTATACACTATCTGGTAAGTAGTCACAGATTCTCATACCCATAGAACTCAAAACTCTCGAGACCCTTTTACCACGCGTACAAATATCGACACACCTAAGGGTTGCGTAAACTGTCTGTACTTCGGCAATGTTCATTGAATAAAATTACGATATTTCTTACACCGTCGCACAGAACATTCAACAATATGTTAACTTTTGACACAAATAAACTTACCCTACTCTCAAGGATGACATGTTATTTAATCTTAAGTATGAGTAAAATAACACGTAGCAAACAAACACAAATTAATGTTACTTTAATTTATGTTATATTTGGATAAAGTTCTATAGAACCCGCTTAACACTGGACTGTCTATTAAAATATTACGATTCTAATGCTCTTTTTTTTCTACCAATAAATTTTGCGATAAACCCTCACCACAAGCTGAAGGCGAGGCAAAAGGGTTATCCAATTGGGAATATTAGGAGAAACGTTTTCTCTGCTGGCATGACCTGGGTGACAGCAATGCAAACTTTTTTCTTAAAAAAGAGAATGGTACTCTTTTTAGCTCCCGACGCATACAGATGGGTGTACAAGTTTGCTGTGGCATCACAGCTCCCTTACGAAATATTCGCGTGTGGCATCTTAGCTCCCAAACGAAAGATCGGATTTTATTCAATATCTGATTTAATCTGGATGGTTTTCAGCTATTTTCCAGGAATGTCAGTTCAGCCGTTCAAATGCCATCGGCTAAATTCAGTAAAAATGTATTCAGCCAGCGCTCTCTCGATAAACGCTACGTAATACAAAAGAGCTACCTCAAGTTACGTAGTACAAGATTGTAGAACTTTCAAAAATCTGAATATACAGCCAGGTTCTACGGTTGACCAACAATGATGCTTTTTGTCTTTTGAAGTCATACGTTTCAGCGCCCCGGGAGGAAAAAGGGTGTTAGTAACTCAACTGTAAAAGAAAAACATATGCTCTCGCAGACTTTTTGTTTTTTGTCGAGGTCTGTAAATCACTACTAAATCAAATGATTTTTTCCTTAATAGTTTAAGCAGGTTATTGCAAGGGAACACACTAGCAGTCTCCTTTCTTCCGACCTGATTCAGAATTATCGCCACTCGCTTGTTGCTTATGTTAGCTAAACTAGCTAAATTTGTACTAAAACGTAGTAAAGCAATATATGTGCGCGAAATAAAACAAAAGAAAAACGTAAATCCCATAGGTAAAAATGATCTCGCGTTGCAGTTTCGTTCCGAAAGTATTTATGTGAATGCGGTGGTAAAATGTCAATCGTATCGTGTTTACTAGTAAAATGTTATTGTCGTTGTTGTGCAGCTCTCCATTTTATTCTATCCTGTGCAACGCTCTTCATCTCCGAATAACTACTGCAACTAACATCCTTCTGAAGCTGCTTGCTCTGTTCATCTCTTATTCTCCCTCTACGATTTTTTACCCCCACACTTCCCTTCGGTTCTAAAGTGGTGATCTTTTGATGTTTCAGAATGTATCCTGTCAACCTATCCTTTCTTCTACCCAAGTTGTACGACAATTTTTTTTCTCTGTAAATCAATCCAGTACCTCCTCATTAATTACGTGATCTACCCATCTGATCTTCAGCAAATTTCTATCGCACAACATTTCAGAAGCTTCTATTCTTTTCTTGTCTAAACGGCTTATTGTCCATGTCTGTCTTCCACACATATTTACACTCCATACAAATGCTGTCAGAAAGGACTTCCTGACACGTTAATCTACCTTCAGTGTCAACAAATTTCTCTTCTTTAGAAACGCTTTTCTTGCCATTGCCAGCCTACATTTTATATCCTCTCTACTTCGGCCATCATTACTTATTTTGCTGCGCAAACAGCAAAACTAATCTACTGCTTTAAGTGTCTCGTTGCCTGATCTTATTCGATCAGCACCACCTAATGTAACGACTACATTTCTTTATCTTTGTTTTGCTTTTGTTGATACTCATCTTACATGCTCCTTTCAAGACACTGGGCATTTCGTTCAATTGCTCTTCCAAGTCCTTTGCTGTCTCTGACAGAATTAGTGTTCCTCAGTATCAATTAAATTCTCCAGCAGCCGTGTAACTAAGATTTGTTTTTGACGACAACCATTTTCGGCATTCCACTAAACTATCTCCAGGCTGCATATGCATCTCTCAAAATAAATGATAATGCCATACAGTGCCCTGTATCCTTGCATTTCGTGAAGTCAAACCGTTTCAGAAATGAGTCGAAGACTTGGCAGCAACTACAAAATCGTCGAATGAAACACTTGTCACACGGTTTGAATTCACGAAATCCAGGGACTGTATGGCATTATCGTTTATACTGAGAAACGCGCATGGGCCTGAAGATGGCATAATGGAATACTGAAACTGGTTGTCGTCAAAATAAAATAAAATAACATCTTAGTTACACGGCTATTAGAGAATATCATTGATATTGACCATTACTTAACAGGTGATGTCCTCTGTCCACGATGGATCAACAGAGATTGAATTACAGTGTCGTCGGCAAATCTCAAAGTTTTTATTTTTCTTCTCACTGGACTTTATCTCCTAGTTCAAATTTTTCTTTGGTTTCCTTTAACGCGTGCTCATTGTACAGATTGATTAACATCGAGGAAAGGCTACAACCCTGTCTCACTCCCTTCTCAATCACTGCTTCCCTTTTACAGCCCTAGTATCTTATAACTGCCGTGTGGTTTCTGTACAAGCTGTAAATAGTCTTTCACTCCCAAGCGACTGCCCGACCGAATCGCCGCACTTGCTCACATCCCGGGCGCGTAGTCTAGTATGCTTGAGTTTGAACGCTATCAGCAGAACACTGCAGGACACAGGCCTCGTAAGACAGATTAATGCAGGAAACTAAGTTCGTACGTAAGTATGCAAAAATATGATATAAAATAAATAGATAACGCTATACTTTAACAACGTTATGCTAATTAAAGGTTGATTAGTTTTCATATTTTATATAATAAATAATTCGAACTTCGCTAGCTATTTTGAGCAATGGATGCGAGCTGCCTTTTTGTTGGCTACTGTAAGTGATTTTGGAAAGGGGTTGCGGAGCTTTAGACCTAGACAGTTTTTCATATAGGTGTTAATTACAGAGAGCAATACAAGCCTCCCGCGACGAGGTAGGCGAAGAAGGTGGAAAAGGGAACACATGGAATGAAAGTTGGATCAAAGGCAATTTCAGAATTGGGCTGGCCTTACGATGGGAGACCGGTCAGTCACTGTTTGGGTCGGTATCATGAAACGAAACTGGACGTCCCTCCTCACTGTCGATGATAATTGGAGGTCAGGATATCTTCCTGCCCTTCTCCTGACATGAACCCCATCGATAATGCTTGGACCAGCTGAAACGTGCAGTGTGTCTTTGCAGAAACCCTCCTCATTCATTGGGTCTAGGAAGCTTACTTTGAAGAGTGGGTTACGTATAAGCAGCAACGTCTCAACTACTGGTGAACAGTGTTCTAAGGATTTCCCAAGATATTAGATATTGATTGTTGCCAGCAGCAGATTTTGATTTCACAGATTAGCAAATATGCCTTTCTGCTGGTTGTTGACTCGATTTTGTTTCAGAATAAACCTATTCTTTTAGTTTCATAAGGTTTCCCTACACTTTCTGAAGTACACGCACTTGAATATATACGAGTAGTAATGTTCTTTTGAGTTCTTTATTTGATATTGTATCTTGGTCTTGGTCAGCAAGCAAGTACCTACCCATAGAAGACTGCGTTCATGGGGAGGATATCCAGGAATGCCAGACATAGCATAATGGTAAAAAGACACTTGACATTCGCATATAATACTAGTGTACGTTGTAGTACATCTGCGAAACAGAGTGGTTGGTCTACTAAGAGAGAAACCACGTTGTCGAACAATAACTTGATAGATGTCTACTTAAGAGCGTTATTATACTTACTGGCCTTAGATACAGAGCCCATCGTTGTCTCGACTGTAGACCAGCAGCGGTAATATTCACCGGACGACCTTGTTGACCTCAAAAGCATACTGCCTGACAGAAAGCGATGTTTAGAGATATTGGAAAACCACGCTTTAATCGGGAATGTTTTTAGAATTAACTTTTCCTGTCAATATGTGTTTCTTTTGATGTGGGATAAGATGGCATTATACGCGATACAAATAATTCAGTCGTTGGTTCAAGGAATTTCATTTGGCCCATCAATTGCGAGAAACATCCACGGAAGAATAAAAGGAGAGATCCTCTCGCACTAGGACACTTTGGTTCAAAGCCTAGTACAATGCACTTCATCATCTGGTGGAAACCATAAACCACATGGGTAGTAAATTTAATATGCACGAAATTACCTGAGTAAAAGTAGCCTGCCAATGGTCTCCCAATGTTACAGATACGACAGTGAGTCAAATTAAAACCTTAAATTTGTAATAACAAATCGAAAATTTGCGCTGTTATCCTGTAAGTTGGTTAGCGTGCTACAAACAGCGTGCAGAATGGCCTGCAGGTCGCAGCATAGTGCAGATGCACACATACCGTCGCAGTATCAGTATAAACATTTCCGCCCCACTTTGACCAGGGAAGAACAGCGTTCTGTTATTCGCAGTGCAGGTGTGAAATCTATTGAAATTCATCGACGAATGAAGATTCGGTACGGTGATGCATGTTTGTCACAGCAGCAAATCTACGAATGGTGTAGGAAGTTCGCAAATGGTGTGACTTCAGTGGAAGATGCCCCTCGTCCAGGTCAGGCACAAGGAGTTGTGACTCCACAGAACATTGCAGCAGTTGAAGCCATAGTGAAGGAAAACCGTCGAGTGACACTGAATGACATTGCAGCATGTTTACAGATTAGTCATGAGTCAGCACACCACATTGTGCATGATGTGCTCCAGTTTTACGAAGTGTCTGCAAGATGGGTGCCACAGCAGCGGACTCCTGAAATGAGAAAACAACGTGTTGATGCTTGTGAAGAACTTCTTTGGCGCTCTGAACGAGAAGTTAATGGCTTCCTTACAAGAATCGTTACGGGGAACGAAACCTGGCTTCACTTCCACCAACCTAATACGAAGAGAGCGAGCAAGGAATGGCGCCATTCCTCATCACCAAAACCAAAGAATTTTCCAACAGAACCATCACCAGAGAAGGTTATGCTGACTCTCTTTTGGGAAGGAAAAGGCGACATTTTGGAGAATTACGTGCCTGGAGGGACCACCCTGTCACGAGTGCATCATGCACAGATATCCCAAAAAATCATTTGCGGCCTGCAATCATAGTTCCTAACGCCAGAAAGCTCACTATACAGAAAATTCCGAGAAAAAGGGCTCTGAGGTATTAAACGTAGCTCATACACACTCATAAAAGTATACAGGTCATAAGTAAGAAGGCAAGAGATAAGTGAAGCAGCTCAGTCACTAGTGTGCTAGACTGTCGTGATACGATCTGAGTTCGATCTTCCCTACCTCCAGGTGCGGCCTCATTTCTTTTAATCGTTTTAAAAATGATAATAACTGTTAAATACAGTTAATGACCTAAAGTATTATTAGTTACATCATAATAACTTTATTCTGTTTATGAAATGGTCGTTACAGCTACTTAAAATATGAATTACACTCATCAATATTTTCTTTCAAAAAGTTGTTCACCTTAAAATGCGTTTGAAATGGAGGGGAACTACTTACCACTGTCACATTATTCTGGGTGATGTTTCAATTACATAGAATTGTTTACAGTATCATGTTTATTTGTCAATTTTGTATTTCATATGCAAGCACCAGAATGATAATTGTCATAAAAACATTGAAATAAAAAAATATTTTGTCATCTTGCATAATTTTTGAAGGATATTGTACACAGGATCAAAGTTTGTGTTAAAAGATCTGTTGGAAACATACTTCGCTGACATTCCTTAAAAGTTCTTTTTCATCAGGAAACCTAGAAGCGTACTAGCCATAAATTTTGGTGTTGACAGCTGATGGTGGACAATTGGTTGTATTTTTATACATTCTTCACGAAAATTTATTTGTATGTTATTTTCATTAAGATAAGCGCAATATTGTTAACTC
Source organism: Schistocerca gregaria (assembly GCF_023897955.1). Taxonomy (NCBI): domain Eukaryota; kingdom Metazoa; phylum Arthropoda; class Insecta; order Orthoptera; family Acrididae; genus Schistocerca; species Schistocerca gregaria. Next base: position 528,552,559 of record NC_064922.1, on the reverse strand, counting down.
TTTATCAGAGTTTTTACTTGTCTATAAGAGTAGACTTCACATGGTTGAACAAGTTGGAGTACATCACTTTAGTTGCACATGCTGAAGATTTCTCATCATCTTGAAAGATTTCGTCGTATAATTCAGCCTGTGCTTGTCCACTCCAAGAGTCAATAATTAAGAGAAGAAACCGTTCTTGACCAACACAAGACTTCAAACATCGGTTGAGAAAGTCGTTATACAATTCTGTCGCTAGCTTCCCAGATTTGTATACGTTATTACAACGTTTTTTTTTTTAATTTTGCTCATATTCTTTCACTGTTTTTGGATTCGGGGACTGAAGTTACCGGTTGTCTCTTGTAAACGAACAATCACTTACGTAGTATGTCTCCAGACGGACAAAGTCATAGAATCGTAAAAATAGAGAGCAAAATGTATTTTTAAATACCCTGCAATAAATACCTGCCTGCTCAGTGTTTATAACAAATTTTTGTTGAAATTCGGTAACAGTTTTAACGTCTAGATTCGAAAAGTGTCTGCAGGAGCCAAAATTTCTTCGATTGTCGCTTGAAACAAATCTTGTCACTTTTCGCTGACGAATGCCCTGCTTATTTTTCAACCCAACTGTCAGAAGCTTTAAATTCAAAATCTATAAACTTTTGTTCTGCTGCTAAAGCCCACTGTTGTAAATTCCGTGTAGTCAACTGCTAATAATTCTCTCGGGTAAATGATGACTAACTGAAACCCTCAGCTGCCGACTGGTGTTGTTGATATACCTTGATGTGGACAGCTGAAAATGTGTGCCCCGACCGGGACTCGAACCTGGGATCTCCTACTTACACGGCAGACGCCCTATCCATCTGAACCACCGAGGACACAGGTTAACAGCGAGACTGCAAGGACTTATCCCTTGCAATCTTCCCGTGAGACTCACATTTCCAACTGTCCAGAATTCTACCTATGTAATGTACGTTATGGACATTTGCCCATTCACTCATTACTCGCGCACGCTTTGGCGATTCCAGTAAGAGTTTGGGCAACCTGTGCGCATTCGCACAGACGAAGGTCAATGGTTGGGTAGCCTTTAACTATATATATGAAGACAGTAACTGTTCTCGAAAGAACAGATACTGTAGATGACCGTGCAGCTTCTCCCTGGAATAAATGATGACCAACTGAAACCCTTAGCTGCCGACTGGTGTTGTTGATATACCTCGATGTGGACAGCTGCTGGGAAAAGCTGCACGATCATCTACAGTATCTGTTCTTTCGAGAACAGCTACTGTCTTCATATATATAATTCTCTCGGCCTTCAACAGAATGTTCATGCTTCCAAGAACTGATTGCTGCGTACTTGATTGCCACCTTGTTTCATTTCTTCTCCCCATTTGGATTAATATTCCTTCTCTCTTAACCCGCTCCATACTTTTCTTGTAATGTTTGTATTTTCCACGTGAGGTGAGCCTTTGCGATATTAACAATGTTAATTTTATAATCCAAAAAAGGACGATCTACTACTCTTGCCTTCTTTTCTTCTGGTTCACTTTCGTTCTTTTCGAAAGGTTCAGCTTTACAGTTTTTATTTTCTTGAGCCTGTTCATCATCAGTCACAAGTATTTTTTCAGCCAGCATGACCATAGCACATCTGTAAATTTCTTCAATCATCAACACTGCTTCACGAAAAATTGTCGTTAAAGATTCCTATGCAATCATGTTATTTTGCAGCAAGCAGCCTTTCGTAACAAACAACTGCATCTATGAACATAACCTTCGGCGCTGCACTTTATAATGAATCTGCAGCTTCTGATACATTCATGATGCCTTTATTGACAGACATTTATAACTGACGATATTGTAAAAATTCCGATAAAATTTTACAGTACATAACGCTCGACTTTCTGCGAAACTCGTGAATGTACTGGCACTGTAGCAGATCAAGCCCATTGCTCGATTAGTTCTGTGCGGGCCTTGACACTTCCTGACCGACTGCCTGTTTGTATCTCGCACAATAGAGCAACAGTTATAATACTGCTTTTCCACGAAGACATCGGTTCCTCGAATTTATAGCGAATATTTATAACGTTCCTATAGCTTATAATATCTACATCTACATCACTACTCTGCAATTCACATTTAAGTGCTTGGCAGAGGGTTCATCGAACCACAATCATACTATCTCTCTACTATTCCACTCCCGAACAGCGAGCGGGAAAAACGAACACCTAAACCTTTCTGTTCGAGCTCTGATTTCTCTTATTTTATTTTGATGATCATTCCTACCTATGTAGGTTGGGCTCAACAAAATATTTTCGCATTCGGAAGAGAAAGTTGGTGACTGAAATTTCGTAAAAAGGTCTCGCCGCGACGAAAAACGTCTATGCTATAATGACTTCCATCCCAACTCGTGTATCATATCTGCCACACTCTCTCCCCTATAACGCCTGATTTAGTAATAACTTTGTAATGACAGTAAGTGACACTTTAATTTACATCTATTAAATGCTTTTGAAATTATTCAACTTTTTAATAAGAAAATATTGGGGTGTGTAATTCACATTTTAAGTACCCTGTCACAGTCACTCACATCCATTGTGCATTCCGACGGACTTGGACAATTCCAGCAGGACAACATGACACCACAAACGTCCATAACTGCTACAGAGTGGCTCCACGAACACTCTTTCGAGTTTTACAATTCCTCTGACCACCAAACTCCCCAGGCATGGACATTATTGAGCATAACTGGGAAGGCTTTCAACGTGCCGTTCTGAACAGATCTATACCAGTTCGTACTCTTACGGATTCTTGGCCAGCCCTACAGAGTTCATAGTGTCACTTCCTTCCAGCACTACTTCAGACATCAGTCGAGTCCATGCCACGTTGCGCTGAGGCATTTCTGCGTGCTCGCGGAGCCCTAGAAGATATTAGGCAGGTGTACGAGTCTCTTTGGCTCTTCAGTGTAGTTTGCAGTAAAGCGGAAATCGAAGGGAAGTTTTTCATTTCAGGTTTTACCACTTTACACCATCAGGGATTTAGACGTAAAAATAGTTAATAAAGTATAGTCCGCCCTGTAACTCCTAATATATAAGAACCAACCAATGTGTGGCGTAAGTAACTTCACGCACGCTTTTAGGGAACATTCTCGAAGGCTCTTAAGCTGTCGCAACTGTAAACACATGTATGCAAAGAAACAGTGACGCGGCTGCCTGGTTTCGGCCGTGTGTGGCCCACCTGATGGGCGTATCCGGCAAGGTGTTACGCAGAGTGCTCGGCTGTTGGCAATGAGGCAGGTCCGTGGCGGGGGCGCGGGCGAGTATAAAAGGCGGCGAGAGACTGGTCCCGGCACAGTAGCCGCCAGCCGCTGACACCACCACACCCCACAACATGTACAAGCTGGTGAGTGCCGCCAGAGACTGCTACCCAGCAGGCACCAGTTAATACTATTTATCACAGCAGCGATCTGAGTGTACAGTGAATACTTAGGTCGCGGCTAAGCAACCGGCAATCGGATCTGGCACACATTTGGTTTCAATCCTGTCTACAGAAGAAATCCGCCAAGTTACTACTAATTGTTTATAGAATGAGACTAACAATCTCAATGCCGTATTTGGTTTTTCTGTTCTTTCTCATATTAACGTTAGCAGATATTTGCTGTGTGCTGTGGACGTATTAGAATACTGCAACACTGGAAACTGAAGGTAATTTGTGATGTAATAGCCTAGCGCCTGCTGCTTGGCTCACGTAGACTGTACGGTCTGCACAGAATTTTTTTGTTCTCTTTAATCGAATATTTATGTTATCCACAAATTGCAGCATCTTCGTAACTTTTCACGCTGCTTAAGCTATTGGAGTCTGGTCTTTGCCGAAAGTACCTTTGACCTAAAAGCTGGAGTCAGAGTCCTTTGTTAATCCTGTCTTTTGAGTTCTTGGGGTTATATTTCCAAAAAAACTTCTTTTCCCCAATACATTCCCTCAGATATCAAATACCTGTTTTCATAGATTTAGCTTTAAATATGTTTTATATAACGAAATATTTTAATAAAAAGTTTCATCCTCTAATTCATCCCTTAGGGGATGAATTTCCTAAAAGATGCAGCATTTATTTTTTTATTTCCTACCGAGAAACTAAATATCTCTCTCAGTATTTCTAGCTATTTACTTAATACTGACATATTTTCAAAAATTCTTTCATCTCCTACTTTACCCCCTTCGGGATGGAATTTCGAGCAATCTCGTCTTAAACACTGCCTACAATATAAGATCAACAACCTCCCCCCGCAAATTTCCAGTTCCTATTCTTAGCAGTTAAAAATTTTCATCCTCCATTCCTCCTAGCTAAGCGTTGAATTTCCAAAAAAATACTGAAGCACGTATTTCTTTCTTTTGTAACCAATCACTCAAATACCAATTTCCATAGATGTAGCTTCGAAAATGCATTAATGGTTCTTTAATGATGATTTGTTTTTTCGAAAAGCTTTCACCCACTATCTCATCCCTGTAGCAGTTATATTTCCATAAACGCTGAAACACGTATTTCTTTGTTTCTAACGGAGAAACAACGTACCAGTTTTCGTTGCTCTAACTTAAAATTGTGTTAATAGCGAAAATTTTCAAAAAAACCGTTCAACCTCTATTTCATCCCGCTAGTGGTGGACTTTCGAAGAATCCCTTCAATGAACGACGCAAAAAATATATGAAGCACACCCTCTCCAAATGTCAAGTCTCTGTGCTTACAAATTTCCTATAGCCGATGATGAGGCAATCACTTAGAACATATCAGAAACGCGTATTTTGAGGAATAATATGTTGGTTTGACATATAGGGAAAGTGGTGCTATACACATTGGTTCGTCATCCCATAAACGGACGTTATAGTTCACACTTTATGTGCTAGGAGCGCTGATGTCGCGTCACGTGACGAGTTGGCCGCGAACTTAAGTAAGTTACGAGTATGAGGCCAGCAGGTCACTTAAGGTTGCCCGTGGCTGAATTAGATCTTCGTGCTGTGCAGAGAAACTTCATTTTACATTGAAAAAATGGCAGAGTATTTATCTTTCCTTTAATGGTTTAGTTCACATGGCTGTATCCGTATAATAAACTCATGGGAGAATAAGGAATGTGGTCTGTTCCCAAATCCAACGCATGCTGCAATTTACTCGTTTCGAACGTAAACCTCCTGTTCACCTAAGGAACAGAAAATTGTTCTTAAAAGAACAAAATGTTCAGAAATAGCTATAGCCGTTTATTGTACATAGTATATATAAATGATCTAGTGGCTAACGTTGGAAGCTTTATGAAGAGGTCCGCAAATGATTTTGCGACTTGTACCAGAAGGACTGACAGTGGGATTAGAAATCGTGAGAACATACAGCAGTGGAAATCTGTAACTACATGTAGAGGATAGCTGATTTATACAAGGATTTTTATGGGATTCTCAATATAAACAAGTGAAGCGCGTTGCGCGTAAGGAGCGGAAATATTCCTTACTGTTTGATTACACGTTTGAATAACGATCACTGGAAGTGGTAACATCCGTTACATATCTGGGAGTAAATGGAACGACCACATAAAACTAATCGTAGGAATGGCAGATGGGATTCATTGGAATATTACGAGGAAGTATACTCCACTAGTATACTCCACTCACGACGGATGTCGCTTACAGTGCCCTTTTTCAACTGATTCTTCACTGTTGCCCCTTAGTGTGGGAACCGTACGAGATAGGACTGACAGAGGCAATTGAGATTCAAAGAAAAACAGTGTGTTTCGTCACAGGTTCTAGCAAGCGCAATAACGTCACACAGGTACCCAACCAAGGCGATACGAGGGAGGTGTTGGGAAACAGGGCGTATGTTAATAAAAAAAATCAGCCAAAATATTGCTTTCTCCTGTGTACATCACGCGAAAGGGCCGCGAAAGTAACCTTAGAGAGGTTCAAGTAAGCATGGAGGCTTACCAACAATCAGTCTTCCTAAGTACCATCCACACCTTGAACAAGAAACAGGGATAAATGACGGTAATCCATAAAATAACATCTGCCATATTACGTAATCTTGCGGAGTAAAGATGTAGATTTACATCCTACATTGTACAAGTATGTGTACCACTCGTTATACGGGGTGAATAAACCTCGTGGCACCAAGCCTAGGGGCAGGTGGGATATAACATGCAAGTCTTGTCAATCTACCTACCACAAATCTTAGGAGTACCATTGGAAGTGGATAAACGTTTCTAATACTATACGAGATTTTGTAGCCAGAAAGCTACAAAAGTATTTCTGATGTTAATTCGATGCAATTAATATTTTTAATCAAGTCTGTGAGATATCGTGAAGGAAGAATATGTTGGCCAAATCACTAATGACTTCCATTTCAGCTGTCCAGCTCTCATATAATAGAAACATAACCACCGTATGTTATGGGCATTATGTCCCATATGCTCCGCAAAAGAAGCTTACACATATGAAAAATAGGGTAGGAACTGATTTTCCACATTTCGCTTCAAATTTTTCACGCTATAATGGACATGTGTGATATGAAAAAAGGCATTCGTTGCGGTTCCTGAATATCATTCTTATGTCTCAGAACTGATAGAGTAATGACTCATATACTTTTGGACATATTACGATAGACTTTTAACTGTCCATTAAAAAAGATTTCATAATATTCTGTCACCATTGTAACTCATTCTTTGTCATCACAGATCGTCCTCGCCGCCGTGCTGGCCGTCGCCGCCGCCGCCCCCGGCTTCCTGGGCGCGCCTGCTGTCGCCTACACCGCCCCCGCGGTGGCCGCCGCCCCCGTGGCCTACGCCGCCCCCGCTGTCGTCAAGGCCGCCGTAGCCGCCCCCGCTGTGGCCTACGCCGCCCCTGCTGTGGCCTACGCCGCCCCCGCCTACCACGCCCCTGTAGCCTACGCCGCAGCTCCCGCCGTCGTCAAGACGCACTACTTCTGAGAAGACGCACTTCATAAAAAGCCAGCTATTTATTTACCCACTGTTTCGCTGACATGTGCGCAGCAATGGAGCAAATAAAGTGACTTTTCATGATAAATTAATGTTTATATTTATTTATTCTGATACCAAGACGGTCATATTATCTTGAGATGTCCAAGTAAGTTTTGACTGACAGAGACCGCCGACTCTTGGAGAGGGTCGTAATGTGTAATACGAAGACATCTATCCAGACCATCACACAGGAATTGCAAAATGCATCAGGATCCACTGCAAGCACTATGACAGTTAGGCGGGAGGTGGATTTCATGGTCGAGCAGCTGCTCATAAGACACACATCATGAGGTTAAAGGACAAACGAAGCCTCACTTGGTGTAAGGAGCGCAAACATTGCTCAAATGAACAGTGGAAAAAATGTTGGAGTGACGAATCACGGTACACAATGTGGCGCTCCGATGGCAAGGTGTGTTTATGGCGAACGCCCACTGAACGTCATCTGCCAGGTGTGTAGTTCCAACAGTAAAATTTGGAAGCGGTGGTGTTATAGTGTGGTCGTGTTTTTCATGGAAGGGGCTTGCACACCTTATTGTTTTACGTGGCGCTATCACAGCACAGGCCTAAATTAATATTTTAAGCGCCTTCTTGCTTCCCACTGTTGAATAGCAATTTGGGGATGGCGATTGCATCTTTCAACACGATCGAGCACCTGTTAATAATGCACGGCCTGTGGCGGAGTGGTTACAGGACAGTAACATCCTTGTACTGGATTGCCCTGCACAGAGTCCTGACCTGAGTCCCATTGAACGCATTTGGGACGTTTTTTTAACGCTGACTTCGTGCCAGGCTTCACCGACCGGCATCGATACCTCTCCTCAGTGTAGTACTCTGTGATGTATGCACAACCATTCCCCAAGAAACCTTCCAGCACCTGATTGAACGTATGCCTGCGAGAGTGGAAGCTGTCATGAAGATAAGGATGGGGCAACACCATATTGAATTCCAGCATTACGGATGGCGGGTGCGTAGTGTAGGTGAGGCTGCAGAGGTGCTGGATCCTCCTCTACTGTAGTAAGACGATAGACAGTTAGCTTATTCAGTTCTATGGCGAATAGGCATGTATTGACATTCGACACCAAATGACAGAGCTAATGATTAAGTTGGTAGTTGGAGAGAGGATGAAGACTTACAATCCCATCGCCAGTGTTTTTAAAAAACTGAACACAGATTCAGATAAGAAAAGGAATCGTAGTACGATTCAGCCTAACTGATTTTATGAAACTAAGCACAACATAAGTCTGAACAGGAACTTCATTCCCAGAGCACCTGTCTGTGTGATACCCCTGTGCGAACGTGAAAAATACGTGAACCAAGAACAGTTTCCTATGTTGAACATAATAACGGATCTGGAGCTCTCTACAAGTACTAGATGCAGTAAGACTTATCGAGTTTTGAACATAACGATTTGCACTGTACAATAAAGTATTATTACATCACAATCCGACCAAGGTTGGAGCACTTCTCTGACTGCGGTCAAGCTCATATTAAGATATACGCCGATATCTTACCTAACGAAAATATTTCAGCATTGAAGGAAGAGAACATACGAAATTCTTATTTTTGTCATGCTTGTACGTAGTGTGAAGATACTTTGTTACGAGATAATGTCTGCGTTAAGAAGCAATTCGGCGAAGAAACACCGTTAGAGTTTGTTTGTTATTTATATTGAGGTTAGAGTAAAGCTTATGACTAGATGGCTGCCTACTTTCGTAGATGAACACTAAAACCATTTACAGCCCTAGAAATGACTATTTATTCAGTCCATACGAAAGTTTTTCTTCGATGTTTCCCTCCGCATCCGTCAATGTACAAGGGGATGGAGGTTATTACCTCACATTATCCTGAAAATCAAATCAGAAAATATGCCGTCTGGAAGCAGCGTCTGCTTGTTGTCTGACCTGAATATCAGGAACGGCGCGGGCAATCTTTACTATTAGCTAGATCAGATTTGTGCGTCATAGGGGTTGGACGTACACCATTGCTTTAATGCCTCTGTGTCTATATCTACATCTAAATCTACACACAAACTCCACAAACCACCTTATGGTGCTTGGCGGTGGGCACATTGTACAGTAACTATTCATTTAGTTTCCTATTCCACTTGCAAATAGAGCGAGGGATAAACAGAATCAATCTGCAGTCAGCCTGATATGCCGGATCTCTAAATTTCCACAATATTGTCTAGCGAAGAGAACGTCGTCTTTCCTCCAGTGATTAACACTTCAGCTCATGAAGCATTTCCGTAATGCTCTCATGTTAATCAGTAACAAATATAGCAGCACGCTTTTGAAATGCGTCCTGGTGATGATCTCAAATACTCGAGCAGTACTCAAAAATCGGTCGCACTGGTATTCGGTGTACACTCGCACACACACCTATCCTTTTTTTCCCCCTAAGGTAAGTCTTTCCGCTCCTGGGATTGGAATGACTCCTTACCCTCTCCCTTAAAACCCACATCCTTTCATCTTTCCCTCTCCTTCCCTCTTTCCTGACGAAGCAACCGCCGGTTGCGAAAGCTCGAAATTTTGTGTGTGTGTTTTTTTATTGTGCCTATCTACCGGCGCTTTCCCGCTTGGTAAGTCATGGAATCTTTGTTTTTAATATATTTTCCCCAAGTGGAATGTTTCTTATATGATGACTTTTGAACATTATTAAGGTAAATACATTGTTTGTTCTCTACCAATATCTTTCATTTGCTAACTATGCCTATTAGTGGTTAGTGTCTTCAGTAGATAGAATCTTTTATTTAGCTGGCAGTATTGGTGCTCACTGTATTGCAGTAGTTCGAGTAACGAAGATTTTTGTGAGGCAAGTGATTCAAGAAAGTTACAGGTTATTGTTAGTCAGGGCCATTCTTTTGTAGGGTTTGTTGAAAGTCAGATTGCGTTGCGCTAAATATATTGTGTGTCAGTTTAGTGTTGATCAGAATAAGTAAAGACAGAAATGTCTGAGTGCGTTCAGTTCTGCTCAGCTGTTTGAAAATCAAAAAACGTAAGAGCTTTATCAGCACAGTAATTCATTGAGGGGACGTTTCACAGAAATAAATAACTTTCCAAGATACATAAAACACTGATGTAGAAGAATCGAACAGAGTTGTTAACTGAATGGAGGGCGATTTTAGTATCTAAAATGATCATCGATGGTAACAGAAAAAATGTTCAAATGTGTGTTAAATCTTATGGGACTTAACTGCTAAGGTCATCAGTCCCTAAGCTTACACACTACTTAACCTGAATTATTCTAAGGACAAACACACACACACACACCCACGCCCGAAGGAGGACTCGAACCTCCGCCGGGACCAGCCGCACAGTCCATGACTGCAGCGCCTAAGACCGCTCGTTTAATTCCGCTCGGCGATGGTAATAGAAAGCATGTAGATTCCGGTCCATATAGGCTCATGAATCAAACGCGTCCACACAGGACTAAGCTCCATTTTCAGTCGTGATGTCAAGTAAGAACAAAAGATTTACTGTGCCTAAACTCAACATAAGGAAAACAGATTCATCGTCCTTGAGTCCAACCGAATTCCGTTTGCAATATGCGATCTCATCAACAGATCTAAAGCAGCATGATGGGATACAGAAACCTGCTACCGTGTGCCCGAGCAGAACCAAGGCAAGAACAGGAGTGTTTGGGATCATAGAACCACTCCGAATTCAAAACGACTTCTCGTTGTTGACCATCATAAACCAAAGACCCTCCCGTGAGGCACGTCACGCATCCGGCTAGGTCAAAGAGCTATTCAAGGCACCACAGCATCGATAATAGGATGTCTACGTGTGGGACTTTTTGATTAAGACAGGAAGTATCTTAGCAACGTATCAATGAAACGAATCGTGGGAAAATCAGATGCACTTCGACGACATCAACAAGTTTCATTTTGAAAGTATTGCATTCTCCTTGTCAGTTATGTTCTTTATTTGATTTTATTATCGGTAGAGTTGATGCAAGTCAAGCAGGCAAAGTTATTTAGTCAGTTTGTAACGAATGAGTTTCGGCTACGTTTTAGACGAGTGAAGAATTTCTTACATTAGTTTTCTGTATAAGAAAGCTACATGAATCATAGCATAGAGACGGTTCTTCGAGGAACATGCTGTAAAGGACAGAGGTTACAAACTTTTATTTAAGAGCTAACATTTGGTTGACATTTCTCTTAAGCAGGGAACAGAAGAGAATGTAACGGAATTCATACCACATCAGAGGTTTAATCCATGGGGACGTAATACAGTCGGAGGTAACATTCAAATGTGAAAAAAGGGACGGTGATATTTTTTAACACAAGAATTGTGCACTGTTTCACAGCGCGATTCAAAGACATGAGTAGTAATGCAATTCTCAGGAGATTAATCTGCTTTTCTTTCATTCCAGTTTCCAAATAGTGCGATTTTCGTTTGTACCTGATACGCAATATGGAAAATCACCAACTGTCCGCACCATGAATTGCATTCGAGAATATTTAGTAGGGCTTTCGAGAGATACCAGTGATTTATAAAAGAAGCAGTGAATATAATTCGTCCCATTTATAAGCTTCATGTCATATTACGTCTGAGCATAACTTAAGGTCAAATGAGTAATTTATCTATACTCTACAAGCTTTTTGTTTTGATTCCAATTTATTAATCTCTGTTCGTACCAAAAGGGAAGAAATTAGGTTACACAGATTATTTTATGTGGCAGGGTCTTCGCATTTGGTAAAACGGCACACAGATAAGGATATCAAATCTGCAGGCTGGAATCTTTATGATATTTTTTGGCGTAACTTTGCTATGTTTTCGTGTTGGAATAAGGCGTGAAGTGTATTGTATACGTATACATTAAAATACATATTAATCATCTGTTACTTTGCAGTCAGTCAAAGCTGACTTTCCGCTACATGGTTGATGTATAGTTATACTACTTACACAGTTACGATAGACTACACACCTGTAATATTCGTAATAAAAACAAACACTGTTTGCCGAAAAAAAGTAGCAATGGTGAGATAGAGGTCACAGGTGTTAGCACAACTGAGCGGAGCTCTTTTCCAAACTGGCTGTCGGTCTGTGCATGCTAGACACAGGACAGCGCTCATTTTTTTTATTAATCTTGAACAATTACCACACAGTCGTCTTATAAATGCTAAAATACCTCAGACGAGAGGATTGTAAGGAGTACTACAGTTTTTAAATCTTGGAGCATAATATTAGTATTGTTTGACGGTAGAAATAAAGAATTCCTTCATAATGCTCCTATTACCACGATATAACTTCGATATATTATTCATTTTGTGCACAATGCCTTCTAAAATATGTCAGTTTTTTGATCACATCCTCCAGTCTAGTCCTCTGGTTTTGCACTGTGAGATATGTTTTTAGCTTTGCGTTTATAGTTTTGCTCACTTTATGCGCCATATGCACTTTATTTATCTTCTTTATTGTTATTTGGACTCAGACACAATTAACTAAGAGAGCTATTCGGCGGAACACATACATTGGTTGCTTCCCACAATCACATTTATTAAAGTAGTCCAGACTATAATGCCGTAGTTGATTGAATTTCTTGTTGAAACCCTCAGACTGGTCCCCATCTGCGGAGGACATTTCAAGTGAGGATGTAGCTGTTTCGAATGTGTGATGCAGAGCCGTGTTCGCCACTGGATGATGTAAAATTCAATTTCCACGTGCTGCTGAGTAGTGGCGGGACGTCACCCTATTTGAATACTCGAGCGCATTGTCCGTTTCCGGTGTTTGTCGTCCGCTATTGCCGTCATCCCATGGTGGGAGACTGGCACACCACCAGAATCAAGGTACGATTTAGTTTCATACCCTCCTTTTCCGATTAAAATTGGTGAGGTGTTTAGTAATCTCTATGGCTTCCCCGTATAGCCAGTAACAGTACCCAATCGTAGATACCAGTACCTGACTCTTATCAAATCGAATCCGACTGTCTCGGCGCAGCAAATCATGTGCCGCATTATCTAATCTGCCTGTTTCTTCCCCTCTACAATCGTCATTACGTTCTTCTACTTGTTTTTCGACCGTTCTTTTAGTAGTGTCCACATATGTGGCACACATCTTCCCAGAATATTTAACCAAATATGGCGTATCCGGCCGCGAAAACTTACATTTTGCTAAATCGCAAGAAATCATTCTCAAAAAGCCGCTTTTAGGTTAACGTAGTAACCTGCTTTGCTGTGTCATAAGCGTCGTTGGGCAGTCTTGGAGACCTATTGTCTATATAGCATTATTGCGTGGTTAGAGGAATCACAATCAGGGGAATGCATATAGGCCCTCTACGTGTACAGCCGATCTCGTTATCCTCAAATTTAAGTACAGCATCAAAGTAAAAAATAAGTAAAGAAGGTCAAAAATTCTTGTCAGTCTGTTTTACAATGTTTGCAGATGATTCATCCGTAAACATTGGCGTTGCAATAGTACAAATTTGTTGCGAAATTCAGGAAGACTTGTAATTCATGAAAGCGTAGCGCAAAGATTGGCAGATCACTTTTAGAATAAACAAATGGAATACTATGTTCGTTAATATGCGAGAACATTGCACACTGAAGACTACACCAACCTCATATAGAATTCAAACATGTCAACTGTAAATTACCTACTCGTTTTCAGCAAAGGGATTTAAATCTGGTAACTCACGCAAATGTATCTGATGACGTGGAAAACGTTTTATTTATTTATTTGAAAAAGGGTGTGGTTTTCAGTCTTCTGAGCGGTTTGAAGTGACCCGCCGGAACTTACATCACGCGTACTCAGCTGCTTGTTAGCTACATTCTTTCTCTGTATTTCCCTATTAGTTTTACCACCTATAGCGGCCTTCACACATGCTTTATTGTACTGTCCCTTATTCTAAATTGGCAGATTCTATGAAAGTTTGTGGTTTTCTTTAGTCGTGTCGCCATTACCAAGCACAACGTCAGATATAGATAAATGAAAGAACCTGAGATTAATTGGTAGAGTCCTGTCACTAACTAACGAAGGAAGCTGATTACGAAAATGGAGACAGACAGATTTTTGGGAATTGTTCTCGATTCCTTGCGTAAAACAGAAGATACAGAAAAACTTCAAGAATGATTAACTGGATCTGTCACCTGTTTATGAACTCAGTGCGATAGCGTGACATGTGCTTAAAGAAGCAACAGCGTGGAGTGAGAAGAGGTAAACTGATGGGGCGCTATGTATGCTCCAGACACCATGCAGTTAACTACAGATGCAGATGTACGTGATCGCTTGATACAGATCTTTCATTTGCTATATACTCTACCGCTCTATATGTTTCCTGTTAGCAGGTTCATGTCCTCCGTCATCAACTTTTCCACAGAGGTACATGTCATGCCATACAGGTGCCAGTGCATTTGTATGGGTTATTTGTAGCATGATATTCTGTGAAAAACTATGTCTGCAGTAGCTTTCAAATCGTGAATAGTATTCCCGAAATTCGGTATCACTGAGGTAACTTGGGATATTGTAGTGTTCAGCCTGATGCTGTTCTGCACACTAGCCTCCGGTGAAGTTTTCATCTCTGCTTAACCATTGCAACCTACATCCATTTAATCCTGAGTACTTTAGTCAAACCGTGATCTCTGCCATTTGACATTTTCTTGGTGTCTCACAATGTGTCATATTAACCGATCCCATTGCTCAGCTGCACGATTTACCCATCAAATCTTCCGCGTTTTCTGTATTGCAACTTTGAACACCGTCGTTCTCTTGTATGAACAGTTTATCGCCCACATTTCCCTTATGGACAAAGGTATCCTCGAGACAAACACCGCTGGAAGCGAATTTTTAACAGTTACATTTATTTTCAGAGTTAACGAACTTCCATTTTTTGAAACGCTTCTCTTGCTATTCTTAGTCTGTATTTGATATCATCTCTACTTAGCCATCATCAGCTATTTTTCTGTATAGATAGTGAATCCCATGTACTACTGTTGGCGTCTTATCTAATTCCCTCGTCATCACCTGCCATAATTCTATTACATTTTCTTATACTTGTCTCACTTGCGTTAATAATCATCTTATAACTTGTTTTAAAGACACTGTCGCCTCAATTCTAATTATCTTCCTGGTCTCTGAAAACATCATCCGCCAACCTGAAAGGTGTTACTTCTTCACACTGAACTTTTAATTCCCCTCCGTAGTTCTGATTAGTTTCCTTTACTGATTGCTCATTGTACAGACTGAATACATAGGGAACGGTACAGAGCCCTATTTGATTAAGGTCTCAATTACCACATGCATGCTCTTCGACTACTATAAGTGAAGATATATTTCGTAACGAAATCTTGGGAAAGTCTTGACGTGGCTCGTCTATAGGTCGCAAGCGTAGATTTTGGTGCTTTGGAATAGATGAACACAGAGGTACTGAACACAGAAACGTAGGAGAAGCTGTCTGGCGAACACAAAGTGTGAGACTGCCCGGGCACGTGAGGTTACGCAAGCAGAGTGACCACAGCGCCACAAAAGACTTGAGCTGTCCGTCACCGCTAGACGGCGCCTTGTTTCTTTTTATTGCTGCTCCGCACAATAACGGACGGTGGATTACATCCGCCTCTGCTCGTAAATCACGGGCCGCCGGGCGTCAGTCAGAAGGGCGACGAGTATGTCGCAGCGACTCCTTCACGCCCTCTGGTGGCGGCCAAGGCCGCGTGACCAGTGAAAGTGTTCAGGGGCGAGGCCGGCCGCCCGCCGAACGTCCCACGGGAGCCACCTCCGTCTGCGTTCCGGACCTCCGCCAATAAGATCGGGAAGAGGTGATGGCATCGGACCCACATCCTGCGACACGCACAGTTTCTTGTGGGACTGATGTCTGCCGATGCCTAGCATAGGCACCGACATCATATTTCACTCTATATTGGTTTCTCCACAGGCCAGTTTGTTGATATTGTCTGCCTGAAACGCTGCATCATTATCAAAGTGAATTCCTTGGAGATGTTCTTTAAGTGGTCCAGTCAAAAATCGAAGGGGTCAAGTTGGGACTGTATGGAGCATAATCGATGTCATTGAACTTAAGGCGTCGGATCCTTGCAGATCCCGGAGCGCTCGTCTGTGGTCTGGCATTGTCATACTGAAGGAGAAGGTGCTCCATGTGGGGCGAACTCTTCGAATTCGAAACTCGATTATTGTTTCTTACGCACACCGCCGTGTTACACGATACGATTTGGAGATATTTAGAGGCAGAGGGCTGCAAATATGCGGGCATGTAAATGATGTAAAAAGTAAGGTTTATTTACAAAAGTTGTAAGAGTTTCCACACAAAAGATTTGGAGGTGTTACTTTTCAGCACACCATCGCGATCCTGCAGATCCCCTCTAGGAAACTTTACTTATTTATGAGCAATCTACACACATTAATGAGCTACCTGTCATAAACGTTCAATAGTTGGAGGGGATTTCAGAGTATCAAGAGCAGTCAAACGAAAACGAGACAGATGGGAAAAAAGTAAGTAAGCTGTTTATTCAGTCAGATTACAAAACCGTCAAAGTTGCAACAGAAATACGTTTTCATTTAAATGGCAACCAGTAAAAAAAACTTCGGTGCATCTTTGACGGTTCCGGAATTTCGTTGAGCCACAGTAGTAAGGTGCTGAAAGTGAGTAAACTTCTGCAACGCAGCCCTTTGGCAACATGTGGGCGGGCATTTTGCTCCAACAGAATGATGCTGCGCTTCAACATTCCTGAGCATGTAGACTTGAAAATTTGGAGTGTGTCCACGTAACACCCTCTGCCAATTATGGCACCATGTTCAAAATGGTTCAAATGGCTCTGAGCACTACGGGATTTAACATCTGAGGTCATCAGTCCTCTAGAACTTAGAACTACTTAAATCTAACTAAGCTAAGGACATCATACACATCCGTGCCCTAGGCAGGATTCGAACCTGCGACCGTAGCGGTCGCGCGTTTCCGGACTGAAGCGCCTAGAACCTCTCGGCCATCGCGGCGCACCGTGTTCCAGGAAATCAATGAGCAGTGACCTTTGCAGTCAAAGAAACGGTCGTCATGCCTGTCCCTGAGCTGGTGGGTACGTTTTTGGAGCTTTTCGGTGGGGATGAATCCATGTACCTCCATTGTTGGCTCTGACGCTTGCTCTCGGCGCAGATTTATGACAGCATGTTCGATTTACTGTAAAAATACGGGACTGGAAACGACACTCTTTATCGTGATACCGTTACAGGTGCTGAAGTGATGTTGACAATCTGATCAGCTTCTCCTTCTCCGTCACACTGCAGTGAACCCGCTCCGCAGAGATTTTCTGCAACTTCAGATGCTCTGTCATAAGCCGAGTCTTCCATGGTCATTTCTGAAGGCAGCTTCCACTGCATCAGTTACAGAAGGAGTAATGACTCGACGAGCCAGTGTTGCTACAAATCGTGTACTCCAAGCGAACTCTAGTGCACGCAACTTATTGTGTGCGCCATACACATCAGATGTTAAGGCCTCAATTTCACTTCCTGTCACTCCTTTCGCATTACACCTCGCTGTTGCTCTTTTCCGCCCTCCACAACGAAGTCGGACGCACACAGGACTGGCTGATCTCAGGTCTAGAACGTTTGACAGACAAATGGCACAGCGGTGAACATTCGTGTGGTTCCTTCGTTATTCCCAGTAGAGGGCATTCCCATCCACACACTCACTTGTGTTACCAAAGTCTGCGCCATGTTCATACTATGGTATGTCTCGTTTTGATTTGACTACCTCTTACAGATTTCTTGAATGGTGCATAATGCAGCACAAATGGACTGCAATCATTCAATCTAATTTAATTAGGTACTTTTCCGTCTCATGTGCAGCAAGTATCACACTGATCGGAAACAGTTTTATAGACAGTGCTCAGGCTGAAACAGTTTATGTCCACCTAATTACTAATGGATTTTCTGGTCACGATGCACAAATAATGAAGAGTAAGAAACAAACAGCATAACGTCTGGCAGCCCTGAGGTAGCTACATACAAAGCAGTGAAAACAGGACACAATGTTTTAAAACCAAGTTATAACAGGTGAAATGGGATAAGGTATATAGGGCCTATACAAAAAAATTGCTAATGTCAGTTTCAATTTACTTCATAGTGTTAGTATTTGAAAGTAGATTTTCCAAAAGGTTATCCAAAAATCGACTAAAAGAACTAATAAGCCATGATAACTGAAGGAATTAAAATGTCATGCAAGACAAAGTAAATTTATAAACAGGCCAGAAAAAGGGAAGATCCGACGTAACTTAAGTACTATAATATTGCAGCCTTCTAAGTTCCAGCAACAGAAGGAAAGTTAATTTTAAATTTTTTCACAAAATTGAGAGGCCTCATTAAAGTAAGGAGAGAATACAAGAAGAAATCGACAAAAATTAAATAATCAATTATCTTAATGAGATGATATGACTTTGGAAAATAATGTTCAAATTTTTCACAAAATTAACCGTTATTGTAACAGGAAGAAATGAATACAAGAAAAAATTGCCAAAAACTGAACACTACAATTGTTTTAAAGTTGTGTTTTCGTTTTGGAACCACTGGAACAAATAGTTTCCCACTAGCCATCATTTGATAAGTGATTTTTGAACTCAATATTGCTTGCTTCCTAGACACAATCCGACAACCTGAAACATCCGCGAACTCACAATCCTTAAAACAAATATATATTTCTATCTAACAATCAAAAATGGGACGAAAATTTTATAAATTTGTATCTTAAATACATACTGCTGCAGTGCTTTCATTTCGAAAGCACTCATAACAGCAGTAATACAAAATTAAATTTCCGTTACAATAGCTTTAGAGACATTCACTTTCACTGTCAATGATCTCCTTAATATGATTACTATAAAAAACACATTTCCCAATCTACTACAATCACACTGGACAATCTCAACGCCTACTGTTGCCTTGAACGCTGTGATAGCTTGTATGTAGTACTTTCGTAGAAATACCTCAGTGTACCGCTAGAGGTCTCTCAAAGTGTAATGGATTATTCAGGAGGAAGTTCATTGGGGAATATATATATAATGCAAAGATGAGGTTAAAATTCCTGACACATTGAAGAGGCACCTACAAGAAGACTGCAAGTGAACACAACATATTATTTCTCACACTCGCCTTTCAACAATTAATTCTTCCTTTCTAAATCAGAAGTTAACACAAAACATTATTCCAGATGACATTATTGAGTGGAAATACACTAAATATCCAGAAACTTTAAAATATCATTTTACGTGGTAACACTTCACGACACCTTTTGCCCAATGGTAAAAACAATACTACAGCTTTAGAAAAAGAATGCAGTATATAAAATCACTTGTTATTGCGGCAGATTTTAAGTAGGTCTGTCTGGCAGTGCAATATGCATCATCTTGAAGGAAGACCGTAAAAATTGCAAGCTTAGAAAAGGAGACTCTACTTTTGCATAACACCTTCCGTAAATGGAAGAACATGCATTACCTTGAAACAATGGAAATTGTTTAACATATGTCAGTTTGCTCAAGCTTAGTAATGAATGACCATACACAAGTCCCTCACTCGCCAATTCTAACTGCAGATACTCCTCATAATCCCATCCAGGTCATGTGATAAGCTATTCCTCTTGAACACATGTCCCACTTTTTCTTTATTTAGTTGCTATAATTTCTCTTCCCCTGTCGAAAATTTTTTTTCGTATAACCAAAGCTGCTTCACTTAACTAATTAATCTCATTAGTATGTATTATCTGGAATTTGGGACCTGTTAAAGATGAGGTTGCTTTATTCAGCCACTCTCTTGGAACACGTTACCAAATTTTATTGTTCAACATATTTTCTTCTCAGAACAATTGTTTTAACTTCTTATATAGTTCATTAGTCAATGTATCACTTACATCATCTATGATAAATGATCTTACATCTCATTTACAATGAAATAATTCTTATCGGTTTAGTCCTACAACATTAACATTTGTCATCTTTGGAAACCGAGATACATGTTATACCTGTCTCGTGTGTGTTTTCATTCATAATCGACAATCATTGTTTGAGTCTTACTTGTCACCTTTCTTACAAATTAACTTAACAGTGGTATACTGTAATCTGTCTGGAAAAATTCCTTGTACCACTAATGCACTTCATATATCACTAGGAACTTTGCTTGTTAAGTTATAAGAACTCTTCAGAATTGGCTTTGAAATCCCATCACCACCAAATCAGCTTTCCTTTTCGCTAACTTTTATACTTCTATCAATTTCAGTGGAGGATGTTAGTGCTAGCTATAGTTGCTTAAAGATTTGTGTATTAACATTTTTGACATATACTCCTGTTTCTTCAACTGAACCATTTAACGTAAGCCGCTAAAATTTAGAAAATGAATGTTAAATCCTCACAACTTTTGAATTATCAGTTACACCACTGTCATTTGTTTAATTGGGATTGCGATGGTGAACTGACTGGTTGTGCTTCTCCTCGTTTGACAATTGCCATATAACTTTAATTTCTGCCGTAATGTGCATATTTCTGGACGGTTTAATGACTTTCCCTAAAATATTGCACTGTTTATTGCAAAACGTAAATAACACTTGATCTTTACTGCTGGCCATTATATAAATTTTCCTTTGCCTCTCACATGATATTTTAGTTCCCTTAGTTATCCCGGATTTACTTTTTTTTTGATGGACTTCCTGAATGACATTTTACGAACGCTACTATCAAATATTAATTTTACTGTCAAATGTACCGACTTTCATATTAGCATCTTTTTCCATATATATCTTATATATCACTTTTAATTTGGTTTCGAACATTGTACCCTGGTATCAATTTTAAATCCAATTAGATGGAATATTATTGGAAAAGTTTCCATTTAAAATAAATTTTTACTAACTAGTACAATATTTCATAGTGAAGTCAATGGCAGCTCGTAACCACAAATTCACAGTTATCTGAAAAACGGCTCGTTCCTAGACCAATGTTTGCTACAACATTTCTGCGTTTATTACCGTGTACATTCATCCGAATCAGTTCTCGCTTCTACATATGATGCACTCAGTATACTGTGTGAAACCTTAGTACAGTGCATTATGGAGAGTGATTCGAGACCAGTATTGGGCTTCTCCTGACCTATTCCGTTATCTTAGGGAACGAAGGGAAATCAGATGTCAGGATATCTATGCAAGTGATCTAATCTTATGGCAATTATGAGAGATATACTACTCTGGACGCAGTAGAATTGTTTCACAGTCTCTTGCACCAGGTCTGTACATTTAGCCTATAGAGTTTCACGCAAACAAGACGACTTACTTTGGAGGGCTGTCATTAATGTTGTTTGAGCATAGGCGACACATTGTAGCGTGAGAAATATCCACAAACAAATATCTCATTTCGTTAGACGTGTACAGTTTGACTCAGTTGTTAAGGGGGTGAAATACTACAGTAGTGCGCTAAAATTCCTTATATTTGAGATTTATATCTACTTCCCAGATCACGAATCCCAACTGCGTGTACAATTCATTTTTGGCCAACGTTTGCCACTAATATTGAAATCCGAAACCGTTATTTTCTCTTCGGTCTTTTGTTAATCTTCCAGCCACCTTCATGTACTTGTGATATTGACGACGAAGGTAACACCGGAATCACAAAGGGATATTATACTTCTTCTGGCAATCCATGTAGAAGATGGAGGTGGGAAAACTTTGATATAAACTGCAATAAAAAGAACGTTGGGAGTTGCAGTCTGGTACGATTTGCTAAGCACAAACATAGATGTAATAGTATGGTACTGTACATTTGTCCAACAGTCTTTTGAGTTCCTCAGGCATTGAACAGTTTTATATCGCTTTCATGTTTTACGAAGTTACATAGGCTTCATGCGCAATTAAACACAATTTTGTTTGTAACTGTATGTTTTGTTCACTTAAGGACACAAAGCCCAACATCCTTTCGAAAGGTGATTTGTAGAGTGAAATGTAAATTCAAAGCTTCAAAAACCATTTACAGACTGACCAACTCGTAGAAAGTTTTGATCTTGTGTTCCTCACACAAGTAGCTCACAGGAAATTCATATTCTGTGCCCTCATACCACAGTTTACTTAATGGATGGGTTGCTTTTGAGGACATTTCGTAACCACATACCTTGAAATAAGAATTCACACTAAGTGTCGAGATATCGCAGCTGATACCTACACATCACCCGAGAAACATGCAAACCAGAAGTAATCTCCAAATGAGACTGGCAACGTCTTCTTAAACAAAGTCACGCCAAAATATTCCTCTTCATGAACAAGTGTTACTCTCTTCAGCTGAAGAAATCTTACCAACGTGAAACACCATTGGTCCGCCGAACTTGGGAAGAAGCTTCAGCACAAGGTATGCCTGTTGAAGGGTATACACACACTAAACAATTTGTTATTGTAAGAAACACATGTTACACTAATCAGATTTGAAGAAAGAAATGTAGAAAATTGTATCTGAGTGCAGCCATAGTGTATCAGTGTCATAGATTATTTCTCTTTGACGATTAGCTGGCAGACAAATGCGACGTCGACCGCTCAGGCGAAGATCGCGGATACCCACAAGTGGCAATACCGGTGGACCAGTACACCCAAATCATCACTTCCACGGGCCTTTGAAATTTGCTGATAAGGATCCACGTCCTGTGAAACATTGGTCTGCTCGGAAACCACTCCGAACACTTTTGGGAATAAAATAGCGTGTGCGTGTGCGTGTGCGTGTGTGTGTGTGTGTATGTGTGTGTGTGTGCGTGCGTGTGTCAGTGTGTCTGTGAGTGTGTGTGTTTGTGGGTGCGTGTGTGTGTGTGTGTGTATATGTGGAGTGGGGGTGGGGGTGCGGTATGGGTAAATGGGAAGAAGATGTGGTGGGAGAGGGAATTATTCGGTTTCTTCGAAAATAGTGGATGTGCTTTCAAACATTCCAAGAAACTTTCCAGAACAAATTGGGTAACAGTAAAGCAATGTCCAAGCCCTCTTTTGTTGGATGGCTGGTGTCTTTGTAAGAAACATCGAAGTGTACTATTCACCAATGGATGTGACTAAATGTGGTGTCCAAGTATACTGATACTTTAAGAAGACTTTTCAAGGCGTCCCACCTAAACTTTTCACCACCAACATCTCTGGAACCACAAGAAATATTGACAAACGGCTTTCATGTGTATGAATGAATGGCAGGGGCTCAACTCCTCTCTCTATTCTCTCCCACCTGTCTCTGTCCATGTCCTCCTCCTCCCTTTCTGTTCATTTCCTTCACCACCACTCTTTCTGTGTTTCTCTTCTCATCCACCATCCTTCGGCCACCTTCTGTTTTCCCTCGTTCTCTGTCCATCACCCCATTACTACCTTCACCTAATAGGAGGTCCGTGGTTTTTACCCACCAAACAATAGCAATACGTGTACCAAGCCTAAATACTTGAGTGGAATCCTACTCCGAAACTATTTTTATCCCAATAATGAGTCGCGCACCTAACAATTTGCTTGAAATTGCTCGGGTTATTTCTGAGCTATGCTGCAATGTCACCCCCATATCATCTCCACCTCTGTGGGGAGAAGTTGACTCTTAACCCCGCAGTCTTTCTGACCAGAAAACCCTCGAGTCTTTGAAGAATAGAACACCCCTGTGTAAAAAATCGTCAAAGTTCTGAATACTTTACGAATGACTTACTATGTCAATTATTTGACGTTAAACATGTAAATGAGACACAGTTTGATAAAGGTCTAAAACTTTCTAACAAGTTTGCTAGAAGTCACTAAGTGCTCCGTTTGAAATAAACATAATTGTCACGTATTTATTACGTCACATTTCCTGAACCATGCATTGTGCAGTGACATAATTTTGCAGGTACATTCAGTAGTGTATGTGGATATCATCAGAAAAATTTGTTGCGTGTAGAATTAGTAGTAAGTGGTAATAATTAAAACGTCATGCCTGATGCGGCAATTTTACTGCGTGAACAACGAAAGCGTAGCAAGCGATAAACTTTCTTTCTGACATCGATGTGCGAGGCGCGCAAGGAAAAATGTTCCGCAAAGGTCTGATATTACGGGTACAATTTTTTGCAACTAAGTGTTCTCATTCTCAAATACTGCGTATTTGCGTGTAGTTAGTAACGCTTCAAGTTTGACACGCACACCCATCCCTTTGAGAAGCAGGCGACTATTACCCCCACAGTGCTTTTTCTGGATCGTAAGTGATACGTGTACCAAGTTTGACTGAAATAAGTTGAGTGATTTAGAAGTAGGTGTGAAACATATACACATTCATTATTAGAACACCTGTATAAAGAGATAGAGATTTCGATATTAAGTAAGAAACTGCTGGAAATTCCAATAGTTTGCAATGAATCTTGGAGGCACTAAGAGGTTTCGATTGGCGCCTGTTACAACATACCTTGTTGCATTGGAAATGTAGTTAAGATACTGAATTTATAAATACTAGAAAATCTATGCTGTCGTCAATCTTGAGAAAATGAGTAGTAAAAAGCACCACCAGCTATGCACGCTTACGTCGATAGAGCCAGAATAAAATACTCATAACCTCCGCGTCTTGCGTCTCGTTTAAAGCGTTTAAGATATCGAAACGAGATTTTGAAAAATGATGGCACGCAGAAGGGAAAGTATTTTACCATTAGGTTAACTCTGAAGCTTGATTATCTACGGCGGTATGCAAGTAACAATAGATTTTTTTCAGTGGAATAATATAATTTCTTATGGCTATTGATATCTAGTGAAATGAAGAAGTTCAGATATGAAAGAATAGGCTGTTGCTAAACTATTGACCAGTCTTGCGCTTAGACGCTAATTTAACAATACATTGTTTCTGGATTCCATGGTAACTTCAGCTGCATTAGAATGATAATGAGATCAATGTTTCTAAACAAATTTTAACATGGCAATAAGAAAAGTTACGTATTACTCAGAACTTGCCACTGACGACGATTCTCTTAAGAACAAAGAAAAAGGAGTAAGAAGTCCGGTGGAAATAAATCGCTCTTTCTGTTGAAACTTCGGCGTAATACTATATCCCAGGGTATTTTTAATAATAAATGTCTGAGACTGAAACGATTTTATTTCTATATTTCAATGATCTGATGTAGCTGAAAGCATTAAATTTCCGCTGTGCCGGCCGCGGTGGCCGTGCGGTTCTAGGCGCTGCAGTCTGGAACCGCTGGACGGCTACGGTCGCAGGTTCGAATGCTGCCTCGGGAATGGATGTGTGTGATGTCCTTAGGTTAGTTAGGTTTAGGTAGTTCTAAGTTCTAGGGGACGGATGACCTAAGATATTAATTCCCATAGTGCTCAGAGCCTTTTTTTTGGAAATTTCCAGAATCCTGTTAACTTCCTACCAAGTTGTAAACAGTTATCAATATCTTTGATAAACTAAAAGATATGCGTAGGAAAGGTGCAGTTCTTCACTCTGTATAGCTAATTAAAGACGGTATATTATCCATTGTGAATTGTTTTCAAGTTTCTCAGTTCACTGACATATAGACATAATCTTATGGGAAGTTTCACTTCCAGCTAATCATTATGAAAAATGCAATAATATGTAGGGTCCCAATGGAGTTTGACAGGAATAGTGATTTATTTTCGCAAGACTGTTTACTGTTCTCTTTTTTTGTATAGAAACGTAATCAGCGACGAGGTTTGAGTGTCCACCCGATAGGACTGATGGCACTGCAAAGAGACGCTGGATAACTAGCCCAGGCCCCATCCCAGCACTCGACGTTTTCGTGATGACATGATAACGGAATGTAGCCATTCGGATGCCAGTTTCTTCGCATGAACGTGGAAGTGTCGGCAGTTTCACGGCACTCTGATCTAGCCCCTGAAGACGGTTCCCAGGATGTATGCTGTAGCGAAAATTAGTATCCTCTGTTTGTCTCACATGTTTTGTAAGTTTTAACAAATGGTCGAAAGTGTCACACGCAGCTTTATGGTGTTGAACATTTTGTCATCATTTCTACGTAAGTCGTGGGAGAGCAGAAAAAACGCAAGTTACGTAGAACGTCGTAATAACATAGCACGCATCTAATCATTAGTGTGTTCATCGCTTTTCTGAGCAATGATGGTGATAGAATAACGGAATTTCTCCCTCTCCATGTTCCTTGTGGAAACTGAATCCATTAACGGCGCATATAGTCGCACGTGAAATGTCGCTGGCTATGCGTCAGGTTTGACGTGCCGCGCATAATTGGCCTCTTCAATGGATCAGTAGATTTCCTGTCCTCACAGCCTTCGACATATCCCTATTGGTGACCAGAAACAGATTCTTTAGATTCATCGTACTAAACGTTATACTCAGAGACGGAAAGGTTAGCACAGTAGAGGAATTAGTAGCGGGTCGCATCAGTAGGCCGAAAAAAATAAATAAAGAAAACCTGCTGAGTTCTAAAGAAAAAACCATCGTATGAATATATTTGAAAGTTCTTGTTGATTTGCACTTCCATTTTATCCCATAGCATTTTTTATATTACTTACATCGCGAATTATCTTTGTAATGCCTCACGTGTTTGTGCTACTATCAACTTCGATTAGCTGAAAGAAGTTATATGAGTGGTCTCTGTGTGACGCCACTAACACTTTCATATCTTTGAAGGCCAGTTGAGCCATCAGCCAATGGGAGACTTTCTTTCGTGTGTTTGGAACCAAACCACAAGGCAATGTGTTTTCGGATCACTTAGCGCAATACTGTGTCTGGAGTATGTTGCTGGCGTTCGATCGTGGAGGATGTCTAGTCTGTTCTGCCTTTTTCTTTGTAAGATACCGATGTGCTAACTGGACTGGAGATTCTACTACGATGAAAGTTGTGGGCAACATCTTTACAGTTACTTGCCTCGTTGTCTAACAGGCGACTTACGGGTGATTTCAGACGTGTACTCAGTGGTACTGCGAACACTTCACCGCGGTGAAACGACTCACTCACTTTTCGTGAAATGGAACTGATCATACGATCGAATGCTACATTTTTAGTTCATCACGTTGTAGATTTAAACTTGTCCCTCTGACAGGCACTTAAGTGTGATTTACAGACTATGCATGTAGATTTATCACCTTCACTTCATCATAGAAGATTTATGGTTTTGTAAGAAGTAATTTCTTGAAAATATCGAATTTGGTAACTGTTCAAGAACGTCACTTGTGTTAGGCATCTGGGCTTTGTAAATGTATGAAAAATATGTGGTTATATATACACCGGGAGTCTCTCCTATGGGTCGTCACGTGCATTTTCTCTAGTGTTTCGACAGATATTTGCAATTACGTTTTTGCGGTGTGCAGATGGAGTGAGCCCAAACAATTACTGCTCATTACTGTCGATTTGTTTCCCATTACAAACAAAATTACTTTTAAAGTGGGATTTTATTTGAACATTCAAGATAGTGGTACTAAATTAACCCAGACGAAGAATAAATTGTAGTCTAGCGGCGAATGAGCCACGCTTCTGTGTGGCGGTAGCAGTCACCCCTGGCCAGGGCAGGGTTCTCGCTGCTCAAGTACTGATTATTCTTCGTGTTTTGCTGTTCCTGTTAGTACATATCAGTAAATCGAATGTCCCACTACACTAATTTGGAAACGTTCTGTCGAGTGGGTACGTCAGATTCCACTTTAACAAACCGAAGCTTTCCGTCGACAACTGACGTCGCATGAAAGACATGATGAGCATTCTTTGTTTGAATTGACACCATATCGTATATTTTCTCTTTATTATTTCATTTAATGCAAGTCATTTGGTTTTCTATCTCTCTTAACAGAGCTTCATTCTCCTGTGCCGCCATCTTGCACATACTTGTTGCTGCCAGCCTCGTCACATCTATCTCAGATAGGACACAGATAGTTGACTGAAGTAATCATATGTCACCGTTTCGAACCACTGGAAATAAACATTCTATTGTTTACTTGCATTGAAGTCACTGGTGGTAAAAGGTAAGTCGTCTGATGCTGTCTTGGAAGACTGCCGTTTTATGAGTTCAATAAATAGTGTTGTGGTATATTAATGAGGAGCACATGATAGCGAGGGACGTCGCCTTTACATTGGAATGTGGAAATTTTGTTCTTCATCTGTACTGTGATTCACTTGGTTTAAAGAAGTGTTTGAAGGAACATTGCTTTTAAGTTTAATTTCCATGGTTGTACAACATGAGATCATCCTGATTTTAGTGCTTTTGGCTATAAGCCCGATTCATATACTTCATATAATTTTTTGAGTAGTTTTTGATGAATGATTACCTACAGTTCATTGTTTACATATCTAGCAATGCAAAATATATTTCCATTGTGCCCACATTGAGCAAGTGTGTGTGTGTGTGTGTGTGTGTGTGTGTGTGTGTGTGTGACTATTTCGTTACGAATTTTGTGACCAGAACGGGTATCTAACTAGTTTTTCTGGGGCACAAACATTCATAAATTCTCCGCAGCTTAGTGGTTCAGGACTTTACTTAAGTACTCGTTCCAGTAGTTAATTTTCTTACGTAAGATGCACCTTGCGTACTGATCTTATGACGCGCTGCTGGAGACACAAGCGGCTTGGCAGCGTGTCCCAAACAGCGAGGGATTAGCGCAACACAATACGGCGCGCTGAGGCCGTCCGGAGCGGTTTGGTGCGGCGCTCTGTCGCAACGCCCTCGTGTTTGGTACAGCCCTGGCCGCGCCCTGGCTTACCTTACCACACCACACCACACCACAGCACGCACGGCACGGCACGGCACTCCTCTGGCCCGCACTGTGCACACATGCTCGCCTCGCTCTCATTCCGTCCCCTGCTGTCTTGCACTACATTACGTTTCACTTGTCGTCCGCGCAAATATATTGTTTCCCAGGTGGAGTCTGCTCCCACTGTGCTTATTTTGTCGTGACCTGGCTGCTTCTACATATATCTTTTTGCGAGCGTTGGTTGTCCATTGTGAGCATATGATATATCTGAACTTAGGAAATGTTCTGTGAAATTTTAAGCTTGTGGACACTTGACAGCACACTTCCTTTAGAATCAATGGTCCTGCCAAGGACCTCAGCAATGGGACACCATTGCCGAGAGTAAGAAGACGGAAAACAATTCCTGTACCCTTACCTCTGAAAATGAACGGTCCCAACAAATGTGCAGCCATGTATGTAACTAGTGTGGTATCGGCGTTTGTTGTCTATCAAAGCCCAAATATTCAGAAACACCATTGTAGTGAATTCATTCAGTGTAAGTGATTCAGTCGATGACGATGTAACGCTTGCTGTTTGTCAAATCTCAGGTCGAGAAGTGACATAAGCTAAAATTGTCATTAGGGCAGCAAACTGTGTCTTGGAGTTCGTTACAAACTATGATGTTTCTTCCTCATGATATGTTAATGTACTAAAAGAGATGCAAAGTTTAAACCACGGCTATCTTAAACGCTGTCGCACAGATAATACGACAATGCGCTGAAATGTAATGCCTTGGAATTTTTTATTCCATTCTCAGACGTTTGAGGTACTGTTCTGCGTATTACTTTCCTGCTTCACTGATGTAAATGCAACCTTTGGTCGCTCGATGGCTCTGCACTGTACCGTGTAACATGGCGATTTGTAACGTATCTATGCCTTGCTTGAGAAGCAGCACACTGCAATCGAGTATTTAACCGCAGAAAATGTGCCTCCGATTGCGATCCATACCAGAATGAAATCTGTGTACTGTGACGATTGTATCGTCTGCAGTAATGTGAGGCATTGGGGATGTTTGTGCTCACTTTGAGCGGTAGTCCTCCATACTGCAAAATCGTTCAAGTCATACCTCGCTATCAGGAAACAGAGAGTGTCAGTGCAAGGAACTAGTGAATTAAGTCATCAGTCATCATCAGAATGGGAAGAAATTACACGTGGTGTCCCACAAGGATCCATCTTGGGGCCATTGCTTTTTCTTGTGTACGTTAATGATCTCTCATCAATTGCCCTGCCAGAATCAGAGTTCGTTTTGTTTGCAGATGACACAAGTATTGCAATAAATAGTATGTCGAGTGTAGTTCTAGAAAGATCTGCTAATGATATTTTTATCGATATTAATAAATGGTTTAAAGCCAACTCATTAAACTTCGAAAAGACTCGCTACATGCAATTCAGAACTTGTAAGCGGTTTCCATCCAGCATATGCATTAAGTATGAAGAAGATCATATAGAATAGGTTGACAGTCTTAAATTCCTGGGATTACAACTTGATTATAAATTCAGTTGGTAGGAGCACACCACAGAACGCAGAAACGCCGTAACAAATCTGTATTTGCAATTCGAGTGTTAGTTGAAATAGGCGACATAAAAATGAAAAAGGTTGCATAGTTTGCCTACTTTCATTCCATAATGTCATATGTATAATATTTTGGGATAACTCTTCAAGTCAAACAAAAGTTTTCAGAGTCCAAAAGCGTGTAATACGTATTATTTGTGGAGTAAATTCACGGATGTCCTGTAGAAACCTCTTCAAAGAACTGGGTATACTAACTACTGCCTCTCAGTATATTTACTCCTTAATGAAATTTGTCGTGAATAATATATCTGTTTTTCCAACAAATGGGTCAGTTCATACATTCAATACCAGGAACAAAAATGATCTGCACAAGGACTTAACAGCACTTACTTTAGTACAAAAATGGGTCCACTACTCAGGAACACTCATGTTCAATAATTTGCCAGGAAACTTAAAAAATTTAGTTACCAATAAAGAACAGATGAAAAGGGGCCTGGAAGACATACTAGTGGCCAACTGCTTCTACTACACTGACGAATTTTTTAATAGAAACAAATGATGTATTGTATATATTCATAGTATTAGTATTGTTATTTCAGCTTATATATATATATATATATATATATATATATATATATATATATATATATATATATATATATATATATATATATTGACATGTTCCACATCCACGAGGATCTCATCAGCACGGATCTATGGAACGAAAACCTAATCTAATCTAATCACTGTAGTGACTTGGACCCATTAGATTTTCATCTGTTTCCAGGGCTTAAGGAAGATCTACGAGGATTAGACTTTGACAGTGATGAAGTGATGCAAGCTTAGACGAAGTTGTGCCTCCATCAGTGAAGAAAAAGTTCTACAGTGACTGTGTCAACAAACTGGGAGAACGCACAGCCCGCTCTACAAAGTAGACAGCAAACGCTGAGTAATACTGCCATCTGGTGACTGTCGTGATCGTGCGTCTGTTCATCCTCGTGCCCACAATAGCAATCCTGAATAATGTGATCTGTGTGAACATGGGCCATGTCGTCTTGGAGTAGAGCATCACCATTGGGGGACAAACTTTGAACCACGCGATGGACCTAACCAGTCAAAGTGGTCACATAACCCTTGGCAGCAATGCGACCTTGAAGAGCACCCATGTGGCCCATGGAATACCACGATATGGCTGCCAAATCATCACAACACTCCCGTCATATTTCAATCTTTAGGCTCAGACTCGGCCAGAAGTTGGAAACACTGTGAAACAAGAATCATCCGACCACATGACCCTGTTTCATTGCTTCGTAGTCGAAGTTTTATGCCTTCGGCACCACGTTTGGTTACAGATGAGTGATTCTGGAATTCCAGCTCGTCCAGAAATTTCTTTCTTATGGAGCTCCCTTCGTGTTGTTTTAGTGCTGACAGGATTCACGAGGTCGACATTCAATTGTGCAATGACTTTCGCAGCTGTCCCCTTATTTTTCGTCACAGTCCTCTTCTGTCACTGTCAGTCAATACACAGTGTTGTCGCCGTTGTAACGTGGCAGATCATGTTTATAAGTGTTGTAATTTAGCTCCTTTGGTCGCTAAAGCACCAACCATGCGAGCACCAACAATTTTCTCACGGTCAAATAAAACTGATTCCGACATAACTCAGTGACAACTACACAGAACACTGTTTTTATCACGACTGACACTTACAAATTTTTGTGGACATTGAACAGGATCCGTTAGCAATGAAATTAGACAGCGTGACCTGCAGGCTTGGCTAGAACCTGCATTTGTGACCAAGCATGCATTTTTCGCGGTGTTAACATGTTTCTATCCGAACCCTGTATATACTTTGTTTGCCAGCAGAATTAGAACGATGTTAATACTAGTTTAGTTAGTCGCCGTTCACTGGAATCAGCACTAGACCACTGTTCATACTACACGTACTTTAACCACCTTACTATGCCACATCCTCATTATCATGCTGGATTTAAGAATTTGTAAGGTTCTTTTAATAAAGTATTGTTAAATGTGTCTTAATCAGTGTGGTGTTAAATTTCTGTTCACATCTACTTCTCCGTGTTACCGAGCTGGTTAGTTGACTGTATCTTGGCAAGTCACCTCAATAACAGAAGCTATATACGGGCGTAGGGATTTTCTTCGTGCCAGCTTTATATCGGACACCATGCTTATTTGGTCAATACAAAGTGCGGATGGTCATGAGTTCCAAATGAAACATGTGATTAACATTTCTACAAACAAATAGTAAACACCAGACTTGAACTTCATGGTGTAACACTTTATACTTCTGTAAGTATAGGTTAGCTTTGTTAGATTCACTCTGATGGTAACTTGTGTTTGTATGGTCTACGTCCTTTTTAGTGCCAGTACAAGATCTCTTGTAGAAGTGGATGTAATAGATCAGAGCGTTGTTTGATGCCTTTGTAGTCAACATTGCATCCCTCTTTTCATTCGCTTATAGAAATTAAACGTTCGCAGCCAACTTGATGTTGACGTGAGAGGAAGATGTGACAGTCGGGTAAAGCTATGTGAGCATGTGGGACACTTTCAAATAATGACTCATGTAGCATAGCCCTGATGCTAGGATTAACTTTTTCCGTGACTGATGGAAGTCTTCAGAGACGTTATTAGTACGTCATAATATGTGTGCATCTGATCTGATTGTCCCTTGCACAACAAAGTACTCTTTACACGTGTACTTAAGCGCTCGCTGTGATTATGAGTATTAATAATTGTACTTTATGTACATCACTGACAATGTCAGAGAATCACAAATGGAAGCAGTCATCTGGTATAAATACTTAGTTGTAATAAATACGCTTAATGATAAGTAAAGAAGGATAACACTTCTGATTATTAGCAGTCTAAAAGGAAATTGGTTAGAAAACTCTTGTGCAATCTGTCTTAGAATAATGAAGAACAGTGTAGGATCTGTACCAAATAGTCGTAAGAGGTTCAAAACAGAAATGGCTCTGAGCACTATGGGACTTAACATCTGTGGTCGCCAGTCCTCTAGAACTTAGAACTACTTAAACCTAACTAACCTAAGGACAACACACACACATCCATGCCCGAGGCAGGATTCTAACCTGCGGCCGTAGCAGTCGCGTGGTTCCGGACTGAGTGCCTAGAACCGCTAGACCACAGCGGCCGGCAGGAGTAAGAGGGAAAATGAATGTAAACGAAGAATGGTAGTACGAATGATCACGGGTTATTTGATCCACGAAAATGCTAAAGAACGTTAACTGACAGACGCTTGAAGATGTACGTCATCTGTCTTGCGAAAGCTTAGTTTCAATGCCTCAAAAACCAGTATCAAATAAGAAATGTGAGAGTACACCACAGCCCCATTCGTTTCGCCCCGTGGATACTGTAGAAACAAGATTAGGCGAATTTTAGCAGTCATTCTTCCCTCGGATATCGGAAGCCCAAGCCCCGTTTTGTTGCTCTTCATGGTAAGGTTTCCTTCAGCAATATAATGCCCATCTACCCACGGCAAGAGTTTCTACTGCTTGCCTTCGTGCTTGCCAAACACTCTCCGGATTTCTCGCCAACTGAGGAAATTTGGAGAATTATGCGCCCGGTCCTCCAGGGATTTTAACGATCTAATACTCCAAGTGGACAGAATATGGCACGTTATCTCTCAGGAGGACATCGAACAACTCTGTCAATCAACGCCAAGCCGAATAAATGCTTGCATAAGTGCCACGGCGTTATTGATTTCCTCAGTTTGGGAAGCTCATTCTCTTCAAGAAATTATCCAATCTTTCAGAAACTGAAATCATTTGTTTGTCCTTTTCTGTCTTAGAGCGTATTTTTCTCAGTCGCCAGCAAAGAAAATATTCCTTGGTTTATGTTTCCACAACGTCTGCCACACTCGACAGCTCACAGAAACTATTCAAAATATTCCTCACTTCCCGTAATGTCAGAATTAACAACTTAAGTTTTTGTTGTTCTCGCATTTATATGAAGTTCAGTGAGAAGTGTATGGCAGTTTAGCGTGACATTCTTGGATTTTACTGGAAATGCTAATTACAGACAGAACGCATTTCTGGTATTCTGGTTTTATCTATAGCCGGAGTTTTTTGTGTGATGATTTCTTTTTGACGTTGCCCCCATACCTTAGAGGTCAGTGCTACTGCGCCAGACTCCCTGTACTTCCAAGGGTTTTTTTCCGTATGGGAGAGCTTGTACCGGGTGCAATCACTCTAGAGAGGCCAGCTGCGGAGACACTTGACCGAATTACCGGAATTACAAAATGAAGAAACCTTAGAACGACCATATGTCCCCGCTTACCGCATCCAGTGGCGCTGATATTAGAGGACGACATGGCGCTCGGTCGATCCAGACTGGGTCATCTAGGTCCAACAAGGAGGAACTTCACCTAAGTTTACTTATGTCGAAAAAGCACATATTAACTGGAAACCTTTAAAAAATACTACATTCGATTGCAATGCCCCCTGAAAAAATCCGAATGCTCTCTCTGTAAGAGAGAAATGATCTATTAGAGATGAACATAATGTATGTTTTCGGACTGATGCGTCGTTGTCATGACGGCTTCTAAAAACTTGAATTGTTGTTGTTGTTGTTGTTGTTGTGGTCTTCAGTCCTGAGACTGGTTTGATGCAGCTCTCCATGCTACCCTATCCTGTGCAAGCTTCTTCATCTCCGAGTACATACTGCAGCTTACACCCTTTTGAATCTGTTTAGTGTATTCATGTCTTGGTCTCCCTCTGCGATTTTTACCCTCCACGCTGCTCTCCAATGCTAAATTTGTGATCCCTTGATGCCTCTAAACATATCCTACCAACCAGTCCCTTCTTCTTGTCAAGTTGTGCCACAAACTCCTCTTCTCCCCAATTCTATTCAATACCACCTCATTAGTTATGTGATCTACCCATCTAATCTTCAGCATTCTTCTGTAGCACCACATTTCGAACGCTTCTATTCTCTTCTTGTGCAAACTATTTGTCGTCCATGTTTCACTTCCACACATGGCTACACTCCATACAAATACTTTCAGAAACGACTTCCTGAAATTTAAATCTATACTCGATGTTAACAAATTTCTCTTCTT
Source organism: Schistocerca gregaria (assembly GCF_023897955.1). Classification (NCBI taxonomy): domain Eukaryota; kingdom Metazoa; phylum Arthropoda; class Insecta; order Orthoptera; family Acrididae; genus Schistocerca; species Schistocerca gregaria. Next base: position 528,517,314 of record NC_064922.1, on the reverse strand, counting down.
CAGAAACGCTTTCCTTGCCATTGCCAATCGACATTTTATATCTTCTCTACTTCGACCATCATCAGTTATTTGCTCCCCAAACAACAAAACTCCTTTACTACCCTAAGTGTCTCATTTCCTAATCTAATTCCCTCAGCATCACCCAACTTAATTCGAGTGAGATAACATTAACATATTTGTGATACTTCAGTGCGTGTGTTGGTCATAAGTACGATGCTATGTTCCTTCGAAAATGCACTAATGTCCGAAGGAACACTGCATCGCACTTATGACCAACATAGACACTGCTGTATCGTACTTATCCCTCGACACTGGGTAACCGACTTTCAATTTTGAGGTAATTAGTAGTGGTGGTCTACTTTAAATAAACGTAAGTGACGTCCTGGAGTGCTTTGGAGATACTGAAGAAGATCTACACAAGTTCAGAGTTACTGGACTGGACTCAAAACTCCACATATCAGAATAGCGAATCAAAGAAAAAATCTCTTTGCCAACTCTTTCCGTTTTCACAATAGTCTGCCGGCGCATGACACACGAACCTAGCTCCCATGGACGCACCAACCGTCGACAGACCTCGTGAGATCTGTTTCCTCACAACATGCTTAAGTTCCGAACGGCCTGGACAACCTACATATAAAAAGGATCTTATTTATGGACAGGTAGTAACACCAGTGAGTTTTTATCGTAATACATCTGATGCTCTTTATTGGCTGCCATTTATCGTTCTACGCTTCCGTCCCACATATGAAACTGCTTCGTGGGACTCGTTAATTAAGGTCATGAGCCTTTCCCGCGGTCAGCCTCGTTATATGCGATCCATCTAGAATGACCTCCATCTCGACGGAACCTTCACGATTGCTCTAATGGCCCAGGTGTCGACACAGCGTCAAAAACAATCTGCTATCTGCTGGACCGCAGTCTACCACTTCCTGTAATTTGCATCGAGTACTTCGGTTTCATAAGCGCGTCCCGCGAAAGTATGGACCTTGTCTCCTTCGTTTAGTTGGTCTTCTTTTTGCGAAACGAGAGCAAAGTCGAAAATCAGCATGATGGCAGGCGTCACAGAAGAAGGAAACAGAAAGCTGTATGTGAAGTAGTTTTGGTAAATCTGTAACCAACGGTTCCAGTTAAGGGACAGAAGGCCCATAGACAAAGAGTTATATAAGAATATTGCATGTAATGTACTCTTACTTCAAAGTAAATTGTGTGCCACTTCCTCACAATAACAATAACAAAAGTATCTCTTTGTTTCTCAAGTGTTGGAATTTATCTCATCTCCATGTAAACGATGCATATGGAACAACCACATGCTTTTATTCACGGAGTAAAAAGGTGATGGAGCATTAGATCTGAAAGCAGTCTCCTTTGTAGAGGAGCTGGAACTCGTCAGTACACTCCAATCTAAACGAAAATCAGTCCCATTCCAGTATATTAGAAGCCGTTTCTTTCGAACTTCTTACTTTTCTTTTTTGCTAAATATTAGCTTTTATTGACGTTTTCCATATACTTAACACTGCAAGTTCCTCTGTGTTTCTGTCTTCAATAATAATTGTACTTCTATAGGGACCTTGACATGCTGAAATGAAGAGTATATGGACGTGGTTTATCAGTAAGCCTACTGATGTAAGATACAAGTTAAAATCTTACCTTCCACGGATGGAAATCTTGATAATCACCCTTAGATGACGAACTACATTAATGGCTCGGATAGCGCTTGTGTGTGAGCTACCTACGAAAGGCATCTATCAGAATTCGAATAGCAGATCTGCACATAGCTTTGATGTTTCACAAGAATTGTATCGAATGCGTCTCGTAATTTAATCGTAATCTATGCCTTGATTCCTCTGCATGTTTCTAAACTGTTATTCGTAGCGCATTTGGATATGAGTGCAGACAACGACAAGGTCTAACGTTATGACGAGTTATCATAATACACTCCTGGAAATTGAAATAAGAACACCGTGAATTCATTGCCCCAGTAAGGGGAAACTTTATTGACACATTCCTGGGGTCAGATACATCACATGATCACACTGACAGAACCACAGGCACATAGACACAGGCAACAGAGCATGCACAATGTCGACACTAGTACAGTGTATATCCACCTTTCGCAGCAATGCAGGCTGCTATTCTCCCATGGAGACGATCGTAGAGATGCTGGATGTATTCCTGTGGAACGGCTTGCCACGCCATTTCTACCTGGCGCCTCAGTTGGACCAGCGTTCGCGCTGCACGTGCAGACCGCGTGAGACGACGCTTCATCCAGTCCCAAACATGCTCAATGGGGGACAGATCCGGAGATCTTGCTGGCCAGGGTAGTTGACTTACACCTCCTAGAGCACGTTGGCTGGTACGGGATACATGCGGACGTGCATTGTCCTGTTGGAACAGCAAGTTCCCTTGCCGGTCTAGGAATGGTAGAACGATGGGTTCGATGACGGTTTGGATGTACCGTGCACTATTCAGTATCCCCTCGACGATCACCAGAGGTGTAGGGCCAGTGTAGGAGATCGCTCCCCACACCATGATGCCGGGTGTTGGCACTGTGTGCCTCGGTCGTATGCAGTCCTGATTGTGGCGCTCACCTGCACGGCGCCAAACACGCATACGACCATCATTGGCACCTAGGCAGAAGCGACTCTCATCGCTGAAGACGACACGTCTCCATTCGTCCCTCCATTCGCACCTGTCGCGACACCACTGGAGGCAGGCTGCACGACGTTGGGGCGTGAGCGGAAGACGGCCTAACGGTGTGCGGGACCGTAGCCCAGCTTCATGGAGACGGTTGCGAATGGTCCTCGCCGATACCCCAGGAGCAACAGTGTCCCTAATTTGCTGGGAAGTGGCGGTGCGGGCCCCTACGGCACTGCGTAGGATCCTACGGTCTTGGCGTGCATCCGTGCGTCGCTGCGGTCCGGTCCCAGGTCGACGGGCACGTGTAACTTCCGCCGACCACTGGCGACAACATCGATGTACTGTGGAGACCTCACGCCCCACGTGTTGAGCAATTCGGCGGTACGTCCACCCGGCCTCCCGCATGCCCACTATACGCCCTCGCTCAAAGTCCGTCAACTGCACATACGGTTCACGTCCACGCTGTCGCGGCATGCTACCAGTGTTAAAGACTGCGATGGAGCTCCGTATGCCACGGCAAACTGGCTGACACTGACGGCGGCGGTGCACAAATGCTGCGCAGCTAGCGCCATTCGACGGCCAACACCGCGGTTCCTGGAGTGTCCGCTGTGCCGTGCGTGTGATCATTGCTTGTACAGCCCTCTCGCAGTGTCCGGAGCAAGTATGGTGGGTCTGACACACCGGTGTCAATGTGTTCTTTTTTCCATTTCCAGGAGTGTATTTATATTTATGTTAGTTGACTAGAATAGGTCAGCAAAATTGCGTAGTTGAACTTCCCTACAAACTGGAATACTATATCCGGAAGGGTCCCAGAATTTATGCGGGGTGGATCTCGGCGGCGGAAAAGCAGTCACTTAAGAACGGCGTTGACAGCACTGTATGATGCGCTGATGATAGAGTGGCTACATATTTTCATACTCTCCGCAGAAACCTGCAACTTCAGCTCTATGTCTGTAGTTATTCAGAGTGATGATAGTTATTCAGACTGATGATAGAGTGGCTACATATTTTCATACTTTCCGCAAAAACCTGCAACTTCAACTCTATGTCTGTAGTTATTCAGGTAATTTTCTTCCCAAACTAATATTTTCTCGCCGTAAGGTTTATGTCCACATGAGGAACCACATTTTATTCAATTCAATGACCAAGGAATGCAATGAGCGCACAAGACAGTGGAGTAATTAACGCAGTGGAATTGTGAGAAGTGAGAAAAGTGAAGTTCTGAGTGGTACTCAGCTCTTCCATATTTATGCTTTTATCATGCTCTCAAATCAGCTGAAGAGAATGCTGGGGTCCGCAGATCGTGGACGTGCGGTAGCGTTCTCGCTTCCCGCGCCCGGGTTCCCGGGTTCGATTCCCGGCGGGGTCAGGGATTTTCTCTGCCTCGTGATGACTGGGTGTTGTGTTATGTCCTTAGGTTAGTTAGGTTTAAGTAGTTCTAAGTTCTAGGGGACTGATGACCATAGCTGTTAAGTGCCATAGTGCTTAGAGCCATTTGAACCATTTAGAATACTAGTAACGTATCTGCATCCAACTCATTTTCCGATCATTGTCCAGTTGAACATTACTCCATGGACCGAATACAGTGCACCTAGTACGTTTCCATCCGTTGACTACATGAACCAAAAATGACGTAGCTAAAGCTCAGATTGTTTTCGCAACTACTGGATTCAAACGGTGACAAATCTTTTCGTGGACCGCTTTAAATGAACGTCGAGTACAGCTCTAGCCGATACCGATGCTGGAAATTCTTCTGCAGATTCTGTTCTATAGTTCCATCTCTCATGATCAAAATTATGTAGCCAAGAAACCAAAGGAAGGAAACACAATAAAAAATGAAGCTCATTGCTCTCGATCATGACACACAAGAGACTGAAATAAAAACTCTCTGCGCAAGGAGTAATAATTTTTCATTGTGAGGTTAAGTTCAAAAACTACTTATCCACACACATTATAAAAACGTATGTATGTATGTATGCAAATAAGAATGTATGTTCCACATCTCCTACTAAAGCACTTCACCGATTTCAACCAAATTTGATACGCATGTAACGCGCTCTCTGGAAAGAATCGGTATGGGGTATGTACCACCAAACTATTAAAGAGATGAGCGTGGGGATGAAAAAGCAGTGCAGTCTATGATGCACGAATACTCATAATTTATTCATTCAACATTCGAGAATAAGGACACTGACTGATTTGCAACAAACTTTACACACAATTTAAAACTTTTGCGAAATTTTACCTCGCTGTTATCCTCGACAAACTGATGAAGTGAAAAACGTACATTTCCGCTGCAGCGTGAAGCATGGCGTTTCTATTTATTACTTCTTTACTGCTAATTATATTCACAACACATTTTGCAGACAGTAGGCACATCTACTGCTAGATGCACCTGCAAAATCATCACTATGTGACACAAAGTTCAGAAGGTACTGTGTCATTAACATCGAGCTGCATGAAAATGAAAGTGCGGGGTGTCATTCATTAGAGATTCTGCTGGAATATGTGTAGAAGTGCGTCTGAAATATGTTAGATATATGTGAAATGTATATAACAAGTGCTTACGTGGACAAAACCACGGATAAGAAGCACATCATAAACTCATGGAACGATTTCAGTCAAATTTGGTACACATATTAGTTACAATCTGGAAAGAAATACTGGAGAGCAAGAACCACGGACAGGCAGAGAGGAGGAAGAGGAGATGAAAGATAGGGGGGAGGATATTGGAAGAGAGAGGGGGAGGGGAGGAGATGGGCAAAGTAAGGGAAAAGTAGGAGATGGACAGGGAGGGGTAGGAGGAGATGGACACATAGGGATGCAGGAGGAGATGGACAGAAATCGGTATGGGGTAGGTGTACAGAGAGAGGAGCAAGAAGGAAATGGACTAATAGAAGATCTAGATAAATCATATCCGAAATGCCAGGTACTTAGGCAGTTGAACATAAAAGAACGTACAGATATGACGTTGTTTGCATCTGTAACTTTTAATTATCACTACTCCGCATTGGATGTTAAACAACGTCGTGCGCAAACCAATACATACTCCGTGAAGTGACAGCTGGAATGATGTGCGCTGGCGTAAATTTAATGCTTGGAGTGAAAGGAAAGGAACATTTATTTGCTTAGAATCACCCACTAAGTGTGGAAACAAAGATTGTAGTTTTTTATATTATCGCGTCTCTTGCAACGTGTCTTTGCATTTGGCAGTTAAAATGCTTTGACATTTCATTACATTGTCAGTTAGTTCGTCAAGATGGTTGTTTCAATTCTTCAGGTGTTATACGTAATCTTTGGCAGATGAGTATAACTCACAGAACGTTCATACAAGGATGTGAAACTGTCAGAAAAGTCTTCCTTTTTTTGGTATATTGTTCAACTCGCGAGTCACATTCGGCCCTCTTCGGTTTTGGCGAACCACCAGAGACCTATTCTGCACTGTCGTTTTGTGATAAGTTCGTACTGAAACGCAAGTCTCATCACGAGTGATGTGTTGTTCGTCAAGAGAATTTTACGCGTATTTCCTTTTAATCAAATTGCGGCAGGCGTTCACGCATCGTTGCTTTTTACTTGACAAACTTTGTTCTTCTTCAGAACATTCAGGAGAATGTCTCGAACATTTGATTTATGGATGTTCAGTTCGTTGCTCCATCACCATTTGTAACACAGTAGTGTTGACTCGGTACCGTTGTACGTACACTACTTAACACTGCCTGCTCACAGCTGACTGGTCGAGTACACATTTGTTCTTTACAATAGTTAGTTCAAGGTGCCATTGAAGTTACTGCATGGCCGTTGCTTATATACCTAGGATTAATTAACACGGCTGGAATTGTGATCAAAGAGTCACTCAGAAATTTAAAAGATTGATGCGAAAGGTATGAAAAACCAAATTTCGACTTTGCATTTTGCAGTGTCGGTTTCATAACTAGAGATAATTCTGACAAAAGGAGAAATATAGATGACAATTCAACGAAGATTCTCTGACGGGTTGAACAGTGCTACACTGTTAAGACGTAACTGCAATGTGCTACTGAGAATCAACGTTACGACTACATTTTGAGCTTGATTTCAAGTGAAAGGTGAAATCCAGAGTGTAGACTTTCGTGCCAAGTGTGAAACGCAGGAAATCGACGACGGTTATTGTAGACACGTGCCTCGGTCCCGAAAACAGAGTTATCTAGAGGGCGTGCGGGTGGCGTGGGCGCTGACCGTGACGCATTAGCAAGAGGTGCGTGGCGGAGCGGGTGTCTCGTTGCCAGGGCGTGGCAGGACCCGGTCGCCCAGAGGAGGGGGGAGGGGCCTATAAAAACCGCCGCACTCCAGCTGTGGGCACAGTTAGCCAGAAGCCGACTACCAACCCAACACTCACCATGTACAAGCTGGTAAGTCTCCCAGCACCACCGGGGCTCACCCTCCGTGTTCGTATGGAGGTCGTCACACAACTCTTGACCCGTTTCCGTCACGTAGTTAAGTACTCTACACATAGTACTACTTTGCGCCTCCTACATCTCCATCACTCACGTTTAGTAATAAGTAGCGACTAAACTTTCAGTCATGAAATTGTTGTCTACGATAATACGGCAAAAAATTTCGAAGCAAATGAGTCAGAATTTTATGATCTCGTATTGCACTTTCTAGGGGTTGTTCTGGCAACATAAATGTTTATATATTAGCCACAGCTACGGTTGAGTTGAAGACTATCCCAACTAAGTCCTGGGCGTGGATTGGATTTATTCTTGAAATATGTCTTCTCCTCTCTGACAATGTCTCTCAATCGGAATTGTCATCTGACTTTGCAGATAACACTGTATTTGCCAAGAATTCTTCCTTATAGCCCTTAGGAAGAATGATCCAGCCCGGTGTCTAGTGATTATCGTTCCTGCCTTTAGATCGCGGGGTCACGGATTCGATTCCCGGCCATGTCGGAGATTTTATTAGCTCGCTGACAGGGTGTTTATGTTATTATTATTATTCCATCTCGTCATCACCGACACGCAAGTCACCGATTTGCCATCAGACAGAGGAATTTGGCTAAGCGACCGAACATCCACGTTGGGTGGGGCGGGGGGTTAACCCGGTCGACGATGCTATACGACCATTTTTACGTGGTACACTAAAGGTTAGATTCTTTAACCAGTTTCCTCACTGCAGCTTATGATAGAACGTGTATCTTGTGTAGCCTGCGTGAGAATGTTGACTAGTGGTTTCAGACATGGGCATTAGTTAATTTTAGGACTTGAACTAGTCTGGGAGACCAGTTCCTAGAAAATTCTTCCGCTAGGAGGTAAAAATACTTTTAATCTAAACGTCTGACACCTACGACGAGGCGACGCTCCCGATGCACGTCATGCATCCCAGTGATAACTACCAAGAATCCACGTCTTCTAGTTGCTCCGAATGTACGAAGTTCCTTACAGTTTCCAGAGCATTGTCGGCGGAGGTGAATAAAGTTCCTGCTTCGTGAGCAGTATAACCAAATCAGCAAATTCGTAGAGCAAGATGAACATTTACAAAGTTAAAATTCTGTAGCCAGAAGTCGTACTACCATCACGAAGACCGCAGGCGAACTGACAATTCAGAACATAGATAAGTCAGAAAACAACGAAATTATTGTACAGAGGTACTGATGTAAATTTGTCGAATGCAACTAATAATCTTCCAGAACAATTAAAACAAATGATTTCTTCGTTTTGCGTGCTGAAGTCTCCGTTACTAATTTCACTTAGTCTATATTTTTGTAACATAGATGTACCAGCTTTTATACAGTTAGATAAATTTGTAAGAAGAATGCTGATATAAGTATGTCGAACTATGTAATGTTATTTAACAGTTTCTTAGAATAAAACGTGACTTAATACCTAAAAGCATTTTACTTGCCAAATCAAATGACTACAATGTGAGGGTGTCGTAAGATAAACTGGTTAATGCAGTGCTACGGAACATTAGAAAAATTTAACACTGGGTACTGCATTAGCTCCAATAATACTGTTTTCCATGAGAGACACGAATCTTTTTCGAGAATTTGGTAGCCGATTAATCATTGCAGTAAACCATAAAACAATTTTAAAAAAAGTCTTTGAAGAGTAGCTAATTTCTGATCGGTCTGAATTTCATTAAGAGCCACATTTTTTCTTTTATTAATATCCCATAGTTATTAGCAAAGAGGAACGTTAGTTAACGAATTTGGGATCACGATTTTTTAATAACAGTCACACCGCTTCATTTTTCATTAGAGGTCGCATGAAAATGCCGGTATTCAAAAAGAATTAAATTTTGGTGAAAAAATGAAAGAAGTTAAAGAGGAAAGAAAATAATTTTTCTTGAATTTGGACAGTATTGTTATGTTATTTGGACAGTATTATTTAACCATAAAGCATTTCGCGTGTATTAAATGTGTATTTATTTTCAAGTATTACTATTTTCTTAAACAATAATGATTGATTATTTATTATTTAACATATATATTTTTAATAAATACGGAATTCAAATAAAAGTAAGACATCTTGTTACAAACGAGAATCGAACCAGTAACTTGACGATCACAAAACTGCTACTCTACAAGTTAACTACGCACAATTTACGAACATTTTATGCTTACAGAGGTTGAAAATATTTTAACCTTAAAAACCGATTGTTTCGAGTTTCTTTCTTAGACTTTCGTCAGATTGCTTCAAGAAATTCAAGGGCGCTCACTGACCTTCAAATGTGACAAGTAGAAAGAAAACCGTAATGTCGCCCCTTTAGACTAAAAAAGCTCATCTATGAGCACGATATTTGGAGAATGCTTGTTTACTTAGACCCCGTGTCAAACTCACTTGCGAAAATCTCACTTTTGCATCTCCTAGGGAGGCAGTTTTCTTCTTTCTATCTCAATTTGTACGAAAAATTACTTCCGTCAGAAATTGCACCACACTCTGGTACGAGTACTGCCGATAACAGAGCTAACAAAAGCTAACAAAAATTTGCCACTCGAATATAATAGACACCACTGTTCGGGCAGAATTACCTGCAGACGACCTCTCTGGAACCATGCAATTTTAGCTATCAATAGCTGGCGCAGACGAGTGCATTCCACAGCACTGCAGCCGGTGCGCCTCTCCTCCTGGGGTTACGGAACGTGTCTGTATTAGGGCCACTGCACCGCCGTTACGTGAGGTGTCCGTTGTCCAGCTGCAGTGGGATATTCCGAGGACAAATTTACTTCGGCGCTGCAGTGAAGCAGCAAGCAGTGCAACCGCAGCGGCGTTACGTGCAAGCGCGTTGTCAACTGCATGGTCGTCGTCTCCGCGGCTATATCTGGAAATGCCGCGGCTGCCGATCGCCTTTACGCAACACGTATTGATATGTAATTGCCGCCTCGTCGCATCGCAGCTCCATTTAGCCAAACTAATCCCGAATTACTTTAGCGTTATGCACGATCGCCATAACCACTTTGTGTCGGTAAGCTGTGACTGTTGTTTTTCATACTTGCCTCCGTTTCACCGTGCAGGGAATATAAACAAATATGCAAACATTTGCTACTGTGCATATTTCAACGCATTATCAAAAGGCTGTTAATTTTGATGATTGAAATTACAAAAATAAAAAAAAACTACAGCAGTCCATAAGGTAAGACGATCCATTTCCTTTAGCAAATAGACATACAGTTCTGTTCTTTAAATGGCATCTGTTGCACGCTTTCGTTTACCGGGAATCGTACATTATATAGATCTTGTAGCAGAAAGTCCCAAGCGTATTATCAATACGAGTAACAGTGAAATTTGCTTAGAAATGACATATCAGAATACAAGTTATTCCAAAATTAAGTTCTGGTTGCAGAAAATAGCAGCAGAATATCTTCAAGGTAAATACTAAACTTGCGGCATTCAAAGGAAGTTAGGTAGTTCGGTCTAAGTAACGTACCAACATCTACGCAGTGGAATAGATTGGCAAAGTCTTGTCTCGGTTTATCAGTTGCACGCTCCTTTGATCGTAATTTCTGTGGAATACTCCAGATTTATCAGTACCGTAGTGCCACTGTTAAGAGCAGATGAAAATTGTTGGATTCTGAGAAATCTTTTCTGATCAGTCGACGGTTTGTCATTGTGAATACTAGAATCTAACAAAACGAAAAACTTCATGAATGGAGACTATAGACATGAACATCCTCAGAACAACAATGGCATATATTTTACAGTAATGACTGCAACAGAAAATATCTGAAGTTATTTAACCTGACTGAGAATCCCTTAAAAACAGCTGAACTACAAGGAACAAACGACAAAAATTGATGTGGTGGGAATACCGATTGTATCTGTGAGAAATAAATCAGCCAGGAACATTTTAATCGTTAACAATGTTCGTGAGGATGGTGATAATCAGTTTTTCTTGAATCTTCTCCTCTTAACAGCAGTAAATTCTGACTTTGTACAAAAGAAACCGGTTTATTAGCAGAACATCTACAATATGCGATAAATCTAAAGACGTGGCCTACACTACGATTGCCCGTCCTCTTCTGAAATTCTGCTGAGCAATAAGGGAACCTTTACCTGATAGGATAGATGGAAAACATCGAAAAGGCTCAAAGAAGGACTGCTCGTTCAGCATTATCGCGTAACGGGGGAGATAGTGTCAGGGATACGAAAAGTGATATGGTGTGGCAATCAATTAAAAGAGCAGTTTTTAATATGGCGAGATCTTTCCACGAAATTTCAACCACCAGGTTTCTCGTCCCAATGGCAAAGAACTGTTGACTCCCACTTACGTGCAGTACAATGGCTGTGGAATAGAATAAGAGAAATCAGAAATCGCTCGGTAAGATTTAATTGTGCGTATTATCTGAGAGTGGAACGGTAGAAAAATAGTCTGAAAGTGTTTCTATTAACCCGCTCCTAAATAGTTGAGTCCGAATTGGAGAATAGTCGTGTAGATGTAGGCTTGCATAAGTGAGCAGTTATTAGTATAAACATTTTCATCGAATGTATTACCCGACGTAATCGTTGCTGAAGAACGCTATGTTAAATACACAAGAAGACAAATATTTAATAACACACTATTTTAATAATGAATAGTTTAGCCCACAAAAGATCAACATAATTGCGGATGAATGTTTCTGGACACTCGACGTCTTTGTATTTATTCCCCAAACATAATAATATCGTACTAACACAGGATCCTCACTTCATTTTATTTATTTAATCTTGGAAGACTAGGGCCTTGAATCCATCTCTTATATCTAACTAGGCGGTCTACATTACATTCATTACAGCGAAAGTGTAAGTTTCATCAAGTATGGAATGACTGATTTATAAATTGATTTACAAAATAGCGCAGGAAAAGCATAGTTTATGTCTGTTCATGACAAGTACAACAATGAAGAGAAATTTAAGGCAGGTAGGTATGTACAATGAGGGCTGGTACCAATGGCCATGTGATAAGTGATGGATAGCGTGTATATTTCTGTGATTATATTTCTTTCATCATTATCATCATCAGTGTTCTGACCACAGGCAGGTTTCCACATGGTAACTCTCCATGCTCTCCTGTCCTCTGCAAACCTCTTGCATAAATTCCGCTTCCCTTGATGTCGTCTATCATCTTGTTTCTTCACCCACAAAGTGGAACTTTCAAAGCGTCTGTTAGCAAGTATTTCCGTCTCAACGAATGTCCCTTCCAGCTTTTCTACCTACCTTTTATAACATGCAGTAGTCTTCTCTCACTAACCCTTTCCAGCACTTTTTCGTTACTCACACTTTCCCTCCAGCTTATCATTTCCATTCTCCTCCACACCCACATCTTAAATGCTTCTAGCTCTCCTTCATACTCTCATCTCTGTGTCCATGCTTCTGCCCTATAGAATGCCACACTCCAATTAAAGACTTGCCAAGCCTTTACCTTAGACCTTAGACCTAGTTTGCTATAGTACCTCCTCTTCCTATTGAATGTCTCCTTCACTACTGCAGTGCACGTTTTCACCTCTTCATGGCATGTCACGTTTTCAGTTATCGTACCAAGATCTTACTAAGGCGATCACCATACTCTTTCTTTTTGCTTTATTGAATCTTATTCCACACAAGCTTCATTCAGAGCTATTATCAATTTGTTCGCAGTTCGTTCACTTTCTGCCACTAATACCATGTCATCAGCAAATCTAGTGCATTCTATACTCTTTCCACCAATACATATTCCTCTTTTTCAGTGTAAGCCTTTCACAATAATCTCTTCTTTGTGATTTAACCAAATAGCAGCCAAATGACCCTAATAGAAGACCCAGGTAAACTTGATATTTAAGTTAGAGGGCAAGTAAAGTCAGAATGTCTTATCACCTCACTACTCCCTGCTGTGCCCACAGGTTGTCCTCGCCGCCGTGCTGGCCGTCGCCGCCGCCGCCCCCGGCTTCCTGGGTGCACCTGCTGTCGCTTACACCGCCCCCGCTGTGGCCGCCGCCCCAGTGGCCTACGCCGCCCCTGCTGTCGTCAAGGCCGCTGTCGCCGCCCCCGCTGTGGCCTACGCCGCCCCCGCTGTAGCCTACGCCGCCCCCGCCTACCACGCCCCTGTAGCCTATGCCGCAGCTCCTGCTGTTGTCAAGACGCACTACTTCTGAGAAGACAACCATGACCACCTGTTTTATTTATCTGCAATGTAGATAATATCAAGCTTGCAGGACGTAAATAAATTCAGTTTCTCAGCTGAAATGCGTGTCTTTTTCTTTTTTATCCTTTTTTCTCTTCTAAAGTCACAAATACAGGAAAACTGGGAGTGCATACATGTGTTTACTGCCAAAAGACAACAAGGTGACCGCTTTATAAACAGAACTTTTTTTTGCGTTTTTCTCGCCTTGTCTCACAAAAATGCTGTCATAACTGCAATCGACTTCTTGGACAGGCCATTTGCATGGCCTACCGATCATAACTGCGTTTTTTCTTTATGTTCTCTAAGTAATCAGTAGTTTTACATTGTACAAATTATGGCAGTATGCTGACCATTTACGTGACTGAAGAAAACTTTATTTACATACAGTGATTGGCACTAAATCACACCCATACACACACACACACACACACACATATATATATATATATATATATATATATATATATATATATATATATATATATATATATATAGGGCTGTTTCTATAGAATAGAAATAGTTGACCATGTGGCATGAGTCAAGTCCCGGTTTATTTTTCGTTTTTATTACCTATCAGACACTTTCCATCAATAGGTGTCAAATACCTTGGTGGCTGAAAATCTCACTTCTTTCTTTACAACCAGAAGGCTGCTTGTTAGACAGTGCTAGTCATTTTACTTCTAATATATTTTTCGATATGCAACTTTTTTCTGATTGCAATTGGGTCTCCTTGACAAACTTCATAAAAGTCGCCATCATCAGGTGAACTGACGGACTGAGCTCCTGAGCTGAGTCCGTCAGTTCACCTGATGATGGCGACATGTATGATCGCCGAAATATTGTGCCCGTTGGACACTGTAGACCAGCAGTACACCCGTAGATATTTTGATTATCAAACTCAAGAATCAGAAATGATGTTAGTTGTTGTGAGCAACTGTGAAAAGAGCTTGAAAATTTTTGGAAAAATTGTCCATGAAAAACAACACTCCACTAATGTTGTAATTTATTTCGATACACACAATAGTGATGACATTTAAGTTGTTAATTACTATTTTTAGGCGATCGATTTGGACCTTCTAATTAATCATTTCCAGATCTTACATTCCCTGATGACTGTAGGCCCACAAATGGACCTGCTCCACGTCAACGGTTCCTACAGTCATCAATGATTGTAATATCTGAAGATGATCTCTTAAAAGACAGAAACCGATCATCCAAAAATAATAATAATCAACTTAAATGCGATCACGACTTCATGTACTGAAATATATTGAATGAGCTTTTTTACAAGGGGATCTACGGTGAATCTACATTTTAATACCTATTACTTGATTTTGGTGGAACAAACGGTTCGTTCTCAGTGAATAGTTGGCCCAAACTGTAATGACGTAAGTGGGAACATACCTTCTTAGCAGTAATGTGGAAGTTTCAAAGCTTAGTGGGTTAAGAAGATTTATAAGTCGTGGCTTCCAGTTCAGGTTCTCATCAGTATAAGCACCTAAGAATATGGAATATCCTGTCTCATTTACTGATTTACGCTCATAACTTGAACAGTGCACAATTCCACGTATTTCAGTGAATTAAAGGGGTCCACTTTTTTGCAAGGTCACGAACTTGTTTTGTTCCCTAAACATGTTTTGCCACAGTTGCGGAGTCTTCAGTGGGTTTTTCTTTTATTGCTTCTTTTATTTACATAACGTGTACACTGTGGATGTCAAACGAAATACCCACTCCTTACTAATACAGCCTGTCATCGTTGATAGAAGTGATCTTCAAAAAATGCCTCTAAGCACTATGGGACTTAACTTATGAGGTCGTCAGTCCCCTAGAACTTAGATCTACTTAAACATAACTAACCTAAGGACGTCACACACATCCATGCCCGAGGCAGGATTCGAATCTGCTACCGCAGCGGTTGCTCGGTTCTAGATTGTAGCGGCTAGAACCGCTCGGCCACATAGAAGTGATCTGTTCTGAGTTGTCCTTGATCAATATCTGGCTGCTAAATATGAAGTTTTTTCTTGCAAGTTTCAGATTTAGAGTGAAGTTTTCTCGTACTTATAGGCAAATTCTTGTTCTTATTTCTCTGCTGTGGTTTACACGTACCTGACACTGCACGAATGCGTTACTGATACGCTACTGATACGCTGCTGATAGTGGCGTAATTCTGGTACGTAATAATGAGAGAAGTTGTCTGCGGTTTTCCTAAAACAATCTTTCCAGAATTCCCTGGTTAAGTCTCCGACAGTGTATAACTGGTTGAAACGAGGGAAACTTGTCCTCTATTGTAACAGGGATCCAGTGGCGCCCCCTCCGGGTGTGTGGGTAATGCGCTAACGCCCGAACAAAATTAGGAAATTATGATATTATTCTTAATCCGTATAAAGTACATTATGTCAGTGATTAAACTTGATAATGCTTCATCTTAACTGTCTACTACGAGGATAGCCCCTGGTAGTATGCAACGCGCTAAACCTGAGCCAATGTGTTGGCACGGCTTCGCCGCTGAATTCGCTGTGCAAGTGTCACTGTGCATGCGTCATGTCCGTCCACTGGTCGACCAGACCGCAGCCAGGACGTTGTTTCTTTTGCCAACGATGCGACTCGTTGATGGCTGGCTGACTGCTGCTGTATTGCTTACGTCTTGTGTTTCTTGCGTACGTGACGACTGCGATAGTTTTGAAATGGGTAATGAAAACACTGCGCAAAAACTGTTACACAGACCAGAAACAAATAATTGACAATGGCAGACCGTATCCTAACTTAACAGTATCAGTACGTGTAAACGCAAAATGTGGTCCTACGGGAAAGGGATTTGAGAGATATTTTCGTAAGAAATTGTACGAGTTGTCAGACTGCCTTTGCGGCTGTGACTGACGAACAGATTTTATTGTTGGACCTGTCTCTTACTTGATACAAGTAAAAGTATTTGGAATAAGCAAGGATTTAAATCGTCTTAATACCGCAGTGAAGAAACATTGTGAATCTGAAACTCACCTTTCTGATTTTTTCCCGTACGATCATTTCACGAATGTGCCATGAACATCAGGACTCCGGTAAAACATCAAACCACGAACATCGCTGCGGCTGGAAAATATCCTGCAAGAACGGGACCAACGACGACTGAAGAGATTCGTTCAACGTAACAAAGTGGAACTCTTCCGCAAATTCCAGCAGAATTCAGTGCTGGCCCATCAACAATTGTCAGCGTGCGAACCACTCAACGAAACATCATCGATATGGGCTATCGGAGCCGAAGGGTCACTCGTGTACCCTTGATAACTTCACGACACGCCTTGCCTGGGCTCTTAACACGAACATTGGACTGTTTATGACTGAAAACATGTTGCCTGATCGGACGAGTCCCGTTTTAAACTGTATGGAGCAGATGGACGTGTACGGGTGTTGAGACAACCTCATGAATCCTTGGACACTGCCTGTCAGCTAGGGAGTGTTCTGGTAGGTGGAGACTCTGTAATGGTGTGGGGCGATTGCAGTTACGTCTAGATACGACTCCTGAAAGTGACACAACAGGGCAGTGCGGATAGCCCACACGTCCAGAATTGCTACAGAGTGATTTGAGGAACACTCTTCTAACATTAAACACTTCCACTGGCCACCAAACTCCCCAGGCATGAACATTATGGAGCATATCCGGGATGCCTTGCAACGTACTGTTCAGAGGAGATCTTCTCGCCCTCTTCTTCTTACGGATTTATGGTCGGCCCTGCAGGCTTCATGGTGTCAATTGCCTCCAACACTACTTCAGACTTTAGTCTAGTCCATACCACATCGTGTTGCGGCACTTCTGAATGCTCGTCCCTACTCGACATTAGGTAGGTATATGAAGTTTTTTGTCTGTTCAATGTATGCCAGTGACACACATTATTCCACTGTAGTGCAGTAAGTCGCATAAGTTTGTGGGGAGCCCATCCTGTACCCTCAACTGTCCTGCAAACCATTTCGTCTTTCTTTTAATTTATTAATTATACGGCGACTATCTGCGTTAGTGCACTAAGAGGACCTAACATGAGGTTTCCTTGCTCGCGAAAGACAAAGGTCCCGAGTTTGAGTCTTGGCCTGGCACACAATTTTAATCAGCCAGGAAGTTTCATATCAGCGCACACTCTCCTGCAGAGTGAAAATCTCATTCTGGAAACATCCCCCCAGGCTGTGGCTAAGCCATGTCTCCACAGTATCCTTTGTTCCAGGAGTGATAGTTCTGCAAGGTTCCCAGGAGAGCTTCTGGAGTTTGGAAGGTAGGAGACGAGGTAGTGGAAGAATTAAAGCTGTGAGGAAGGGGCGTCAGTCGTGCTTGGGTAGCTCAGTTGGTAGAGCACTTGCCCGCGAAATGCAAAGCTCCCGAGTTCGAGTGCTTGTTTTTTACACATATTTCCAAGAATCGAGACACCGCCGTGTTCATTAATTTAGTTATAAATCTATAGTGCCTCCCGTGGCCAGTTTGCTCCGCAGTTTGAAACCACATGGTGTCACGACTTGGGAACAGATTTTGCGCTTAACGACACGGGACCGGGAGCTCTTCTACATTTAATGCTATTTTGTCTCACATACGAGCTTTCACTTATTTAAAGCATAATCGAGTTTTTTTTTGTTTTTTGTTTCTTTTTTTTGCACTGCATGGACCCTTCCCTTAGCGGATTCTTCCACCTGTTGTATTTTCAGGTACTGTGTAGAACACTGATGACTTAAATGGTCGCCTTCTATCATGACACAAGTTCTGTTGGTTTTTCTCCAAACATGTTGACTCTTCATTTCAGGCTTTCATTATATTTGCATTTGAGTCACGGCTCATTACGAGTAGGAATATGTAAGACAGCGTTGCTTTATCGAAATTTACATGTAAATTATTTAAAAAAATAATTGTCAGAATCATGTAAACATGCTAGTTGTGTATCTTGAAACATGAAATCTTCGTGACGGTCACATATCACAAAAAGCGCAAAAGTGACAACGAAAGAGTAGATCACTTGCAGAAACCGCAACTCTTACGGTTGCGAGTCTCCGATGCCACCTACTTGTGCGTATATCTATCTATGTAACAGTTTTGGCCTAAATTACAATAGACACACTAACTCTTCAAAGATTTCGAGACACATGTTAGTAGATATTAATACGAGATGTATCCACCTTTCACCGCTATAACAGCTGGAACTCTGCTGGGGGCACTGTAGATGGGGTGTCTGAATGTCTGTGGACGAATGGCCACGCAGTCTTCCTCAAGATACGAAAGCAGAGGAGGTGGAGGTTTTGAGCAAAGGCGACGTTATGAATCATCACAAGAGTGTTCCACTGGGTTCAGGTTCAGACTTTGGCCAGGCTAGTTCTTTTGAGGAACGCTAATGCCCTCGAACTAGTGCCACACAGATGCTGCATTACGACAGAATGCGTTGTCACGCTGATACAACCATCGTCTCCTCACTGTTCCTCTACTGTAAAGCTGTACGCAACGCTGTCAATAAGGAGCCCACGCCTTAACTACGGGAAGCACTGGCATAGCTTAACACCATTAAGTACTTCACTGTTGGCGCTAGACATGCGTTCAGGTAACGTTCTCCAGGTATACGCCATACCCAGGCACTTCCACGTGACTGTCACGGTGTACAGTGCACTGACAACAGAGTACTCCCCGCCTCATTTTATGCTGGTTACATATAGTGGTCAGTTCCACAATACATACGGCGGTTTAGGTAGTTTTGATGAAACAGTGTCCTGAAATGGTGTTTTATGAGTGAAATGCCGCATCGCTACAGCCTGAGAAAGACATAGAATACATATTCATAGGAAATAAAAAATATAATTGATACAAACAAGAAACCGTAGCGTGAGCGATGAAGTACCTACAGGTAACAAATTCACACATTTCCTACATTCGTATTGTAGAAAGGAAAAGACAAATGTACATTGTCGATGGTACATGTATGACAAAATTTCGGTTACACGATAAGTCACACAAATTTAAAGTTTGCCGACTCAATTAAATGCGGGGGCTATTCGATTATTAATGTCCAGTCGGTCGCGAAATGGAGATCACAGTGAAAATCCGATGAAGCTTTGTACATACGTTTTGGGCAGTGTCTCCAGTAAGCCCGTGGATCGTGTTAGTCATAGCAGTTCTCAGTTCACAGTAAGCAGGTAAAGACGCCTAGAAAATAGTGTCTCGTGCCAAGTACGAGTGCCTGCAGAGAGAGTTTGCCTGATTTCATGCAGCTAACATAACGTGAGTATCTTGCATTTCCATCTTCATGACAATCCTCGGTCGCACTCTGCAGGGGATATTGTTTGATCATCCACCAAAGAGCCTGGACTCTCTGTTTGCATAAACCTCTTGGTATGAAGACAACATTTTGGCAAAGACTTCGAGCAGCTAGCCAGCCTAGAGAATCCGTGGAAAGGCACAGGCGTCTGCCTTGTGGCGAGTGTATTGGAAGGTTTGTACGATGCTACGACAGAAGTCTTTGTCTGAGCGGTGGTTGTGTAGAGAAGTAGCTAGAGGGTGTACGTAACTGTTGCAAATAAAACATTTTTGATTTTCCATATGGTTTGGCTTTCACGGCCAATAGCGTATTAATACACGAATAGCCCCCGTACCTAGGGACTAATTACAGCTTTAATTTTAACGGTTACATAGAAAAACTTATGAAGGCGAATGGGAGTCTCAATTTTATTGGCAGAAATATTACAGCATGCAAACATCTGCTAAAGAGACTACCTTCACTGCGCTTGTTAGTCCTCAGGAATAATGTGCGGTATATGATCCTTGCCAGAAAGGATTGAAGGAGGACGGCGAAAAAGTTGAAAGAAGGGCCGGTCTTTCTGCACTCTCTCGAAATGAGTGTCACGTATATGATAAGCGTGGTGGCGTGGCAGCATTCATACAAAAGCTGTTTTAGGGGCGGCTCGACATTTTCACAATAAATTTTTGTTCCTAACTTACTGTTCCGAATGCGTAAAATTTTTGTTGAGTCCCACGTACATAAAGAAAAACGACCAAGGAAATAAAATAAGGGGTCTCAGAACACACATGGAAAGATTTAGCTATTAAACATCCCAACTGCTATTTGGGAGAGGAAATGCCGAAAAATAGCGTAAAAGTGGTCATATTAATCCTCTGGCAACAAGTGCGAATTGCAGAGTAGTCACGTAGGGGGTGGGGGTAGGGGAAGGAGGACGGGCTTGTCAGTGGTGAGTGCAAGGCCCTGCGTGACCCCGGTTACTTGCTCGCGGAACTCCCGAGAGACCAGCGCCGGAGTGCAAACGCGGCCGGTCGGCACAGCTGTGGGGGCGCCGCGCCGGCGCGTCTAGCGGGCAGCCGTTAGCGTTGCGCAACGCGCCGCGCGAATTGACTAGCCCAGCTGCCTCCCGCACAGCGCGCCGAGGTCGCCTCTGCGGCCTTCACCGCCATCACCTCGCGACTGTGGACCGGGTGCCGCCTCATGCCCTCGAAGGCGATTTCCCCTAACCCTGTGCGTACGGAACGTAGTCGACACGATGCTACATGAAACACTATTGATCAGGAGCGAGGCAAGCTTGTAACTGCCGATTACAGTTGCATATAATATGATTTTTTTTACATTTAAACTTTCTTGGTATATATCTTTCTCTACAAAATCAAATTTGTAAAATGCACTGTTAACTCGAGAACATTTAAGACAAAAACGCTGTCAGTGTGACAGGCGCCAGTTTGGAAACCTACAGGAGCTCATCAACTACAAGCTACACTCCTGCAACTTCCTGTCAGTATGACGCTGTCAGTATGACAGGCGCCAGTTTGGAAACCTACAGTAGCTGATCAGCTACAAGCTACACTCCTGTAACTTCCTAACAAGAGCGATTACGTGGGAACGACAGGGTAAGGGGCGAAAATATTGCTCAATTTTTTTTCTCCGTACTGGAATGTAATAGACAAATGGGGTTTGCTGCAATGAACAAAGCATACATTGAAGTTTATATTTGCATTTTTATTGAATAATATGAATATCTTCACTGTGTAATTTTCCCAAGGCGTCTCTCAAAGGAGGTAGATCGACGGTTGTCGCTGTAACTCCGGTTGTGGTTATCTGAAACACGAAATTAATATATCACCCTGATCCTCTCAGGTGTAATTTTAGTTCCTTGTAGGGATTGAAAAAAAATGTTTTGGCGAATTTATAGATATTTGAAGAAAATGGCCATTTTGGAACCCTCATTTTTGCCCATATAAATGCCAAATACCAACATAAAAAATATCGGTTACGGTGAACTGAAGAGAATTCAGTTTGCTTCAAGGGAGACCAAAAAGCCTTAAAATCGGATGAAAGTTGTAGGGTGGGTGACCACAACCATGCCCATTGAGCGAGGTGGTGCAGTGGTTAGCACACTGGTCTCGCATTCGGGAGGACGACGGTTCAATCCGGCGTCAGGCCATCCTGATTTGGGTAAATGCCGGAATGGTTCCTTTGAAAGAGCACGGCCGGCTTCCTTCCCCGTCCTTCCCTAATCCGGTGAGAGCGATGACCTCGGAGTTTGGTCTCTTCCCCCGAACAAACCAACCAACCAATCACAACCATACCTAAAATATAGCTTTGAGAAAAACATGTTTAAGGTTTGTCAAGTATTTATTATATAAAAAAGGGACAAAGCTTGAAACTTAGGGGATATCATCGATGTCTGATCCATAATAACTACCGCCCCGGCTAAAGGATGGCCGCTTTCTGCTATCAAGACCTGATAACCCCTGATTTTCTTCCTAAAAGCCCTTTTCGTCCCTGAGCGCATCACCGCTGTATCTTCACAGAATCGGCACATTTCTTCACCGAATTTGATTTGAATGGCATCTGCCACGTGCATTAATGCACTATGGCGTACACTGAATAGATATACGCCCAAATTTTAAGCAATGTTGCCAGTTTCGCTCCGGCTGGATGCCATTTTTTGAGCGTATGAGGCTTTTCAAACTTGTATTCACATTTTGGATAAAACCATCCAAACAATGCTTCAGCGAATCAGGTTCATTCATATCGGTATAAAAAGGGGTGATAGGATCGATAATGACTTTTGGCAATGGCGTTCTGTGTTTATAATTAACCGTTTGCTTTAACTACAGCCGCTCAGTATTATTCTTTCGTGCGCTACAGTGCTGAAAGTGTTCAGATATAAATCAGGGTACATTGTTTTAGCGTTTCAAAGTGTTTTAGTACATGTTATTATTTATTCACTGTAGTTTTAGTGAAGAGGTATATCATTTAATGATTTCAAATTAATTTCTGCATAAATTTTGAATTTAGGTTGCTGAAACAATATGGACGAAGTTGGGGTCCTCAAAAGATACAAATTTATTAGATTGTAAATGTGTGCTGAACATCCATTTGGAAGACTTAGTTTTGAGCAGAACAGTGACGTGAACAAGCAGGGACGGCATACGCTAAATCTTCTAGATCTAGATACAGTAAAGAAAAATTATTTCAGACACTTTCAAGAATCTTGGTACTTCTCTTATAAGTGAGGTTCCAAAGAGGCACAAAAATTGTGCTTTTGGCCATGTGTTTTGTATCTAGACCAAGCTAATATCTCACCCCTTTTAAACCAGTGCCTGAATTAATCTTTGCAACCAGAGCAGGAAGATCATTTTCGGAGTTGAAGAGAATAAAATCTTATCTTCGAAGTACACAGTCGCATGCCATACTTTCTCACCTTGCTTGGTTGTACAATAAAAACGATTGCTCAGATCTGTGAGACAACAAGGGTCATTCTACGACAACGTGATTTAAGTTATAAACAAGAAGGATTGCAGAGATGACGTCAAATATAAATACAACTCTGAATACCGGAACTTTTAATATCATCCTCATTCATGTACACACAATAAGCATCTGGTATCGCTCAGTAGGCCTAATCTTTTGGAGAATGAGTCTGGTACTTCAATAGAGGGGGTATCACATTGTAATACTAGGGTGTGATGCGACAAAGTAATAGATAATCGCAAAGAACAACATAATAATAGTAACAATGACAATAATAATTATTACTATGAGACAGTACTGTTACTTGGATAATAATAATAATAATAATAATAACAATGACAGTAAAAATAACAATTAGAACAATACGTTCCTTTTAACAATTTTTAGCACTAGCGTATGTGGTTTAATCATTTTGTTGTACAAGGAGCTGTTTGTTAATACTTTTCGAGACACCGTGAGGCCTGGGTAGGGACGTTACATGAGTCTGCTCCATTGTATGAGAAAAGTAATGAAGATGACTTTTTATGTACCGAAGTTTTTATTTTTTCAAACAACAATATTATCTCCTTCAAAGTAGTTGCCTTCGGCAGGTATAGGTTACAGCGTCGCAGCCATTCTTCCCAGTCTTGATGAGCACTCCGTCTTCAGGCCACAAGTGGCCCATCGGGACCATCTGACCGCCGTGTCATCCACTGTTGAGGATGCGGATAGGAGGGGCGTGTGGTCAGCACACCGCTCTCCCGGTCGTTATGATGGTTTTCTTTGACCGGAGCCGCTACTATTGGGTCGAGTAGCTCCTCAATTGGCATCTCGAGGCTGAGAGCACCCCGAAAAATGGCGACAGCGTATGGCGGCCCGGATGGTCACCCATACAAGTTCCGGCCACGCCAGACAGCGCTTAACTTCGGTGATCTGATGGGAACCTGTGTATCCACTCTTCTCCAGATTCCCAAAATGACGTCCTTTTACGGTATTACGATACGACATTGCAGTGCCTGTGTTATTCTGATTACGAAGCAAAGTTCCTTCGGACGTGCATGCTTGTCCAAAGGAACAGGCACTGCGGTGACCACAGCCGCTACGAAAGACATCAAATGAATTCGCAATTGCAAAGAAGTCTTACCATCAGCTGGAAAGCAGCATGAAAACCACTGATATATAATGGTTTCTTCCATGAGTATCTGTAGTGCAATTGTAAATGAAGTAGCTATAATTTCTGATCAGCATATTGAATGACAGTTTGTAATAAATGTGAATCATGAGCCCATAGGTTTTGTTTACAACGTTTGTGACTTGCCACTGAATTCAGAATCAAGGTGACTGATCACAACATGTGAAACGTAACGGTTGCTGATCAAATTAGTGGCTATGTGAACCAGGTGTGATCGCACTGTCTTCCCAGTGGGACCTCATCCATCACGCAAGGCGCCAGACGAATGCAATCCGTCATCGTCATCCTCGGAGCCTCCACACAGCAAGTGCTGTACGCAGAATCGGCGCTGTTCTGAAGAGGCGTCAGTGTCACTCGAGTGTCGAATGTTGTCGTGGCGCAGCACTGTATGCGCGCGTCTCTCTCTGGCGCCATGTCAGATGAAGCCACAACAGTCGCCGTGTTGACACACCGTGTTGTTCCATATCATGTCACAGTCTGCATGTGTTTCTTTCTGACACAAGGTACGGGGTGTTCTAATTAAAGTTCAGATACTCACAGATGTCCAGTGATATAAAACGGTTTCTTCCTTGACTATCTGTAGGGCTACGAGAATTGGTAGATATTTAATGTGTTAATGTGGAAACAATGTACGCTGATAAAAAAGTAGGTCCAATTTTGGCCAGCAGGTACAAGAGAGACGCGAAGAAATATTTCCATAGGTAATGGATTAGGAACGGGACGTGGGCAGGAAAGCTAAAATAACTGATAAAAGATATAATGTTAATTTTCTTATTAACCGCTGCTTACGCGGTTTGTTCAATATAATCACCGGAGGCGTCGACGAGATGCTGCATCCGTGAAAATACATGATCAGCAGTTGTTCGCAGCAGTTCCGGTGGAATCTGAGCTACATGTTCCTCCATATTGGCCCTCAGACCAGGTAGAGACCAGACCTGACTGTGGTAAATACGTTCGTTTTCAATGCTCCCAGAGCCAAAAGTTACATCGATTCATATCAGGCGATATGACACTTTTGGGGAAGGTTGCTGCAATCAGATTTTTCACTAAGCGAGCGACAGGAGATTTTGCCACATCTTGCATCAAAACAGTGGTTTCCACACAGTTGCGCTCTTCTAAGGCAGGAATCATATGCTGTACCAGATGGTCTCGATAATGTGCAACGTCACGTTATCCTGACAGACCGTCTGGGTGTATTCTCTTCAAAGAAAAACGGTCTGAGAATAAAGGTGCTTGTGAATCGACACCACAGGATCACATAAGGCGAGTGCAATGGCTCTTTGTGTACGAGAAGCGTTTTAATAGCATGGCAAATAAGGCTATTCTGTTCAACCACTGCACCCTCTAGTGCAAAGTATGCCTCGTCATTCAGTAGAATATTGACGGCGCACACGCCATCAGCTTCGATCTGTGCCGAAAACCGAAGAGCAAATTCAAAACGTTGCTGCATGTCATGAGGCTGCAGCATCTGGATCTTGTATCGGTGCCAGTGTAAAACACATCGCACACCTTTCCGTACTGTTAACAGTGGGATGTACAGCTCTCGCGACATTGCACGAGCTCTAGCACTACCCGATGTACATGCTGCATGGTGAGTTAAAGCAACAGCAACTCCGTGAATAGCTTCCGCTGGGATAGGACGTCTTCCACTGCCACGTGCCACAAACAAGCTCAGTGGTATCTTCGAATCTCATTACAATCTTCTTTAAACCATTTAATGATATCAGGCCTCTGCTGAACTCTTTCAGTCGACGATACTCTCTTAATGCATCACTATAACTGCTGCCACACATATAAAACAGTTTCACTAACAGCACACGGTCTCTCTTCTAGAAAACTATACTGTTCAGTCACGTTATGGCTTGTCAAATGACAACGTGGATGTCATACCATCATACACACTGTCTTGAGCAATAGATTTTTATCTGGTGGCCTCGACTAGTACTAAATTTTTTTCCAGCGTATATTACTAATGCGTATCTACCAAGTTTCGATGCATTACAATAATTACTGCCCACACAGGACCTCCATGAGCAGCTGCAGTTTTTGTGACGACCAGATATGTAAGGTGCCTGTACAATAAAGCACTGTTGAAAGGCCGAAATCACTTTGCAACTCGTCGTGCAGGGCCACTGAGCTCCCCAAGGCATTATGGCCTTTCTAAACGCATCGATTCCGATTTCACACTTTATTCATGGAATCCTACCAACACTAGTAGCAGGCTGTATAGAGCTCTATGTGGCCACTGTCCAATCTTGATACGTCAAGGTAACCGTTTCCCCTTCTTACACGAGGATCACCACGATCTTCCCACAACCAAACAACGTCAAATGCATTTTCAGGAGGTGAAACCTGATGTCTCATCTTATACAAGGTAATTCCGTAATAATGTTATAAATATTCACCGACGATACACGAGGGTAAATGTATCAAACTGACGTAACGGATCATAGTCTGCAAACACCCGACTCAAAAGCTGTAAGCAAAAATCGTTATGATACTTCTGACAGTGGAATACACGTACCAATGTTGTTATTCGCCAATATATTTGCAGTTGCGTATATGAACCACTATCGCCTGCCGGCCGTTGTGGCCGAGCGGCTTTAGGCGCTTTAGTCTGGAACCACGCGACCGCTACGGTCGCAGGTTCGAATCCTGTCTCGGGCATGGATGTGTGTGTTGTCCTTAGGTTAGTTAGGTTTAAGTTGTTCTAGGGGACTGATGACCTCAGATGTTAAGTCCCATAGTGCTCAGAGCCATTTGAATCATTTGAACCACTATCGGCTGTGTACTGGAAAGGTGACAATGAAAATCTGTGCCGGATCGGGGTTCGAATCCAGATTTCCCACTTTACGCAAGTGGTCACTTTAATCGCTTCGGCTATCCGTTCACGAATCACGGCCAGGCCCAAATTTCCATCTGTTGTCGTCCACGTGTCACAGCCTGCACTCGTACTTTATGTATATTCCCGTGCATGAAGGACATATTTTTCCTTCGTACATGCATCCTGATATACAATGTCTATATTACAGTGGACTACATTCTGATATGTGGCCAGCCGTTAGTGATACCTTGGGAGAGGAAGGACCGGGCAATGAGAAACAGAGCTTCATTTGTAACCAAACACAATTTATTAACCACCACGGTGCTGCGATGCAATAATAAACAACCCAAGGATTACAATAACACAATAAGAAAATCAGGTGCTTTGCTAACTTACAATCGGCCCGCTCCACAGCAGCACATCGAGAGACAAGACTCAAATTGTGGCGTCGCCCAGTGGTGTGGACCTAACGCCACACACACTGGTTGAGTAAGGCATGCACCGCGCACTTCTCAAACACATACACAAAGTATCTTAAAACACGTACAACAAGTGAAAATACGCCGGACAACTCTCACAGTTTGATCTTTCAGACATCAAACAATTCAGAAAGATAAACGAATTGCCCATCAATCAAAATTTAGCTCAAGGTTTAAAATACCAGCGTAGAATAAAATGTAAACCTGTTCAAAAAGAAGATCATATGATCGTATTCAAACAGTAATGTGGTTCCCAACTCAGCAAGGTAACGTCCCCTCCCCCCCGCCACATTTCAATGGATGCGGAATAATAGTTCAGTAAAATGCGTCATGGAGTCAAATATTTGACAGTTTCTTAATGCAGACGATTTCATCTGTTATAAGCAAAGTGTACTTACCAGAAAAACCAGTTAATATTTAGCACACACAGTAATGGTTTAAATAACCCCAAAAACTTATTAAATATATACCACGAGAGACTGAGGTATAATGATGTTTAAAAACATTGAATTTCTCAACACAATAAACTTATTTAAGAGCGAGAAGAGGTATGGAACTCTGTAATAAATATACGCTGTACAGCTGTTCAAGATATTGAATTTCTAACATTACAATTTACCACAGGGCTACTAGAACAGCATTTCGAGCCGCAGCTAAACACAAAGCGTTTTAGGCCATATCTTCACCTCAACAATAGCCTTCAATAGGATGCCCACCTCGAACACCGAAAGTGACACGCCTTACAGGCAGACATATTCCAGACCTTCTGCCGCCCAAAAGGGAGAATAGACCAACTAGGAGATGTGTGGTGTGCTTGAGAAAAGACTTCCAAAAAGAAACTTCATACTGGTGCGCAGAATGCTAAGTTCCCGTGCGTGCAGCACCTTGCTTTAAATGTTTTACATTCTAAAAGCCGTGTAATATCGTGAAAATAAATTTTCATTAACTTCCGAAATGTATTTGTTTCATTCTCACCCAATATCAATTTCTGTTCAAAAACGAAAACCTGAAGGATAACTCCTATGTGTGAGAAGTGCACTGCCCCACCGCGCCAGGGCGCGCTGGCGTAAATTACCAACTGAGGAAGAGGCGCGCGATGGTTAAAGAAATACCGAGAGGTCCTCTTTCCTCATCGAGGTTGACCAACGTACTTCGGACGTTCCAATTAACCGATTTGCTAATTTCTCGAGGGAGAAACCAAGAGTGAACTGGGTCACAAATTGTTTAAGAAGTTATTGTTGCCATGGCTGACAGTGGTGGACGCACTGTGCAATTTTCAAGAAGTGTACGCGAATTGTTTCACCATAGCTGAACGTTCCATGCTCCATCATTTGAAAAGTTCTGTGAACAATTAATAAATGGTATATGTAGTGCGGTTCCAAGCTGTCGTGGATTCAGATGGTGGTCACAATGAGCAACGTTTGTAGCCTGGAACAAAAACATGGTACGCAATTAATGTTACCAGCTCATGTGGAAATTAAAATGTATTCCTTTCAATGGCTTATCCTTTGATTCTTTACCGAGCGTCCTCAAAATTGTTTCCACGAAGTTTCATTGTAGAGTGACCACTCATTTTTCATGGTGGCCGTCTCAAGTACCAACAATTTAATTAGAACCGCCTATATTCTTCACAACGCCTGAAACAACTAGTCAGTGGAGTAATGAGCTAACACAATTTACTTATTTAGGTTACAGTAGTTACAAAAAACTTATACTACAGAAAAAAAACCATTTTCTTTTCGAAACCTTCCTGTAAACTCTCTTCCTCACTGACACAAATTATAGCAAAACATATTTAGAACACTACTACATTATTTATTTGTTTTACATTCGTTTCACTCGGCCAGCTGAGGGCCTTCAGGTATTTTCTTATAATTAACCAGACAGTTTCATTAAATTAATATTACAATGTATGTAGCACACTAGCAGTGCATGATAATAATAATAATAATAATAATAATAATAATAGACTGTGTAACCATTTGGTGTTCTTAGGACATGGGGAGTATACTTTGTATTAACAGTAATAACAATAGGTATAGCGATTAATATATGCCACTACTGAAATTTCAGTCTAATTATTACTGTAATGAAAAAGTATATATTTCTGTCTACAGTCGCAGTGTATAACTCATACTGTGTTAAGGCGTTTGCTTATTATTATTCTGTCGAATTTGGGTATTGACATCGAATAGAAATATATTACAAGAGTGCAGAAGAAATCAAATATGGAGAAGAAGTTGACTGATCTGAAGGGGAGAAAGATTACGTGGAGGTATGTTCCATCTATGCAACTAATTGAAGGTAGTTTGTTTATTGCCATACGCGTTTCGCTTCTTTCATTTGATAAGTATCATCAGTGGCCTGTAATACATGTTTTTGCTATACATACAATAAACGTATAATGTGGTAGATACAATATGCTGCTAACATTTTTTCCCGTTTTGCTCTTGTTTTTAGGTTAGAATCTACTTTTGTGGCACAAAATTTCGTATGTATAATTATCGTTCGGTGTTACGACTTCCAGCGAGATTAACTCATACGGATGGCCCTGGAGATGTATTACAACACCCATATAGTACAAAAAAGCGACCAGAATTTCAAAACACAACTAAAGAAAAATGAAAACAAGCAGAGAACACAAACACCAAAGATCTCCGCAGACACTACAGCACACACGGAAACACACAACAGTAACACTTATGACATGAATAACAGAAAAAAATGGTTTACTTTTACATACAAACACAAAGCAATACACAAGATAACAAATATACTAAAGAAACAGGGATTACACAGACATTACAGAACAAGAAACACACTCCAATCACATTTACAAACAACAGACAAACCAGGTAAATACCAAGAAGCAGATATATAGCAGCTAGAGTGCCAAGAATGTAAATCAGCATATCAGGGGATGACAAGCAGGAACTTCAAAACTAGATAGAAAGAACATATAAGAAGTTGAAAATACGAAAATAGCCGTTTTATCTTCGTCGAACACCACATAAAACATGGACACGAACCATCCACATGAAACGTAGTGTGACAGTTATCAGAGTGAAAGTGATAAATACAAGAGAAAGCTACTGATATTGCAAGAAAACTATCACATACAAAGAGCCATTCCAATGGAAAAGTAGGTATTCAACAAACAAATCCATATAAGCAATAACACTCTGATCATGCTAGCCACCAAAACAATAACAAACCGAAATGTAACCAGGATAATCAAGAGACACACACACACACACACACACACACACACACACACACACACACACACACAACCATCCAAAAAAAGATACACCAATTCATTCAGACACAGCAATGTACAGACACAAACACACACACACACACAAATATACAAAAAAAAGATACATTAATACATTGGCGCATGGCAAAATGTGGACACAAACACACACACACACACACACACACACACACACACAAATATACGTTAAAAACCAGCCTTTCATGAAAGAACGCACCGATTGCACACACACACACACACACACACACACACACACACACACACACACACACAAAAGACGACAGATAACCACTCAGCAACAGTTGGCAACACTACACACTGAAAACACACATATATTGATCGTAAAATTGAGAGTGCAAGTGATGCATGCGATGTGACAAATGTATTACAGACCACTCATGATGCTTCCGAAATAAAAGAAGCGAAACGCGTACGGTAAGAAACAATCTGCCTTCAATTAGTTGCATAAACGGAACACACCTCCACGAATTTATAGCAACTAAGGGGAAAAACGGAAAACAGAAAACAAACTACGATAAAAGATATAGTCGGTTAAGATTAGCAGATGAATTGGAGGAAATGGAGGAAAACAAACAGATAGGGATTAGGATGGAGTAGATGACAATGTAATAGATGACAATGTAACAGAAATACTGGCTCGATCTAGGACACAGAAAGCAGGCTCGTTTTGGATAAGACGCACGGCTGAAATGGGGAAGTTCTTAGAAAAAGCTGTCTTAATCACAGGTATCGTCAAGACATTGAAATATCCGACATGTATATTCAGTTATGGAATGATGATAGGTATCTGATATGTGGGACAAGTACCTAAAAACTCATGAAGGACACAGAGCTTGCGAAATTCACATCGGCGACGCAGATCGAGTCGCATCCAACCTAGCTGATCGTTGGAGGAGCTGAGACGATCAGCCAGCCGAATGTCACTGACTCTAATCGAGTTTGTATAATATTACGGAATATATCGGTATGTTTATTATTAAACGTTAAGTCGTTATTATTTGACTAGATTTAGATCGGAATTTTTAATAACTAAATTATAAGATGCCTAAATGATAATTTCCATCGTTTCATTGCAACCTGTATTGGAACTTCCCAACTTGATCAAATTTTATTACGGTGTCGGATGATGGTGCGTTTGATTTGCCGCTCCGAGTTTTGCTCAGTTGCTCACACAGGCAACGACAGCTGACCACGCCCACAGCGTGTCGCGTTGCACGACCCTGCCACTGGGGCAACCTGTGGACTGGCTGGAGGGGCCAACTGGTCACGTTCAAGCCTGTCCGCAAAGTGTCGAGGCTGCAAAGCGAAGACAATGTGGGTCCACCACGTACTGGACCCACAAATAAAACGCCACAGATAATTATGATTTTGGGAAGTTTATCTTGGTTAAATTTTATTATTTACTATTAATGCTAATCTTATTTTAAAGTACGTCTCTTATTTTACACTACTTCAGATCTGTTATAACATGCACTATACATTCATCTTCCCTCGTACACTGTGTAGAGTGCAGCTCTACTTCCGTTAAGACATTGGTACTTAATTAACACTTTATACTAAATGACAGGTTTTAAATTTCCTTACGTTCTACATCTACATCTACATCTGTACTCTGGAAACCACTGTGGTGCATGTCAGTAAGTACGTCCCGTACTACAACTTGTAAGGTTTCTTTTCTCGTTCCATTCACTTATGGAGTGCGGGAAGAATAACTGTTTTATGCTTTTGTTAGTGCTGTAATTAATGTAACCTTCTGCTCATATGCAGGACACTATGTTTTTTAGTTTTATGATGCACATAGTTCTACAGTTCCGAACATTTAAAGCAGGTCCGCAAAGAGTCAAGGCTGCAAAGCAAAGACAATGTGGGTCCACCAGGCACTGGACCCACAAATAAAACGCCACAGATAATTGTGAGTTTGGGAAGTTTATCTTGGTTAAATTTTAGTATGTACTATTAATGCTAATCTTATTTTAAAGTACGTCTTCTATTTTACACTACTTCAGATCTGCACCACTTTGAAATCTTTTCAACTTCGGAGTGTTTGAAATCTTATCAACTTCGGGATGAATATTTATGCAGCATATTTGAGACAGTACTTAATTTTAGATAACTGCATAATCTGCAACAAGTCTGAGGTTACTAATAATATTCCCCACAAGGCCTGTAGTATACATCGTGAACAGCAAGGGACCCAACACACTTCCCTGAGGTACACCCGAAGTTACGTCTACCTCTGTCCATGACTCTCCATTCAAGATAATTTGCTGCGTACTGCTTGAAAAAAGAATCCTCAATCTAATCAAAAATTTACGCGCAGCTATCCGTCAGCCTTGATCCATGGCTTTCAGTATATCATGTGAGAAAAGTACGACTTGAGTTCCACATGATCTATGTTTCCGAAATATGTACTTGTTGACAAGGAGTAAGTAATTCGGTTCTCATTACGTTTGAGCTCAGAATGTATGCTCATATTCTACAACAAATGGATGTCAAGGGTATTGGACGGTGTTTTGTGGATCACTTCTGCTACCCTTCTGGTACAAGGGGATTTCAAACAATAAAGCAACACGTTTTTCTTCTGAAACAAGATTCGTTTTATTCAACATTCCAATACACCACATTATTCCCCACTCTTTTTGCTACCAAACTTTATTTCTCAACGTAATCTCCATTCAATGTCACGGCCTACTCCACCTTCAGGGAGGGAGTGTACGCCCGCATGGTAGCACTCTACTGGTCGACGTCGAAACCTCCCCTCATCCATGTAATGCTTCCCGTGGAGTGCATCCTTCATTGGGACAAACAGATGGAGGGTGCGAAGACGCACTCTAGACTGGATGTGGTAGAATAATCCAATGAAGTTTTGTGAACGCTATCGGGTGTCAGGCCCTCCCGAAGAAGGATATGAGCTACGCTTTTTTTTTTCCAACGACTGGACAGGGTTTTCTGTTCGAGTGATGTACGATATAGTTAACTATGAGGGTACAGGCGTAGTCTATTTTTCAAATGGAAATACTTTAGCTCAATTAGATTGAATAACTTTATTTTCTGATTTTTCCGATTTCGGCGCAAAAGCAACAGTACTACCAATGCAACAACACATGCTATTTACACGTAATATCTTCGTGATAACAGAGGTTAATGAATAACAAAATTATATTGTTTGAGTAATGGTTACATGGCATGATATAATGCTCCAGTGTGATATGGTTACTGAATTACTCTTTAGTCACTGATTTTCGCTGGAGGAATGAAAAGTAAAGTCCTGTTTCTACCTAAAGTGCAACAGGAACGGTTATACCTGCCTTTCAGTTACATCAGTTTCATTTTCAGTATTCTAAATATGTGACGGTTAATGGTTACAGAAATAAGTGAAATGGGTGTAACGCAGTCATTACTTTGCTTACACAAAAAGTACCAGAGAAGTAATAACGAGATGTCATGTGATTGTGGAATTCAACCAGGCAAATATCTTGCGAATAGTGCAGGAAAAGTGCATTTCGTTGTGTCTTGAAAATCGATAAAAATCGTCCTTCCACAGTCATAGATACAAATACACTACTTCCCATTAAAAATGCTACACCAAGAAGAAATGCAGATGATAAACGGGTATTCATTGGACAAATACATTATACTAGAACTGACATGTTATTACATTTTCACACAATTTGGGTGCATAGATCCTGAGAAGTCAGTACCCAGAACAACCACCTCGCCGGCCGTTGTGTACGAGCATTTCTAGGCCCTTCAGCCTAGAACCGCACAACCGCTATGCCCTCAGGTTCGATTTCTGCCTCGGGCATGGATGTTTGTGATGTCCTTAGGTTAGTTAGGCTTAAGTAGTTCTAAGTTCTAGGGGACTGATGACCTCAGATGTTAAGTCCCATAGTGCTCAGAGCCATTTTTGGACATCCACCTCTCGCCGTAATAACAGCCTTGATACGCATGGGCAATGAGTCAAACAGAGCTTGGATGGCGTGTACAGGTACAGCTGCCTATGCAGCTTCAACACGCTACCACAGTTCATCAAGAGTAGTGACTGGCGCATTGTGACGAGCCAGTTTCTCGGCCTCCATTGACCAGACGTTTTCAATTGGTGAGCGATCTGGAGAATGTGCTGGCCAGGGCAGCAGTCGAACCTTTTCTGTATCCAGGAAGGCCCGTACAAAACCTGCAACATGTGGTCTTGCATTATCCTGCTGAAATGTAGGGTTTCGCAGGGATCGAATGAAGGTTAGAGCCACGGGTCGTAACACATGTGAAATGTAACGTCCACTGTTCAAAGTACCGTCAATGCGAACAAGAGGTGACCGAGGTGACCAAGACGTGTAACCAGTGACACCCCATACCATCACGCCGGGTGGTACGCCAGTATGGCGATGATGAACACACGCTTCCAATGTGCGTTCACCGCGATGTCGTCAAACACGAATGCGACCATCATGATGCTGTAAACAGAACCTGGATTCATCCGAAAAAATGACGTTTTGCCATTCGAGCACCCAGGTTCGTCGTTGAGTAAACCATCGCATGCGCTCCTGTCTGTGATGCAGCGTCAAGGGTAACCGCAGCCATGGCCTCCGAGCTGATAGTCCATGCTGCTGCAGACGTCGTCGACTGTTCGTGCAGATGGTTTTGTCTTGCAAACGTGCCGATCTGTTGACTCAGGGATCGAGACGTGGCTGCACGATCCGTTACAGCCATGCGGATAAGATGCCTGTCATCTCGACTGCTAGTGATACGAGGCCGTTGGGATCCAGCACGGCGTTCCGTATACTCTCCTGAACCCACCGATTCTATATTCTGCTAACAGTCATTGGATCTCCACCAACGCGAGCAGCAATGTCGCGATACGATAAACCGCAATCGCGATAGGCTACAAGCCGACCTTTATCAAAGTCGGAAACGTGATGGGACGCATTTCTCCTCCTTACACTAGGCATCACAACAACGTTTCACCAGGCAACGCCGTCAGCTGCTGTTTGTGTGTAAGAAATCTGTTGGCACGTTGTAGGTGTCGCCACCGGCGCCGACCTTGTGTGAATGCTCTGAAAAGCTAATCATTTGATACCACATTATCTTCTTCCTGTTGGTTAAATTTCGCGACTGTAGCTCGTCGTCTTCGTGGTGTAGCAATTTTAATGGCCAGTAGTGTAGTTACTTGAAACTCTCTCCAAACTAAAGTATTTTTTCAGCTTTGCTTAATGGTGATGCATACTCCACAAATCATTGTACACTGCACGGCGAATGCATTCCGTAGTGTTTTCCTGTTTTACTCCATTAGCGCGTTTCAGGAGAGAAAAATTCCGCTTATAGGCTGTAAGAAGTGAATTTGTTAAGAGCCAGCCCATGGGGAGGTCACTTATTTTTATAGGAGTAACCGTAAAGGGAACCAGTTAGGGAAGATCGCTATGTCCGTTTCAAAAGTTCACGCCGTTGTTGGTGCCCATAAGGTAAAAATCTCGATGGGTCGCTGTATGGAGAAAACGAGGGGTGACGCTGTAAACTACCTCTGCAAACACTATGGTGAGTAGAATAAGTGACTTTTCATATTTAATGTAATAACGATAACACAAAGATTGGATGACTGCAAAATAGTGAACTGGTTCTCTGGCTCTCTGGTGGCACTTGATCCGCGAGTGAACTGGCCGCGTTGTTCACAGGCACAGAAACAGAGAAGTATTGGGGTGTGCACGGAGACTTCTGAGACCATTTCTTTGCCGGAGTTTAGTGCCGTTCACGCATCTCGCAAACACTGGTTCCAGGCCACGAGGAACGCCCAAATATTTCTCCACGTCATTGCACGAAGTTCTGCAAATTAAATGACAACGTTGACTTTACGATCCCCATTGCTTCTCACCGTTCTATTAAAGAAAATAAATTGCAAAATATTACTGCCCGAAGATATGTTGTTAGATTAGGAAGAATTAAACATGGATTGGAGCAGATGTATCGGAAGTGCTGTGGGGAAATGTAGACGAAGTAAGATTAAAACAAGCACATAAACTTTACTGCGCAAGAGCAGAGTACGAAGAAAACTTTACTGTAAAAATTATTTAGGGTGTTGAAGTAATCTATGGCAGGACAGATACCCTTTTTTAAAAATAAACTTATTCTATGGAAATCCTTCACGTCTACGCATTATCACATTCTAATGAGGAGGCAGGGGACCTCGTAACATCAAGGAAACCTGGCTCTCGGAGCGTGATGCAGTGCTTGAATACTTTGACTGCTCGTGGCGGTCAGCCTCATGGGCTCGTGACTGACCCCAGGAGCGGCTGTTTTACAGAGGCCCGAAGTTGCGAGCTATTCTTCAGGGTGGAGGTGACACAGTGACGGCTAAGGTGAACGAAGTGGAGGATGAAAATTATATTTTCAACGAAATTACGTTACAGACTCTACAAACACACCAAAGAAACTGTGACAATGGCACGAACTCATTGCAGTTTCAAACTTGATTCTAAGAGAAAACCTGAGAAAGTTTTAGCTTTCTAATTATGATAGACTGCAAAATTAATAATGACTGAACCACTGATGGTATTATATGAAGTGTCGAAAAATAAAACAGAACATAAGAAGTATATGAAACCTTCCTATGTTATGTTTTATATATATATATATATATATAAAACAGATTTATAATAGCTTCTAATTGCGTGCAACTGGTTTAGATATGAATGGTGCTCAATATTTACACATCTAACATGGATTCAGTGGTTTGCGACATCACAAGTACATAGGGGTCAACTCCGTGATTTGAGAGATCTTTTGCTGGTCTGTGGTCATTGAGTTTTGGCCGGTCATTGTTGGTGACAGGGGGCTGAACAGCCTAGCAGCTGGGGAGTTACTGTAAATTTTCACTTGA
Organism: Schistocerca gregaria; assembly: GCF_023897955.1. NCBI lineage: Eukaryota > Metazoa > Arthropoda > Insecta > Orthoptera > Acrididae > Schistocerca > Schistocerca gregaria. Next base: position 528,479,680 of record NC_064922.1, on the reverse strand, counting down.
CTTACTAGCTTGAAATAGACTTTTACGTCTGATATTTACTCTTTAACTTCTGAAATCTTCACACCACAGGTTTCCTACTATGATGAGGGTACAAGTAGCTGCTGTTACAGAAGCATGGAGCAATTATTCCAGTGTCCTCCATATATCATTGTTTTTCTTTTTTCACCGAAAAGTCAGTGTTATTCCAGCTTTAGACGCACAAATGAAATTAAACTTAAATAGTTAATAATTAAGATAGAAATTTATCTTAATAACCATTTTGTAAATTTTGCCGGAATTTTATTATTTTCTTATTACTGAAGTGAAAGGAAGATCGTATTTTGTGCCAGATGGTGATTTTGTACCATGATTATGGCACTACGTACTTTGTAATAGACATGTTCAATACAGCAACAGAGATTAACAAATACTGAAATGCAACATGGACTTATACAATAACAGTAATTTGTCGCTTTTAATTATTTATTAACACAAATCCTTAGGCTTAATTTGTTAGCCAGAAAAATTATTATTATGTGTCTGTATTGGGACGTTCAGTTGCTCATGTCGGCACCAATGACTTCTGCCGTCTGGGTTCAGAGGTCATCCTCAGTTCGTACAGGCGGTTGGCGGAGTTGGTGAAGGCGGAAAGCCTCGCTCGCGGGGTGGAATCAGAGCTAACTATTTGTAGTATCGTTTTCAGAACCGATCGCGCTCCTCTGGTTTGCAGCCGAGTGGAAGGCTTAAACCAGAGGCTCAGACGATTCTGCGGGCAGCTGGGGTGCAAATTTCTCGACCTCCGCTATCGGGTGGAGAAATGTAGGGTCCCCCTGAATAGGTCAGGCGTGCACTACACGCCGGAAGCGGCTACGAGGGTAGCGGAGTACGTGTGGAGTGCACATGGTTTTTTTTTAGGTTAGACAATTCTCTCCCTAGGACCGACAAGACGCCTCCTGAGACGCGGCAAGGCAGGAGTAGGCAAAATGCAACAGGGAATAACAATATTAATGTAATAATAGTAAACTGCAGGAGCGTCTATAGAAAGGTCCCAGAACTGCTCTCATTAATAAACGGTCACAACGCCCATATAGTACTAGGGACAGAAAGTTGGCTGAAACCACATGTAATCAGTAATGAAATCCTAAACTCAGATTGGAATGTATACCGCAGAGACAGGCTGGACAGTGAAGGGGGAGGCGTGTTTATAGCGATAAGAAGTGCAATAGTATCCAAGGAAATTGACGGAGATTCGAATTGTGAAATGATTTGGGTGAAGGTCACGGTTAAAGCAGGCTCAGACATGGTAATTGGATGTCTCTATAGGCCCCCGGGCTCAGCAGCTGATGTGGCTCAGCACCTGAAGAATAATTCGGAAAATATTTCGAGTAGATTTCCCCACCATGTTATAGTTCTGGGTGGAGATTTTAATTTGCCGGATATAGAGTGGGAGACTCAAACGTTCATAACGGGTGGCAGGGACAATGAATCCAGTGAAATATTTTTAAGTGCTTTATCTGAAAACTACCTTGAGCAGTTAAACAGAGAACCGACTCGTGGGGATAACATATTAGACCTTCTGGTGACAAACAGACCCGAACTATTTGAATCAGTTAATGCAGAACAGGGATTCAGCGATCATAAAGCGGTTACTGCATCGATGATTTCAGCCGTAAATAGAAATATTAAAAAAGGTAGGAAGATTTTTTTGTTTAGCAAAAGTGACAAAAAGTAGATTATAGAGTACCTGACGTCTCAACACAAAAGTTTTGTCTCAAGTACAGATAGTGTTGAGGATCAGTGGACAAAGTTCAAAACCATCGTACAATATGCGTTAGATGAGTATGTGCCAAGCAAGATCGTAATAGATGGGAAAGAGCCACCGTGGTACAACAACCGAGTTAGAAAACTGCTGCGGAAGCAAAGGGAACTTCACAGCAAACATAAACATAGCCAAAGCCTTGCAGACAAACAAAAATTACGCGAAGCGAAATATAGTGTGAGGAGGGCTATGCGAGAGGCTTTCAATGAATTCGAAAGTAAAGTTCTATGTACTGACTTGGCAGAAAATCCTAATAAATTTTGGTCCTATGTCAAAGCGGTAGGTGGATCAAAACAAAATGTCCAGACACTCTGTGACCAAAATGGTACTGAAACAGAGGATGACAGACTAAAGCCCGAAATACTAAATGTCTTCTTCCAAAGCTGTTTCACAGAGGAAGACTGCACTGTGCTTCCTTCTCTAGATTGTCGCACAGTTGACAAAATAGTAGATATCGAAATAGACGACAGAGGGATAGAGAAACAATTAAAATCTCTCAAAAGAGGAAAGGCCGCTGGTCCTGATGGGATACCAGTTCGATTTTACACAGAGTACGCTAAGGAACTTGCCCCCTTCTTGCAGCGGTGTACCGTAGGTGTCTAGAAGAGCGAAGCGTTCCAAAGGATTGGAAAAAGGCCCAGGTCATCCCCGTTTTCAAGAAGGGACGTCGAACAGATGTGCAGAACTATAGACCTACATCTCTAACGTCGATCAGTTGTAGAATTTTGGAACACGTATTATGTTCGAGTATAATGTCTTTTCTGGAGACTAGAAATCTACTCTGTAGGAATCAGCATGGGTTTCGAAAAAGACGGTCGTGTGAAACCCAGCTCGCGCTATTCGTCCACGAGACTCAGAGGGCCTTAGACACGGGTTCACAGGTAGATGCCGTGTTTCTTGACTTCCGCAAGGCGTTTGACACAATTCCCCACAGTCGTTTAATGAACAAAGTAAGAGCATGTGAACTATCAGATCAATTGTGTGATTGGATTGAGGAGTTCCTAGATAACAGAACGCAGCATGTCATTCTCAATGGAGAGAAGTCTTCCGAAGTAAGAGTGATTTCAGGTGTGCCACAGGGGAGTGTCATAGTACCGTTGCTATTCACAATATACATAAATGACCTGGTGGATTACATCAGAAGTTCACTGAGGCTTTTTGCAGATGATGCTGTGGTGTATCGAGAGGTTGCAACAATGGAAAATTGTACTCAAATGCAGGAGGATCTGCAGCGAATTGACGCACGGTGCAGGGAGTGGCAATTGAATCTCAATGTAGACAAGTGTAATGTGCCGCGAATACATAGAAAGATAGAGCCCTTATCATTTAGCTACAAAATAGCAGGTCAGCAACTGGAAGCAGTTAATTCCATAAATTATCTGGGAGTACGCATTAGGAGTGATTTAAAATGGAATGATCATATAAAGTTGATCGTCGGTAAAGCAGATGCCAGACTGAGATTCATTGGAAGAATCCTAAGGAAATGAAATCCGACAACAAAGGAAGTAGGCTACAGTACGCTTGTTCGCCCACTGCTTGAATACTGCTCAACAGTGTGGGATCCGCACCAGATAGGGTTGATAGAAGAGATAGAGAAGATCCAACGGAGAGCAGCGCGCTTCGTTACAGGATCATTTAGTAATCGTGAAGGCGTTACGGAGATGATAGGTAAACTCCAGTGGAATACTGCAGGAGAGACGCTCAGTAGCTCGGTACGGGCTTTTGTTAAAGTTTCGAGAACATACCTTCACCGAAGAGTCAAGCAGTATATTGCTCCCTCCTACGTATAACTCGTGAAGAGAACATGAGGATAAAATTAGAGAGATTAGAGCCCACACAGAAGCATACCGACAATCCTTCTTTCCACGTACAATACGAGACTGGAATAGAATCGAGAACCGGTAGTGGTACTCAGGGTACCCTCCGCCACACATCGTCAGGTGGCTTGCGGAGTATGGATGTAGATGTAGACGTAGATATTAGCCCTTTTTCAATCTTCAATAAAGTTTATTCATAATATATGACTTTTCTACATATTTTAAGCTGTGGCTCATATTGCAAGACCACATTGCATCTAGAGTCAAATATATTTTAAAAATTATCGCTATGATAGAGCTTTTTATTAATTATGTGTTGTGATTCATCTGATGTAACATAAATAAATAATGAAACGAGATTAAATAAGCATATAAAAAAGCAAATTATTGCATGTTCTAGGACTGCCCAAAGAAAACATGTCCTTTTCCCTATTCGTCAGTGAATAAGTGTTGGTGTTATTAAGACAGAGCTAAAAGAAATAAGTATTTTCAGGCTCTGAAGAGTATCACTTTAAAAAGTATGTTGTTAATAAAATGAATGCAATTTGTATTTACTGTGTAGTGGTAATAAAGTCGCCACTCTCCCCCAACTTGGTAGTAGTTTAGAAACTTTGCATCTCAGTGAGACTATCCAGAAAATGGGGAAGTTGGAAATAGGTAGTGACGGAAGTGAAGCTGCGATGGAAGAGCGTGAGTTTGCTCGGATATCTCAGTTGGTGCAGAACTTTTCTGACAAAGGTAATGTTCCGAATTAGAGTACAGGACAGGCCTGTCCATATTTTAAAAAATATCAGAAGACCAACATATCGATATTTAAAAGAAATTTCATTATGCGTCGAGAAAGTATATATACATCGCTATATCTAAAGATTAAATAGCAACGTAAAGGCCGATAAAAATATCGGCTGCACGCTGTAAATTCACTGCTGATTTTAGAGCTGTATATTTCAGTATTGATTTATTATTAGATATTCCGTACATTAACAAGATAACAGCCTTAGAGCAGGTATTGGACGGAAAACAATGCATGTTCACGCTTGGCGACAGCCACTTTGCTAACAATCCTAAAATCCTAACGACTTGCAAGTGGCACAAGAAAATCCATCGTTCGGTATCGTCATATGTCGGATTTGACCGGAACATTTCACGTCGACTTCCTTGTTTTGAACATTTCTGCAAACGCTAGCGAATTAGCAGCTGCGGTGTTAAAATTGAATGGTGAAATTAAACAACGTCATTCAGATTTCTGTTCATCGTTTGGAGCAACGGTTTTTGAAGAACGCTCATGTGAAGAAATATCACACTAGCTGCGTTAAAAATTCTTTTTTAACGCAACTGATGTGCTATTTCTTCACACCAGAAGTCTTGTTTTCCCATTCATATCGCCACCCCTCCCCCCGCCTCCCCTGTTTATTCTGACTTATTCTTTGTGCTGCCTATACTTTCTTCACACCGTCAAAGAGAAAGACTGGACGTGATGATAGCTCAAAAAGTAGTAAGAGCCCTTCACACAGTGAAAGTAAAATTATTTTCCACAATTTCAAAGGAGCAATCTCAAATTTGTACCGAAAATTGCGAAAAAAACGTAATGTAAAATAAAAATATCGGCAGGGGACTCGCCATTTCGATACAGATATATCGTCGAAAAGAAAGTACGCCTATTTCTTGCAAACTATTGATAGTTTATCAGCGGTCCTAGTACAGGTACGGAACACAGTTTTAATCTGCCAGGCAATTTCATTCTATTGCTTTTTGTTTTACCTAATAATGTTGAAGTATCTCTGATATCTTTCCATGTGTCCAGGTCTTTTCCTAGTGTTCATTTCTCAGTTGTTATATTGGTGCAGTGCGTTCGCTATAAATAAGATATTTGCCCAAAACTTAGAAACCTTTCTTTTCTTCTGCCCAAATAAATTTTCCGCACTGTCCGCTGCTATCTATTTATTTCAAAATCTCTTCCATCTCTTCTCAGTTATCCTACGATCGCAACGACACATCCGTACTATACTGCATTCAAGATGTGAACTTGTTCCTTGATACCGACTTATTTCCATTAATCTACTTTTTGGGCATCAAGTGCCATCTTGTTTGTAACGCAGTAGTATTGCTTTAGTCCTGCTACTTCTGCGACTTCCTAATTTAATGTGCTGTTTACTTCTCGCTCCCACTAACACCTTGGCTTTATTTTACCTTACTCTAGACAGTACTTTACAAAAACTTACTATTCTGGAGTACTGTTTACGTATAGAGAGCTAGTATCATCTGAGTGTGTGTTATTCAGATGAGTGGCCGGCCGGATTGGCCATGCGGTTCTAGGCGCTGCAGTCTGGAGCCGAGTGACCGCTACGGTCGCAGGCTCGAATCCTGTCTCGGGCATGGATTTGTGTGACGTCCTTAGCTTAGTTAGGTTTAATTAGTTCTAAGTTCTAGGCGACTGATGACCTCAGCAGTTAAGTCGCATAGTGCTCAGAGCCATTTGAACTATTTGATGAGTGTCGATGGCTGTTGGGTATATAACCACAGCGAAAAGAATTCCAGTTGGGTTGAAATGTGTGTCATTTGCTGCATAACTTTCACTACCCGAAACGTTGATCGAGTGGAACAATGTAGCCATCTACATAATAGCTTGGTGGCCCATTTTGTTCACACGCAGTAGGCTTGTCTCGTATTGAATTACATAAATGATGGTCATGGTACTTAGTCAGAGGGGTAGCATTTCACCATTTGCATACCATAACAGAATATGAAAATTATTTCATAGCGCTTTGTGAGTTATTTATGCTCTACAGGAGTTTTACGGAGTCATTTAGAGCCTTTCTCTGCATAATTATTCTTATTTGGGTGGATGTCTCAATAATGGCATCAATTTATGAGGCGTTGACAGATTTTATATCCTTCTTTTTTCTTTCATTACTTTGCGTCTGCCTTAGGAAAAATTCTTCTCTGTGCTTAAAATACTTAATTACCCTCACAGGCTAAAGACGACACTCAACCGTGCATAACTTTTTGAGCCAAATTTCAAATCCTCCTTCAAGCATATGCAAAATCCATATTTCAGCAAGACAAGGTTTAGACATATGTTGGTGTATCACTCACATATCGCCCAACGTTTATAACTGCAGCATGATACGTCATCTGCGTTCATCATGGCTGTTTAGAAGACATTGTAGACGCTGAGCGGACTCACACTGCTCGATAGCAACTTCCCAAGGAAGATATACACATCCACTTGCGTACCACGTCGCTTTTAGAAGATCGGCTTGCAAATTGCAAGTTTTATGTGAGACTGCTTAGAAATGCAAAGAAAATAATTTTTTCAAGTTTTTTTTAGCAGGTAATAGTTAATGTTATGGTTTTTATGCTTTGAGTCCGCATTTAATTTCAGCTGTTTCGCCTTACATAGTATTCCGACTATTAGCTAAACATATGTAATTGGAGTGAAAAATAATATAATTTTTCTATAAGAGCAACTGTTTTGTTGTATTGTAAACATGAAATATCTCCTTATTAAACAGAAATTAGTTGAACAATGGATGGAGTGTGCCGTATTGCAGAAAGACTAGACAGGAATGTGGCACTGTACATGATTTCTGGCAGCGGTGGTTACGATAATGTACTGTCGTAAGAAGATCGGGATCCTTTGCACCTAAGAACCTAAACAAGACTATTATACAACAACGCCAACTTAAATATGGTGTTTGAGGTCTTATTTCTGCAACCTTCGTGTCTTTCAGCCAAATATGACTTCAGGTAAAGCAATTTTAATTACTTCCCAAGGATACGTGCTGCGTGTTCGCTGAATTAATTCTATGTGGTCAAAATAGTTCATTCTGAGTTCATCAAATGCATTTCAGCAAATAGAAAGTATTTTCATATTATGTCAAACAAAAAAAGTCAGAAATATTAAGCTTTTCGTTCCTAGTAAGATTTCTTCACGTTCAGTTTCTTGCTACCAAAATGTGGTTTTTAATATCCACTGAGAGATATTTCTTCCCTGTTTTAATCAATATTAACACAAAATTTAGAAAGCCAATATTCTGTTAAATGGCCTGACCTAGCACACATTTAAACACGCCTGTCAGCCATTAAGATTTTTTTCTCTTTCAAATTATTTATGGAGTGAGGAAACCGCTTGTCAAAGCTACAGACATGTTGTAACATACCCTAGGTTTCAAAATGAGTGTTAAGTAACCTTATGCACCATTTGTATTGTGAGACACTGACCGATTTACTTGGCTCAAATGGCTCTGAGATCTACGGGACTTAACTTCTGAGATCATCAGTCCCCTAGAACTAAGAACTACTTAAATCTAACTAACCTAAGGACATCACACACATCCATGCCCGAGGCAGAATTCGAACCTGCGACCGTAGCGGTCGCGTCGTTCCATACTGAAGCGCCTAGAACCGTTCGGCCACACCGGCCGGCCGATTTACTTGAAGCTGCCTTATAACGAAATGAAAACTTTTCCACTGCTGCGTTTTGGCTCTGTTTGCTGACTACTATGTATTCACATTTTCTTAGTTTCTCCTCAACCTCTTTTAACATATGTTTGTTCTAGACCTAACGTTAAGATAACTGACCTGCAGTGTCCTGATCTGATGGTGTTAGGAACCATTTAATCCACAACATGATCCCGTCTGATTTCTATAGGCGGTATTTTTGAGAAAAGATATTATATTTCTGACATATAAACGTTGGTGGCTATGTCCTATAGGAGGCAGTGAAATGAAAGCTGAAGATCCGCCACAACGGCACCATGGAATTATGGTGACACGTCGCACTGCCGACTGGGAAGACGTGTACGGCGTATGGCTCTGCCGCATCGTACTGCATCTGCAGCAGCATTTTGAGCAAAAGTAGGCACCGTACTGACATCATGAACTGTTATCAATCGATTACTTGAAGGAAAGCTCCAAGCCATACAGCCTGTAGCCCGGATTCTACCACCGTCATTTGCGAACTGAGTGGTGTCAAGCGACAGCTCATTGGAGGGCATTGGAGGACACTTGCTGATGAAAACTGGTTCTGCCTCGGTGCCATCGATGACCGTGTGTTGGTTAGAAGGAAGACAGTCGAGGGTTTTCTACCAACCTGCCTGCATGATAGACACATTGAACCTATACCTGGAGTTATGGTCTGGCGTACTATTTCTCATTACAGCAGGAGCACATTCGTGGTTATCCCATGCTCTCTGACTGCAATTCTGTACGTCAGTTCGGTCTTTCGATCTACTGTGCTACCATTCAAGAACAGCATTCCAGGGGTGTTTTCCAACAGGATAACGCTCGCCCACACACCGCTGTTGCTATTCAACACACTACAGATAATACTAGAATGTTGTCTTGACTTGCTCAATCAGCTGATCTGCCTCCAATCGAGCACATGCACGTTCGCATGCTTACATTCAACATTATGGAGGTTACACCGGTCACTAATGTATCAGTATTTCACATTTTCAGTGGTTTACCTCGTGCTTACGTTAACCTGCGATCTTGTAATGTTAATCACTCAAATATGTTACCTAGACAAATGTATTTCCTATATTTTATTGTGCTACATTGATTATGTTACGGTGTCACGATTTTTTTCCGTCTGTGTATATTATAGTGTGTTGGTTACATCTGAAGTATGATGTGGGTTCATCTGTTATCTAATAACCCGATAATAACAGTCCTCAACGATGAGAATTTCAAAAGGTAATGTAGATAAGATAATACATCTTTTTTTTTATCTACTAGGTTCTTGTGGAAAAAGAAAGAAAAAGAGCTTTTCATAGATATCTGCTAATCAGTCAACAAGTGTCGTCGAAATTTCAGCTTCATTCTGTTGAAAGTTTAAGTAAAATACGTATAATTTAAATCGATAAACATGCCTTTAAATGTTTTAAAAATTAGTAGGTGACGTGGCTTTATTTCAAAACCCAGTCAGAGTTTATGTACAGTTACGTCATGATGGTCATTTGTGTAGTTTCACTTACTTGATCTGCGATACAAAGTTGAAATCAGTGTTATGTTTCTCAATGTTTCACAGTCTTCACAAAAATTTGCATACTTCACCTAAAGAAAACTGTCAAAATTATTCCAACAGACACTAACATTTTGAGAATTGTATACATGGTGGTTAGTGAGATTTCGATGTGACACTGAGTGTAAGGACTGGTGATTAAAATAAAAGACGTTTATTTCTAGAAGCGTTTCAGTTTATTCAGCTTTCGTTTCATACAGCGACAACACTGTCACATACGCTCAGATGAGGTGTGTCTTGACGATGGCCGGCGCTGCCGCGTAAGCCAAGGGGGCGTGCAGGGCCGGGGCGGCGTAGGCAACGGCAGGGGCGGCCACGGCGGGGGCGGCGTAGGCCACGGGGGCGGCGGCAACAGCAGGCGCGGCCAGGAAGCCGGGGGCGGGCCGTGGCTCAGGGGCGGCGGCGGCGGCGGCCAGCACGGCGGCGAGGATCACCTGGGGCCCAAAACAATAACTCATAATTCCTGAGGGGAGCTCTTGTAAATACTCGTTCTTTATATCAAACATCGCAGTGGGCTGGACACTGGGAGTGAGGCAAACAGAATCCCAAATGGTAATGTGTGGGATGTGATACCCAGTTGCGCCTTTCACCTGATATCCACGGAAAACTTTCTGTCACAGCAAAAATTATTTTTTGTGTATGTGTACATGTATAAGAGCCCGCGTACGTATGTGTGTGTGTGTGTGTGTGTGTGTGTGTGTGTGTGTGTGTGTGTGTGTGTGGACTTCAGTATGATTTCCTTGCTCCTGCGGCAGTGAGTAGTTTTCCTGTATGTCTGATGTTGCTGAAGCTTACATTTTCGTAGGGAATTGAACCAAAAAATTCTCTAATAGAACTGTTAACACAACAAATTCGTTGGGAAAGACTTCGCAGTAATACTACGTTTTACATGCTGAAGATGGGTCTTTGAATCAGAAAGCACATCACTGTTTCTTGTTCACTGCAATGACTTCGCTAGAACCAAAAAATGTTCCTACTTTTGCTACAGCCTCATAAAATTACAATGTAATATCGAATTTAGTATAAGCGACTAATCAGGGGTAAAAGGACTTCTAGCATTTTCCTTTAACATCTGCAATTCCTTACACATCACTGATACAGTTTTATGACTAACAAAAATTGCAATATTAATGAATCAGATGTCAATACTGACCAGAGTCTTTCACACCTTTAACCATAATTACCGGAGCCTCTGGTTTCTTGCTGACAATTATTTGTTTTGTTAGTCAGATGACACTATGTGTTTATCTGCTCAGATGTTTTCACATCACAAAGCTCGCATCCTGTACGACCCACTACTGACCTCGATAGTAGCCTACTCGTGGTTTGTAGAGGTCTGCTGACAATGAGCAACAAAAATTGACACCCCTCGTAGTTGACACTGCCGGAATAAGAAATGAATGTAGCTTAAAACAAAATCTGCACTCATAAACATTTCGAGTCTATTTCAAAATAAAAAAAATTAAAGACAATTACAAGACAGATAAACCTATCTCGAGTGGGTAGTTTCAGGTGCAGGTGGCCTATCTAACTATTTCCAGAGGCAACAAATATTTCATTTCCAATATATTTCATATAATTATTGATCGAATTAAAATAACCTAAAATGCTGTAGTAATCTATTCGTTAAGAGCTACGATCTTATATTGAAGGTTCAACAAGGTGATACAATATATCCAGTTGTAGAAAATAGGAGCACTTAGCGACTTCTAACAACCTTCTTCTTCTTCTTCTTGTGCTACTACGTTAGTCTTGCAGCGCGCACAGGGTTAAGTACGGATTTGGCATGTTACTTTTGAGGGGTGGCCAGATGCCCTACCTGCCGCCACCCGATACCCTCCCAGAACGGAATTTTTGTGTACCCCAGCTGTCTGCATTTAGTGTAAACCATGGAATAGTGCGAACGTTTTTCAAACGTCCACGAGGTGTATAACTGAGGCGGGACGTGGGGACCAGTCCGGTATTCACCTAGTGGGATGTGGAAAACCGCCTAGAAACCACATCCAGGCTGGCCAGCACACCGGCTCTCGTTGTTAATCTGCCGGGCGGATTCTATCCGAGGCCGGCGCGCCTACTCGTGTCCAGGAAGCAGAACATTAGCGCTCTCGACTAACATGGCGGGTTTCGACTTCCAGCAACGATTAATATAATTTCAAACCATCAGAAAAGTTTATCTCACTGGCACCCCTAACAATATAATGAAAAGATAAAAGTTTATCCATTACTACATTTTTGCTGTCACTGGAGTAATACGTCGGCATTATGCACAACGTTTTAATTTATTACTGCGAATAGTTTACTACTGATTCTGTTCTCAATACATTTTGCAGATAGCATCCACATGCAGCCCTGACTATATTTGCAGAATTATATCATTGTACGACTCATAATTCTGGAAGTATGATGTCAAAAACGGTCAGATGTATGAAAATCTAGCGTTCATGATAACAGAGGGCAAATTACCCGTGCTTCACTCATCCAGTGCTCGATAATGACTGCTATAGCGACTTTCAATAAACTTGAAACGTAATTTCAAACATTTTGTAAACTTTTTCTCGCTTAAATGCAACGTAAAACATTTTACACATTAACGTATTATTTGTAAACAGACTTATGATGCTGTTTTATCCGTGGGAGCTGGAATCTGAAAAAAAACAAGGAATGGGGAAGTTTACTCTAGTGATTAGAAACTGAATGATTGTTTGCGGATTGCATAGAGATACGAAAAGCAGTGTTGTATAATAAATCATTCGAGATTCACCTCAAATCATTTAGGGAAGGAAATATAGCATTCGCCGTTACTGACCTCTTTTACCAAGGAGGATCGATTTCTCTATGTAATAATATAACAATATAGAAACATGAATCATAAGCGGAAAAACCCAACACAGGAGGACGAAAAACTATAATTTATTTTCTTTTTTGTGAGGCAGTAGCATAGTCTTTCACTTTGTTTGATGTTTCGAAGAAAGCGCTCCCCTTATTAATCAATGAAATCATTTCTTTTTCGGGGAGATGATCAAGGCGTCTGTTCAAAAAGGGGATCTCGATGCTCGTGAACGTAAGTCTTTGGCTGCAACAAAAACATAATGTGCTTCTTTTTGCTGTCAAATAAATTACTAATAACCTCTTTGAATGATACCAAAGCGCCGGCAGGAGTGGCCGTAAGGTTCTAGGCGCTAAAGTCTGGAGCCGAGCGACCGCTACGGTCGCAGGTTCGAATCCTGCCTCGGGCATGGATGTATGTGATGTCCTTATGTTATTTAGGTTTAATTAGTTCTAAGATCTAGATGACTGATGACCTCAGAAGTTAAGTTGCATAGTGCTCAGAACCATTTGATACCAAAGCGATTCACAGTCATTTTTTATTCAAACTTGCAATCGAACCTCATTTTCGGAACACTGGGTCCAGCAACATCGTTTCTGATAGACGAAGAAGCTTCTTGCAGAGATACTTGAAACCATATATTTTAGTTTTGCACAAAGAGTTTCATTAGATTCAAGATGGGGTGAAAGTAATAGAATTTTCTTACGATACATGAGGTTCTTAGACGAAACGTTCCTCTCGTCTTACTGCAAAGAATTTTATGTAACCTACATGATTCTGGAATAATGTTGATATCTTGGCCTACTATCCCATACAATAATTACGTTAGTAAATGAAACAATATGTAAAAGATATGTAATAAAAATGGTGGGTGGTGAAATCTTTTTTCATTGTGCGATTCAGAACGCTGAAACCCATAAAAAGTTGATACTGTCTTTAAAAAGAGTTTTTCACCGTTGACTTGTGCGAGCTGCAAAATGCATTAAAATGGTTCAAATTGCTCTGAGCACTATGGGACTTAACATCTGAGGTCATCAGTCCCCTATAACTTAGAACTACTTAAACCTAACTAGCCTAAGGGCATCACACACATCCATACCAGAGGCAGGATTCGAACTTGCGACCATAGCGCAAAATGCATTATACAGGTTTCAGATACCAGAGCTTTCATTGCAAAGATGCTACTCGTACTCACCAGCTTGTACATGTTGTTGTGAGGTGTCTGAGGCGACTGTGCTCCGGACCCGCGGTCCCGGGTTTATATACCGGCGCTCCGCCGCCACGCCCACAGGCCAATGTCGCGGCAGGGCAAGTGGTGTCACGATTCGGCTGCAGCCCGTGTCAACGGCTTCTAGGAATCGGTACTACATGCTGTCTCCGTCACACGTCACTCATATGCACACCGCTCTGAGACAGGTCAAGGTGTGAAGGCTATACTGCAACAGCAGTCCCTGAGCGCTGCGTCCCTTGTTCTGGGGATTGATTGGAGACTATTGTTATCTTCTCTGGAGAGATCTGCCCATATTTCTGGCATAGTTTTGAAAGTTCTTTCGGGAGTAATGTATCTGTGTTACTATTCATATACTGGGATTCCATCGAAGTTATCTCCAAAGTGAGCCCAAACAACTAGCAGAACCGCAATATTTGACAGCTCTTCAGAGGATAATATGCGAATTCTTCGAGTGGGGTAGAGAGATTGCAACAACATGATACAGACTCACTTGAATATTAGACGGAAGGTCATCGTTGTCCGTAATATTGATGGTTTATTGATAGAAAAATCGATTTTCAATCACATAGTGTACATGAGTTATTGTGACCGTTTCTTAGATTTGGTTGCTTATAATAACTTGATACCAGTGCCTATGAGTTTAATTTGTACACCACGGCACTGACGATGATCACTATGTGATTGAGAATCGATTTTGCTGTCAATAAACCATCAATTTTACGGCCAACGCTGACCTTCCTTCTAATTTCACGTATATGGTCTTTGTGCTCTCCATGGAGTCGCCAATCAATTAAAAGAATATGTTACCGATTCGAGGTGAATCTTCTGATTTCTTAAACCGGCGTTCAAAGAAGACAACAGACGAAGCCAAAATTTGCTGTCGTTAATTCTGTGCACAGTAAAACCAAAGATCATTTAAACACCTGCCTTGTCAAATGTGGCGATTTGGGTGGGATTGCTGCAGCTGATTATGCAAGTAAAATAACTTCTTAAACAAGAATTATAGGCCACCAGAATTACTTTTAATGTACACGAATAATTTACTTTGGCTGAGACGAAAATTATTATGGTCATCCATTTCACGATACCACAAACCTAGACATAACTTTCTGAGAGTAATTATTATTCCGTAAAATTATTGTTCGTTATTTTTTCCAACATAAATGGCACATTTCCTACTTTTTAGGTATTCATAGCTATGAGGAAACTTCGGACATCGGCAGAAACCGACGCATACGGACTTATATTTACATACAAATAGCTGTCACCATCCTTCGCAGACGTGTAGTGTTCTAAGAACTTTGGTACACCGAGCACACGTCATATCTGACGAAAGTAGTTTAAAAGACGAACTTTTACATCTGAAGAGAGTTTTTGAGGACAACGGGTATTCTCCACAACAGATACGTAAGGCACTACAAATAAAACCTAAGGTGTCCGTAAGGAATGCAGAAGATGACGAGGAAACATTTAAATCCATGGCTTTCCTGCCGTATGTGGGAAGCCTTTCATCCAAGTTAGGAGGGATCCTCACTAAACATAAAGTAAAAGTGATTTTTCGTCCACCGGCGAAGACGGCTGCACTCCTGGGTTCCGTTAAAGATGACTTACTACTCCGCAAGCCTGGAGTTTACAAGATACCATGTGAATGTGGCCTTTCATATATCGGACAAACGAATCGTACAGTCCAAGAGACGTGTACGGAACATCGCAGGTACACTCGGCTCTTACAACCCAGTAAATCGGCTGTGGCAGAGCATTGTATTGATTCTGGTCACTCTATGGTATATGAAAATGTCGAAATTCTGACTTCTGTTTCATCTTTCTGGGACTCCATAGTAAAAGAGGCCATTGAAATCCGCTTGACGAAGAATTTAATTAATAGAGACAGCGGTTTCACATTAGATAAATCATGGAATCCGGCACTTTTAATATTGAACTTACAAAGACGTCGCTACAGTTCAGCTCCCAGTAATACATCGACCTCCCAGCATGGATCGAATGCGCAGCCACAGACGTAACTCATGCATATGTTGTACGTCTTTGCCGCCGATTAACTTCATTGGCGCCTTGTTTATCTGTGGCCGCAGGCGCAGTGGCGCGGTCCGCGAGTTTAAAAGGATGGAGCGAGCGCTGGAGCGTCAGTCGTACGGCTCTCTCTGAAGATGGCTGAAAGGTATACAGCCGAAATATTAGAAGAAGCAGCAGAATTCATGCGGCTGCATTCCCGAAACTTAATGGAGCAGTCTTTGCGCCGAAAAATAAGATTCACACTTCTCCATTATTTGCCGTAAGCTAAAGATCTGGTCCTGACAACCTCTAAGGGGCCTAAACCCACACTGATTTTCATCCAGTTGGTCCTCAACTAATACTCACACTTTCCTTTCAACAATACCTGAGAAGATTTTACCCACAACACTGATTAAAGAGATACCTCTGCAGTTGTTACAATCTTTTCTGTTTCCATGTTTAAAGATTGGTGTGATAACTGCTTTTGTCCAGTCTGATGGAACCTGTCCCGACTCCCAGGCCATTTCAATTATCCTGTGTAGCCATTTAAGACCTGACATTCCACTGTATTTGATGAGTTCCGACTTAATTTATCCACCCCAGTTGCTTTATTGCACTGCAATCTATTCACCATTTTCTCCACTTCCTCTTCCACTGATCCTACTTCCATCATCATTCCTATCCCACTCTACCTCGAAATCTGAAACATTACTGATCGTATTTTCACCTACATTGAGCAACTCTTCAAAATATTCCCTCCATCTGCCCAAGGTATCCACAGGATTCACCAGCAGTTTTCCTGACCTGTCCAAAATACTTGTCATTTTCTTCTTATCTCCCTTTCGAAAACTGCTAATTACACTCCAGAATGGTTTTCCAGCAGCTTGACCCATAATCTCCAACTTGTTTCCAAACTCTTCCCAAGATTTCTTCTTGGATGCTGCAATTATCTGTTTGGCTTTGTTTCTTTCTTCAACATAACTTTCTCTGTCTACCTGAGCTCTAATATGTAGCCATTTTTGATACGCGTTCTTCTTCCTTTTACAGGCTGCCTTGACTGTATCATTCCACCAAGCTGTTTGCTTCATACTCCTTTTACACACTACTGTTCCAAGACATTCTTTAGCCACTTCTAGTACTGTCTCCCTGTACCTTGTCCATTCCTTTTCCAATGACTGTAATTGGCTACATTCAACTAACTGGTACCTTTCTGAGATCGCTGTTATGGACTTGTGCCTGATTTCCTTATCCTGAAGTTTCTCCACTCTTATCCTCCTACATATGGATCTGACCTCCTGCGCTTTCGGGCTCATAATCCCAATTTCACTGCAGATTAAATAATGATCAGTGTCTTCAAAGAATCTCCTGAATACACATGTGTCGCTCACAGCCTTCCTGAATTCTTTGATCTGTTATTATACAGTCAGTGACAGATCTGGTTCCCCTGCCTTCCCAAGTATACCGGTGAATGTTCTTATGTTTAAAAAAGGAGTTTGTGATTACTAAGCCCATACTGGCACAGAAATCCAAGAGTTTTTTTTCCCCGTTCCTGTTGGCCTCCATATCCTCTCCAAATTTACCCATAACCTTTTCATACCCTTCTGTTCGATTTCCAATCCTGGCATTAAAATCACCCATGAGCAGAACACTGTCCTTGTCCTTTATTCTAACAACTACATCACTGAGTGCCTCATAAAAACTATCCATCTTATCTTGATCTGTCCCTTCACAATGCGAATATACTGACACAATCCTAATTTTCTTGCTAGACACTGTCAAATCTATCCACATCAGTCGTTCGTTTACATACCTTATTTCAACTACGCTGGGCTCCATTTCTTTCCTGATGTAAAGCCCTACACCCCATTGTGCTATTCCTGTTTTGACTCCTGACAGGTAGACCTTGTATTCTCCCACTTCCTGTCCTTTCTCACCCCTTACCCGAATGTCACTAACAGCTAAAACGTCCAGCCCCATCTTACTTGCAGCCTTTGCCAGCTATACCTTCTTCCCAGAGTAGCCCCTATTGATATTAATAGCTCCTCATCTCAATACCATTTGTTTGCCAAGTCGTGTCTTAGGAGTCCCTGATTTGTCAGTCAGAGGTGGAACTCCGTCACCTCCAAAGGTCCGAGGCATTTTGCTCTGATTGTTGCCAGCATCATATTTAAAGTACCAGGGAAGCAGGTTGCTAACCTTACTTGCCCCGAGTCCCATTGGGTTTTATCCCTAACGGTTGAGGGACTAACCGGTGGATTTGGTAGTCTTTGCCGTATGAGCACAAAGGTGACCACGACTCAGAATATGTCCGAGATGCCCAGCCTTATTCCAAAGTAACTGGTATCCCGACTGTCGGGACCACTTACTTGGCCACTCATACGTTGCCAGTGGTTCATGAACTAGGACATGACTACAGGAACCCACACCATGAACTACTATTTTGAATATAATATTCTAGAATAGAATATTTTGAAAATAATATTCTTAAAATTTTTGTTCTCTTAATTTATCACGAGTGATACATGCATTTGTTGTAAACCAGATGCAGATAATTTGACCTGGTTGCACACACGGTGATATGCAAACTAAAAACGAACGGCGGGAGACGTCTGCGGACGGATTAGCGTGCGCCAATGGCGCGGTGCACGCATGTCTGCACGAGTAGGAAATTGGAGCACGGCGGATGGATTCGCGAATCTGCGGTCTGTCTGTGCACGTAGAGGGACCGGCGAATTTGTTCGTGTGGAACATGAAACAGCACTCTATCAAACGGCAGAGGAATAAGACTTACACGCACTGCCTGACTAAAAAAGAATGAAGGATCCAGAAGAGGAGTAGGAAATGAAATGAAACTTCAAGTGTTTAGAGGATTTGTGATGTTATTTCAGTGAAAACGAAACACTTGACACTATGAGCCCCACACCTCCACCCCTTTGGCCGGGATGCATGCAGTGATTCAAAACCGTTGTATCTTCTCCTGAGGATACAACTGATGTAACTGGTCCTTGATATCTTGCACTGGGTCAGAGTTGACTTGCGAGGTGGTCCACACTTGTATCATCAGTGACAGATCTAGGGATACACTAGGAGTTCCTCAACATCGCGCAGACAGATGATAGAGACACGTACCGTATGTGCACAAGCATTGTCCTGTTGGAAACTACGACACAGTCACATGAAAGGTAAATCATGACGGCGCAAAACCTGAGAAATGGAGCGCTTCTTATATGTAGTTTGATTCACCGTAAGACGTGAAGTGCAGACGAGTAGCGCTAAACACAAAGACGGGCAATTGTCTCTAAACCTAAATATACTGCTGTCCATTAAAATAGCATTATTAGGGACAATTGCAAACATGAAAATTTTATGTATTGTTGTTATATGGTGGACGAGGGGGAATTCGCGAAATTTAAAGTTGATTTGGTGTTATGCAGGATGCTAAATTAAGTGCATCGAGCTGCCACCAATGTCTATCCCAGTTGGGCTTTAATTCGAACTGAGCCTGGATGACAGAAAGAATGCGTCATTCCATTCCGCTTCAACTGTGTGCCAGAGTTCGTTAGTGATAATGACTGGCGAGTGGTGGGCAGTCGGTCTCTCGACAATCCATGGCCAGATGCTCTAAATGAGAGATCTGGACAACATGTTTGGCAGAGCAACATTAGCACAAAGATAAGAGATAAGTTCGTTATGTAAATTAAATAGAAAGGAAACCCAAAATTATGAGCAAGAGTTTGAACCAGGCTAGTTTTCCCACGTCGAATGATATCCACAGCAACCTACAATTGAAAGCTGAGCAACGGATGTAGTTTACAAAGATAAGTTCTTAATGCAAAGTAAAAACATAAGCAGACGTCCGAGATTCCAAACCTGGCTGGTTCCATGAAACGACAAGGTCCACTAATGAGCAAAAACGTTATAGTCAACTGCTTAGTAGTTTGTTTAGCCGTCTTTGGAACGAAATAGACAGCTGATTCTACGTATTACGGATCCGACATTTTGTTGTGGGTTTGTGGAAGTATGTGGCATTTGATATCTATGCACAGGTCATGTAATTCGCGTACATAACGGGCCGCTGAGTTATGCACGCTGTGATAACATCCGATAGCGACCCAGATGGTTTCCATAGGATTTACATCACGCGAATCTGGTCACCGAGACATCAATATCAATTCACTATACTGCTCCTCAAACCACTGTAGCACCGTTCTGCCTCAGAGAAATCGACATTTATACTGCTGAAAGATGACATGGCGTCGGGGAAGAAATCAAGCATGAAGGGATGCAGGTGGTTCGAGCTGTCAGTGGGTCTTCGACTACTACCACAGGTCCCGTGTAAACGCAGGAGAATGTCTTCCATAGTACAATACTGCTTCCATCAGCCTGCGTCCGTGGGGCGCTGCACGTTTCGAGCCGCCGTTTACCTCGACGACGGCGTTTGTAGAGACGACCATCGACCTTTTGTAGCAACAATATGATTCACCCGGAGAGCCGGTTCGTTTCCATTGATCGAAGGTCAAATCCAGACGGTCCCGTGCCCACTGCAATAGTAATTGACGATGTCGCTGGGTCAACATGTGAACAAGTTCAACAATGTACGATGAACGACTTTCCCCAGAATCACTTGTGCGTGCACCAGCATTGTGCTCTTTCGACAGAGATGCCACAGATCACTATCTGTCCTACTTTACAGAGCCGACAAACCTCCGAACCCCATGTTCTGAGAAGCGTCGTGGGCGACCAACCATTTAGCACCTACTGGTAGTGTCACATTGAAACATCATCGCCGTTTTCGAGGGACACATTCTGAGGTTCTGCATTATAATAAGCTGCCCTTCGTCAGACACGGTTACCTCAATGGACTTCGCCATTTGCAGTGCATATCTTAGCTAGAGTGGTTCCCCGTCCTTGTCTATTCCGCTTGCGTACTTCTGTTACTGCGTGACGTGCCAGCAAAGCCACCGTACTGCATCCAACGTCGCGGTAGACGGTGGTCATAATATTTTGTTTCATACTGATTTTTAGTGACATAACTGATGTAGCTCTACTGAGACAGAAATGAGACGCAGTAAGACCACAATGCCAGTTAGTTTCCTTGCGTACCTATTCGAACAGAGCACATGACATTGGTTAGGAACATTCCGCTGTAAAGATCACGTCTTTGAGATAGACATGATTATCTGATTTATCAAAATGTGAGGCTAGTGCTATAGACGTACCTCTCACAAGTAGAAATCACGGACTATAAGTACTGGGAATATTGATAAATCGCCCATGCAAATGTTCGTAAGAAAACAGTGTTATGTGCACATCTATCAGTTCAATACAAAATATTTTTATGCGTATTCAATGTATAAAATAGAAACGTAACCTTTTCCTTGATGAAGTATCTCTTTCTTTGAAACTTCTTGGCACATTAAAGCTGTGTGCAGGACCGAGACTCTAACTCGGGACCTTTGTCTTCCTCGGGCAAATGCTCTACCATCTGAGCTACCCATGCACGACTCACGATCCTTCCTCACAGCTTCAATTCTGCCAATACCTCGTCTCCTGCTTTCCAAACTTCACAGAAGCTCTTCTGCGAACCTCATTCTGGAAACATCCCCTAGGCTGTGTAGGCCGTGGCTTAGCCATGTCTCTACAATATCCTTTCTTCCAGGAGGGCTTCTAGGTTCGCAGTAGGGCTTCTGTGAGTTTGGAACATAGGAGACGACGTATTGGCAGAACTGAAGCTGTGACGACGGAGCGTGATTTGTGCATGGGTAGCTCAGATGGTGGAGCACTTGCCCGCGAAATGCAAAGGTCACGAGTTCGAATGTCGGTCCGGCACACAGTTTTATCTGCCAGGAAGGTTCACATCAGCGCACACTCCGCTGCAGAGTGAAAATGCCATTCAGGAAATATCTCTTTCTTTGCTTAACATACTAATGCTCTTGCGCATGACTAATGACTAGTAATAGTAGCTATATGCAGACACAGTAGATATACCAGTAGTCAAAGTGAGTAGTTTAACACTTGCGGCCTGAGGATCACGATACGTGTGTCGGTTGTCGTAAGCACTACCATCTAGCGCAGCCAGTACCTGCCGGATATGCAACCAGCTGTACGCCTGCCGGCAGCAGTAGTTCTAATCACTGCGCAGTATCATAAATTGCTTTGTAATGAAGCGTGCACTGACTTCAGTGGTCATTCTTCGAGCTTAAATGGAAACCATACTAGAATTTGTCAGAATACTCTTACAGTGTTAAGCCACGGGAGTCTAAAATTCGAGCTGCACATCACTTCTAGTATTGTGAAAGGCGTATTTAAATACATAACGCGCAACACGCAGTAGCTTGTAAATGTATGGAAATACCACTGATCGTAGCACTCTTTCCTTACTACTTTTACCAAATATGAAATAGTCAATTAAGAGCAAAATATCTTTGCATCTTCAGTAGAATCACAATTCATAAGACATACTTCTTTCTCTCTCCAGTTTCTCTTTATCTCTCACAGATTTCCACATTTCCTCCCTCACTTCCTCAATATTTGTTTGTTAGAAAAACGTCTGTTGGCATCTCACTTCTGTAGTAACGAATCTTACTCGCTTATTACTCGTACCAGGGAGGCACCGCTCATGTTAGTCGTAGAAACTGTATTATTACTTCCGCCCAGTGTTGATTTACATTGCCATAAATGTTACTCTAGACTACTCTATATTCTAGGCCTTAAAAATACTCACTTTAATTCTTCATAATGTGCCACTGGTACTACGATATTCCTTTGGTGAACCATGGACTTCGTCGAGATTTTAATGTCTTGCGTGTCCCAACTATACGTATAGCAATACTGTAGATGCAACCCCGCATGACGAATATTTCTGGAAAGGCCAATCTAACCTATGGATCCTGACGAGGGACAGCAGCCTCATCGCTAGCTACAGGACATGCTGCTGTACTGCCTGGTTATTCCGGAGATCGCCTGTCCGAATCTCCAGATGTAGAAAACTTTTGATGACGCCGTCAGCAGTAAATACAAAACCGGCATTCTATGCATTGGAACGTTTAATATCGGATCCATTAAGCAGACGGAAACCTTTCGATTGCTTTTCTGCAGTGTACATGCAACGTAGCGCGACTCCGATGTGGTATATAAGCGCTGACATCTGGGCTAGGGATTAGTGTGGCGTTCGTGACTTTCCGACGTGCGTGCTATAAATGCGGAAAAGTGAACCATGGTGATTTTATTACCAAATTCGTCCAAACGGGACCAACGTGCTGTTATTATTTCCATGGGTGCCGTAGAATGAAAAATGCGTATGGGCCATCATGTATCTCGAGAACCAAATCTAAGAAGAGGTGCTGCTGCTTCATGATAACTCACGTCTCCATATCGCAATATCGTAGCGCAGAAGTTACACCTACTCAAGTGCGAGACACTCGAACACTCGCCCTGTAGTCCTCATCTCTACCCATGCGGTTACACGCCTTCGATTCCATAAACAAGGCTTTTAGGGGTCCACGTTTCCTTTTGGAAGGTGATGTGCAACAGGCAGTTACGGACTTCTGCACTTAACAGGATACAGAGTTTTACCAAAAGGGTATATTCACTCTGAGTCGTCGGTGGAATGATTGCCTCAATGCTCACGGCGATTTTGCCTAACTGGCACACCGATTCCGGACCGTACTGCAATCTAACTGAAAGTTTTTTCGATTATCCCTTATACTAAACACAAGAACAATTATCAAAAAGATTAATTTTAATAATAAGATTACCAGGCATCAGTTCTCCGTTTGAGCTTCACCAGGTGCACAGATGGGTGTACCCAACATATTTTTTTCCTTGAATGCAGCAGCAAGCTTTGTTGCCTGTTGTGAGGTAACAGGCGAGTTCTGGCGCCCTGGAATATTTTAAGTCTGGAGCTGGCGTGGCCCCGCAGGACACTCGGCAGACCGACTGCGTGGTGCCAGACAAGGCGGGTAGCACCAGTGTGTGGTCCAGGGACAGCGTAGTTGGGAATTCCATGGTGACGCTGTATCGAGGAAGGAGACATGCCGGGAGTGCCGAAGATGGCTGACTTCGTGAAACCTTAATGGCACACATTTCACGGTTCATATAGAAATTAATAGTAGCCAGATGAATCATGATGCCTCAAAAAGAAACATCTACATTACCATTATTTGCGCCACGATTCTGATGGCGCAATCAGATTTTCAATATCTTTATTAGTTTAAAGTTACGTATCTGACAATGAATTATACATCAAACACCCAGCGACAAATTTCCAAAATCTAAACGGTTCATCCGATTTTCTCGATAGAAGCGTCTTTAGAAAGCTATTAGTGTGAACCTAAATTGATAAGTCTCACAGACATGTAACTTGAATAGTACATGAGTTATTGGAGGCCAAAGTGGCCAATTACTATTAATCGCGTCAGGCCATAAGTACTCCACAGTGACACCAAAAAAACGGTGGCAGCCTGTTAATAAATATATTTATTCGTCTGTGTCTTTGTTTATATCCGATATATCGCATTCATGAAGAAATTGGTTACCTATTTACTGTGTTTTAGAAAGCACAGAAACATTAGGCTCCTGGCTTACTTATGATCTATTCTTTTGACATATGTTTATTTTAATTGTTTATGTATTTAATAATGTGTGTTAGAGGTTGTTTATGGTCCAGCCTTAGGAATATTTATTTAATTTCTAGTTATTTAAATGTAAATCCATTATTTCGAAGGTGTTTCATTATGTTTGTGAGTGTGTATTGGCTTGGGCATTTGCGCTCTAGCCAGTCACAGCGATCGTTCCAAAAGGGACACGTGAGAGACTGTATGGAAGTAGAGGAGGAGGATCACTTCCAGAGAGGACAGGGCGGTTCTGAACAGCACGTTGCGAGGGAAAGTCGCACAGGACACGGGGGGGGGGGGGGGGGGGGGAGACCTGGACAGTACTGTGTGACGGACGCACGGTCGCGGAGGAAACTTGCAGAGTGGAGTAGTTTGTTGGAGATATAAATATTTCGGAGTGCCGATTTGTGCACTTGTGAGAGTTCGGTGGCTTCCGCAGTGTAGACGTAGTATGCATTTGGAAGTGAATAAAATACATTTGGAAGTGAATGTGTCGCGAGCTATGTTGTTGTTCATAACTAATTACGTGAAGTTGGAAGCTATTGTTTCCCTGTTATTCAACTTATATTTTGTTTAATTGGTGGACCATCGACATCAATAAGTGTTTTACGGTAATAAAGGGCATTCTTAACGGTACTTCTGCTATTGTACCCATCATAGTTAAAAGAGTACCTGCAGAATTTACTTAATTGCAAACTTTTATTTATAAATTTCTATATAACTGCAAAATTCTCAATTGCTGAGTGATAGGAATCTTTGACTGTTCAGTTCATCTGTGTATTCACATTGTATACTGTAGACTCAGCAGTATTTGGCTTGTAATGCGGCAACAACGTATCCCAGCCAATAGACAAAGAAATCAGCCAAAACGTTTAATATTTCAGTTTTGAGTGTGAGGGTACGTAGCTGAGGGCCGCACTACATCACTTCATTTTTTATTTTGAACGCCCACATTGTGTAGGTGGGTGATCAGACGCCAGGCACAAAATTCAAAGTTCGGTAGTGGCGAACAGCGCAATGGGCACGGCGCTGACTTGCACAAGCCGAACGCCACACTACTGCCCAGCTGTCACTGCTAGTCCTAGGGGGAGGGGAGGGGAGGTGTTAAGTGCAGCTGCTGTGGGCAGACTTTAAGGAAGAGGCCACCTTTGTGTGTTAGCGGAAACGTCAAGCAACAGTTGATCAAAACTCAGAAGCTTCCTGCTGCCTGATCCAGTCCCAGTATGTTGACACGCCGATATCTGGCGACATGGGAGCGACAACTTCTATTGGGGTGCTCAACACGTAGGTCGACGACCCGACCAGTGGAGGTCTGGACTGGAGCGAGTGCGAATCTAATATTGGAGGTGGCATGGCCTGTAATTCACGACACCCCACCGTTACATTGGCTTCCATCGTTCCAGCTGTAGTTCCGCGAGCATGAGTCGTCTGAGGACTGTGGTGTCGCAGCTGCTTCATACTCGCTAATTCGTTCTGTCTTGCCGAAACTTGAAGAAGTGGAAGGATAGTAGCGACTTATTGTTAGTATGACAGATGAGTACATGATCCTTCTGCTGTAAAATTCCACTGACGTGGTGAATAGACCGATTCTCCTTATCAGATGGCCTTCAACGAAGCTGAGCTTTATGACTCTAATGAGGGAGTAAGACGAAAATTAACTGAAATAAGGTACTCTATGATGGATGTTGTCTTTGAACCCCTTTAACTGATTCTAGGGTATATTAATTCAACTCGATTTCATATTACGATCTTGTCAATTTTCAATTCTGTAGAGTCAATATCAATACAGAGAGAAAGTGTTCACACAACCTAAATTTCTAATCAGCAAATTCCAACTCTGTCCTGGTTCATTGTAGTGGATAAAAATCTAAGTTTATCTGAGTGTTAGGACGGATTTCTGCCCTGCCTCTGTGAAGCAGGACAAGGAGCTTCAGTTACCTTACGTAACACAATAGTCGAATGGAACTAAAAAAATTGGAGGAGGTCCGAACGCCACATTTAGATTCAGTCTGAGTGACTCGTAGGTCATGCGTCGATGGAGGAACTGGCCTTCCCGCCAAATTTGTAGAAGAAGCGTCTCATTGGTTCGTCAGACAACTGGAAGAGGCACCTAGAAGTTTCTGGTAGCTTCGTCGAGGCAGAAGAGCGCCAGATAAGGTGTTTTCTATACACGCTTTTTGTCAGAGCTTGGTTGGTCTGTATCGTCGCACAAAAAAGCGTGACCGAGCGAGGTGGCACTGTGGTTAGCACACTGGATTCGCATTCGGGAAGACGGCGGTTCAAATCCGCGTCCGGCCATCCTGATGCAGGTTTTCCGTGATTTCCCAAAATCGATTCAGACAAAAGACGGAATGGTTCCTTTGAAACGGCACGATCGACTTCCTTCCCCATCGTTCCTTAATCCAATGGGATAAGGTTGCTGTTTGGCCCTGCCCCTGAATCAAACAAGATACCAACCAAAAAGACGTGAAAGGGGACTGGTGGGTGAGGACTACGAAAAAAGTCGCGGGGAAGATGCCGTCGTAGTCACTGGAGTGTAGACAGATAGCTTAGTCGTACAAGGGGTGCAATTTGAGATAGCTCGGAGGTTGTTGCGATGGCAGTCAGATGATAGGTTGATTATGTAAAGTTCAGTCAGACTGCGTTGGGTGCTGTAGAGATCATGAAGAATAACGTCGTTGCTGGTAATAGCTAAATGGTATAGTTTAATAATGATATGATTTAGAAGCATTCTCTGAGTTTGTGTGAGTGTCTGGTTTGTTCTTTCAGAATTGCTTGATTCTAAAACGGTCCATCCCGTTAATAACTACCGAAGCTTTAATTAGAGAAGCTCCGTAGATTTCTTTACTAAAGTATTAGTTAGTGTTGGCTTTCAGTTTCCATAGATCTCTTTTACGGAGAATGTATCGTGCCTGCTTCATTAACACCCCCTCCAATGTAGTACCCATTTTCTCAGTGCACAGACTACACACCACGCTGATCTTTCTGCCACTCCGTTTTCACTCAATTGAGGTGTACAGGGCAATCAGATAGAGAAATTTTTCACTCTTTTATTGTCAAATTTCATGTCAGTTGGTCAAGCAAATGTCGATAAATGTCGTGGTTTACAATGCTTCTTTTAAAGTACAAATTCCTCCGCCTCCCTTTGCTGCAGGCTATAGAACAAATCAGTAAAATACAAATTAAATGCGAAGGTCTAGCAGTCGTCTCCCTAAGTTAGTGTTGTATTGCATTGGGTTACATTATGATCTTCCTCTTAAATTCAGGGCTTAAATTATTCATTTTTCTGTGAATAGAACCCTACACTGCCACTGCACTTACGGTTGATGATCGGTTCAAAATTGTAAAGGAAAGAAAAATAGAAAAAGAGTGGGATATCAGATGAGGGGAGACACTGATATATAGGCCAGGAACGACCAGTTGTTAGCTTAGCTATTCATACGTTTTGTCAGTTATAGCCTCCAGACACTGCCAATGATGTATACCACAATTAATCTTAATAATTCAACAAGTACCTTTCAGTACACAGTCGCAAACGTGTTCCGTTGGAGGAGGAGTGCTGTCTGGAATAAGCTTCATGCTGTAGACCAAGCTTCAGGCGAAAAACATACAAATTTCGTCAAATTCCAACAAAATGATTTCCTGTTTATTCTAACTCCCCCCATAAGAAATCCTATGCCCTGCCTCAAACGCATGTAGGGCACAGAGCAACGTTACTGTTACACCCATGTGATTATAAAGCGCGCTGTTTCTTTTGATGATAACAACTTCTGTTTATGGCTAACAGTGAGATGTGTAAGTAATCATTCATTTTTGTAACTTTTTCTAAAACTGTTATAAATTATTTTCGTAATTAACCCCTATTTAGTTACGGCACGATATATAGCCGAAATCACAGTTCTGTGAAATAAATTAATCGAAATTTATAGTCTAATAGCGGAAATTTATTTCAAAATGTTGTGTATGTAGCGGCAACGCCGCAAGTCTGCGGTTATAAGTGCGAATTCGTGAATTCGCTCTCCTTTCTGAGCGAGTCGAGTCCACTGGCACCCGACAAGACACTCACCTAACGAGCGGGCAGCTTCGTAAGCTCACTAGTCGTGTCTACGGGAACATGGAGATGGCGAGTTCCAAGGTGACGTACAGGACTCGCTGAGGAGTTTAAAGCTAGTATATGGAGTTCATTTCTGCTGTCTACTGCCCAGGACCTGATGCTCTGCTCTTTCGGTCTAAGCACTGTTGCGGTTTAACTCGTTACACCTGCTTTCCACCGTTGCAATTTCTGGATAGATGAAAGCCGAAATATCAGTAGAAAACAATCATTACATAGAGAAGATTTGACGAGGCATTTCTAGTGTATAAATTACTATTGTATGTGCCTTATAAAGTTTCGTCATTGATAAAGAAAAATATTTAATACAAAACATTTGGAGATATTTGTGCCAAAATAACTTACACTCTGGCTGACGGCCCCACTACATCTTCAAACAAATGACGAATCGTAAAGTGGTTACAGATGCTACAATTGTATGTATGTACTACAGAGTCACTCGAGAATGAGTTTCTCAGTATGCCCCACATCACCCTTTAACATAACAGTAGCCCCAAGCACACAATGTTGCAACAATAGCTTGACGTGAGAATAAGGGTTGCAATAATATTAGAGTCCTCTAATGGCTGATCTTGTAAATTCTACTACACGTATTATATAAATGTGAAATACGACAAGGAACGTCAGCATTCTGCAATGGAGGTCAATAGAAATTGTTTCCCGGACGCTGTGGCGGAGCGGTTCTAGGCGCTTCAGTCCGGAACCACACTGCTGCTACGGTGGCAGGTTCGAATCCTGCCTCGGGCATGGATGTGTGTGATGTCCTTAGGTTAGTTATGTTTAAATAGTTCTAAGTCTAGGGGACTGATGACCTGAGATGTTAAGTCCCATAGTGCTTAGAGCCATTTGAACCATTTTTTGTAATTGGTCAGCCACCAAATACACGTCCGTAAAAACACTGAAAAATATACTCGTTTAAATCAAGTGGCCATGTAGGCAACCTCACCACTGAGTCGTCATTGTGAGCGGCACAGTCCAGTCCTCATGCAACTCGGAAAGAGAAAAAAATTGCTGTGGAATGCTCGGTAGAGATTAGTGGTGGATTACTAAATTTTGTTAAGCAAACCACAAACAATGATAGAGTAGCCACAAATTACGGTACAAGTTACAGGAGTAAGGTCTGCTCATCTAACAGGACGAAGTACTCTGACTGCAGCTATACCATCTCGTATGATAGATTAACGAATTTGCTGCTACGGTGTACAGCACCCAGTTCAGAACTGTAAAAGAATTGCAAAATTATGAAAAGAATATACTTCAAATAAATACTGTAAATGATATTTTTCTCATTTACTCATTCTTCTGCGGTGCTTTATTTTCACTAACAGCAAGTTTTAAAAATCAGCACTAGAAAAGAATCTTAAAAGACTATATGAAATATATACATTACTTTGCGATGTACTGCGGAAAGCACCACTTCGAATATTTGTGAGAAAACGACACTGAACTGCTTTAGTCAATGATTCATTACGTCTGTGTAATACTGATTGAGGTGTAAGCGTAGTAAGGTCGCCGTCATAAGCCATAATACTGCGTACGGTCTGCTCTATTTTTATGCGCTTATTTTTGAAAGAATACCTAAGCAAATAGATAACTGACGTTAAAACGCAACATTTATAATGCAACACCGATAACGTTGACGTTATTAACATGAACAAAAAATGAGCCATAAGAAAACGCCAATAGCTGCCGCCACTAACAAGACGAATACGTTATTGATAAACTGAAAAAATCTGACCACAATGGGAAAATTGGGTTTTGATCCAAGACGTAACTGCAACTATGGAATGTACAACATGCATAAAAAACATAATTCCCTGATCGGATCGGCATTTCCACTAGACCTAGTCTAGTAAACAAACGATGTAAGTATCAACCTACAAGAAATAAACGTCATATTCCTGTTGTACTCAAAATATACTGCCAATATATACATCTGCAAGTAGAAATCAAAACATCCCAGGTGCCAGATACATAGCATCTGAAGTGAGACCCCTCAAGTGGCTTGTATCTTTGTCTAGACCCGGTGACTCACCACAGCCAACTGAGATCCGTGACAGAGACGCCGCTAGTGTGCTACAGGGCGCTTTCCTTTCACACTATAATAAGGGTTCAACGGGACATTTAGGTACTATCGGAACGATACCCTCCGTGACCGACCACAAGAACTGATGCCACGTGATCGTTGGTCTTCCTCTCGACATCATATAGATCCTAGAGATTTCGGCCACGCACTGGTTGAATGGGAGGGGAGAGGTCTGATATTCCTTGGAAAGTAATAAATAGTTGAGATAAAATATGTGTTTATTTTTTAAATTGACCAAATTACTTTCACGCTATCGTTTCTGAATTTCCTTTTGGTCACAATTACAGAAATGGGGCTCTAGTCTTGTTCAGTGTTTTCTTAGAGTTAATCCTTATTTTAAACATCTTCATTTTGTATTTCTACGGATTCACTTATTTCATAAATACTTAATCCCTGATGGTAATATGCCATACTGCTCATTGTCTCGATTTTTCCTCACTAGTATTTTGTAATCATTCTTTCACAGAACTATTCTGCTGACCGAGATGATTTTTCATGATGATTCTTCTTTTACCTTACTATGTAGCATGTAACAATCTAACGAGGACAAAATGTATTTTATACTTACACCTTCTCAGTATCAGATGGGGAAGTTGACACATTTCCGTTTTGTGAGCGAAGCAATGTAATCAATTTCTTTAATGAATCAGCAAAAAAGTCTTTAAAAATGAACAATCAGTGCCAGAATTTGTTATAGTTTGTACTTTATAGTACATTTTCGACTTTGGTCATTTTATGACAGGCAATGTATTTTTGATGGTTCTGCGCTCTGTTGGTGTAATTTAGACGGGGCTATGCTGTTTGTACAATAGGGAGAACATTGCTGTCTTGGACCGCTAGTGCGGTACCGCGTATTTGCAAAGACGCGTGGACAGCGCTGGTCTTGGCTGTGACAGCTAAATTCACAAAGCCCGAGGTTGGTATTCCTCTCACGTATACCAGTGTTAATCCCCCTATCTGTTGTCCGCCGACACCGAATGCCATCTATGCACCACCAGGACTCGGTTGGCCGTATTGGCTGCCTCCATTATGCGCATCCGCGACACATCGGACACGATGTGACTGATGAACTACAGTTCGTACTGAGCTATATGGGAAGACTAGTCTATGTTTTTCTGCTTATCTTACATAGTATCTAGTGGATGACCGGGAAACAAAGTGACTTTTGACGATAAGCAGCGTTGCATTTTTTATTTCTATAAATAATTCGTTAGATTACGAATAAATTTTTTTCTCATACAAATATTATCCGCATATACACAGACACAAGCAGACATTGTGTATGTGCGGATGGATATGTGTGTGTGTGCGAGTGTACACCTGTCCTTTTTTCCCCCTAAGGGAAGTCTTTCCGCTCCCGGGATTGGAATGACTCCTTACCCTCTCCCTTAAAACCCACATCCTTTCGTCTCTCCCTCTCCTTCCCTCTTTCCTGAAGAAGCAACCGTCGGTTGCGAAAGCTAGAAATTCTGTGTGTGTATTTGTGTGTTTCATTTATTGTGCCTATCTACCGGCGCTTTCCAGCTTGGTAAGTCTTGGAATCTTTGTTTTAGTATATATATATATTGCACGTTGCCTTCAGAGGCAAGAAACATTTGATTTTTAAAGTTTCGTACAGTTACTGATCTTATTTTAAAGGTCTAACACAATAAGTCAAGTATTACAGTTAGAAGGTATGTGTGTGTCTTGATAAAACATAACTCACTGCACTAAAATTTCCGGGACAACATTCATCAGGTAGCTGAGAAAGGGACCACTTAGCAACCTACGACAAACTTTAGGCGTATTTTGAAATCGAATTTTTCTCGCTCACATCTCGCTTCCCTGTCCCCATCTATAAAATGACGAAACGAAAAAAAGTTTATTTACTACATTTACGCTGTTTATGCAATAAAACTGCAGCATCAGGAATAGCGTTTTAATTTATTACTTCTTTACTAATAACTCTAATTCCCAACATATTTTGCAGACAGTACTCAGATGTAGCACTCCATGTACGTGCAAAATTATGTCGTAGCGTCGTCCAGGGATCGGGAGACGTTTTACGCATGGAAATTTGACTTTTTAATAGACTGAGGTGGCGGTACACAGATGTTACTATGCTACGATATTCATATTATAGTGAAACATGCTTAAATTAATCAACGAAAGAAAACCTGCAAGTCTAATGCGTTACAAATGTAATTAATATTAAAGTCACTATCTGCTTTAGTGTAGTTAGCACTATATTTAACTTTGTTTTCTCTACGATATATATATATATATATATATATATATATATATATATATATATATATATATATATATATATATATATGTCGTAGAGAAAACAAAGTTAAATACTAGGATGGTCGCCATGTCCCACCTCAGTTACACGACTTGCATACATCTCAACACGTTCGTACTATTTTATGGATTACACTAGACGGAGACGGCTGGGATACACTAATTCCTTTCCGGAGGGGTATGGGGTGGCGGCAGGAAGGGCATCAGGTCACCATCCGACTTCGGGAGGTGTTTAGTTTAGTTTTATCCTGACTGATCGACACATAGAATATATAATTCCGAGTGCTGTCAGATACTGGTCTTTCCAGGAGGCACCGCAGGAAGCGCTAATATTTACAAGCTCGATTTCAGAAGAACGTCCATCTAAGGAGTCAACCAATGCGACCAATAAAGCTTTGGTGACGGGGGTCGTCGTCGAGTGTAGCAGGTTGCTGCTGCCCACAGACGGTCCACAATTCAGCAACTAACTCACCAAGTCAGTGTCGGACTAGAAATATCGCAGGGCAGCTGTATTATGCAAATTTATTTCCTCTTTATGCAACTAAGAGCCTCACACGCCTTTCTTACCTCATTACAGAGGACAGGTAATGATGGCCGCAAGATTAATCCCATTGTACTTCTCGTTGTTTTCAGTCCTAACTCTATTATAATGCAGTTCTCCACGCTAGTCGATCCTGTGTCCATTCTTCCATGCCTGCATAACTACTGGAAGCTTAATCCATTTAGACTTATTGACTAGACACAATTTTTACCTCTCACAGTTGTCTCGATTACAAAGTTGACAATAGCTATAGTTGAGGACCAGTACTATCATTAAGCATTCCTGCAAGGTACGCCCTATCAACCTCTCTCTTCTTTTAGTTAAATCTAGATTCGATGTTGACAAATTTCTCTTCCTCGGAAATGTTTATCTTGTTGTTATGAGTACACTTTATTTCTTGTCTGCTTTGGCCATCATCAGATCTTTGCTGACCAAAGACAAAATCTCACTGACAACTTTTAGTGTCTCATTGTCGAATTAAATTCCTTCAAAAATCCTTAATTTGAGTCTCTTGCGTTCCATTACCCTTGTTTTACTTTTTTCGGCACATCTTGTTGGTCTGACTCTCCCTGATAGTGGAGATAAATCACTTCGCCACAGTCTAGGATATTGATTACAGAATGAATTTCTGTCTGCAGCCGAGTGTTCACCATACGCCCCGTTAGACTGATCTTCCAAGTAAATTTCCAAATTTCTTTAGGTTCTTTGCTGCTCGTTCCAGTTGTTGTTGTTGTTGTGGTCTTCAGTCCTGAGACTGGTTTGATGCAGCTCTCCATGCTACTCTATCCTGTGCAAGGTTTTTCATCTCCCAGTACTTACTGCAGCCTACATCCTTCTGAATCTGCTTAGTGTAGTCATCTCTTGGTCTCCCTCTACGATTTTTACCATCCACGCTGCCCTCAAATGCTAAATTTGTGATCCCTTGATGCTTCGGAACATGTCCTACCATCCGGTCTCTTCTTCTTGTCAAGTTATGCCACAAACTCCTCTTCTCCCCAATTCCATTCAATACCTCCTCGTTAGATATGTGATCTACCCATCTAATGTTCAGCATTCTTGTGTAGCATGACATTTCGAAAGCTTCTATTCTCTTCTTGTCCAAACTATTTATCGTCCATGTTTCACTTCCATACATGGCTACACTCCATACAAATACTTTCAGAAACGACTTCCTGACACTTAAATCTATACTCGATATTAACAAATTTCTTCAGAAACGTTTTCCTTGCCATTGCCAGTCTACATTTTATATCTTCTCTACTTCGTCCATCATCAGGTATTTTGCTCCCCAAGTAGCAAAACTCCTTTATTTATTTATTTATTTATTGTTTCGTGGGACCAAATTAAGGAGAAGTCTCCATGGTCATGGAACAAATCAATACATCAAATTATAACACGATGTTAGAAACAGATCAAATGAGATATAGAAAACTTAATCAGGTGACAAGTCATAAGTTTAAATAAATAAAATCAACAATGTAACACTGAAATGTTCTTAATTTTTTAGCTCTTCCTGGAGCTCCTCGACAGAATAGGAGTGAGCCATAAGGAAACTCTTCAGTTTAGACTTAAAAGTGTTTGGGCTACTGCTAAGATTTTTGAGTTCTTGTGGTAGCTTATTGAAAATGGATGCAGCAGAATACTGCCCTGCTTTCTGCACAAGAGTCAAGGAAGCGCACTCCACACGGAGATTAGATTTCTGCCTGGTATTAACTGAGTGAAAGCTGGTAACTCTTCGGAATAGGCTAATATTGCTAACAACAAACGACATTAAAGAAAATATATACTGTGAGGGCAATGTCAGAATTCCCAGACTATTGAATAAGAGTTGACAATAGGTTCTCGAACTTACACCACATATAGCTCGAATAAGCAGTTTTTGAGCCAAAAATACCCTTTTTGAATCAGAAGAATTACCCCAAAAAATAATACCATACGACATAAGCGTATGAAAATATGTGAAGTAGACTACTTTTTGTGTTGAAGTGTCACTTATTTCAGATACTGTTCTAATGGTAAATAAAGCAGCATTTAGTTTCTGAATAAGTTCCTAGACATGGGCTTTCCACAAAAGCTTATTATCTATCTGAACGTCTAGGAACTTGAACTGTTCCGTATCGCTTATAACATGCCCATTCTGTCTCATTAAAATATCGGTTCTTGTTGAATTGTGAGTTATAAACTGTAAAAACTGAGTCTTACTGTGATTTAGCATCAAATTATTTTCCACAAGCCAAGTACTTATTTCATGAACTACATTATTTGATACTGTTTCAGTATTACACACAAGATCCTTCACTATCAAGCTGGTGTCATCAACAAACAGAAATATTTTTGAATGACCTTTAATACTAGAAGGCATATCATTTATATAAGTAAGAAAGAGCATTGGCCCCAGCACTGACCCTTGGGGAACGCCCCACTTAACAGTGCCCCATTGGGACTGAACATTACTATCACTCTCAATATTGCAGAGAATTACCTTCTGCTTTCTGTTCTTAAAGTAAGACGCGAACCAATTGTAAGCTACTCCACTTACTCCATAATGGTCCAACAACTGCAGCAATATTTTGTGGTCAACACAGCAACACAGTCAAAAGCCTTCGTTAATTCAAAGAAAACACCGAGCGTTCGCAACCTTTTACTTAATCCGTCCAAAACCTCACAGAGAAAAGAGAATATAGCATTTTCAGTTGTTAAACCATTTCTAATACCAGACTGAACATTTGACAGCAAATTACGTGAATTTAAATGCTCCAGTAACCTTGTATATACAACCTTCTCGATAACTTTAGCAAACACCAATGTCAACATTATCAATTTCTCCCTTTTTATAAAGTGGCTTCACTACCGAGTACTTTAATCGGTCAGGAAACCGACCACTCCCATTGGAAAAGTTACAGATATGGCTAAGTACTGGGCTAACATTCATAGAACAATACTTCAGTATTCTGCTACATACCCCGTCATATCCATGAGAGTTCTTGGTCTTTAGTGATTTAATAATTAACTCAATCTCCATCTTGTCAGTATCACGGAGGAGCATTTCAGGTAAAAGTCTCGGAACACTTTTTTCTAAAAGCGCTATACGATTCCCTGTTGGGACTAGGTTTCTTTTTAGTTCACCTGCTATATTCAGAAAGTGATTATTAAATACTGTAGATATATGCGACTTATCAGTAACACAGACATTCCCACTACGCACTGATTCTATATCCTCGACCTGTCTCTGCAGACCAGCCACTTCCTTTACGGCTGATCGTATGGTTTTAATTTAGCCTGAGACTAAGCTATTCTATCTGCATACCACATACTTTTTCCCTTCCTAATAACATTTTTAAGCACCTTACGATACTGTTTGTAATGGGCTGCTGCACTTAGATTTTGACTGTTTCTAACGTTTTGATATAATTTGCACTTTGTTCTACAAGATATTCTTATCCCTCTAGTCAGCCACCCAGGCTGCCTGTTTGTGCTAGTACCCTGTTTTGAACGTTCTAACGGAAAGCAACTTTCAAAGAGCACGAGAAAAGTCTTGAGAAAAGCATTATATTTATCGTCCACTGTATCAGCGCTAGAAACATCTTGCCACTCTTGTTCCTTGATAAGGTTTGCAAAGGTCTCTACAGCAACTGGATCAGCTTTCCTAAACAGCTGATGACTATATTTAACACGTGTTGCAGCAGAAAAATCTCTTGGAGTTAAAATTTGTGCATCATGATCTGAAAGGCCATTCACCTTTTTGCCAACAGAATGTCCTTTTAGTAATGAGGAATGAACAAAAAGGTTGTCTATGGTTGTTCTACTGTTTTCTTGTACTCTCGTTGCGAAGAATACGGTTTGCATAAGATTATAAGAATTAAGAAGGTCTACCAGCATCCTCTTCCTTGCACAATCACTTATGCAATTAATATTGAAGTCACCACATATAACTAACTTCTTGTATTTCCTATAAAGTGAACCAAGAACCTCCTCTAGCTTTAGCAAAAGTGTTGTGAAATCGGAGTCTGGGGATCTATAAATAACAACAGTTACAAGTTTAGCTCCATTAAATTTAACCACATCTGCACAACATTCATTCACCTTTTCAGTGCAGTACTTTGAAACATCAATTGACTCAAATGGGATGCCATTTTTCACGTACGTGACTACTCCCCCACACCGCAAACAGCTCCTCGAAAAGCTGCCAGCCAACCTGTATCCTGGTAAAGGAAGCCTCTGAGTTATCTCCTTATTTAAGAAGTGTTCAGATATACCAATAATTTCAGAGTCAACATCTATAAGCAGAACACTAACTTTATCTCTAATACCTTGTATCTTTCATGAAATATACTAATTTCCTCATTACCCGGATATCTAAGCTTTGTCAAAAGTGGTTCCTTTCTTAGAGAGACTTACCTCAATCAGGAATGCCTATCAGCTGACTTCAATCTAAAAAAGGTGCAGCTCTAACACCCACTACTTCAGGAATCTTCCCATGAGTGATCCCACCAACCCCACCTATGCTGTCACCTATAAACTTTGCCAACCCCCCCTTCCCATACCTGATGAGGTGCAGGCTATGTCTAGTGAAACCCGACCTGCTGATGGACTCTACCGACACCACTGAAATGTGACCCATGCTTTCTGTCATCAGCGCACCCCCAAGTCTCATGTTATTACGCCTGACGGCTGTATTAAGATGAGGCTGATCGTGACGCTGAAACAGTTCCACGAAATGCACATTCGTGTTGCCAGTCTGAGTGGCTATCTTTTGCAGGTCACCATCTATGTCATACTCCCCATCCCTATCAATACTCTTTCCAGCCCCACCCACAATCACTACCTGATCCTCTTTAGTAAAATCCCTACATAACCCCCCACCCCCATGTTAATAGTCACCTGAGCCAAACCTGCATTAGGCTTCACAATGCTGGTGACCTCGTACTCACTCCCCAGCTCTTCCTGAAACTGCTGGCCTACACCTCTGCCATGAGAACTACCTAACAGCAGAACCTTCTTCTTCCTATTCGACTCTGCAACTGTTCTAGCCACCGTAGCTACTGAGGTCTGCTGCATACTTCCTACATCTACAGCTACTAGAGATTCCTCTCCACTAGACTCTGACAGTTGCTTATATCTGTTGTAAACACCAAAACTATCAGAAAATCCTCTTCTCCTAGCAGATCTCTTTCCAACAGCCAGCTCCCATTCCCCAACACCCTTCTCCCTCCTCATCCTATCTAGCTCCTCCTGTACGTTTTTCAACTGCACCTGAAGGGCACGGATCATACGCTCCTGCTCCTCTATCAACTTACTCTTGCTACATTACCTGCAGTTCCAGGAGAGACTCTCAGCAGAATGCCCACTGGCTTCCCCACTGCATTCCCACCAGTGAAAATACTTCGAACAAGTCTCACACCGGAATCCACTACTCATGTACCTATGGAAAAGTCTACACTTCTCACTCATGGTAAAATTTTACTTTTTCTAAGTTCCGCTACTACAATAAGAAGATGCTAAAAACCTGACTACAATAATCACTAACTTACTCCACAAGGGAAGTAACTATCATTATTAACAGTATTAATAAACAACAAATGTGAATATAACAAAAGACTAATACAGAAAGACAATCAAACGTCTAATGATACGGTAACGAAACTGAAAACAGTTCCCAAAAGGTTCTTCTGAAATTATTTCACCAGGAAACACAAAAACCACCGGTTGAAGACTACTGCAGTTCCTAAATAAACCACAGTACACAAACAATTTATTAGTACTTAGCTTTCGATGCGCCTCTACAGCTGCAACTGGTCAGCGCGGAATGTAAACACAGGTAAGAGGTTACGTTGCTCGATACGAAACACTCACAAATATCAGGCCACAACACAAGAAAGGTAGAGGTGAATGAAGAAACCACTAATAAGTCACTTATATAGTAAATATTATCACAAAAACCGTTAAAATATGTATCTGAAACCTAAAAATATATAAAAACTTAGAGAGCAATCTCACACACAGTCACTATCTTATGACGTCACACCATAGATCCCACTACTACTTTACTACTTTAGGTGTCTCATTTCCTAATCTAATTCCACCTATAGAGTGAATAACATTGGGTATAGACTACAAGCGTCATTCACTGCCTTCTGAACTGCTGCCTGCCTTTCGCCTCCGACACTTAGAACTGAAGTTGGGTATCTCTACAAATTATAGGTAAACCTTCGCTCCCTATATTTTATACCTTTTTCTTTCAGGATTTCAAGGAGTAAATTCCAGACAACTTTGTTAAAAGCATTCCTTAAATCTACAAACGCTATAAGTGTGCATTTGCATTTTTTCAGACTATCTTCTGAGATAAGCGATTCAGTCGATATTGCCTTGCGTAGTCCTACATTCCTCAGGAACTCGATCTGATTTTCCATGGTGTTGGTTGCTTAGCAAGGAAATAGGTAACTTGAATGAAGCATTACACCTCACTACTCACCAAAGTCAGGGTACGAATCGGTTAAAAACTGTACGAGATGTCACATACATCTAACCAAGAAGCATCTTTCAAGCTCGTGCTAGAGGCTTTAATGTGAGGGAAAAGTTGACACAGTATGAAATGGATCCCCTG
Organism: Schistocerca gregaria; assembly: GCF_023897955.1. Lineage (NCBI taxonomy): Eukaryota > Metazoa > Arthropoda > Insecta > Orthoptera > Acrididae > Schistocerca > Schistocerca gregaria. Next base: position 528,439,726 of record NC_064922.1, on the reverse strand, counting down.
GTAGGTGTCCCACCGTTCCTCACCTCCGGTGAAGATATCAGCCTATGGCGTCACCATGCGCCTCTGCTCGTTCACTCACAGCACTACACAAGCGCCACGTGCCTTCAGTAAGACCGTACACAACCCCATTTCACCTCTTTTTAATGGACCATGAACAATGGAAACGTGTGATCTCGTTGGATGGATCACTTGTTACGCCAGTTTGATGATCGTGTCCCGTAAGCTATGTTTCAGGCGAACAGCTGCTGGTAAGGCGAACTGCTGCTGGTAACATGCACTGCGCCACTGTCGAAGGCCAATATAGGGAAGGTTGTACAATCACAGGTAAATCAAGGGATAGTTAACCGAGCAATAGGCTAACCATACGTTAACTTGGAGTGCGCATTGTACGACTCCATTTTCTTCTTGGTTAGGTATTCCCGGAATAGCGTTCATGTCCAGTTAAGTTGGCAACGACTGAAAAGCACTCTGGGTAGTTTCTCGTACGTCATTTCATATTTGCTTAGTTGTCGAACATGACTGATAAGCGTTCCCGATCGCAAAACTATTCGCTTCAGTATACTTTGAGGTTGGTGAATACTGTAAACGAGTTCAAGAGTTTAGCAAAAAAAAAAAAAAAAAAAAAAAACAAAAAAAAAAAAAAAACGAAAACTGCTGCAGTCTCATTCAACGAAAATATTAGTGCAAAACATCCAACTAAATCGACAGGGTACTTATAGACGATCTATCTTGAAATTATTTAAAGGATCAGGTATTTTGTGTTTCGCCAGGAAGAAATCTTTTTAGAATTCCGAACAAAGTACAGGAAAACATATGCAACAGTTTCCGTTCACAAACAACCTCAGATAAATCAATAGAGCAGCTATGACAGACGTAAGACTTTTTTTTCTTGTATAATAAAAAGACACGAAAATATTATATCCAGAAAAGGTAGCTGCGACTGCAGATTTATGGCGCTCTATACTTGGAATGTGAGTTCCAAATTGTCTAAAATGAAATGAAAGATTTGGTAAAGTTGTCAACAGGAGGACACCACAGTCAGATCGATTCAGATGTAACATTTCCACACACAACAGTATTCAATCCAATGTAACTGTATGTAGATGGTGAACTGTAAGTAGTCACATAATATAGGACCAACTGTGAAATGCGTTATGTTTTGTGAAATGGTCGATCTTTTCAGTCTCTCTAACAGACAGTGACATCACAGGCATCATGGAGATTGATTTGACTGAAAATTATGAGAGATGTTACTGGCTATCTTGCTGCTTTATTTATGTCTTATAATGATTAATTTATTACAGCAGCAATGGGTGCTCTAGAGAAAATACCCTTGCTGAATTACTGAACACTTTTTGTGCATCCACTTTGCAGTTCTTTGGCATGTATAACCTGTTCCTATGATGTGGTTCTTATTAATTATATTGTGGGTATATGTGAAGAATAAGATGCCAGCATTTACAACAAGCAACCATTATCTTTCTTATAATCCTGTAGTAGAAAAGTACCTATGGCTCATATCAAACTGGAGGATATTGTTATTGTATCTCACTCTGAATATTTAAGGAACAGTGACAACTTCATACACAATTTGGCTTATGCAGTCATTTCTAGCAGCTATGTGTAATCTGGGAAGGAAGGTAAAATAACTGAAGATGTGACACCTTCACTGTGTTCTTCATTCTTTTCTACAGTCATCTCAACTTAGAACAGCCAGTTTCGTTTTCAGAATAAGAATACCTGTTCTCAAATTTGAAAAGATTAGAGACTTGCAGATGACGCTGCTTCAAAAGTTGCTTGACCAGAACCAGAGAATGGATGAAGAACTTTTTTAAAAAAATGCATAAAACCCAAAAATTATGATCAGAAAGTAAAAATTGAAACACATGATTGCACGATAAACATATATTAATCCATATACATTGGTTTATTTTATTTTCATTTAATTACAACAGAGAACTGAAATAATTAAGAAACTGTCTCTCATTCATGTTATCCAGTATCATGTACATCCTCTTAATAATTCTGCTGGCTGCTCCCTTGCCAATACCAATGCAGTCTCTAATGCACATAGGGAAATCATCAGAGGCAAAATATCTGAGAGTCAGTAGTAGCTGGTTCGTTGGTAGAACAGAGTCAGTCCTGAAAGAATGGAAAAAATGACATGAGACAATTCAAGAAAAATTTAAAAACATAACTTGGAAGTCACTCCTTCCAATGTTCTGATTATGTAGATACAATAACTAGAGATTCCTGTTAGCTGAATGAGAAGTTCTTATAACACAAAGATAAGAACTGCTTTATGACAAATATGGATGTAGTTACGTGGATGACATTAATAACTGACAAGAGCAAGAGCTATCTGCTACAGCTTTCGTAAAAAATTGACATTCCTGTTAATTTTACAGTGTTAAACTTGTCTTGAGCAAGCACAAAGAATTCATCTTATGGTTATAATGCTAGGTGGTGGACAATTTTGTTGCTCTGAAACATTCATTAAAGGACGGGCAGTTGTTGTTCCAATGGGAATTGTACATTATTTTGTGCTTCATTTGTGGCTGAATGGAATCAGGGTATTAGTCCACTATCAAACTTTTTGTTAGATTAAAGAATCATGATAAGCCATGAAGTTCAGAAAAACGGTACTTCGCACAAGTACTATATAAGCTATTTTAATTTATGTTAGCTTCAACTAGCTACAATTTGACAAAAAAAGGACACTGAAAATTACTTGATATTTAAGGAAAGTTAAAAACTGAACATTGCATGCACCCCTCCTACATGCTACGTCCATGCAGATTCAATAACTAGATTACTGTTCTGCTCTTATAGCTGCCATTTTACGATAAACGTTTGTGGCCATATGCGGATAACACGAATAACTGAAAAACACATTTGCTTTGCTCTCTACTGGGAAAGAATCACCTATTTTCTTTTCTTAAAAAAAAGGAGGTAACTTTCCTCTTAATCTTACTATATACAGCTAGCATGAGTAAGCACAAACAGTTCACAGGCTTCAGTGAATAATGGTAGGTGGAAGACAATGTTGTTGCTATGAAGTATTAAAGAGCCTGTGATCCAATTACTTTCATTAAAAGGTGAAAAGTTGTTCTCACACTGCGGTGGTGTTTCCAAAAAGAACCATTCCCAATAGAAAACTGGTTCTGAGTGGAACAATATTTTCTGCTAGTGACGTAATGTGGCTGAGTGAAATTGAGACACTACTCTTTTATCAAAATTTTTTGCTACACGATAATCGATCTTTTGTCTAAAGCAGAAAAAGCTCATAAGACAAATTGTACACGTAACAGGTGTAGTTTTTCCGATCTGTTTAAGTCTATTATGGCACTGTCTGCTAAATGGAACGAAACAGCCCTTTCCACTACGGCAGCAATTGTAACACACACCAGATAATCAACAATATTTTTGAACGAATCGTCATCTTAATGTGCCTGATTTACATAAATAACATGACGGAATAACGAAGTACTGACATTAAATGCACATTACTATAAATAAACAGTATTACTGAAGAAAACAGCGACCTAGTCTCACCTGTCCATCATACGCTCCAGTTTTTTACCTACAAGATAGAAAAAACGAAGCACGCCTTCCTTTGGTAAGCGAAATCTGGATGTAAATTCGAAATCGGCGTCGTCTCATTTTCTTCTCCTGCTTCATTCCCCGTCTGCATCTGTCACAATTTCTGCCATCTTGAAAACTTATCCCCCGGTTAAACCCGCTAAACGGGCAGAAATCGTCGGTTAAATTATCGAGATCTTATTCTCCGGTTACGTCTTATTCCGGTTTCGTATAACACGTTTCTCGCACTATTCCGATAATAGCGCGTAACCAGCTGGTAACCGAAGAGTGCGCAACCGGCCCACAGGCAGTAATAAGCTATGGGGGAAATTAACCTGATTTTCAGTGGGACCTGTGGCAGTAATCAGAGGCAGTATGAGAGCTGTGGACTACGTAAACATTATTACAGACCTCCTGTTTCCCTCATGTCTACCACGACGACAACGGTACCATGAAACGGGTTACCTGTCCGTGTCAAAAGGCTAGAATTGTGCTACACTGATTTGACGATCAGGGTGGTAAACTTCCGATGTCTCGGGCACCAAATTCGCCTCATTTCAACCCGATGGAACACATATGGAACGCTATTGGGTTCCAGACTCAAGCCACACAACACCGGCCTGCAATATACGGGAATTACGTGATATGTACGAGGGCATCTGATGTCACGTACCTCCGAAAATCTACCAAGGACATGTCGAATCCATCGCACACAGAATGGGTTCCAGTGCAGGTTGTTGTAATGGTTTGGCTCATCAGTGTATGTAACTCTATTAGTAGCAATGGTTTGGTCACTGTTTTAAGTAATTGTTCATTTAGCTTGTACGTTGTACATAGAGTTGCAGTGTATCAAAACTACGGTTCCGTAGATTTTTTATACCATATATATGACGTAGTAAATGGTAGGATTACCGCTAGTTTTGGTGGCATTGATAAGGAAAGAACATAAATCAATATCTCTACTTCTCATGCTCGGAGTTCATGGTCATGTAGAATCTTTTAAAGGACATAACATTCGCGTTGAAGTGTGGAAATTATTAATTTCACTATTTTAGTTTCGGTCTTTGGGCCATTTTCAGTTGATACCTCAAAAGAATTTACTTCATCACATGTCACACTCTAACATCCTTCAACATTTATACATGTCATCGTTAGATATAGGCCTTTTCACTTTTGATATTCAGTAACATCAGATCAGCATGAAGCTCTGTACATCGTGAAATTCTGTAAATTACGTGTTGCTGTAATCAACAGGCAAAAGGCCTATTTTTGACGATGATATGTATACATGTCGCAAGATATGTCTGTCATGTGCTGAAGCAAAATACTTTGCAGTACCACTTGAAAATGGCCGAAAGGTCGAAACTGCAATAGTGACATAAATTATTTCCACAGTCAATGGAGATTGTGATGTTCTTTAAAAAAATAAATGAATGTGTAAGATAGAAACTGGAGATCGATGACTTCGATTTTGTTTTGTGTTTGTTTGTTTCCTGGTCCAGTGTTAGTCAGTTATGTATTTTAAGTCCCTTGTACAGTTAATAGAAATTGATTGATCACATAACTTTTGCACTTTTATTCAACCAAAGGAATGTGATTCAAGTACAGTTTACATGCACAAAAATGGAAACATATATGTAACAGTTACAGGTTCGAATCCTGCCTCTGGCATGGATGTGTTTTAAGTTCTAGGGGACTGAAGACCTCAGAGGTTAAGTCCCATAGTGCTCAGAAGCATTTTTGGACGGAACGTTCTTCATTACGCTCAAAAGGGAAGAGTTTTCTGTTATTATTGATAAATGCGAAAGTTTGTTTTATGAATGACAGAAAAATGTTTCATATAGCTTCAACGAATTATCGAAGCTGTGTTTGTTACATTGTTATTTTGCGGTTTTTTAATTTATGTTTTTGTTAAGAAAATTGCGTTGGCTAGCACTGTATGATAGATCTGAATTATGTTTTTTATTTTTATTTTTACTACTCAACATCCCTCTGTTTCACGCTTCAAAAGAACAGTTTTTGAAAAAAATTGAATTAAAATTTAGAAGTTTTAATTTATCTATAAATACTGTTTATATTTAAGTAACAGACAGGAGGATAACTATGTAGAACAAAACTGTTATGTAGGTTATGCGGCCCTTTACATATCCTTACTCAGATTCTGCATGGATCATCCCTTCCGGTTTTTACGGGAATCTAGTAAGACACTGGCCGCATATGTAAAGAAAGTGATCGTTATGAGGTAACGCCCTATAGGTGTGCAACACACCTCACTTAAAGGTAACGCAGGTACATCCTTAACTGCCCAAAGCTGCTAAGCAAACTGACTTATTGTATGCTTACTTACGTAATCTACTGTATTCTAAAATAGTTTCACAACTCTACTTCTACACATAAATTAATATAAAGGAAGACTGTAGTGTTGTTAGTCTGATTGACAACAACAGTATACTTATTAACTAGTAGTCAAGTTTCACTCGTTATATAATGCCAGATTACAGGTCAGAAGAAGTGATGTTCTCGGCCCTGTGACAAGCCGTTGGACGCCACTGCTGGCTCCGCCTGCAACAGCTGCTCCGCGTCCAAGAGTCGTGGCCTGCAACGTGCGGCTGCCACCGGCGTTGCTTCCTAGAGATCGTGCCAGCAGAGCCCGGCGCTTCCGGGCGCTGCAACGGCTGATGTTAACATAAACTTTTCGAGACGCGTTACTCAGCAAAGTATTCTCGGAAAATTTTCAGTACTGTGCACCGTCTCCAGAGTATATGTGTGGGTAGACGGACAGAATTTCAACAGAACAATTCCGAAAAGGAGGCAGTATTTATGACGAACAATGGAAAGAAAGAGTCTGCGTGGCCATACGTTACAGAGAAGAGGTGCATGAGTGGAACTTTTCTGAGTCAGTTAAAAATCCCTAAGTAAGGCACTGGAGAAACATTAAAAAGAAGATTAGCGGAAGCAGATGAAGAAACCAGTGATGTAGAAGATCCATAGTGATACGTCCAAATTGGGGACAACAATGTAATGAGAAAATATTAGCAAGTATGGGAAGACAGGAAACGAAATGTTGGGTGCTGACAATCCCACAGTTGATTTAGTCACTGTGATGTCATTTATATCTCATGTATGACACTGGAGAGACTTTAATTATAATCAAATTAAGTCCGCAATCATATTTCCTCCAGTGATATATTGGTTGAAAAAAAAATTCATCTAAGTATAAAATTGATTTTGTGGTCCTAAGGTCTTTATTTCTTGCTCTCTGTAAATTTAAAAGTTATTCCGTTATGGGCGTTAAAAATTCAGATAAGTTAGTAAACTGAGCAAGATATATTAAGTTCTGGTAGTTATCGTCAAAACTAAATTGTAAATCAGATGTTTTTTCGATGTTTACTTGAGTAATGTGTTCCCGATGATTCATAGAGAGACCAATAACTTACCATGCAGGGCTCAGATAGGGTACTGTTGATGAAGTGTATAAGGCTGGTACATTTTAGCAAGCTCATGTAGTGTTTTTAGATGTTTCTGTAGTTTCCTGATCCCGACATGGAACCGTGGATAGCAAATTCCTTATGTAAAAACAAGTCAATCAACCAGGGTACAAGCAGAGGTTCTGTTTTAGTGGGAGTGAGGAAAATCATTTTAATCTCATACTCTGTAACGATTCGTACTACCTGCAGTAAATACGTGCAACGCACGGAAGCCAATAAGAGTGTTAAAACATCTTTGGGCCATCACTAAGGTACCAAGACTAATTAATAAGACTGCAGATAATAACAGTTTAAAAAAAAATTAAATTGTGCATTCATGGTGTTCGCAGTTGTCCATGTCCCGGTCATCAGTACCCTAGAGACACAACAAACAGGGAAAACGATGGTTGCCTCCACTTCGTTGGTGTTTTGGTCAGGTGGAGAGCTGACGGTACTGTGGAATATGACATTTTTTGGCAGCCAAACACACTGATTTGCATCTCCAAGCTGATAGTTGCGACAGTCCGGCTCTTGTCTTGATTCAAAGGACCCAAGCCATCTCAGACTGTGAAAGTCTCTCTGCTGAGAAAGTCCAAGTTGAAGACACACGGCGACAGAATGGATATAGTCAGAGACAAATGGGACGTGCTTTGTGCTGTAAACCAACTACTAATCGGAGGAAGGATGAGTACAGGCCCCAGTGACGTGACGCCCCCTTGGCTTACGCAGGCGGTATTTGGAGCAACACTGGTCGTATTCTGAGAAAACAAGTCGTGAAATGAAAGAGAGCAAGTCGGAATCTCTCATCTGCTCTGATGCATGTGTAACAATATTTTTATTCTTTTCTTTGTTTATTTCTCAATTTTCGTACAATTTCTAAGTAACCTACAGTGTTAAAATATTTCAGAGCCTTAACCAAGCTTTTCGCCACTTACTTTCCTTATTCAATGCATTACCTTCAAAATGATGATTCCAATGCTGCATTTAGTTTTACTTGAAAATCTGCTAATCAAGAGAAGTGACTAATTGAACTTTTTACTGTAGTACGACTTGGCAAATTTCGACTTGGCAATTAATGTGTGTTTATGGAGTTAGTGACAGCACTCTTTAGAAAGACTTGAATTCTAACTTTTCGATAGCATATTTCAATTACTGTGAGACTTATTAATTTTCGAGATAGTTGAAGGTTTTGGCCAGTTGCATTTACACAGCAGATTCGTCCTTGTGCTTGCTAGATTCCGACTTTTGTCCGATCTTTGTTGATCTGATTTTTATGTACAAAGTAACATACTTCCTTGACCGAATAAGCCATTCATTAACATTTTTCCACAGTTTACAGTAATTTTCAATATGGTGCTTGTAGGTATAAATGGGATATTCCTAACTTGGAACATGAACTAGCATAAACATATCAAATTTCCTACGCCACTACATTTCTCATAAACAAAATTACTGTTGATACTTATGGTCCATCCAGAGTAGCGGAATCTAACGTAAGGGTTATTCAAACGACTAGGTGATTTCTGAAATCACAGTACGTCTCCACGCCAGTCTTTATAAGGCCAACTTCACCCCACAGTAGGCATTTGCGGGAGTTGTCAACATCTCTATGAAAGGGCAAGTGTCGGTATCCTCATAGACGTAAGGGTGTCGGTACCCGAGGATCCACTAGTGAATTCTCTAAAGCAAGTTTGTGATTATTTTGAGTGGAGGTGGATCATCATTTTCCTTGGAACAGTTGATCACTGTGCATTAGCACTTTGGACAGAGTGGACAGAGTGAAATACCACTGAGTAACAGTTTTTTAGATTCTCTCTTTATGGATTACTGCAAGACACTGTATTTGCTCTCGTGCACTGTGTAAAGCTAAATTGCATTTGTGTCCCCATTCAATAACTTTGCTTTGGTAACTTTTAGAGCAACTAGTTGTTTCTGGACGGTGTTTCTAAAAGCAATGCTTCAACATCTATATAATGTCTCTGATAAATTACGTCACTGGACTATTTTTGGATGTGAAAGCTAACCTGATTTATGAACTTTTGTTTTGCAAAGGCAAAGAACTGGTCATCGTCCCAACAATATAAGATCAAGTTTAGCGCATGTGTGAAAGAATTAATCCAAAACTGTGGAGCTGCGGACATTATTAAATAAACACCAACCGATATACATTACTTTTTCCAGTATCACGGCTACAGACTGGTGCGCTACCAACGAGGCAGAGAAGCTGAGACACCAGGAATCATGTTTAACTTACACTGTATTTTTTTCGACCAACGTCAAAAAGCAGGGCCCTTTTATGGACACTGATGATCTTGGTTTGTCTAAGGCGACTCTATCGTATCCCATGCAATTTTAGCACGTCATCCATTTTGTCATACGACCAGGAACGTGGAGGACAGTTGCGTACAGCGTGCCACATTCGCTTACAACAACCGAGAAACGGCTGGACAGTGCCTTCGTACCGGTCCTCCGATGAAATATAGCAACATAGAAATTCTGATGTTCGCTTTTAGTCAACGGAGTAGTGTTATTCAGAAGGCTGTTGATATTAACAACAGAGGTTTTTGCGTAATTTTTGCCTGTAAGCCTGCCCTCATCTGGCTCAGACAACAAAGGGACTGAATTAGTCACACAGCTCAAACAACAGAGGGATAGAATTAGCGCTACTTGCCCACAGATTGTTAATTAATATTTTACTGTAGATAATACCTGGTGTTGGTTATCTTTTGTTGTCTAGTTGGATTAGCTGTTTAAGACGCGTGTTCTTTCTCTCTCCATACCCCAACTTTCGTTTCCTACTTGACGTAAACCCGTTCACCTAAGGTTTAAGTTGCCAGCTACAGTGATCTCTCGTTCCACATCTGCCCTGAATATAAGGTGATGGACACGTTTTGAAACACCAGCTGTTGAGGCGTTACTCAACTGCAATTCCGCAAGTTTCTGAACATTCGATACGTCAACAGTAGATCGAGTTAATAGATGTGCTATGTAGACTTGTGAGTAATAAAACGAACGAAATAATTGCTGATCGATTTATTAGTGCTTCCCATTCGTCTGAGGCATTAGCACTAAATGAATACTTCTACCAAAATGGCGCCTACGCCGTTGGTCCAGATGACCCTACTACAGATCATGTCGGCCGTGGAAGCGGGTGTATCCTCTTCAAAGTCAAACTACCATGTAAGTATCGCTACTCTCTCTTGGTTCTAGTTAGAGAATACTATGCAAAGAAAATCAGTAAGCATATGAACCTGGTTTTAACAGGTGGCTCCTTGCAGTAAGTTCTGGAGCACCTGCTCTGCAGTATTAGCTTCCAAGGTCCTAGCGACTTTTTAACACCTGTTTCATATTGCGAAGGGTTTCCTGACCGTGAATGCGGGATTAACCTAAAAAGGCTTCGTTTTATTGAAATCGTCGTCTTGGGTATGCGTAGTAACGTATTAACCATAATACTTACTCGGCCGCAGAATTCGAGGAATCCTACGCTTAAGGAACTTATACACTCCTGGAAATTGAAATAAGAACACCGTGAATTCATTGTCCCAGGAAGGGGAAACTTTATTGACACATCCCTGGGGTCAGATACATCACATGATCACACTGACAGAACCACAGGCACATAGACACAGGCAACAGAGCATGCACAATGTCGGCACTAGTACAGTGTATATCCACCTTTCGCAGCAATGCAGGTTGCTATTCTCTCATGGAGACGATCGTAGAGATGCTGGATGCAGTCCTGTGGAACGGCTTGCCATGCCATTTACACCTGGCACCTCAGTTGGACCAGCGTTCGTGCTGGACGTGCAGACCGCGTGAGACGACGCGTCATCCAGTCCCAAACATGCTCAATGGGGGACAGATCCGGCGTTCTTGCTGGCCAGGGTAGTTGACTTACACCTTCTAGAGCACGTTGGGTCGCACGGGATACATGCGGACGTGCATTGTCCTGTTGGCACACAAGTTCCTTTGCCGGTCTAGGAATGGTAGAATGATGGGTTCGATGACGGTTTGGATGTACCGTGCACTATTTAGTGTCCCGTCGACGATCACCAGAGGTGAAAGGCCAGTGTAGGAGATCGCTCCCCACACCATGATGCCGGGTGTTGGCCCTGTGTACCTCGGTCGTATGCAGCCCTGATTGTGGCGCTCACCTGCACGGCGTCAGACACGCATACGACCATCATTGGCACCAAGGCAGAAGCGACTCTCATCGCTGAAGACGACACGTCTCCATTCGTCCCTCCATTCACGCCTGTCGCGACACCACTGGAGGCGGGCTGCACGATGTTGGGGCGTGAGCGGAAGACGGCCTAACGGTGTGTGGGACCGTAGCCCAGCTTCATGGAGACGGGAGCGAATGGTCTTCGCCGATACCCCAGGAGCAACAGTGTCTCTAATTTGCTGGGAAGTGGCGGAGCGGTCCCCTACGGCACTGCGTAGGATCCTACGGTCTTGGCGTGCATCCGTGAGTCGCTGCGGTCCGGTCCCAGGTCGACGGGCACGTGCACCTTCCGCCGACCACTGGCGACAACATCGATGCACTGTGGAGAACTCACGCCCCACGTGTTGAGCAATTCGGCGGTACGTCCACCCGGCCTCCCGCATGCCCACTATACGCCCTTGCTCAAAGTCCGTCAACTGCACATACGGTTCACGTCCACGCTGTCGCGGCATGCTACCAGTGTTAAAGACGGCGATGGAGCTCCGTATGCGACGGCAAACTGGCTGACACTGACGGCGGCGGTGCACAAATGCTGCGCAGCTAGCGCCATTCGACGGCCAACACCGCGGTTCCTGGTGTGTCCGCTGAGCCGTGTGTGTGATCATTGCTTGTACAGCCCTCTCGCAGTGTCCGGAGCAAGTATGGTGGGTCTGACACACCGGTGTCAATGTGTTCTTTTTTCCATTTCCAGGAGTGTATATGTTTTGTCATCCCTCGGACGCCTTGAAAATATAACTTATATTAGCACTAGAATTTAAGTTCTTAGTAACTGATAACTTTAGATGTAGATTTTTAGCTTAATCCACTTCTTCTATTTGTTTTTATATGATACTTAAACGTATAACTGATATCGACATCGTCTCAATGTGTGGCATTACAATAACTCCACAAATCTAAAAAAAAATTAAGAAATTTTACATTGACATTAATCTGTCTTAGATTTAGGAAGGTCACGCAACGAAACCTGAGGCAACAACATAAGCAATACTTTGATTAATCTACGAAAGAAGGAAGTACAAAAATGCTCAGAAACACACCAGTACCCATCAGTTAACGACTGAAAGAAATGGCTGGTGCAGGAAAACTAAAGTGAAATGAATGCAGGAACAATAAGGAGAAACTGAAAAATGAATGGTCCTTGGGAAGACTGATTTGGAATATAGGAAATATATAGAAGGGAACACATATCACGGGTGAAACAGGAATTCCACTGTTAAAGAAGAGATCGGGTAATGTAAAGAATACACTGAGTGCCAGTACGAAGGGGAAAATATTTGATGTGACAGAAGAAGAATTAGGAATCAATACAGAAGACATAAGAAATTCAATATAGAGATAGATTATTCAGACTTTTTAATGACTTGTGATCAAATAAGGCAGGAAGAGATACATACATTTACTATGGTTTTCGTAAAATACTTGGAGGAAGTAGCAACCAAACGACTGTACAAACTATGAGTCTGGATATTTACCACCGGCCGCGGTGGTCTCGCGGTTCTAGGCGCGCAGTCCGGAACCGTTCGACTGCTACGGTCGCAGGTTCGAATCCTGCCTCGGGCATGGATGTGTGTGATGTCCTTAGGTTAGTTAGGTTTAAGTAGTTCTAAGTTCTAGGGGACTGATGACCACAGCAGTTGAGTCCCATAGTGCTCAGAGCCATTTGAACCATTTTTGGATATTTACCATCAGTCTCCCGGGAAAATATTGTGCAAAGGATAGCCCTGATGGTGGTTTTTGTAACAAGTTTGGCAACACTAGTTGTATCAATAGCTGGGTAGATATGGTGTATGCTCCATCTGGCTAAACAATGGTATCTCGCGGCTCCGCCGTGTCGTGGTGCGTTCGCTGTAAGACGAATTCAGTATTCTTGATTGTGATGTGGGTGAGATGATGGTCATTAGCAAGGAAAGCAGCCCCATGTCCTATCGATCACTGTACACACTGATGTGCTGGGACGTGTAGTTCGTCGATTTGGAGTGTGCAGCTGTGTCCAGTGACCGCTGCAGAGTAATCGGGCCTTGCTACAACGCTGCTGTGACGAGGAGGTTGTATCGAGGTTTGCAGTGGTCAAACATCACATAAGAATTCCTGCGGTTAACAAAATTTTACATTAGACAACCGATGCTCTTGTCAAGGAGAAGATACGTCATACGAGGTACGAGAGTGGTACCAACACTTCCTCCTTATTTAGTTGTCATCTGTCGGCAGCCCTCTCACTATGGGACTGCGACTGGGTAGATATGACTTTCATTGCATGTCCGTGAACTGATTAAGCAACACAATGGATAAACAAGCCGATAAATGTGAGCCCCTTAACAGTGAACGATCGACTGATGGGTCCAGTGGCGTTCACCACATTGCTGTCAACTTCTCCGACATGGAGACTGATGAAGCCACCATCTCGGTGCTGAGTAAAGGACTAGACTTCACTCTACCTCCACAAATGCTACCAATGGCCTCACTGCGGAATCCTCCTCAAGGTGTGCCAGATGGATGGCCGACTACTAGTCGGATTTTAGCGACAGCTGGGTCCACAAGTCCAGTATCAGCATACTGGGGAATCACGAACTGAAACCTGTGGAAAAGGATGGCGTGTTAATTGTCTTAAGAGCCAACAATGCTACTGCTATTCTCAGTGCTACAGACTAACATAAGAAAGCGAGTCTTCTATGGGAAGATGGCACATAACATATTTTCAAGTGGCATCCCTAATTGGCACTTACGACAAAGACGGAGGAGCTACTGAAGATCTCTGGTCTCTCTGAAGAACTTGTTAATAAGTTAAGGCCAAGGCACCTAGGTCAGCCACGTTGTATGGCCTGTTGAAAATAGATAATAATTGTGTGGCACTGAGGCTGATTACTAGTGCTGGTAACGGACTTAACTAAACTGATAGTAACTACACTCGGCCACTGTGGACATCGTATTAACAACTTCAACATATTTATTGATAACATGGAACAGGTGGGGTTAGGCTAAACTGAAGTCATATTCCACCTCGACATGCTCTCCCTTTTTACATAGGTACTAGTGAAAGCCGCGTTAAAACTATTGACCGCCCATTTCTTCCACGAAAATTTAGAGTTAACACGCCACACCTTGACGACCATTTATTTTTTATGCAGTAGACATTATTATGCAATGACTGATGGTACAGAAATGGGTTCACCACTGTCACCAACGATATTTACTACTTCGTGGAGTATTTTAAACAGTCCGCAGCTCGTGGTCTTGCGGAAGTGTTCTCGCTTCCCGCGCCCAGTTTCCTGGGTTCGATTCCCGGCGGGGTCGGAGATTGTCTCTGCCTCGTGATGACCGGGTGTTGTGTGATGTACTTGAGTTAGTTAGGTTTAAGTAGTTCTAGGGGACTGATGACCATAGCTGTTAAGTCCCATAGTGCTCAGAGCCATTTGAACCAATTTTTTTGAGTATTTTAAACAGTACTCCCTTACGTCCATCCTGGATATTCAGATATGTTGACGACATGTTTACACACACACACACACACACACACACACACACTAGTCGGCTTCCATTCTGCGATGTAAAAACCAGTAATACAGGTAGAGTCCTACACACGCAAGGAATCAGGCCACTCTACCAGCCCTCCTCGAAAATTAAAGAAATGTTGAGACCGGTTGAAGATAATCTCAGCCTGAGAGTACCATGCATTTACAATATTCCTCATGAGCATGGCAAAATTTACATGGGTCTGTCCATACCGACTGTCGACGATCTTTGTGTTGCGCACCAGCGTCACCATAAATACAGGAATCTTGAAAAATCAACGGTGACCGAGACAGGGTATTACGTGAACAAAATTTTCTTTGATGAAACGAGAACTCTTTCGGGTGGATTGCACTGTTGGGACTCTTGGCAAAAGTCTACGTCATTACAATCGGACTCTGTGTTCAAGAAAGCAGTTGAAATCAGACTACGAGAAAACCGCTGTAATAGAGACACCGGCTATGCGCTTAGCAAAGTATGAAAGGGTGCACTTGGTGAAGGAAAAGCACAGAGGACGACTTCTCATAGTTTACAGCCCGATACGAGTGATGGCGCTGCAAGCGACGCCTGATACAGAGCACAGATATAATATGTGGACGCAGAGGCAACACCTAAGTATGCGCCATTTTCTTGGTGTCATCATGACGTAGTCCAACCAGTCATATGCTGTCCTCTGCGTTTACAGATAGGAGCCTTGCCAGTTTTACGACAATAAGACTTAGCCCCTGACGGCGATGATGGAGGTATTTGAGGCGGCAAGGAAACCGAAAACTTTTATTCAGTTATAACTTGTTCATTCGATGAACTGGTCATTAATAACTGGGATACGTGCTTCAGCGAATGAAGTTTCCTTTACATGTTAAACGATGCAACTATTTAGTGTCATTATTTAAACTGATTTAAATTTATGTTAAACTGTTGTGTGTAATAGTGGACTATTTCAGTTACACCTTTGAGTAGTGGTCGATTTTGATCTAAACTGTATCGACATGTGGTGACTGATTGACAACCAAAATTATGGTGTAACCAGTTCGCATGTGTAACGGGATCAGCTGAGTGTTTAATAGCAGCAAGTTTTAAGTAAATTTGTCTGAGGTGCAGACCTGAAATCACGGAAGTGTTTATGCTAATGGAAAGTTACCTTTCGTAAATGTTCGATTTTTAAGATTATGTTATATAACTGTCAACTACAGTAATCATTCTGAAGTTATGTTCTAATTGTTGGTTTTACTGTCATTACTCTGTACCTTAAAATTTTCTTGTTTTTAATCTGCTTTCAGATTCTTAAGAGGTTGACTTAAACTGCTTGAGAGCCTTGTTTTACAGTTGTTTCTCTTTACGAGACATTTTGCGTCATGCTGTAAGTGTATAGGCGGTTAATTACTTGAGATCAGGTTAAATTTAGATAACTAAATGTGTATTGTTGAGACGCTTTAAGAAGCGATCTGTCAAATTATTGTCGTTTTTACGAACTTCAGAGGTCATTATTTACATGAATGTGGCAGTTTTTAAAATCTGTAGCTCAACTGGCTCTATCGGTCCTAGCCTCACATTCTACTTTCCAGTACCGGCAGAATATCATCCATAGAACCCCGAAGATCGCCAGGGCAGTTAAGCTTGACTTCCCATACATGCAAGTTTCTGACAAAAATGATACAAAGAAATGGAAACGAATACTGAAGATCTATTACGTGACGATCTGTTTGGGTGTAGAAAAGTTAAAGGCATCAGGGGGGCAGTTCAGACGTTGCACTCTTGATAAAGGAAGCAAGACACGATTATAGGAATTGTCGACCTAGAACAAGCCTTCGACAGTGTAACATGGTGCAGTATGTCCGAAATTCGGAGAAACGTACAAGTAGGCTGTAAGAAAAGACCTCACCCATAGAGTTCACGTAGACACGTGACATATGTGGATTATCTTGTTGGAAAATGCCACCACAATACTGTCATCCGAGAGGTAATAAGTGCGTAATCGCACCTGCCTCTGTCCTAGCTGCATGCGGCGGTGACGTCTATCAGCTCCGTCTAGAGGGCGTGAAATCACACAGAAAACTGCTGTCGCCTCCGGTTATGAGAGAGCGCCTCGTACCATCGAAGTGAGCCACAGAAACGGAGGTGGGAGGCAGCAGGGGTTCGCCCGCACAAACACGAATGACGATCTGCTTCCAGGTCCTGTTGGTTAGGCCTACAGAGGTCCTGGCGGACGGTGACGGCCACAGCTTCAGTTGGTGCCGCAACTCAGAGATCAAGTCCCTCCAGACAGAACTTGCTGCTCCACAGACGATCGAAGGCCATATCCTCCCCTCTCGACGGGATGACTGTAGACTGAATGGCACTAGAATGAAAGTCGCTATATTCGACATAATTTATACGGGACGAGCTTGTGTGCCCTGCTGCAATGAGGTGCCAATGACATAATTCATTCTGGTTTTCCCGTTTGACCACCTCTCCCGGCCACTTCGGGATTTCGCAAGTTCGCTTTTCAGATGCTCTTTTCTGCTGCATCAGTAAACTCAATAGTTAATCCTGCGTCCAGTTTAAGCTTCCTTGCGACACATGGCGCAGTAACGATTAAGACGATATCCAATTGTCGCCATTATGTCACTTTGCTATGTTGCTTGTTCAGATGCTCAGCCCATTCGGAGCATCGCAATAACTTTCATGATTGCTGCGGCAGTATCAACGATTATTAATCGCTCAGATTCTGCCTGGCTACTGATCCGTTTTGCTCTGTCTCTCGCGTTTCCGGGTAAGAATTTTTTCTGTCTGCAACAAGTATAGTATTCTTCTGCTCAACACGCTTAAGGACTCCCCACCCAGTTCTCTGCAGAATCACCTCTTGCCGACTTATAAAAGATACCACTAATTACGTGTGACTATTCCGATAGTAAATAGTACAGTATAAGTCAAAGATGTTATCATTTTCACAAATGCTTCCGGTAGGTAACAAAACTATCAAGGTTTAGGCCAGTATCGCAGACAGCCTTCATCAGGGTGAGTACTGGTGGTATATATAGCAGCAGACACAGAAGAATTTAATGGACGACTACTATACATACCTAGTCAAAACTGTGTGGCGGACCCTTTCTACAGCTGGCAGTTAACTGCATAACAGGTCATCGGAATACCGCAAGGAACTTACTTCACAACTTAAACAAGTCACTCATACGTCCTTTTTCCCCTATATCAAAACATAGTAGGCAGTTTGAACTCGTTAATATTGAAAAATCAAAATAATCCCCTATATTTGCGAGTTCCATAATGTTCAACTTTGGTCCACTCCTACCCCTGATTTATGTCAATGACATACTTAACATTCATCAAGCAGAATCGGTACTTTCTGCAGACTATATTAATGCTATAATAAATCCCATTAAAGAGAAAGCAAAAGAAGAGATTGTTAACGATGTTTTTCAAAAAACTTATTCTTGAGTCTCTGGAAATGAACTGTCCCTTTAATTTGTGAAAAGACACAACAGTCTGTTAATTACAAGGAATAGTTATACTAACAATTCATGAAGCATACGAACAGGAGCCAAAACAGACTAGAATTGTCAAAGATTTTGGGTGTATGTATTGACTAAACCTGGGAGAACCATATTTCTGAGCTGTTCAAACAATTAACTTCAGCTGCTTCTGTGCTTCGTGTAACTACTCGTTTTGAAAAGAAATTTGCATATTTCCACTCAGTCATACCCTATGGAATAATTTTATTTGGTTACTCATTGATTAGAAATAAAGTATTGATTGCACAAAAAAAAAATGTTCAAATGTGTGTGAAACCTTATGGGACTTAACTGCTAATGTCAGCAGTCCCTAAGCTTACACACTACGTAAATTATCCTAAGGACAAATGCATACACCCATGCCCGAGGGAGGACTCGAACCTCCGCCGGAATTAGCGGCACAGTCCGTGATTTCAGCGCCCCAGACCGCTCGGCTAATCCCGCGTGGCGATTGCACAAAAGCGAGCAGTAAGAATAATGGGTGTTCACCAACGGTCGTCATGTAGGCGCCTCTTAGAGGAGTTGCACAATCACAAGGCACATGATATCCACTAACGAAACTGGTCATAAATAATACATCACAATTTGAGAACAATAATGATACATACTTACAACATGAGTGGAAAAAGAAACCTAAAATTGTTTCTCCTGGACGACTACTTATATCCTGCGGAAGAATTTTTGTTTAAAATTTGGAATATAGTTTTCAGGTGATGTTGCATGAGAAGAATTACAAACTTTTAATTAATTTTAGTACAAATGTGTATGTGTGTCCTGTCAACTGAATCGTGGAACATAATGTCAATTAAAGAGCCGTTTGTGTAGCCATGTATAACATGTGTACCATGTAACCGTGTGTAACACGTCACCAACTAACGAAGCAGCTCGCACGTGATGTGCTGCTGCATGAGGCGTCGGCCTGCCTTTGCTGAGATGAGCTTCCATTTATTTACAGCAGGTGTTCAGAATGAAAT
This sequence comes from Schistocerca gregaria, assembly GCF_023897955.1. NCBI lineage: Eukaryota > Metazoa > Arthropoda > Insecta > Orthoptera > Acrididae > Schistocerca > Schistocerca gregaria. The sequence goes on along the minus strand of NC_064922.1, from coordinate 528,420,462 downwards.
TCTTCTGCTGCAAGAGCCGCGTGACGGCTTCTGGACTCACTGCCAAATACTCGTCGAAATTCGTATGTCGAAAGTCTTGACATCATAAGTCAAGTGCTGTCTTCTAATTACTATGTTTGCTTACCCAAACATCTTCTTGGTCCGACTCAGGCCTACTGCAGTTTAAGAGTATCTTTCAACAAGCGCTTCACTTTTATTTATAGAGCATGTTCACTGGTCATTTGTGTTTTTGCCTCTTGTAGACTACTTTCCCTTTCGCTGCTAGTGGATGTCGATGTCAGGGAATACCTGCCGCACATTTACTCTTCACAGTTTTTCGGCTTTTATGAACCAACTTCCTTCTTGCGCTGCATTAGTGTTTTTTGCCATTTCGCCTCATTTTCATAAACTTCTAAAAGAGGAATTTTACTGCAGTTTCACGTATTCCGCTCTCAGCATGGTAACGAAGCTAATCCGTGATTCCTAATCCATCTAATTCTACCGGAGTATGGGGACTGTTCTTTACACGATATCTTTTAACATCTCGGCAGATAAAAACCGTATAAATTTAGAACCGGGAAAAGAGAACGTCAATCAATTATCTTATCATTGAAACAACATAATGCTGCCACAGATGCATTGGCGTTGCATGCTCTTTCATTGTAACTGTAGGTCTTTCCCTTATTTGTTAGTTGTATGAAAAACGGTTGCAGCATATTTTTTACATAGCAGTCAGAAGTTACAGTTTGCTGAAAAACATCGGTCCAATAGCTAGTGCTGCGCTAACTGTAAATCTCATTGCTGTTTTCCCATCATTTAGGGGCTTTAATCCAACTGATACGATTCTCAGAATTCCAACGCAGATTGTTCTGCGAATCCTTTTAATCCGATAAACGATGCTCGCTTCATCAGACAGAAAAGAGCGTTTCATGATCAACTCCATCATGCATAGAATGCAATAGTCAGTTTCAGCACCGACGTCGAGTAACCGCCGCTAATTTGTAAGCTTTCGATTTATGTTCGCATACAGTTCTGAAAGCAGATGTTTATTGGCGCGTCAGTCTAATGTGTTAAATGGAACATCGATTTTCTCGGTCTGTTTTTACACCGTCTAATTCATTGTCAGTTAAACAGCTGGCTTTACAAACTTCTTTTCTAAGACGGGTCAAGTCTCTTGAAATTTATGTACTAATCTTTGTATTGTAGAATCATTGGAAGCGTGACCACCACGAAATTTTCGTGTGAAGCCAAACCAGTAATTCAGATAGGACGCTGTTCTTGAAATTTATTGAATAAAATGGACAATGTACTTAATTCTCAGGATTTTAGAGAACATTCTTAGGTTTCCATGCAAAAGGCGAGTCGGAGAACATGTTTCACCTGACAGTGTTCTCAGCTTGAGTAAATTGGTGGGAGGGGGGGGGGGGGTCGAGAGTTGCTCAAGGTAAATAAAGAGTGGAACATTCCCCATTTTGTTAAGTGAACTCTGGAGCATATTTCGAGCTGAGTGAGTTTTGTTTGAATGAAGTTTTACGGAGTTTTTCATTAAAAATGACAGAATTTATGTCGCTTAGAAGGCAAAAAATGATATACGTACCCCGGAGAAATTCTGAAGAGGGAAGCTGTAGAAGTTCATATGGATTTAGCAAGAAAAACATTATTGGCTGACGCACTTCCTTCCCGAAAATCATGAAAGAAGACGGGGCGACAGTCCTACCAAAGCGAAAATGAATACATTTATGTGCTATTTAGCAGTTTTGAGGCTGGTGTACTGGATGTGTTAGGTATACGTCAGACAAGTCTTTGTCACTGACATTTTCAGACGTTCATCCACATATTTTCTCACGGCATAAATGTTCTATATTGTTATGTTACACATAATTTGGCGGATCAGGAAAAATAATGACTGATTTATTACAGTCCTGGCGATCTGTTTCTCGTAACGACGTGCTAGCGGACTATTACGAATAAAAAAAAAAAAAATAAATAAAATCACTAAACACTCTGAAAACGCTGACAGAGTTACAGAACTCGGACCGAGTTCCTGTTTGGAGTAAATGAGAATGTAATGTGTTCTTAACGTTCCTTTTGCATTATGTGGTGACCTAACTCCAATAACATAAAAAAGTTTCCCGCATTTCTTAAACTCAGTAACATCATCAGAAACTGCATTTTCGTAAACTGTCCATAGCCTGTATAGTAATATGTTACCTCAGTCAAATGTAAAATCCAAACGTACTATAGCTCTTGCAGAACACACTGATGCCATTTCTATATTTGTACATTTAATAGTTCGCCTGTTTGAGTGAACTGAATGAAATGTTATGACTATGCAATGTTCTGTGCCAAACGCAGCAGACGACACACATCGAGAATCTTTTCCAAGGAGGGGAGGTAGTGAGAAGGAACTCCCTAATCAGAGAACATGCTGCGAAATTTTTGTTCATACGAAATTGAGAACTTTCTCAGAGAACGTTCTTCTGCTCTGAGAGTCTTCTCCACATTATGTTATCTTTTTTATTCCTACGACGCTATGTATTGGATGGGGACGCAAACCTGCAGTGTTATCAACTGATCTGTCCGCACACAACTCACAACCCACTGCAAAAGCCTTACTTCTGCCAATATATTTTCGTCCTACTTCGAGAAATGAGGAAAGAGCGGTATGGATGATGCAACATAAGGGGGGCGTTCAAAAAGAAATGTAAAACATTTTTTTCTCTGTCAGTTTCTGCGAAATATTCCAGCTTCATCCCCAGTAGTTTCATGAAATTCCAATAGATGGAAGCGCTGTAAATCGCCTTCATAATGGTGTCTGTAACGGAGCTGCGTTTCAAGCCGAGAGCTGTCATTGAATTTGTTTCAGGCGAAAACCAGATCATTGCAGATATTCATAGGCGCTTGCAGAATATCTACGGAGACATGGCAGTGAACCAAACCGCTGTGGATCGTTTGGCGATACGTCTTTCAACATTGCAACACGGTCTCAAAAACCTGTCCGATCTCCCAGGTGCCGGTCATCCGCACACAGCTGTGATTCCTGCAATACTGGAAAGTGCGTGCACTCTCATTCGACGTGATCGACGGACCACAATCAAACATTTCGCTGCTCAACTGGACGTCCCTGTTGGTAGTGATGACACATTTATCCACTAATTGCGATTCTGAAAGGTGTGTCCTCGCTGTATTCCTCGCCACCTGACATATAAACATGATTAACCCCATTTCGCTTATTGATGCTGTTCTAGTACTGGAGAGCTCTGCAATATCGATGCGAATTTGCAAAGGGGAATAGAAATGGATTGAGGCGTGAATTGTAATTGGGATCAGGGAGGGGGGTGTCCTGGGGTAATCCACGCAAGTATGACAGCCAACGTGCCAGTGTAGCGCACCATTTAGCGGATCTGCTTCGTAAGCAGGAGACCCATGTTCGAGTCCTGTTATTGGCACAAATTTTAATTCATTGTATATAATTTGATCGTGAAGAGGGGAGAAAGGAAAGGGACGGAACTACTGTTATCAGCTGCATCGGGACTTTATGGTGAATCAGCGGTGACGATTGAAGAGGCGTGCCGGGCCGCGTCTCGAACCCGGGCTCGTCTGATTACGAAGCAGTTGCGTTACCAATGGCCCCACCCGGACATAGAGTTTATCGCAAACGCGCGGTCTATCTTGGCACGATCCCCGGCCGACTCACACTTCCACCTAGCTCCACCTGTCCGCTGTCACTGCATCGGCCTTCATGATTATCGTAGATAAAGCCTTAGTATTCCTCCTGAACATTAACTGTATGTGATTAATACCGATATATTTCGTTTCTTTCTCATCTACATGAAACTCTGTAATACCTGTCAGTGGGTTCATCGACCCGCTTTCACAACATTTCTCTAACGTTCCTGTCTCAAACAAAACGCGGGGAACATGAACATTGATTCCGTGATTACTCTGATTTCTCTTCGTTTGTTTCAATGATTATTTCTTCCCATGTACGTTTGTGAAAAAAAAAATTCGCACTCGGAGGAGAACTTTGGATATTGAAATTTCGTGAAAGGATCTTGCGGCAACGAAAAACGACTTTGTTTCAACGATTCCCACCGCAGCTATCAAGTCCGTCACACTCTCTCCTCTGTGGTGCCCTTACTTGAACTTTTTCGGTGTCCTCTGGCAATCACATCTGGCAAGGATCCCATACTGCACGGCAGTGCTGTAGCAGAGAACGGGCAAGTATAATGTAGGCAGTGTGCTTAGTAGACCTGTTATATAATCTAAGTGTTCTGCCAGGAAAGCGCAGTCTCTCATTTGCCTTCCCTACAAAATTTTCTATGGGGTAGTTTGGATTTAAGTAGCTCGTTATTGTAATTCACAGGTATTTACTTAAACTCACATTTCTGTGATTTATCATGGATCCGAAATTTAACGGATTCGTTTTGGTACTAATGTGGATGACCTCACACTTTTCATTATTTCGCGTCAATTGTCACTTTTCACACCATGTAGATATCTTTTCTAAATCATTTTCCAATCGGGTTTGATGTTCTGATAACAGTAGTAGACGGCAAATGACAGTATACAATGCAAAGTGACTGTTCAGATCGACTCATAAATTGTTTGCATAAATTAGAAATAGCAGCGGGGCTATTACGCTTCCTTACAGAACGCCAGGTATCACTTCTGATTTACTCGATGAATTTCCGTCAATTACTACGAACTGCGATCCTTCCAGCAGGAAATGGCGAGCCTGGTCGCACAGCTGAGACGATATTGCATAGTTACGCAGCCTGATTAAAAGGCGTTTGTGAGCTGCTACAGATTTGAGCAGGTTTCTTTGAGTGACCTTCCTTACTGTATGTTGAGTTTGAACTGTATTCGTGTTTCGTTGCTATGGTTATTTTCAACGCCTGTTTGTGTTAACCAGCTGAATATAGTATACAAAACTGGTAACTGAAATTATTCCAGTTTATCGGAATCTTTTGTAAAAGTAGTCATACAGCTGTATGACTTTTAATTACAGAATTTAACCCTGTTTCGCAGGTCAAAGAGAGGCTGCCGACCCTTATTCATATAATTTAGTAGCGTAGCATTGCAAGCAATTCATCCGAGTCCGTCAATAAACGTTTCCAATTAAATGCGCGGAGCTGCAAGGCACGTAATTTGTCTCGCATGTCGCGCCTATCCAAGAAAACTTGTATTCAGAACGCGGTGGAATGTGTGACTCTGCGCGATACCTGGGAAGTTTCGAAGAACACACGAAAGGAACGTTTCAGTAGATACAGAACTGTGGGGGGGGGGGGGGGGGGGGGGGTGCGTACTGAGTTGTGCCTTTGTTAGCTCTGTCAATAAGAGCACTACCACGAGAAGCTAGGTTCTGGGTTCGAGTAATGCTGCAGCAGACAATTTTAATCAGTCAGGGAGTTTATAAACAGCGCACACGCTACTGCAGAGTGAAAGAAGCACTAGTTGATTCTTTTTGTACACCACAAAGGAAAAAAGAGGTATACTCGACCGCTCAGTAAACGAGCCTCGCACAAACTTACACACGAACACACACACACACACACACACACACACACACACTTCTAACAGAAACGCTACGTGCCACACTGTCTGAACAACGGGCCGCAACGTCATGTGATAATGCAGGCTGTGGCCTGCGACAGACTTAGCTCCCGCGCATCGCTGGGGGCAGCGCTTGATACATACGTGAAACACACTGCAAATTATGATATTAAGCTGTTCTTGAGCAATACAAGCTTTCCGCAACACTTAGCACTAGGCAAGCAAGCTGGTAATTTCCAAGAATGATAACATATCGAAATCACGTGATCCAAACGATACATATCGAACGTGCGATAGTAAATCGATCATGCGAGTCTCGTGGCGGGCGTTGTGATAAATTATTTGTGATCATTATTTTTACCTGTTTTCCATCGTTCCTTTAGTTCCTCTACATTACATTCCCGTGCGAATTATTTATGACTTGATTGGCAAACCCAGATGGTTTCTGTCGGTAGCGAGTGTGATATCTAGTGTTCCTGACGTGGAATCTCTAATTCTAGCGTAGAGAATTGTTTCGCTTTATGCCGCAAAAATGTTCTGCCGAACGAGGAAAGGAGGGACTGTGTTGAGTGTGGTGCTGCAAAGTCTGTAAAACTTCGTAAGAGGAGTGTCGATGCTGAAATAGCGTTGCAATTTCATTGCAGTCAGACAGGAGCGCCTGCGATGGTGTACCCAATGACGAGCCTGGGTGCACGACTGGCAAAAGGTCATTTTTTCGTATGAATCCAGGTTCTTCTTACAGCATCATGATGGTCGCATCTGTGTTTGGCGACATCGCTGTGAACGCTCATTAGAAGCATGTATTCGTCATCGCCATATTGGCACATCACCCGACGTGATGGTATGGGGTGCCATTGGTTACACCTCTCGGTCACCTCTTGTTCGCATTGATGGCACTTTGAACAGTGGACATTACATTTCAGATGTGTTACTACCCGTGGCTCTCCCCTTCATTCGATCCCTGAGAAAACCCTACATTTCAACAGGATAATGCACGACCGCATGTTGCAGGTCCCGTACGGGCCTTTCTAGATACAGAAAATGTTCAACTGCTGCCCTAGCCAGCATATTCTCCTGATGTCTCACCAATTGAAAACGTCTGGTCAATGGTGGCCGAGCAACTGGTTTGTCACAATACGCTAGTCTCTACTCTTGATGAACTGTGGTATCGTGTTGAAGCAGCATGGGCAGCTGTACCTGTACACGCCATCCAAGCTTTCCTGGACTCAATTCCTAAATGTATCAAGGCCGTTATTACGGCCAGAGGTGGTTGTTCTGGGTACTGATTTCTCAGGATCTATGTACCCAAACTGCGTGAAAATGTAATCACATGTCAGTTCTAGTATAATATTTTTATGCAACGAATACCCGTTTGTCATCTGCATTTCTTCTTGGTGTAGCAATTTTAATGGCCAGTAGTGTAAAATTGATGGAAACTTGATTCAAATAGGTTTCCAATGGTTTGGTTTTGACTCGTCAGCTACATGATAAAAAAGATAATGCTCTGTTTAAAAAATTGTTATCCCTAGTTCTAACTCTGTGGACAGTAACTAAATAAACCACATCGTCCAACATTTGGTCGAAACCCAGTAATTCGCACTCATTGCGATGCATAAAATTTAAAATTTGGCTAAAAAGTGCCAGCAGCGCCCCTCTGTAACCGCCCAAAAGCGTGGAGCACTATGTAAACGTCGTGCTCCATGATTCTCCAAACAGCGAGGTGTCGACATGTGCGAAAAAAAAGGCGAGAGCTGAGAAGTTAATACGATGTGAAAGTTGGGTTAATCATACCCCAATGGCACCAGATTTAGCCACAATTCTGCCCAACACCTCCGTTGACTTGTCATACAATGCGAAGCCTACTGGCATCGAAGATGTAGCAAGTGGTTGCCTATGTGCAGGCACCTAGCACTACGTCGAAGCTTCTCTCTGTAAAGGTATTTATTTATAGATTCATTTATTTGTGAAACATCAGTCTTCAGACTGGTTTGATGCTGCCCACCACGAAATCCTCTCCTGTGCCAGCCTCTTCGTCTCAGAATAGTCCTTGCAGCCCAGGTCCTCAATTATCTGTTGGATGTATTCCAATCTCTGTCTTCTTCTACAGTTTTTACCCTCTACTGCTCCTTCTAGTGCCATGGAAGCTATTCCCTGATGACTTAAAAGTTGTCCTATCGTCCTCTCCCTTCTTCTTGTCAATGTTTACTACACTGGTGTCCAAAATTAAAACAACAAACCGCTGTTTCCCCGTCCTCCGTCTAACCCCACAATATAGTCATATAAACTGTCAACAGATGTCCGTACGATCGTGTTCTGCACAGAAGCTGGCATTTCGGTCTACTGAAAACCACGCCAACGATGGCGTTAGGGCACCTCTCAAACGGAGTAGTGTATGTCAGGTAGTGCCACATCCACAGTCGTTATGTACACAGTCGTTATGTACACAGTCACCAGTGGTGGAGCACGGCACAAGGAAGACACGTACCAGACACTTTGCGGTGCAGGGCTACATTAAGAATGGATGCAGGACAGTGGCAAACTCATGAGGCCTGATAGTTTAACGTGAATTATTCTCTTGTTTCTCGGATGTGGTGACAGTTAATAGGGACCGAAACTGTATTCCGAAGACCAGGACATGGCAGCCACGTGTGGCATCAGAAACAGAGGACCATTATTTGGCTGTAAGGGCACAACGGTATCGCCTTAGTACTGCGCAGCAACTGGCATCAGACCTCGCAGCATCCACTGGACGTGCTGTATCGAGACAAACGGTGTAAAGAAGGCTTCGAAACACTGGGATTTATTGTCAGCATGTGTGCCTCCAACGCGTCTTCTCAGAAGGAAACATATAGAGTGGAGCCGTCAACATGCCACCTGGACAGTCGAACAGTGGGCCGATGTTCTTTTCACAGATGAGTCCCAATTTGATCTGGAGAGTGGTTCTCTGCGGATTCGCACCTGAAGGGGAAATGGAACACGATTTTAAGACCCGAACATTGTGGAAAGAGATCGATATCGAGGATGATCACTAATATGTGCTGAGGTGATGTTGACTACTCGAACATCTATTCATGAAACTATCAAAGTGAATAAGAAAGGCTTAACTGTCGCGACGAGGTCTTGGGACCTCATGTAGGGTTGTTGCGAGGTGCTGTACGCCCAGACTTCGTGTTGCTAGCCGATAGTGCTCGACCTCACAGAGAACAAGTGGTTGATGTTTTCTTGGAAACGGAAGATACTGAACGCATCGCGTGACCTCCTCGCTATCCCGATTTGAATCTCATAGAGCATGTCTAGGTATGCAAAAGGGAGACGGGCTGAATTGCGTCAACTACCACCAACAACTGTCCTAGACTTGCGGACAGCTCTGCAGGAGGAATGGGCATTATTCCCTCAACATGAAATTGATAACATTTTTGACAGCATGCTCCATCGTTGTGAGGCCTATATTTGTGCCAGAGGTGGTCACACCGCACAGTGAGCACATTAACCAGTTAACGCAATGTGTGTGCAAATCTGTTAAGTTGAAAGAAAAGGAAGAACATTTTCGTCTACTGTTATGCATGTTGCAGTTGTTTACGTTCTGTATTCTTTATATTATTTCTACTTTGCTATCATCCGTTTTATATTGTTGTGTGACGGAATAAACACAACCTTGCAAAATTTAATTTGCTGTTTTCATTTTGAGTACTATTGTATATATTCCTTTCCTCTTAGATTCTGTGCAGAACCTCCTCATTTCTTGCCTTATCAGTCCATACAATTTCCAGTATTTGTCTGTAGCACCAAATCTCAAATGCTTCGATCCCCTTCTGCTACGGTTTCCCCAGAGTCCATGTTTCACTGCTGTGCTCCAGACCTACAGTCCCAGGAATTTCTTCCTCAAAGTTGATACTAATAAATATCGCTTGACCAGAAATGCTCTTTTTGCCAGTGGTAGCCTGACTTCGATGTGCTCCTTGAGCCGTACGTCTTGGGTTATTTTCTTGCCTAGGTAACAGAATTCCTTCACTTCATCTGCTTTGTGCCAATCAATATTGATGTTAAGTTTCTCGCTGTTCTCAATCTACATCTACATTTTCATACATACTCCGTAAGCCACAGCACGGTGAGTGGCGGACGGTACGCTCAATTCTGATACTTCTCATTACACTCATCATTCTTCTATTTACCACCAACCTATACTCTGCACTTGCTATACTGTTCATTCCATTCAACACATAATGTAATTATTCTTATCTTTCACTGAGGATAGCAATGTAGTCAGCGATTCTTATCATTGATATCATTCCACCTTGAACTTTAATTGCAGTCTTGAATTTTTCTTTTATTTCCGCCATTGCTTCTTTGATGTATAGATAGAACAGTAAGAGCGAAAGACTGCATATCTGTCTTACGCTCTTTTTGATCCAAGCATTTCGTCCTTGTTTTCCCACTCTTATTATTGCCTCTTGGTTTTGGTACATCTTGTATATTACCCGTTTCTCCCTACAGTTTATGCCGATTTTTCTCATAATTTCTAACATATTACAACATTTGACACTGTCTAACCGCGTTTTGCAAGTCGGAAAATTCTGTGAAAGTGTCTTCATTTTTCTTTATTCTTGCTTCCATTATCAAGCGCAACGTCAGAACGGCCTCTCTTGTCCCTTTACCCTTCCTAAAGCCAAACTGATCGTCAACTAACAGATTATCAATTTTCTTTTCCACTCTTCCGCATATTATTCTTGTCAGTAACTTGGATTCATGAGATGTTAAATTGATTGTGCGATAATTCTCGCAATTCTCGGGTTTTGCGGTCTTCTGAATTGTGTGGATGCTATTTTTTTGAAAGTCAGATGGCATATCGCCAGGCTCATATATTCTACACATCAACGTTTATAATCGGGTTGTTGCCACTTTTCCCAATGATTGTAGAAATTCTGATGTAATTTTATCTCTCTATTCTGCTCTATTCCATCTTAAGGTCTTTTAAATTCTGCTTCTACTACTATATCCCCTATTTCTTCTGTATCACCCCTCCCGTCATCAAACAAGTCTTCCTGCCTGCAATCTACTCTTTCTACCCATCCGCCCTCTCCTTTGCATTTAACAGCGAAATTCCAATTGTACTCTTAATGTTTCACCGCAAGTTGATTTAACCTTCCCATATGTTGAGTCAGTCCTTCCTACAATCCTTTCTTTTCAATTTCTTCACTTTTTTCCTGCAACCATTTCGCCTTAGCTTCATTGCATTCTCTGTTCACTTCATTCTTAAGTGATTTGTATTTCTGTATTCCTGAATTCCCCAAAACATTTTTATACTTCCTCCTTTCATCGTTAACTAAAGCATTTCTTCTATTGCCCATGGTTTATTCGCAATTACCTCACTTGTACCTACGTTTCTTTCTCTAAATTCTCTAATTGCGGTTTCTAGGGATGTCCATTCTTCATCAGTTGAAGCGCGTACTGAACCAAAACGTATCGCAGTATGTACAGTCTTAGAGAACTTTAAGCATACTTCTTCATTCCTCAGTACTTCCGTATCCTACTTCTTTGGCACTGATTCCACGTGACTATTGCCCTATCTTTAGCCTACTCTTCATCGCTACTAAATTGTTATCTGAGTGTACGCCTTACAATACTGTATCAGATTTCGGAAAGTCTGTCTACCCATGACGTAATCTAACTGAAATCTTCTTGTACCTCCCGACCTTTTCCGCGTGCATCTCCTGCTCTTGTGATTTGCTATTACTAGCTGAAATTTATTACAGAACTCAATTAGTCCTTCTTCTCTCTCATTCCTAGTACCAAGTCCATATTCAGCGGTAATCCTTTGTAGTATTCCTTCCCATACAACCAAATTCCAGTCCTCCACGACTATTAAATTTTCATCTCCATTTACGTTCTAAATTAACCATTTAATACTTTATATAATTTCTCTCTCTCTTCATCTTCAGCTTGTGACGTTTGCATGTATACCTGAACTATCGTTGTCTGTACTGGTTGTCGATTCTGATGAGAACAACGCTACCAATGAACTGTTCAGAACAACACACTCTCTGCCCTACATTGTCATTCATAAAGAATCCTACTCCCGCTATACTATTTCTTCTGCGGTTGTTATTACCCCTCACCGTCCTGAAATCCTTGTCTTCTTTCTATTTCACTTCACTGATCTCCACTATATCTAGACTGACCCTCAACATTTTCCTTTCCAGATTTTCTAGCTTCCTTAGCACGTTCAAACCTCAGACACTCCACGCTCCGAGTCATAGAACGTAATCATTTCTCTTGGCAAGCCTTCAAGGAATGGGGGACTATTTCGGAATCTTTTGCAAATGTAGAGATCCTCATGACTGTTCTTCAATTGCAGGCTACGTGTCCTGTGGATACACAGGCCACATGTCCTGTGGATACACAGGCCACATGTCCTGTGGATACACGGGCCACGTGTCCTGTGGATACATGGGCCACATGTCCTGTGGATACACGGGCCACATGTCCTGTGGATACACGGGCCACATGTCCTGTGGATACACGGGCCACATGTCCTGTGGATACATGGGCCACATGTCCTGTGGATACACGGGCGACATGTCCTGTGCACCAGAGCAAAACTTGCGGTCGCACTGCACTCCAAAGGGGTTAGTTCACGATCAGTTATGCTGCTGGCCTACGATGTCCTTAGAGAAGGACTGAAGCGTCAGGAAGATGTTAGCAATATCTTATCAAGAGCGTTTTCCTGTAGTTCCTGTCGATTTCAACAGTAGAACTTGTGGGAATCAACGGCCCAAGGAAAGGGGTGGTTTCATTGACGCTTTTATGCCACCCTCTGTCGCCTTTTGCTGTCGGTTGTGAGTGGCGGTGTGTATGAATTGTTTTCCTCGCCCACTTAAAAAAAATCATCTGGGCATCGCAGTTCTGATCTCCATCACAGAGGCGTCAAAAGAAGGAAAAAGCTTATATGAGAAATCCTTAGAATCACTGGATTGTTTCCGCATCATTTGGTCGAACTTGTAAATGTGATTCTCTAAAGCAATGCAATTCCAGAGCCTTGAGCAATTTGGTGCCGACATACGAAAAGAATCAACTACGAAACCTTACTTTGATTAATCTTTTTGCATATCTCACTGCACTAATCCTTTCGTAGATTTATGTATTCCATTTCCCTTTTTTATAAGTCTAGATTATCTGTCCCTTAGTAAAAATTGTCTTCTGCTTCATATTGGTCTTTTTATTAGTAAGATGCTCACAACTTTTTAATTCTTCTCGAACCGCCTCCATAAAAAAATTTTAAGAGCGTCTCTTTTATTCACAATTGACGAAAACTGACATATACACGGAGCGGGGCCAACGAGATATAGGGGCCCTGCAATGAACTTGTGACATTACGCTAGTCGGGTTGCTCGCCATACTTCCTGAGCGCTCGGTTCCGTGCAGGGCCCACGGGATATCAAAATTTAATTGGAAAGGTACCCACTAAACGTCTTAAATTTGCCGTGTGTCGAGAACTAGAACGTATTTCAACATGCAATCAAGAATTATTAAACTCACCTCATGTAATTACTCGCTCCCCGCCGGAGGCGGCTGCTGGCACTCGTAAGACTTACAGTGTCACGTGCTGTGACGTAAGCACCACGGCCTGTCCATCTCGTGGGACCCGAACGGAGTAACAAGTCCACGACGCGTAAACGTTTGCGCAACGACGGCCTGTTATCTGTACGGCGTTTATTGGTTGTGATGTTCAGGCGTGTGTTCACACGGACGAGCAGTTGCCTGCACGGAGCTATCCAGCGTGGCAGTGACTACTGTGCGTTAAGTAATCAAGCTGCTATACTGCACAATAATTGCGCAACTGCTTTGACGAAATTATCTCAAGCCTCTTACGTAAAAGGCTACAGATATAGGATTCTGTCTATTAGTCTGTTACCCATTTACCTTCTGTCCGGTAATTCAGGATTACACACTTCTACCGTGCTGCGGTTATGTTACTTTTTTTCCATAGGTTGCTCGGCACTTTTACAGAGGAGAGCAAGAACCTGGCGGTTAAGAGCTGGTCTCAATCGTCCTGACCAATCCCGAGAATGTCAGGAAGAAATAATACTAGAATAATGCCTCTGCCGGCAAATGAAATTCCTACGTATATGCTATAGTCGCTGGACAACGCACTCACATTGAATTAATCAGATGGGAAGAGATATAAGATGAATCTCTGAGGCCTGAAAAAAGAAATATTTCAGTTGAAGGAGATAACACCAACTGGAAGAAATACCGGAACATGCAATTTTCATATACGCACGGTAGGTCGCTACGGAAACGAACTATGCGTGACAAGAACAAACAGCATGGTAGGGAAAACTCTAATAAGAACGTGGGATAAAAGAATACTATGAAATAAAGAATTAAATAGCGATAATGACTTTCAATGCAAGACAACTGTAATCTATATCAATATATAGATCTACATAGAGGAGTAAAAGGAAAGATTACAGGATAATATGTGCTTGGGAAGAGGAATGAGAGAGGAGCATGTTCAAATGAGTTCTGTAACATGTTTCAGCTAGTAATAGCGAATACATTGTTCAAGAATCACAAGAGCAGGAGGTATACTTGGAAAAAGGCCGTGTGATACAAGAAGATTTCACCTAGATATCATCATGGTCAGACAGAGATTCTGAAATCAGATATCGGATTGTATGGTGTACCCAGGAGCAGATATAGTCTCAGATCACAATATAGTAGTGATGAAGAGTAGGCTGAAGTTTAAGACATTAGTCACGAAGAATCAATACGCAAAGAAGTGGGATACGGAAGTACTAAGGACTGACGAGATACGGTTGAAGTTCTCTAAGGCTTTAGAGAGAGCAATAAGGAATACCTTAGTAATCAGTACAGTTGAAGAGGAATGGACATCTCTAAAAGAGCCATCACAAAAGGCGGGAAGGAAAACATACTTACAAAAAAGAGGTTACTCCGAAGAAACCATATGTAACAGAAAAAAATACTTCAATACGTCGATGAAAGGAGGAAGTATAAAAATGTTCCGGGAAACTCAGAACTAGAGAAATACATGTCGCTGAGGAATGAAAGAAACAGGAAGGGCAGGGAAGTTAAGACGAATTGGCTGCAGGAGAAATTGTGGCGACACCGAAATGTGAAAGATTGTCGGAAGGACAGACTCATTATACAGGAAAGTCAAAACAACCTTCAGTGACATTAAGAGTAAGGGTGATAACATTAAGAGTGCAACAGGAATTTCACTGTTAAATGCAGTGGAGATAGCGGATAGATGGTAAGAATACATTGAAATCCTCTATGAGGGGGAAGAGTTGTCTGATGTGATAGAAGAAGAAACAGGAGTCGATTGAGAAGAGATAGGGGGTCCAGTACTAGAATCAGAATTTAACAGAGCTTTGGAGGACTTAAGATAAAATATAAAGGAGTAGGGATAGATAACATCTATCAGAACTTCTAAAATCATTGGGGAAAGTGGCAACAAATCACTAATTCACGTTGGTGTGTGGAATGTATGACTCTGGCGACATGCCGTGTGACTTCCGGAAAAGCATCATCCATACAATTCCGAAGACGGAAAGAGCTGTGCGAGAATTATCGCACAATCAGCTTAACAGCTCATGCATCCAAGTTGCTGACAAGGAAAAATGTAACGAAGAACAGAAAAAATTCAGGTTGCGCTAGATGACGATCAGTTTGGATTTAGGAAAGGTCAGGGCACAAGAGAGGAAATTCTGACGCTGTGGTTAATGATGGAAGCAAGACTAAAGAAAAATCAAGACACGTTCATAGGATTTGTCGATCTGAAAAAAGCGACAATGTAAAATGGTGTCAGATGTTCGAAATTCTGAGAAACGTAGAGGTAAGCTAAACGAAGATACGGGTCATATACGATATGTACAACAGCCAAGAGGGAATAATAACAGTGGACGACCAAGAACAAAGTGCTGGTATGAAAAAAAGAGTGTAAGACAAGGATGTAACCCTTCACCACTACTGTTCAATCTGTACATAGAGGAAATGAAAAATGATAAATGTCTTAGCCCAGCGGCTGCGTCAAGACATTTTTCATTTATTAGTGCTTATGACTTCTGAAGAAGGCTATATTATTGTAGCAGAAACCATGGTCAAGGTTTAAAATAAACATAATTTAGTGCAACTGTGGGCTGCTTTTCATTCGAGACAATTGCTGTTGCGCTGCCATGATGAAAACAACGAAAGATGATGATTATGGTAAGAAACATTATAATTTTGATGATGATGATAAACAGGATGTGTGTAATGAAGAAGTGACATTCACGATTGGAAGATGCTGCCGAACAAATCATAGCACGTGTATACAGTGTCCTCTGGAATCAACCAAATAAATTGGTACAGCGATTAGCTTTCTTCGTAGCTCTGAAAACTGGAGTCTAAAGTTTACATGACAATGAAATAAAAAGAGCTGAAGAGAAACTTCGAAAAGCATTGCATATGTCATGCAGTCGGGAATTGCTCTGGAAAATAAAGCTAAAGACTTAATTGCAGAATAGGAAGTTGCATATAAGAATCTTCTGACAGTTGAAAGACATCCGATAAAGATGTATTCCTCAAATTCGAAAGATGTGGAAGCAGTTTACATTACTGTTGCTTGGGATTTCGCATATCGAACAGCATGCTTCAGATCTTAGAAACCAATAGCGTGGGATCGAAATCAGTTTCAAAGGAGAACTGAACATAGAGGCAGTATTAAAGCGCTGATATTACAAGCTGATAGTCACAAAAGGCGAGAGATTAGTAATTGCGTGCGTGTTCATGTTGTACACAGTTTGCACATAAAATGCAATTCAGTGTCGTTTCGCTTTTCTTAAGGCAGATATAGCTTCAAAATTTGGGTAGCTGGTGCAGGTATCTAATATTTACTCAGTTGTAACAACCTACCGTTTTAAAAGGTGATCCTCGTCCAGACTGTGAAGGCCTAAGAGATGTCTACCGACCGTTGTGTCATCCTCTATCGTGCAGCGTCACGCTGTTGCGGTATGGAGGGGCATGTGGTAGGTAAACATTCCCGCCCGTTCTGTAGACTTTCCAGACGTAGGAGCAGCTACTGCTCTTCAAGTAGCTACTCGGTTGGCATCATGAGGCTGAGTGCACCCCGTACCAGTCCTCCCATCATGGACAAGTCTCTGGCAGTACCTGGAATCGAACCCAGGTCTTCCGCGTGGCAGCCATGTGTGCTGACTCCCCAGCTAGGAGCCAGACAACCTACTGTTTAAAATAGATTGTTGTTGTTGTTGTGGTCTTCAGTCCTGAGACTGGTTTGATGCAGCTCTCCATGCTACTCTATCCTGTGCAAGCTTCTTCATCTCCCAGTACCTATTGCAACCTATATCCTTCTGAATCTGCTTAGTGTAGTCATCTCTTGGTCTCCCTCTACGATTTTTACCCTCCACGCTGCCCTCTAATACTAAATTGGTGATCCCTTGATGCCTCAGAACATGTCCTACCAACCGATCTCCTTTTCTGGTCCAGTTGTGCCACAAACTTCTCTTATCCCCAATCTTATTCAATACTTCCTCATTAGTTATGTGATCTACCCATCTAATCTTCAGCATTCTTCTGTAGCACCACATTTCGAAAGCTTCTATTCTCTTCTTGTCCAAACTATTTATCGTCCATGTTTCACTTCCATACATGGCTACACTCCATACAAATACTTTCAGAAATGACTTCCTGACACTTAAATCTATACTCGATGTTAACAAATTTCTCTTCTTCAGAAACGCTTTCCTTCCCATTGCCAGTCTACATTTTGTATCCTCTCTACTTTGACCATCATCAGTTATTTTTCTCCTTAAATAGCAAAACTCCTTTACTACTTTAAGTGTCCTATTTCCTAATCTAAATCCCTCAGCATCACCCGACTTAATTCGACTACATTCCATTATCCTCGTTTTGCTTTTGTTGATGTTCATCTTATATCCCCCTTTCAAGACGCCATCCATTCCATTCAACTGCTCTTCCAAGTCCTTTGCTGTCTCTGACAGAATTACGATGTCATCGGTGAACCTCAAAGTTTTTATTTCTTCTCCATGGATTTTAATACCTACCCCGAATTTTTCTTTTGTTTCCTTTACTGCTTGCTCAATATACAGATTGAATAACATTGGGGAGAGGCTACAACCCTGTCTTACTCCCTTCCCAACAACTGCTTCCCTTTCATGTCCCTCGACTCTTATAACTGCCATCTGGTTTCTGTACAAATTGTAAATAGTTTTTCGCTCCCTGTATTTTAGCCCTGCCACCTTTAGAATTTGAAAGAGAGTATTCCAGTCAACATTGTCAAAAGTTTTCTCTAAGTCTACGAATGCTAGAAACGTCGGTTTGCCTTTCCTTAATCTTTCTTCTAAGATAGGTCGTTAGGTCAGTATTGCCTCACGTGTTCCAACATTTCTACGGAATCCAAACTGATCTTCCCCGAGGTCGGCTTATACTAGTTTTTCCATTCGTCTGTAAAGAATTCGTGTTAGTATTTTGCAGCTGTGTCTTATTAAACTGATTGTTCGGTAATTTTCACATCTGTCAACACCTGCTTTCTTTGGGATTGGAATTATTATATTCTTCTTGAAGTCTGCGGGTATTTCGCCTGTTTCATACATCTTGTTCACCAGATGGTAGAGTTTTGTCAGGACTGGCTCTCCCAAGGCCGTCAGTAGTTCCAATGGAATGATGCCTACTCCGGGGGCCTTGTTTCCACTCAGGTCTTTCAGTGCTCTGTCAAACTCTTCACGCAGTATCGTATCTCCCATTTCATATTCATCCACATCCTCTTCCATTTCCATAATATTGTCCTCAAGTACATCGCCCTTGTATAGACCCTCTATATACTCCTTCCACCTTTCTGCTTTCCCTTATTTGGTTAGAACTGGGTTTCAATCTGAGCTCTTGATGTTGATACAAGTGGTTCTCTTATCTCCAAAGGTCTCTTTAATTTTCCTGTAGGCAGTATCTATCTTACCCCTAGTGAGGTAAGCCTCTACACCCTTACATTTGTCCTCTAGCCATCCCTGCTTAGCCAATTTGCACTTCCTGTCGATCTCATTTTTGAGACGTTTGTATTCCTTTTTGCCTGCTTCATTTACTGCATTTTTATATTTTCTCCTGTCATCAATTAAATTCAATATTTCTACTAGCCCTCGTTTTTTTACCTAATTGATTATCTGCTGCCTTCACTACTTCATCCCTCAAAGCTACCCATTCTTCTTCTACTGTATTTGTTTCCCCCATTCCTGTCAATTGTTCCCTTACACTCTCCCTGAAACTCTGTACAACCTCTGGTTCTTTCAGTTTATCCAGGTCATATCTCCTTAAGTTCCCTCCTTTTTAAAATAGATAATATTCTAAAAACTGCTGGAGACAGTTTAAAAGCTGTGTTAAATTACCAAGCTTCTATTGTGTCACAGCATTAAATGTCAAAGCATCTGCGGTGCAAGTCAAAGTTATCTGTGACTTTACTTTACGACCAAATACATATAAAATTGTAATAAATGTAAAAAAATTGGCAACTGCAAGTAGAATTCGCCCCAAATCTGTCCCTTTTGATGGCTTCGCAATCTAATATAAATAAGGCGAGATGACTGACATCACCTACGTACCAAACTCTAGAAAACAGTACTTTCATAAATCAGCTACAATGGTGTGCAACCCTGTGTGGAAATAAAATTTACGTGATCACAGCTGTTTAAGTGTATAGCCCTAATAAGCCGAAGCTATTACCAATATCACCGTGCGTCGGAGTAATGTTTCTCGTAAACGTCTGAAATCATGGAAGAACTCCAGCCCACAAAAAATAAAAAAAATATCTCATTTAAACACTACGACGGCAGAAGACAGTCCTCTGATTAGTATAATCTAATATGGTCTTCTCCTCTCTGTGTTCTACAGACGAGAACCGCGATATCCCAGCCACATGGACAGAGATCGGATAACGTCTCAACGTGAGTATAGGCAGAAGTAGTGCTCTCAATCACTGAACGCTGGATACTCAACAATGACTCCCTACCTAGAGGCGAAGTCCAGAATCGTATAAGTTCGCAACACTACAGTGCCTAACCGTTATAACTACAAAATCTCCTGAGAGTAGAGACAGCAAGTCCATATGTACCAACAAAAGCTGATACTGAGCGACCGTCAAACACGGGCGCTCAAAACGGAGGACAACTTTCCCTCCACTACTGGCATCCCAGCAGAGCTTGGCTCCCCTCCCTCATAACTGCAGAAAGCGAATCAAATTCTCGAAACCACGGAATATTCTCCCTCTCTACAAATACTTCCGAACGCCGACCAACCATATTTTAGTTTTTTGCGTCCAGCGTGGAACGTTTGTGAGGAAATACCTATCCCCATTAATTAGAAATACATACAACGGTACGCTTCTCAGAGTAAATATCCTCGGAAGGAACCTAGTCTGCGTGATATCCGAGGAAACGCTTCCTCGTTCCCCTTGGCTGCGTCTCAGGTTTTCAGAGTTTCTGAAGTATTATCCAGTTATCCTTCCGGCCCCTCTACAAAAGCGGCGCCGGCCGGAGTCGCCGGTCGGTTCTACAGGTAGGCGCTTTAGTCTGGAACCGCGCGACCGTTACGATCGCAGGTTCGAATCCTGCCTCGGGCACGGATGTGCGTGATGTCCTTAGGTTAGTTAGGTTTAACTAGTTCTAAGTTCTAGGGGACTTATGACCTCATCAGTTGAGTCCCACAGGGCTCAGAGCCCTTTGCACAAAACCGGCCGGCCGCCACTGTTTTGTGCTTCAGCGCTCAGGTGCTCAGATCGTCTGTCTTGACTACTTCCTGTGTCAAGCAGGACCAACACACCTGTGCAGACTTTTCCAGTCAGGGCTTGAGTCACGCCTTCCCTTTATTTCCACTGGCGTTCCAACCTCTACTAGTATAGACAATCATGCATTACGCCGTTTATATAATAAGTCCACTCCGTCACCTTTCATGCAATAAGCGTTAACAACAATTTACAGGTGTACTTGACAATGTCAGTCTTCTTTAAATATTAATATATACGATGTACAACCAATCAAATGATACATAATTCCGGTTGTAAATCACGCCAAAGTACACTCCTGGAAATTGAAATAAGAACACCGTGAATTCATTGTCCCAGGAAGGGGAAACTTTATTGACACATTCCTGGGGTCAGATACATCACATGATCATACTGACAGAACCACAGGCACATAGACACAGGCAACAGAGCATGCGCAATGTCGGCACTAGTACAGCGTATATCCACCTTTCGCAGCAATGCAGGCTGCTGTTCTCCCATGGAGACGATCGTAGAGATGCTGGATGTAGTCCTGTGGAACGGCTTGCCATGCCATTTCCACCTGGCGCCTCAGTTGGACCAGCGTTCGTGCTGGACGTGCAGACCGCGTGAGACGACGCTTCATCCAGTTCCAAACATGCTCAATGGGGGACAGATCCGGAGATCTTGCTTGCCAGGGTAGTTGATTTACACCTTCTAGAGCACGTTGGGTGGCACGGGATACATGCGGACGTGCATTGTCCTGTTGTAACAGCAAGTTCCCTTGCCTGTCTAGGAATGGTAGAACGATGGGTTCGATGACGGTTTGGATGTACCGTGCACTATTCAGTGTCCCCTCGACGATCACCAGAGGTGTACAGCCAGTGTAGGAGATCGCTCCCCACACCATGATGCCGGTTGTTGGCCCTGTGTGCCTCGGTCGTATGCTGTCCTGATTGTGGCGCTCACCTGCACGGCGCCAAACACGCATACGACCATCACTGGCACCAAGGCAGAAGCGACTCTCATCGCTGAAGACGACACGTCTCCATTCGTCCCTCCATTCACGCCTGTCGCGACACCACTGGAGGCGGGCTGCACGATGTTGGGGCGTGAGCAGAAGACGGCCTAACGGTGTGCGGGACCGTAGCCCAGCTTCATGGAGACGGTTGCGAATGGTCCTCGCCGATACCCCAGGAGCAACAGTGTCCCTAATTTGCTGGGAAGTGGCGGTGCGGTCCCCTACGGCACTGCGTAGGATCCTACGGTCTTGGCGTGCATCCGTGCGTCGCTGCGGTCCGATCCCAGGTCGACGGGCACGTGCACCTCCCGCCGACCACTGGCGACAACATCGATGTACTCTGGAGACCTCACGCCCCACGTGTTGAGCAATTCGGCGGTACGTCCACCCAGCCTCCCGCATGCCCACTATACGCCCTAGCTAAAAAAGTCCGTCAACTGCACATACGGTTCACGTCCACGCTGTCGCGGCATGCTACCAGTGTTAAAGACTGCGATGGAGCTCCGTATGCCACGGCAAACTGGCTGACACTGACGGCGGCGGTGCACAAATGCTGCGCAGCTAGCGCCATTCGACGGCCAACACCGCGGTTCCTGGTGTGTCCGCTGTGCCGTGCGTGTGATCATTGCTTGTAAGCCCTTTCGCAGTGTCCGGAGCAAGTATGGTGGGTCTGACACACCGGTGTCAATGTGTTCTTTCTTCCATTTCCAGGAGTGTATGTACGAGGGTTATTCGGAAAGTAAGGAACGATAGGTCCTGAAATGGAAACCACAGTGAAAGTCAGATGAAGTTTTACACAGGTGTGCTGAGCAGAGCCTCTAGTACGCCTTTCGATCGCGTTAGCTCGTTCTTTTTAGTTCTGAGCACACAGGGAGCACATAAAGATATCTACAGCAATAGTGTCTTCCACTAAGTACGGAATCTTGATGAAAATTTCGCCTGAAGCTATGCAGCCAACATTACATAACTGTCCTGCGGTTTATTCTTCAAGACAGTTCTCAGGCGCATTCTGCAGGGGCAACGAAGTTGCGCCTGCATCGTTTTAGATTTGAAATGTTTGATTCCCCACTATACAGCACGTAATTGTCTCCCTCTGAGCTTCATCTCTCCTCACATGGACCGCTGCCTATGAAGACAGAATTTTGGAACATACAACGAGCTGTAGGCCAGCGTAGAGTATTGGCGCAAAGTACTGGCGGCTGCCTTCTATAACGAGGGTATTAGAAAGTTGGTACAACGCTACGACAAACGTCTTAAGTGTGATCGGCGACTATAGAGATAAGTAGCTGGAAGTTGTAGCTAACTGTTGTAAATAAAACAGTTTTGATTTGCACTGTCGTTTCCATTTCGCGAACTATCGTTCCTTACTTTCCGAATCGTCCTCATAGATGAGTACCTGTAAGGTGCGAAATTATAGCCACCTTACAAGTCTATCCATTTAAACTTGAGCATTATTCTGTAGCACCACATTTCAAAAGCTTCAATTCTCTTCTTGTATGAACTGTATACCGCTCATGATTCACCAAGTCCGGTTTGAGATTTTTCTACACATACTCATTTGTCTTCCCCGTTGCCTTGTCGCTCCCTCCCTCTTTCCCTCCATCCTTCATGCACTATATTTGCTGTTTCTTGGGCTCTTGGTGAAATTTTTAAAAATAAAACTGAATCTAGTGTGTGTGGAAATTGGTTATTTCCACTTCTGATTACAATACACCACTGCACAAATTTTGGCCCCAGTATGGCATGACAAGCGGTACGCTTGTGTCGCTTGGGCCTTACACTAGCCCCATGTTTCACTCCTGCACAAGGCTACACTCCGCAAAAATACCGCTGCCTGTTTTACACGTTCCACTCTTGCAATTTCAATGTGGTTTCTGCACACATAGATCTACGAATATACTCTAGTTAAGAATGTTTTCTTTATTAAAAAGGCTACTTCTCGTTACATCTTCTTCAACTCGGTCTTCGTCAGCAATCTTGCTGCTCAAACAGCAAATGTCATTAAACACTTAGTCTCATTTTCTGTTCTAGTTTCCTCAGCATAACCTGATTTAATTCGACTGCATTCCATTACCCTTGTTGCACTTTTGTAAGTGTTAATTTTATAACCTCTATATGCGTTCCGTTTTAATTGCCCTTATAAGTCATTTGCTATCTCTCTGACAATTACAATGTCATGTTCAGAGTTTTTATTTCTTCCTCCTGCACTTCAACTATCTGTTAAAATTTCTCATTAATTTCGTTTACTCCTTGACAGTGTACAAGTTGAATAATATCGGTAACAGGTTACAACTCTATCTCACTCTATGTTCAATCAGCGCCTCTCTTTCATGTCACTTCACTCTTCGAACTACAGTCTGGTTTCTCTACAACTGCAGACAACCTCTCACTCCCTGTATTTGGCTCCTGAAACCTTCACAATTTCAAAAAGTGTATTCTATTTAGCACTCCAGAAGCTTCTTCTAAACTTACAAGTGCTATAAGCGTAGGTTTGCCTTTCTCCAATCTATCTTCTGTGATGAGACGGACTACTTATCTCGGACCTCTTAACATTCTACATCCAGTGCTCGTACTATGTAGTCACGTCATGATCCGAAGTTCCGTACACAGCTCAGAGGGGCTTTCACTCTCCGGACAAGGGGAATTTTTAGTGTGTAATAGAAATTAGTGGCCCATGATCTAGGAGTTCGTGATATCATTATGCCCCCCCTGGGTTACCATTTCCCGAGAACTCATGTCCAGAGACTGCACGATATCGCCTGCTTACTCGATGGGCCTCTCATGCCAATACATAAGCCAGCGGGAGGTCAATCGGTCAGTGAACCCCGACTATAAGATCCTCTCCAGGCTTATGGCAGAAGATTTTACCAATGACACTCGCTCCATAGCAGACGTCTCAGGAAGGTGGTGCTAACATACAACCCTCCGCTGGCCACTGCAGGATCTTAATAGCGATCACCTCGGAGTACCATCGATTTCAATCGTAATTTCACTATAGCGCACCATAAATTCATCCAACAGGTGATGGACCGTATGGGATTCCCACCCCCACACCCCCCACCCCCACCTTCTCCCAGCCTCATCGACACCCTACCGTGCATTCTGGCAGCATCCGGCTCTCAGGTCCAGGTCAACGGACAGACGGTGGGCCAAATACCCTTTAAAGAGTTCTCTACGACACGGCTGTCCCTTTTCTACATACATTTATGCCATGGCGCTCGAACCACTCCTCTGGGGTCTCAACCACTCTCTATCTGCAATCATCCTGCGAAACATCACCTTCCGCTATAGCGTATATGCCTGCTGCAGGCAAAATATCTCCACACCACCCTTCTGCGGGCTTTCCCATGCAGTGTAACAGAAACCATGTAACCAATGACAGTTGACCATGCGTGTGGAAAACAATATTTCACCACTTTCTGATAACCAACGTGCGCACGACGTGGTATCAAGTCACCAACAAAAAAATATGCAACGAGACACTGATACCACGCTATCAGATTGATGGACTCTCCACTTTGCCCTGACTGTAGTCTCTTGGATGCCGATGAACATCGCTTTACGTCTGTGTCACCGTCTGTCATTAGGTGACCGACAGTGAAGATCGTAGCTTGTTACCCATGTGTCACTGGGGTAGGACTGATAAAAAAGGGGGGATTGTATCTTTAAGTAGTAATCAATACGTCCTACGCCCCGGATTCGAACCCCGCCGCTGCTTAAATTTTGAATAAAAGCGTCAACAATGGCAGCCAAAGACTTGCGACGTAAGAGGCCACCTATCAAAACATCGTGATGTAGAGTTTCCCCTAACCATTCAAAACTAACCGTGGGCAGCCTACCTCATTAAGAACCAACCTTTAATTTTTGAGCTTAATGCTAAATCAATAAAGTGGAAGCAGTGACCATGGGCATAACTATTAAACAGAATAATTTGCACAAAATTTCACTCTAGCGCTATCAGCCTCGAATAGTAAGTTGGTTTTGATTTTGAACCGATTGCTAGTATCTTCGCGGATACAGATTTGGCGGAAGATTCATTTAAAGTGGGTGAAGAAACAATGATTAAATTCGATGCATTTATTCATAAACACATTTATGGGATCAACATATAAAATGAATAATCAGAAAGCTTTCAGAATTTATTCTGTTCTGAAGTTCACTGATAACTGAGAATTATATAATTCTGTAAATATCAATTGGCACAGCGAATATAAGTAGGTGACGAAAACCCAGAATTTCACACATTCGTTACTAGTGAAAAAGGAGATAAGACAGGCAATCGTCTTGTATTCCACAAGAGGAAAATAAAATTGAACTACTCTGCCTGCGATGCGAATTAAGCTCACTGTAAATATGACTGAGATACCGAGCTGTGCACTGCAGATGTGCTGGCCCCTTCGCGAAGACACGGCCACCAGCACCTATGCGAGACTCCCAAGATGTAGCAACCTCTACTATGCTGCCACGCCAAGTGGATCAGGACACCATGGAATCCTAACCTAAATTCACTTTGGACATTCTCGCATCCTACCCTAATCATCATCCCTTGCAACACTCACCATGCCATGCCTTTACCTCCCCAATAATAGATGCCAAGACCTAATCGCAAAATTATGAACCACTGTGATCCAGTCACGAAGATTCCCTACAACAGTGAATCCCACAAAAGAAACAGAGTGTTTTGGAAGGTAATGCTGTGGCGGCTATGTAAATGATTGATAATGAAGTAAAGTTTACTAACATATATTTTATAGAACTAGACATAAATTATGCTAAACAAGTTATTGATTAAATACTGTAAACAACTATTGTGGTTTAATAGTACTTTGGACAAGAACCCTGGGTGGCAGAAGTGAGTCGAATACTCTGGCCCTATAAATGTGGATAACGCAGTCTTAATGGATCTGACGCTGAGCAGACATTGACTGATCAAACTTACTGCAGTTTTACTACATAGGTGCAGCTGAGAGCAAATAGCGATTGAGATACGTACGCCCTGACAATGCTGAAGCAACAGTACGTTACCCTGTTTGTTCGTGCAGCGAAGTAACTTGCAGCTGGCGAGATGTATGTGCTGGAGGTGAGTCGTGAGGCAACACCTGTGAATCGATCGCGGTTACGAAAGAAGTGCAAAATATCAGGGTCTAGCGATCAGTCAGACGCATTATAATTTACTCTCTACCAGAGCTCTGATATCGTGATAAATCTCAGTGGGTGCACCCCCCTCCCCCCTTTCACTGGTCGTGCTTGGCACCCCACCAGAGAAAGAAACTAATCCGTTTTCCCGCAAATTGCACGAATGATACCGCCTTCACGCCGTCTTGAACCAATCACAGGGCTCTAGAGGCGCTAAATCTCCCTTCCCAGACGACAGCACAAACTCATGTCGAACCTGTGTGTCTGAAAAGAAGGAAACCACCAATTACTGGCTTTTTAAAGTTTTTGAAGAGAGGGAAGATGATTTTCTACAAAGTCATGTCACTTCCTACAGCAACAAACAAACAGATACAATCTTAAAGATCCTCATCTAAATCGCCTGTGCCTTGGAGCTTGTTAGTCCTAGATATGAGGTGTTATAAAGTTTCTATCTCTAAACGTTTCTGAGACACCAGGGTTTCTTATACAACTGAGACGACCGATGGAAGGGGGTTCACAGGCCTATTTGCAGTATCAGCGAATGCAAAAACTTGTGAATTTGTATTATGCGTGGCTATGAACACAATGCCTGGTTTACGACTCTAATGTGTAGACGCGTTTTTTCTGATCATTTCCCCCAGCCCAGGCTTCCAGTGGCGCCACAGCAGGTAGCTCGACATTGTTCTGCTGGAGACCTGTCTCGACGAGGGGCTGCCCTGTCTGCTCTGTATGGCTGTGGGCCTGTCCAGCAAGATTTACTGAGGGATGGGCTAGCTGCCAATTGCTTTCAACTGCCAACATGCCTTTTCTACATGCTAAGAACCATATAAATACTTCATGCTTTTAGCGCCCTACCAGGCTCCATCAACGTCTGCTCTGGCCATTAACTTTCTAGAGTCTCGCTCAAGGTGCGTCAGGTTGTAATAAATTCTCTAATAATTTTCCATATGCGGAAAAAAGGCGAGAGTGTAACCGTCCTCTCTCACTTTTTAAACCTCTAGTGACAGATTTAATCTCTCCAGTGCTAGCAAAAAGTATTCATAAGAGCTCTGTGGGTTGACATCACACATATTTATAACAATGACATGTTCTAACACTACTGTCCATTGACTCCCAACTGCGTTCGAGAAATTCAGACAGAGTCGCTCCGAGGCTAGTTTTGTTTCATGTGCCACTCACTTTTCTACAAGCAGCAGATGCTTATCTTCAAAGGAATTTTAAAAAAAATGTATCTCCCTCAGATTGTGCCACAACGTCCTCCTGCTGGACGTTAGCCGCAAGCAGTCATGTGGGAGAACAATGCCTGCCGCCCACTGTGGGTTCCAGTGCGACTTCAGTTCTAAGAACCTTACGCCATCATGGACGCAGTCCCATCCAACAGTCACCGACCTGATGGCCAAAGCGATTCCTGTAGCTGTCTCAAGTATAGTGCATAGCACACTCGCATGCACTCCAGAAACATTCATAATCAATTAAAAACTGACACTGCGTCAATAAAGAGAGACATCCAAAGTACACAGAGAACCCTACTGTCAGTCACCATTGCTTATGATATCAATAAAATTCTACATCTGACGTCAGACAAAGAATGACAAACATATTCTAATTTAGATGAAAGCGGCATCAAAATGCTTGCTGCATTTCAACCGTTACTGTTGCCAAAGAGGACAGAGGAATGGGCACTCTTTTGCGCTTCCAGTGGGAAACAGTCCCTAAATGTTCACGAATCAGCAGTGATAAACGGCATGAGGATACAGAAGGCAATGGAAACCACTGCATTATAGACACGTAATATGTATCTGTAGGACATGTGGCCTGTAGTAGAAAAATTGTCATGATGATCTCTGCATTGACGAAAGATTCTGGACTAGCCCCCATTTTGGATATCCAAGAGACAACTGCTAAGGGGGATGTGACCACGAGAAAAAACTGAACAACCGACGAGAGGTTAACGCTATACGATTTGGGGCGTGGAATGTCAAAATCGGACGATGTAGGGAAGCTAGAAAATCTGAAAGGGGAAATGCTAAGGCTCAATCTAGATATAGTGGGGACCAGTGAAGTGGAATGGAAGGAAGACAAGGATTTCTGCTGATACTAACATCGGTAGAAGATGGTATAATGGGAGTGGGATTCGTTGTGAATAGGACGGTAGGGCAGAGAGTATGGTACTGTAAACAGTTCAGTGGTGGTGTTGGCCTTGTCAGAATCAACAGAAAAAGAAACACAAGATACATGACGACATAACAAGTAGACGGTGAAGAGAGAGACAAAGTATATGAAGATATTGAAAGGGTTGTTCAGTGCGTAATGGGAAATGAAAATGTAATTGTCACGGGGGACTGGAATGCTGTTGTACGGGAAGGAGCAGAAGAAAAGGTTATGGATGAATATGAGCTTGATGTTAGGAATGAGAGAGGTGGAAACCTGATTTTTAAAATAAATTTCCGCTACTAATAAAGAACACTCTGTTCAAGGATCACAAGCGGTGGAGGCACACTTGAAAAAGGGCGGGAGATACGGAAAGATTCCAGTTACATTTCGTAATGGTCATGCAGAGAGTGCGAAATCAGACGCTGGATTGTAAGGCGTACGTGGGAGCAGATATAGACTCAGATCACAATTCAGTGCTTATTAAAAGTAGGCTGAAGCTTAAGATGGTTCAAATGGCTCTGAGCACTAAGGGACTCAACTGCTGTGGTCATTAGTCCCCTAGAACCTAGAACTACTTAAACGTAACTAACCTAAGAACATCACACACATCCATGCCCGAGGCAGGATTCTAACCTGCGGCCGTAGCAGTCGCACGGTTCCGGACTGCGCGCCTAGAACCGCGAGACCACCGCGGCTGAAGCTTAAGAGAACCAATGTGCTAAGAAATGGGATACGGAAGTCCTAAGGAATGAACAAGTACACTTGAAATTCTCTGAGGCTATAGACGCGACAGTTCAATTGAAGAGGAATGGACATCTCTGAAAAGGGCGATCACAGACGTTAGAAAGAAAACCATAGGTGACTGCGAAGAAACCATGGGTAACAGAAGAATCGATGAAAGAGGGCAGCCCAAAAACGTTCAGCCAAATTCAGGAATACACAAATAAAAGTCACTCAGGAACCAAATAAATACGAAGTTCAGATTAGGTAAGGAAAAACTGGTGCATGTAAGATGCGAAGAAACCGACAAAGACATGATTGTGTTAGTCTTTAAGCTCCCGTCGACAAAGAGATCATTAGAAACGGATCAAAAGCTGGGATTAGAGTAAGATGGGAAAGGAAATTGGCCGTGACCATCTGACGGAACCATCACCGCATTTGCCTGAAGCGATTTAGAAACCCAAATCAGAAGAGCCGGACGCGGGTCTGAACCGTCATCCTCCCGAATGCGACTCCAGTGTGTTAACCACTGCGCTACATTATCGGAAGGGCTGACTCAGTACATAGAAAAGTCAAAACAACCTTTGGTAAAATTAAAAGCAAGGGCGGTAACATTAAGTGTGCAAAGGGGATTCCTCTGTTAAGTGCAGAGAAGAGCGCAGATCTGTGGGAAGGATACATTGAAGGTCTCTATAAGGTGGAGGACTTTTCTGACTGTGTTAGAAAAAGAGACAGGATCCGACAGGGAAGAGATAGAGATCTAGAATTAGAGTCAGAATTTGAAAGACATTTGAACGGCTTATAATCAAATTAGGCAGATGCGATAGATAGTATTCCATCAGAATTTGTAAAAACAATGTTGAATGTGGCAACAAAACTACTATTCTTATTGGTGTATACAATGTATGAGATTATCTATATACCAACAGACTTTCGAAAGAAAAATCATCCACACAATTCCGAAGTCTGCAAGATCAGATCCGCGGGAGAATTACCGCACAATTCTATTTAAAGTTCATGCAATTAAGTTGCTGACAAGATTAGTACACAGAAGAATGTAAAATTAAATTTAAGACCCTTTAGACTACGGCCAGTTTTGCTACAGGAAAGGTAAACGCACCAGAAAGGCAGTTGTGACACTGCGGTTGATAATGGAAGCAAGTCTGAAATAAAATCAAGACTCGTTCATAGGGTTTGGCGACGTAGAAGAAGCGTTCGACAATGTAAAATGTGGCAAGATGTTCGAAAAGTTGAGAAAAATAGTGGTAAAGTATAGAGAAAGACGGGTAATAGACAATATGCAGGGGAAGCAAAAAACAACAACAGCACTGGAAACCAAGAACGAAGTGCTCGGATTAAAAAGTGTTTATGACATGGACGTAGTTTTCCGCACCTGCTATTTAATCTACGCATCGAAGAAGCAATCATGGAAATAAAAGAGAGTTTCAAGAGTGTGATTAAAATTGAAGATGAAATAATGTTCGTGATAAGATTCACTGATGTCATGCTATCCTCAGTGAAGAAGAATTACGGATACAGTCTAATTAGTGCAAAATGTCGATTGAGAGTAAACCGAATAAAGATGAAAGTAATGAAAAATAGTAGAAATAAGAACAATGAGAAAGCTAACATCAGAATTGGAGATCAGGAAGCAGCCGATGTTAAGGAGTTCTGCTACCCAGGCAGCAAAATAATCCTAGCGGTCTAAGGCGCTTTGCCACGGTTTGCGCGGTTCCTCGCTCGGTCATAGGTGTGAGTGTTAGTTTAAGTTAGATTAAGTAGTGTGTAAGCCAAGGGGCCGATGACCTCAGCAGTTTGGTCCCATAGGAACGTACCACAATTTTCCAATTTTTCCAACCCGTGATGGACAGAGCAAAGAGGATATAAAAAAACAGACTAGCAGTGATAATGAGCATATTCCTAGCGAAGAGAAGCATCAAACATAGGTCTTAATATGCGGAAGAATTTTCTGAGAATGTATGTTTGGAGCACAGCATTGCACGGTAGTGAAACATGGAAAAGCCAGAACAGAAGAAAATCGAAGCATTTGAGACCTCGGAGACGAATTTTGAAAATTAGGTTGACTGGCAAGGTAAGAAATAAGGAGTTTCTCCACAGAATCGGCTGCGAAGAAATATAACAGGACGTTAAGGAATTAGGGAATAATCTCTACCGTTCTAGAGGGAGCCGAAAAAAATGGTTCAAATGCACTACGCGCTATGGGACTTAACATCTGAGGTCATCAGTCCCCTAAACTTAGAACTGCTTATACCTAACTAACCTAAGGACATCACTCACATCCATGCCCGAGGCAGGATTCGAACCTGTGACCGTAGAAGCAGGGCGGTTCCTGATTGAAGCGCCTAGAACCGCTAGGCCACAGCGGCCGGCTAGAGCAGAAAAGAACGGGACTAGATGGCAGAGGTTGGAATATACCCAGCAAATAACTGAGGACGTAATTTGCAAGTGCTACTCTGAGATGAACAGGTTTGCATACGAGACGAATTCGTGGCGGACGGCATCAAACGCTTCAGAAGACTGAAGGATTGAAAAAATAGAAATCAGAAATTGATAAGTGTTGCAGAAAGCATAATATAAGTTCTGGGGCGCAGTTGACCGTAAAACGGCCAGTGAACTCAATAGCTGATCGATAGCAGAGTGCAGCCGACAGCTCGGAGAGAATGACGCAGCCAACATGAAGTCCATAATCTCGCTGGTGAGATTGAAATTATGAAATTGTTCGAGACAAAGTTCTGTTCCAATCGGTATGTAACTTTGTAATGAATTGTATCGTGTCAAGAAGGCTGTTGCAGCTTTTCTCGAAAGAAACGACTCACTTCAAAGTATAAAGTTTGCAGCCGGCCGCGTTGGTCTAGCGGTTCTAGGCGCTCAGTCCGGAACCGCGCGACTGCTACGGTCGCAGGTTCGAATCCTGCCTCGGGCATGGATGTGTGTGATGTCCTTAGGTTACATAGGTTTAAGCAGTTATAAGTTCTAGGGGACTGATGACCACAGATGTGCTCAGAGCCATTTGAATCATTTATAAAGGTTGCAAGTGGGCACAGTCTGTATATATTACGAGGAAATACAGTGCCGTTGATTTTAAGTGATTTGTAGTTCGACTGGTAATGTGCTATTCCATTGAACTGTAGTAATCTCCTACGTCTAGAGTGGAAGTTGGATTAATTACAGGCATTCTTTTGATTAGCGTCATTTTGGATGGCGTACTGAAGTCGTTTCTTCGCAAATGACATTTCATTTATTATGTGAGTTTCTTAGTGGTGCTTTTTACTAAAAAATCTAGGTACTCACATTTGCCCTCGCCAAAGTCTGAGCAGTCAGACAAATTTATTGATTCAAGTCTGGATTACTATCGT
Organism: Schistocerca gregaria; assembly: GCF_023897955.1. Lineage (NCBI taxonomy): Eukaryota > Metazoa > Arthropoda > Insecta > Orthoptera > Acrididae > Schistocerca > Schistocerca gregaria. Next base: position 528,387,731 of record NC_064922.1, on the reverse strand, counting down.
GAGATAGTAAATATTGTGGGGATTGTAGTAAAAGGCCCATGTTTAGTAGGTTCTATTTTTGGTTTGTTCTTTATGTTCCCTGGATGGGATAACTGTGAGATAGGGAATATTGCGGGGATTATTGTGAAAGGCCCATGTTTGGTAGGTTCCATTTTTGGATTGTTTTTTATGCTCCCTGGATGGGAATAACTTAATTGAATGTTTTCAGCTGCAAAAAAATCTGGAAGATCTGAAGGAAAATCTGAAAAAAGCATTCCAGCCTAAATTAAACTAAAATTACACTTTTTTTGCTTTTATGTTCTACGTCAATCTGTCCAAATTTAGGCAATCGGTGGTATAATGGTGAAAACTTTATTCAGCTGTTTATTTTCAGCTGAAATGTAATTCTGTTGTGAATTCATCGCAGTCCTTTCATAAAGTGACTCAAGCTTCATCTCAAACAAATTTACAGATTTACCTACGAAATACTGTGAGTTTGGAAGAAACAAAAGGTTATACAGTAAAAATAAAGTGAATTAAATGTTCGTTTTCAGTTGATGTGAGATTAACCGCATGGCAAATTTTATCGCAATCGACACAATTGAATTGAATTTATACATTTTAATCGCGTCTGGGAATGCTACGAATCAAACGAATTTTCGATTAATCGAACTGCAGAGCAACGCGAAGAGTGTAAGGAAATTGAACGGAGTCGGTTATCACAAACACGTTCCACACGCACACGAGAAGATAGAGTAAATGCAAACGAAGATGACATGCATCGAATGAGACATCATTGCCAAGAATCAATGGTCAGTTTCTTAAAGAACTTAGCTTAGCACTGATATAGCTCTCCTCACCAAGATATTATTTTATTTCTATATATCCTATACTTTATATTTGGTTTATGGAACTCTTTTTACATATAATTTATATCTGTTTGGTACAGGAGCTGCAACGTCTGTGTACTTTTTACGTACGTCTTTTCTTTACTGCTCCTACCAAAAGATGGCACGATGTGTTGGTTATTTTATATCTTCCATAATTGTTTTTAACTCTATTTTACTTCTGTCTATAATTTTAAATCTATTTTTCCTTAGCACTGACTTAGACAACCACTACATTTTTTTATTTTATTCTTATCTACTGTACTGTCAAACACATAAATGCCGCCTGGCTGAACTTCCGTTCTCTATGTCGTTAGCTTCTTATTGAGTGCCCATATGAAATCATGTATTAGCGGCCACTTAAACTGACACTCCACTTTGACGTGTCTATATTAGAAGCGTGGTCTTATTGTAGCACGAGTACATGCCTTCACCGAAGGTAAGAATTGTAGTTTCTTCATCGTTCCACTACGCCTGAATTTCCGTCCCTAATCCCGAGCAAGGTTTCTTAAAACTTAAAAAACCCGTTTATGTTTGCATTTTAGGTGCATACGAGACATTTTAGCTACTTATCACTAATGCGTTACCCGCATTTCCTTAACGTAAGTCCCCCATTTACTTTGGTGTTTATGGAGTATTTAAAAAAAGTTTTTGCCACCTTCTCATGCTAGAGAGGACAATAACCCTAATCTGTTCTTATGTATTTTTCCAGTGTAGAAATTCTGAAGATGCCTCAGAAAGGAGAGGCGCGTCAGTAATGCTCCTGCTGTGATTGTAACCCAGACTGCTTTTCTTGCAGAAAGTATATCAAGGTTTCTGCACTCAATCACCCTCTCAGTTCCTCATTGGGCAAGCCATAATACCCTGTTAGCGAAGTTTTAATGTTTTTACATTGTTCCCGCATTTCCTCAGTATTTCTGTATACGTTTGTGTCCTAGCGTGTGGTGTATCTCTCGTATATCACTGGAGTATGTGTGTGTGTGTGTGTGTGTGTGTGTGTGTGTGTGTGTGTGTGTGTGTGTGTGTGGTGTGAAGGTTATGTTTGCATCGATAGTGACTACTATCTTGTTAGATGTAATCACTGCCGAAGCACGTCGCATCATCTTATGGTCCCTCTGCTATACGTCTGTTTGCCCAAAGTGGAAATCAGCCATTTTCAGACTGCTGCGACATTGCCTAAAACTGTCGCGCAGTCTACTTAAATCGGTCCCTTAACGTAGGGATTTCTGTGATTTCATAAGCCCCGAGTAGGGACCTCATGCGGGCCGTGTATTGCAAGGTGTAGGATCCTGCTCTGAAATCCTTGGAGCGGACTTACATGCGTTTCGACTGAGTTCGCCCCCCCCTCCCCCCTTCCCACAGACACACACTACTGCCACCTATTTTGGCAATGGTCGGATCAGTCCTAAATATAACGTAAAGCCACAACATGAGGGTAGCGTCGACTACGCGTTCAGAAGGGGATGGAAGAAGATGGAGAACTCGCATGCGTCTCAGCGCTCTGCTCCTTAACTGTCGGACATGCGGCCCCAAATAAGATGCCTGTCCAATGTTACCCCTAGATATTTAGTAACGAGAGACCTAGGGATGGGGCCTACCATGAGACGTACACGCTGAACATCTAAAGGCAGTTTGTGCAGTGGAATAATTACGTCTGTCCGATGGCGGCATTAAACATTATCCGCCACTTTTTTGACCAGATTCCCAGGAAGTCAGACGCCGTGTGATAGCGACGGCGGAGGACATCTACCTTGAGGCACCTCGAGTGAAGTACGCTATCGTCCGCAAATCGTGCCAACGACACTGTTTCTGGTTCTGGAATGTCGGAGGTGTACAAGGAGTGCATCATAATGGAAAAGAAACTTGAGGATGTGTTAGAGGACGATCAGTTTCGCTTCAGGAAAGGTAAAGGCAGCAGAGAGGCTGCTCTGACGTTATGGTTGATAATTGAAGCAAGACTAAAGAAAAGTCAAGACACGTCCTTAGGATTTGTCGACTTGCAAAAAGCCTTCGACAGTGTCAAATGGTGGAAGATTTTAGAAATTTTGTGGAAAATAGGGATGATCTACAGGGAGAGACGGGAAGTGTACAACGTGTGCAAGAGCCAAGAGGGAATTATAAGTGCGAAACATCAAGAACGGGGGGATCTTATTAAACGGGTGTAAGTTTCGTCTCTACTGTTCAACTCTTATATCAAAGGAACAATGGCGGAAATAAAAGAAAGTTTCAAGAATGGAATTAAAATTCAAGGGGGAAGGACATTAATGTTAAGATTCGCTGACAACTATCCTCAGTGATAGTGAAGCAGAACTACAGGACCTGCTGAAGGGAATGGAATGAACAATCTGATGAGTACAGAACGTAGACTGAGAGTAAATCGAGGAAAGACGAAAGATAGTAGCAGAAATGAAAACAGTGAAAGGCCTAAAATCAGGATTCCTGGTCAGGAATTAGATGAAGATAAGGACTTCTGCTGCCTAGACAGCAAAATAACCACTGGCGGACGGAGCAAGAAGGACATCAAAAGTAGACTAGCAATGGCAAAAAGGGCACTCCTGACCAAGAGTAGTAATATCAAGCTTAGGCCTTAATTTCAGGAAGAAATTTCTGAGAACGTACGCTTGGACCACTAGATTGTATGGTAATGGAACATGGACTGTGAGAAAACCAAAGAAAAGAGAATCGAAGCATTTGAGATATGGTTCCACAGACGAATGTTGGAAATTATGTGGCCTGATAAGGAATGAGGAGGTTTCGCGCAAAATCGGAGAGGAAAGGAATATATGGAAAACTCTGACAACAAGAAGGGCCAGGGTTATAGCACATCTGTTACGACATCAGGGAATAACTGTAACGGTACTGGAGGGAGCTGTAGAAGGTAAAAATTAAAGGAAGACAGAGACTGCAATACATCCAGCAAATAATTGAGGACGTTGGTTGTAAATGCTACTCTGAGATGAAGAGGCTGGAACATTAGAGGAATTCGTGGCGGGCCGCATCAAAGCAGTCAGGAGACTGAAGGCAAACTTGCGCGGGCCCAAGAACAGATCACTGCGCCATCCCCGCTCGTATTAGCCTAGCAGTAGATATATCGCCTTCGGCACGGACATATGAAGTCCTGTCAGGAAATGCGACGCGATGAACCACATGGGCGTTCTCGTGACTCTCAGTTCAAGAAGGGTGCAAAGAAGGCCCGCGGCTCCACACGCCGTCGAATGCCTTGGAAACGTAAAGGAGTACCGCCCTTGAGCACTGTCGGCGTTTCGTGGCGTCCATCGCACCCTCTAACTAGCCGCAACAGTTGTCGCTGGAGCTACGCCCGTGCCGAAAACCAAACTGTTCTGGTGGTATTGTGCCGTCGTGGCTAACGTGTGTACAGTCGTTGAAAGACTTTGCAGACCGCTGGCAGAAGACTCAAGGTTCTGGTTTCCATAGAAGGGGAAGATGTGTATTTCTGAAATCAAAGCTTGTAAGGTGTCAGGCAATTCCAACAACTTCATTGAAAACCCTGACATGATAGGAAATCCGGCAGTATGTCACATAGCTCCGAATAAATCCTGACATTAAATTAACCAAAGTAATACGATCAACGAGTGAGCAGATGGAATACCACAGACTAACACAAGAACGCCTAAATGCATGTCATACCTTCCCACCGTGAAACAAACGCAGTTCCGAGAGAAGAAACGAGAACAGAAGCCGAGAGCAGAGTCGTGTAGGCTAGGAGGCCCTACGATAAGGGACGGACACCCACGTCGCCAGCCGACGGCCAGGACCACCCCCAGCCCATTTTAAAAGACAGAGCCCTCCAGAAGAACAGTACAGATCTTACGATAACACTAAAAGGACCACACTAGCTAAAAGTTTTAGCGTGAGACTAGACGCGTCTATGTTACGTTGCAAACGTTAAAAACATTACCCCACCACGGAAAGTATAACGTTTCTCATTGGATAGACAGAATTTTTGTAGGCGGAGCTTAAGGTTAACATTGAGACCCTGATTGGTCAGTTAAAAACAGCCAGATACCTTGTTTTTAAATCAACTTCGGTAAATTGTAGTAAGGAGAAGTTAAGAGAGAGTTGCTTCCGACAAGGCGAGGTGGGTGGAGCTGTGCTGCCCGCCGCCCCCTGACGCTGCCGAAACACCGACAAGGTAATGAACGCACGCGGTGCTGCCATAAGGTATCACTCAGAACTGCAGAAGTCTCATCTGTAACATCCCCTTTTTACGTAATACTAGTGTCGATCGTCAATTAAACTTCGTGGTATTCACATTTGCTACTAGAAGTTCAAATATGAAACGCGATGATTTTTCTGTTATATAATTATTGAGAAACCACATCAGCCACTGTAATTTACGACAGCTTAAATAAGAAATTAAAGATAATTGAGGGTCGCTGTAGACCACTTTGATAGTTTTCTCTTTTGTGAAACTTAACTTAAATCTACATTATAGATGTGATATGGCATAGGTCATCCTTCGATCCATTGTAGAACATGGAAACCGATTCAGGAAATATTCGTTCTAATTTTTGTTGAACGCAGTTGGTTTTTATCATCTTGTATTAAAATATTTCCTTTTATCAATAGTGCAATTTATAAACAATGTTTTGTGACGAGAATAAAAATTCCAATGGTAAACTTAACTAGTTTTTCGACGTTATTTTACCAGCTAACTAAAAATAGGGAAGCCTTGAACCCCTTCCACTAAATATAGTTAGTATTAAGATTCTTTTACAGATAGCGCAGTGGAGCTGACGCTGAAATCATTAAGTATTTGATTATACCATCGATAGTCTCACTGAAATCTTCTGAACTCTACATGTCATGTGTGGTCTGGCGTCTCCTTACCGGCAACAGTTCCCAGGTTCAAACTAGCAAATTCCCTAAAAAACACGCTCAGAGCGTCGTTGCGCGAAAGTGGTAGGGAGTCACGGCTTAGAACAAACAGCCACCACGCAATGTATTCGAAGCTGGCCAGTTTTCCCGAGTTTCCACTCCGCTTCAGGTATCGAGTCTGATACGCGATGCTCCCCTGCGACCCCCGTGTGACAGTGGGCGCCCTGCCAGGTGTCGCTGGCTGACCAGCGGGCCGCTGTCTGTTACGCAACGGCCGACAGGCGGTCGTCCAGCGCTGGACGCTGTGCTCTGCCCATTGTTACGCCCGTCACACGCCGGGCCTTGCGTAACGCCGCGCTGCCCCGGACTACCTGTTGTCCGGCGATGGCTGGCGGCGCGCGCGTGTTGGGCGCTGCGCTTCCGCGAGCGCGTCCGCTATAAGAACCCGCCGGCCGTAGCCCGGGGCACTCCGCCTCCGACGAGCATCGCAGACATGTACAAGCTGGTAAGTGCACGCCGAGCTGCAGCCGCTCGTCGGGTAACGCGAGCGGACCGCGACGATAGGCCGCATGTTTCACACAGCTGTTTCTCGCCCTCGCACTTTCAGTATCACTGTGAAATAAAGTAATTTGCGAAACAAAAGGTTGTTGCACTCTACAGGGCCGTACAGGAGGTTTTTTTTGGGAGGGGGGAGGGGGGGAAGGAGACCAGACAGCGAGGTCGTCGATCTCACCGGATTAGGGAAGGACGGGGAAGGAAGTCGGCCGTGCCCTTTCAAAGGAACCATCCCGGCATTTGCCTCGAGTGATTTAGGGAAATCACGGGAAACCTAAATTAGTATGGTCGGACGCGGGATTGAACCGTCATCCTCCCACCGTACAGGAGGGCTGACCGAGGACGCAGGCAGAGATGGGGCGCAAAACTGACCAGAATACAGCAGCCAACAAAGCAGAGGGAAAAACCTCTCTCTCCACTTGTGACTGTAACGCACGCGTTTTTCACAATCTCAAGTATAATTTCTTTCAAGTGGCGTCGCCAAGAAACTACTAGTACCGAGCGGCCCTGTATCGCAAACACGACTAATGCGGCAAAAAGTGTGTCTGGTTCACATCGCTGCTGCCTAGAAAGACTCACTTAGCTTCAAAAATCGAGTTCTTTCTGTTTTAAAGGTCGTCGAGCGAGTGCTAAGACAAATATACTGCTTGAGAGAAGGCTTCCGTTTTCTTGTCGTTTTCTGCCAGATAATGACTGGAGCAAGAGTGTTTGATAGAATAGTAAGTGAAATGGAAAACAGATCGCACATGTATTACAGCATTTCCTCATGCTTTAATTCCCTGTTAGGAAACTTCTTAAATGCAATCTCTTGGAAAATATGCAGGTGATTTTGATGGTAGATAAAACAGAGATATCGATACGGTGGGGCTAGTTAATGAAACAGCTTTGAAATTCTAGGTGAAAGAACTGATGAACATTACTGACACGGCTGCATATTTGAACATTCTGAAGGTCTTTTTTCAAGTCTAGGTCAAACGATGTTGATGCAAACATCGAAATAGTTTAGAGGATAGTTATGAATCCTGTAAAGGCAGTTTATGAAAATTAAAGATGACAAAAGACTCATTTAAGGTCGAGTGTGGGTAAAGGTAGACTTACAAATTCGTTGTCTTGTCGTCAAAGTACAACACAGCTCCTAAAACCGTCTTTAATGTCATAATCAATGACTTAGATTCCTACAAAGAAGGGAAATGGAAATTAAATTCTAATAATAAGAAAATTCCTGTTATGAGAATTTTTCTGAACTTTTAACTATAACGCTTTTTACTTGCAATTAAAATTTTTTGAGTAGAAAATAACATAAGCTTTTTATTATACATCATACCAAAACAAATGTGAAGTAGCTACCATAAATAATATGATTTTGGTTTTACTGTAAGCTTGCAAAATTTGTGATTTATATACTACATTCATATATTTAATATGTTGTGTGCAATATTTTTGCCAACGAAGTTCATTTAAGTAATATAATCGTACCTCAACAATGCAAATTTTAATGACTCTACTATCAAAATTATAAAATTCTCTACATCTGCTTAGAAAACGTTGCAGAAAAATACTTTTATGGGGTGGTGGAATGGATGGGGGGAGAGGGTGAGCATTGGCATGTTTGTCAGGACTTGTGAATCAACTCGGTATAGCTATAGAGTCTACTAGGAATGAAATAGCAATCCCAGAAATGTCGTACGTTCTGTGTTTGTAATAGGGTAGTAACTGACAGGACCCAGAGCCAAGTGTCACGCTTTTTCTGTGAACAACCGGCTATAAAACAGAGACATTCGTATCGACTAACAGAGAATTCATGTCCGTCTGAATCAGTTTCTGAGCAAACGTAGCGAAGAACAATAGATATTTAGAGTCGAGAACATATGAAAAGGCCAGAGAGCTTCGAAGGGCAACGTCAAGAGAGATACTATCTGAAAGCATACGTGTAATTTGGTCCGATGAGTCCCAAGTTTTCCATCTTTAAAATAGTGCAAGGTGTCGAGTGAACCGAAATGTGGACTGTCCGGATCAGGCCGTAGGTGATTCTGTATGTTTCGGGGCCCATGACTTGGGCCTGACCATTCATATTACCGTGAACATGAACTACTATTTTTATTTCAACAAATTTTCATGAATTATGCCCTATAAATACTCGCGTCACACCAGATACCTGATCCAGTCAAGTTAATCTACTCGACGCCAACGACTCACAGACGACAGGTGCCAGCATTTGCAGAGAGGGCGAGGGACGGGGGGTGGGGGGTGTATCACGGGCCGTACATGACAGGGGTGAGCAGCTGAGCAACTGCTGTTCAGATGTGTATGGGTGAATAGACGTACAACTGTTGATCAGCTGACTGCCCAGATGAACCAAGGGGCTACCAACATTTTATCCTCAACGATCGTTCGACGAACCGGACTTTGCTGCGTGTGGGCCTACGCAGTAGGCACCTGGTTCATGTACCCATGCTGACTGCTATTCGTCGGTGGTGAAAGCTGGAATTTGCACACCAATACCGCAACGGGACGCGACAGATCACCTTTTCAGATGAATCATGTTTTATGCTCGTTTGGAAAGATGGTCGTCTGTCGTGCACGGCGTGAAACGCCTGGAAGTAAAGACAACCGTTGAAAGGGTCTGGGTCTGGAGGGCATGCCCTGGGTGAACTCCTCTTTCTCACAGGCACTAAGGATCACCACTACCATGCATCCAACTTGGGGACTACGTCCATCCCTAAATGCAGCTTGTGTTTCCCCAGCACGATGGCATCAACGAGAAGGACAAAAGAACTTGTCACACAGCTCCTAGTATACGTGTGTTCGAAGACCAGCAGGATGAAATTAGGATATTTTTACGATACTTCCCTGGCCACCAAACGCCTCAGATTTAAATCTAATCTAGAATCTGTGGGACCACTTCAATCGTGCTGTTTGCGCCATGGATCCTCAATCGAGAAAGCTGGTCCAGGTGGCCGTTGTATTACACCCGTCATGGCTCCCTGTCGGTACCTTCCAGGCCCTCATTGGTCTCTTCCTGCAAGTCTCTCAGCGGTCCGCGCTACATAAGGTGATCATTAATGCTTTTCACAGCTGGTCACTCTACCGTGACCCATCAGTGTAGAAAATTCTGTGCTCATAAAGCTGCAACCATACGATACTGTAGAACGCTCAGACTCCCTGTCGTATGTCGACTGGTCTGCTAAATCACCAGATCAGAATCCCACAGAAAGTGTTTGGGTCTATTAAGAACAGTAGCTACAACGTAACAATTAACAACCCCAGTAAAGTGGTAGCTTTAGAAGGTCCAATAATCAGTGTTTTCAGTAGTATACGGTACACATGAAGAACTTTTGGGTCCTGCTCCTCAGCATCAGGAAGACTAGCTATCTTAAGGGTGGTAGGACGTCAAACGGGCCGTCTTCGAGCAGGAGAGACACCACAGGACATTTTAATTTCCACTGTCTATACTTTTACGAATAAATTCATAAAACTTCGTGAGCATGACCAGGAAGGATTCAGTATTCACAATCATACCAGTGGAATTAAAAAAAAAAAAAAAATTTTACATGTGAAAGTTCATCATTTTTCACTTCTATTGGCTGCGTTTGTTGCTATAGGTACACATTCCTTCATAAGTAAGAGAGATTCTTCTATGAATTTTGCACAGCACGCAAACCATACTTACAGGTGTATGAAACTCTAGAAATTAATTAATTTATGAAAAACTGAATGTGCTGTTACATTTTAAACTTCATGTTACAAAAAACTAAAATTTTATAATTAATTACCTCAATTTTTACGACAGTTTTTAATAGATTTGGAAAATTCTAGAGTTTCATACACCTGTAAGTATGGTTTGTATGCTGTGCAAAATTCATCGAAGAATCTCCCTTACTTTTGAAGAAAAGTGTACCTATAGCAACAAATGCAGCCTATGGTAAGTGAAAAAATGGTGAAACACAAATGTAAAAAAATATATATTTCTTATATTTTTGATCTTCCACCACTATAAATGCAAATCCTGAATCCTTTCTGGTCATTCTGACAAAGTTTTATGAATTTGCCTTTAAAATTATAGACAGTGGAAATTAAAAATTCATATGGTGTCTCTCCTCCGCCAAGTCCTCCCGTTCGACGTCCTACCCCCCTTAAACAATATTAGCTTGGTGTCTCTTGAGGGCGGCTAATTGTTTGTCCAGTGTGTTTCCGCCCCTCGCTGGCGCACTGGCACAGCAGGTGTGTTGACAGCCGCGCCCTCGCTTGTTCTCAGAGCATCGTGCTGGTGGCAGTGGCGCTGTGCGCCGTGCAGGCGGCCCCCGCCCCCAGGGCGTCGCCCGGCCTGCTGGCGGCCGCCCCCGTGGCCTACGCGGCCGCCCCCGTGGCCTACGCCGCCCCCGCCGTGGTGACGGCGCACAGCTCTCAGGTGGTGGCGCAGAACTTCCACGCGCCGCTCGTCGCCGCCGCCTACGCCCTGCCGGCCGCCGTCCACGCGCCCGCCGCCGCCTTCGTGCTTTGAGGGTGCGCCACACCACACCACGAGCACCACGGCCTCCCAGCGCCACGCCGCCTGCTGCACCCACACCAGTGTACAAATGTAGATAGCCGCCAACTGCAAATAAACAGCTGAAAAACAAGATTCAGCTTCAAAATTTGTCAGATGTTTTACCTCACCCAATTTTTTTTTTTTTTTTACATTGGTGTAGCAAGCGAATGTAAGATAAAACAGAAATGGAAGAAAGGTCATTGAATTTTGTCAAATTTTTAGGCTAAAATCTCTTCCAGACACTCTTCGAGAGAAAAATACTTGGGTATCACCCAGCCAACGCGAAGAATACTTTCAAATTCATATCCTGGTAACCATTAGGCAGTACCAAAGAAAATTGTCAATGTTTAAATCGAAACGTCGATTATAGATTCGGATCACCATCTGTCTCTAGCAAAAGCAAAAGTTTCAGGTCAACAACATCAAACTGCAAGCAGCTAGAACACAAAAGACGGATCCCTAAATACTAAAACTAAATTCATATTCTTTCCTCGCAAATTTACATTCATACAAGATACCTAGTTAGAACGACTACAAAAATTCAATCTGTCAGGTGTCTCAAACAGCTGAAACATCATGAAGAAAAATAAAACACAGATGGTGGAGTAATTCCTGCGACAGATTGGTAGATCGTAGACTTCTAACTATACAAGTCTCACAAATCAGAAACCATTTGGTAAGAATACCTCAAATTAAAAAAAAAAAAAAACGAAAATCATCACATGATCACAGCAGAAAAGAAAAACACAAATACCAGTTCTACAGATCGTCGGAAATTAATGATGAGTTAAAAAAGTCTCTCGGATTGTGCTACAGACATTCAGACGGAATACTAGAAACAAATAACAAGGAAAACTACAAATTTCTAGCAGACCATAATAAAAAAATTGCGGTTGTCCTAAAGACCAATCCAGTTTTGAGAAACTTTCCACAAATCTGGACTCAGCAAGTCCACAAGGAAAGAAATCGTACAAATTATACGTCACTTTCGAAAATAGATGCCGGCCAGAGCGGCCGAGCGGTTTTAGGCGCTTCAGTCTGGAAATGCGCGACCGCTACGGTCACAGGTTCTAATCCTGCCTTGGGCATGGATGTGTGTGATGTCCTTATGTTAGTTAGGTTCAAGTAGTTCTAACTTCTAGGGGACTGATGACCTCAGAAGGTAAGTCCCATAGTGCTCAGAGCCGTTTTTTTTTTTTTTAATAGATGACAGTAAACTCGTCCAGATATTACAGAACATTGACAGTTACGACAAAATTCCCAAGGAATAAAAGTCTTTTAATTCACCCACTTCATAAGGAAGACAGGGTGCATTATAAAGTGGTTGACTACGACCAACTCCAGTTGACGATATGCCATCGTACAGGCATAGCAACCCCGGATATCAGACGAAGAACAGTCACAGAGGTTGAGGAGAAAAAATCTGATTTCAGTCATTCCATGTTTGGAAGAGAAACATCACGCGCTCGGCTGAAGCCGAAAAAGAGCTTTCTTTGAACAACCGTAGCTATTACATCAACGGATTCCGCTCGCCGAATAAAACAGTGTCAAACAAGGCAAATAGAAGTTATAAATAAAACCCAAAGGAAGAGTCCACCGTGGGTTTCCAACAGCCCTACCGGATATGGGAGACTTTTAACAGACTGAGAGTGACGTGGTGGGGAAAAAAAACTTGAAACTTGTGAAACTTGAAGCGGTGGAGCTCCAGTGCTGGAGATGTAATCTGCAAATGTGGAGAATTTCAAGACACTGAATACCTCTTGGTCAGCTTGAAGCTGGCTGAAGTTTGGACGCTGGAGGATATGGTTTCAGTGAATATTCCAGCAATCAAAACTACTGAATTTTGCAGCTCAAAATCAATTTGATCAAGTCTTGTGTATGTGTATTGTAAATATGTTTTGAATTTGTAGATAAATATACTCTATTGTCTTGCGTAAGAAAATATTTATGAGAAGGGGGACAAATTTAAACTATTTTAAAGTTATTTATAAAATCCTATTTAATAGATTGGGAAAAGGAAGAGACCACTTAATTAAAAAGTATCAGAAAGAATTTCGAAGATAGAGATCTTGTACAGGAAAAACTTTCACTTTAAAACCATCCTCCACGTTCGTTAAACGTTACAAATGTAATCATATTTCTTGATTTCAATATGAGGCATGTATTCCGGCAGACACAAACGAACTGTCTTAAGCAACTGAGAAAGTCTACAACATGTAAGTCAAATTTCTGAGAGAATTTTCTGAACCGTACGAAATTTAAACACGGCGCAGACAAGGATATGGATTATCGCCCTACTGTTCAGCTTAGGCAATATAATGTTTTCAGGATATGGCAAGTAAAAAGAACTCTAAATTTTGACAGGAGGAGCCAAATAAATTTTACCTTCATCGCCTACTATTTTTCTGATGACATAGCAATCCTCTCCAATAACAGACCAAAAGTAATTCACTCTGTAGAGAAACTTCATGTAATACTGGCAAAACTTAGATCCCTAATTTCATCTCAGGACTACACTGGAAATGACTAGATAGAAATGACTAGGCTAAGTGCCAAGTAGACAAACTCTGGGTGAGAATACTGAAACTGTGACACTAATTCAGGAAGCTAAGAGACAAAGAAATGCCAACTTCGAAGAACGTATAAACTCATCTGGAACCGACACATTATCAAAATTGTTTCATAAAACGGAAATACACGACCTCATAGTTGTTAAAATTGAAGTTCTTTATGCACCGCGTCAAGATATTGTAAATAGAACGCAGACTCATAAAAAGTAGAATTTTAGGTACAAAAACTAGAATGAAATTCATCCTAATTCTTAAAGCATTATTTATTTAACCAAGCGCAACTCAAAAGTCACTAGCACAATGCAAAAAGTGTGCATCGCAGTATCAAGAATTAAATGTGTGCAACAAATTATCTAAATCTAGTGTATCGGTACTGTCACGGTAGACATTCAGAAAAGAGATGTCATTCAGCCATCTCACATTAGTTAAATTTTGAATAGACGTAAGAAAGACTGACTTCGTTCATTAGAACAGTACGATCCATAAAAATAGGCAACAGAACAAAGTGCACATACTCCTGTCAATTCATATTTTTTTTAAATATTCCACACCTTCACACGAGATTTTCGACTGCTCATTCCGTCTTGTAAAACTTGCAAAAACACATCTCTAAAGTATGCCAAACTCTTCCCATTTAAATCATTTTTTTTAATTTTTCAGTTGAACTGACGTCTGTAGGACGGCCAACAGCAAATTTTTCCAACGGTTTAAACTTTCACGGAGTGATTGTCTTGTCGATTTTTGAGTGGAGCAATCATTTGGTGGAAAATTTCAGTAAACATTCTTGTGGCAATTTTAAATTTAAAATTTTCTTTAATATTTTAAGTGAGACTTTTTGGAGTTCTCTACTGATTAGGAAGTTCAAGTATGTTGAAATAAAAATTAGCAACAGTTTGAACTCTCGTTCGCAAAATGTCCTCTAATTTAAAATCATGAAATCCAGTTAAAATATCGGCAACCTTTTTCAGATGGTTGGAAGACAGATAGACTTATCTAATTTAGTGTCTAAGATTTTTGCAAGTTGGAAACTTCAACAAGCATTGTACAATAAAAATAGCACTAGAACCTTCGTAAATAAATTGAAAATTCTGATGCTTTGGTCAGTACTGTACTTTAAATTTCCTTGAATCACTTGTTTATAATTTACCCTCGGGTCCTTCATAGGTGCTACCTATCAGTAAAACGAAAGTATGTATAAATATAAACACAAAGTGTAAATCACAATTCAAGAGAATTTGTAATTGTTGGACAGTGGGCTGATTGAAGAGGTAAACTTTTTTCAGTTTCTTTCACGATTTCAAACTGCAACCCTCTGAGCTAAGTGGAGCGCTTTGGTGAGCTCCGAATAAAGTTTATTAAATGTTTAGTTATTCCAATAAACTTTCTTGCTGGCAATTCAATTTCATCCTCTAAGATGAATTTAAGATTATGAGTATTACATTGCAAAACTCTCTCAGCTCTTCCTTGCGTATCCGTGACTGAAATCCTGAGACATTTCTAGAAACATTTCATGCCTTGTCGTAATAATGTCACCTGAGTTTTGAGAGTGATAACTTGTCCGAAACTACAAGGGAGTGTTGAAGAGTAATGCCTCCGAATTTCGTACGTGAAAACTCTTATAACATTTAAAATAAAACAAACGTAATTAACAGTCTACGTCTTTATTCTTCATGTCTGCATATTTGCAGCTGTCTGCCGCCAAAGGGATCCGAATTGTAGCTTCTAACGTGGAGGTGTGTAACGCAACTATATCGATACGTGAGACATGGTGTGTTGTAATCGAGTTTCGAATTCCAAGAGTTCGTCTATACATGAAGCACCGTCTCATTCAGCATGACAATGCCTGACCACACACGAGCGTTTCGACAGTCCTATGCCTCGGATTCACAGTCATAGATCATGCTCCACACACTCCCTATTTGGCCCCTTACGATTTTCGTCTGTGTCCAAGACTTGAAGAACATATGCGAGGACTCCACTTTGACAGTGATGGAGTGGTAGAAGCAGAGATGAGCTCGTAGATACGTTAACAATGTCAGACATTCTACAAAGACGATATGGACAAATTGATCCCTCGTTGGGAGAAATGTGGTCGCCGCCTGGGTGACTACGTTGAGAAATAAATATGCAGGCATGAGGGATGCAGAGCGATAATAAAGTCTGTTTTATTAAAAAAGTTTTATGAATTTTCCATGAAAAATTCGGAGGCATTACTTTTCAGCAAGCTCTCCTATAATGTCTCTGACGAGAGCAGACAAGGTTTATGAAAAGTTGTTGTGAGTAGGTCAAAATCTGACTCAATATTCACTGTTAGTTCTTCAGAGACGACCCTGAAAGAAACAGAGACTGCTCTCTTAATGAGTGTCACAAGTTTCATCCAGTAAAACTGAAAATTATTTACCAGTTTTTACCTCTTCCATAAATAATGACAAAAATGTAGTTGCCATCACTTGATTATCATGGTAAAACAATTTGCAGCCATCTCTCTGTAATCAAGATTTTAATTCTGCCACATCTCCTGCTCGTGCATTGAAAAACGTCATAAATTTGGAATTTTCATAGATCTTTGACACATGTATCGGGAAAACCCGTCTCACTACTGCATTTAATGTGCTGAATATTTTCAATAACGCTGTTCCATTATCCGTCACTTGTTTCCTCTAAAATGACGATCGACTGAACGACATTAGTAGTTTCAACGCATTTTAATGGTTTGGAGGAATAATTATGAAAATAGGTTTTTGTGAGACAGCTTAGATGCTCTGCTCCATGTTGCCAGTTCGAAAAAATCGTAACCTAAGGCTTCTTAGATTTTGTGAGCCGCCTATCGACAGCGACTGTTAACTACCAGTCACACACTACAGTACAGATATGACCAATTCCTTTCTTATCCTTGATGAGATGAGGCTATGAATTCTGCATTGTCCAACACATAAAAACCGAAAGCAGTAGGAGTTCGTCGCAGCTGACGCTAAAACCCGAAAGATATCACATAAAAAACGTGAAAATCAACGCAAATATCTAAAAATTATCATGATGGCGCTCAGTTTTTGTTTTAAAACGTATTTATCATTTATTTTCGAAAGTTCTAAGTACTACAGTTTTGTAGGAAATGATTCGTGTATATTTACACATACTGTATTACTGTATTTATTCGTACTACTAATTTATTGTATTTCTGTTTGATAAATAATGATTGCTACGCACACATAAGAAACTGTGTCCGATACAAGAAGAGTACAAGGAAAATGGAAGCCAGACGCATAAATAAAGGCTGTACAAAAATTACGACGACTTGTGAAGAGGGACCTCGACAAGAGAGTCAGTCTGTTCCGTACACTAATCCGTACTTACGCACATGTTCGAATGAGTTTTTAGCGCTCTTTGCAGCAAAGAAAACAGAAATGCCTTTTCATTCAAAATCTCATGTTTTGGCTTATGCAGTTCAATCTCTCATTTACTGAAATAACTATATTCACACGGAGTGTAGCTTCAATAGATGCAAGTTTGTGTTGTGCAAGCTCTGATGTCGTTGCTGCAGACTGCTTCCTGATTTGAAACTTAACTTAGAGTTACAAAAGTTAGTATCGTAAGTCGGTCTGGGTATGTGGGCTAAACTATTATAATATCAAAAATTTCTCTTAATACTCGATCTTGTGCAAAGCGAAATGCTGGGGACAGAGATGCACAGCTGATTGAAGTTGAAAATAATCAGCTTGCTGATGACGTCAGTGCAGATAATGATTGACATTCTGATAGCAGAACTGATCGATGCTAAACATTGGAAGAGCAATCTGCTTCAGGTTCTTCTGAAAACGCTGCACCTGCTAATCTGTTAACCAAATAGGTGGTTTTGTTCTTACAAAAGTTATGGAATCAAATACTCATTATGACGGAAGTAGTAAAATTTCATAAGAAACTAAAACAATAGTTCAATAAGTCACTGAGTCGAAAACGATTACTGTCACAAACCAAGGAATACTTCCTGACAATGAGACCAAACCATAATCCAATCAAGAGGAGTTTTCTTCCTCTCATACCAAACTGCATTCTGCTGTTACGAGTACTGGAAAAAAAACGCTTTAGAGAAAATGTGGAAAGTAACATGTTACCCATAAATAACTGTCTGAAAGAATTAAACAATTAGCAGATGAACAAGAACACTTTATCACTCAACGAAAAGTAGCAACTATTCATTTACCAAAAATATACTGCGGATAAATAATCTACGGTCGCGGGTTCGAATCCTGCCTCGGGCATGGATGTGTGTGATGTCCTTAGGTTAGTTAGGTTTAAGTAGTTCTAAGTTCTAGGGGACTGATGACCACAGCAGTTGAGTCCCATAGTGCTCAGAGCCATTTGAACCATTTGATAAATAATGTAAAATCCTCGAGCACATATATGCGAAGTTTACATCGTGCCAAGAAGACACGGATAGGCGTATTGGTGAGATGGCGAACAACAAAATTCAAGATTTAAAGTAAGACCATGACGACTTTAATAAGGACGTACAGCTTAAAAGTTATCAAGACGTCCAGAAAGACAGAACTAAGTACATGGATAATTCAGTTGTAAAAGAAGTTACTATATTTAGCATGATGCGCGTAAAACTAATAACAAGTTACAATCGGTAGATTAGTCATCGATTGATGTGTGCAGCGCGAAGAACGGCTTGAGTTGCGCATGAGTACCACGTGGTGGATCGAGAAAACAGAGAGAACACGACTCGTCATAGCCACTAATGTAGTGTATAGATTCGGTACACAACCCATACTAGTACATTTTTTATTGGTGGAGAACATTGTAAGGTGTAGGAATTTAACATATTCATAACTGATGAAAAATCAATTTACCCTGTTGTATTCTACTTCTTCTTGTGGCACATGTCCAGCTTCCTGGAACGAACAAAAATGCATTTGTTTTGTCAGCGAAGTCATCCAGGTAGAAGTGGTATTAAGGGCCACAGAAGCTTTGGAACAATGTCATCTTTACAACAAATACGATCGACTTTTTCCTCAGAAGGACTGGTCTTCAGGTGTCCTAGAAAGGCTAAGAAACGACGTTTTCAATCCTATGACATGCAGCAAAAATTAGGATGGTCTCAGGAAGTATTTCTAAAGGTTCTTATAAAACGATGCACGTGATTATTTGTGAGTTAGGACATTAAACAGCAAGGTGATCAGTGCTCTTGCTTGAATTAACTTTAAATAAAACAAAATACTGGGATGAGGTTATCTCTCATAGGAATGTCATAATAATACTCAAGGCTAAGCTTCCAGTGCATGTTAGAAGAAACTGTCATAATGCTACAGAGTCAACACAGATAGCGTTTCGTCTGCCATTAATAATACTGATCTAATTCAGGAGTATGCACATAACAGAGAGAGTGCACATCCACAAGAAGATGCTTACATAATGGACTGCATAACAGAATCCCAGAACGTCGTAACAGATCTGACAATCAGTAGTGTTGTAACTGGCACTCCTCACACACGCGGGCTCACTTGCACTCTAGTAATCCACACTGCGTGCTGTATTCCAGTATCACTGTTGCCAATCAGCAAAACAATAATTACCACCCAACATAAAACAATTGCCCTTGAAGAAGTACAAGTAATGCTCTTCACTCGCCAAGTTATCAAGATTATCGAAATAGTAAGCAAAATCAGGAATGCAAAATTGTTCCTATTCCAAGCAAATTCAATATACACTCCTGGAAATGGAAAAAAGAACACATTGACACCGGTGTGTCAGACCCACCATACTTTCTCCGGACACTACGAGAGGACTGTACAAGCAATGATCACAAGCACGGCACAGCGGACACACCAGGAACAGCGGTGTTGGCCGTCGAATGGCGCTAGCTGCGCAGCATTTGTGCACCGCCGCCGTCAGTGTCAGCCAGTTTGCCGTGGCATACGGAGCTCCATCGCAGTCTTTAACACTGGTAGCATGCCGCGACAGCGTGGACGTGAACCGTATGTGCAGTTGACGGACTTTGAGCGAGGGCGTATAGTGGGCATGCGGGAGGCCGGGTGGACGTATCGCCGAATTGCTCAACACGTGGGGCGTGAGGTCTCCACAGTACATCGATGTTGTCGCCAGTGGTCGGCGGAAGGTGCACGTGCCCGTCGACCTGGGACCGGACCGCAGCGACGCATGGATGCACGCCAAGACCGTAGGATCCTACGCAGTGCCGTAGGGGACCGCACCGCCACTTCCCAGCAAATTAGGGACGCTGTTGCTCCTCGGGTATCGGCGAGGACCATTCGCAACCGTCTCCATGAAGCTGGGCTACGGTCCCGCACACCGTTAGGCCGTCTTCCGCTCACGCCCCAACATCGTGCAGCCCGCCTCCAGTGGTGTCGCGACAGGCGTGAATGGAGGGACGAATGTAGACGTGTCGTCTTCAGCGATGAGAGTCGCTTCTGCCTTGGTGCCAATGATGGTCGTATGTGTCTTTGGCGCCGTGCAGGTGAGCGCCACAATCAGGACTGCATACGACCGAGGCACACAGGGCCAACACCCGGCATCATGGTGTGGGGAGCGATCTCCTACACTGGCCCTACACCTCTGGTGATCGTCGAGGGGACACTGAACAGTGCACGGTACATCCAAACCGTCATCGAACCCATCGTTCTACCATTCCTAGACCGGCAAGGGAACTTGCTGTTCCAACAAGACAATGCACGTCCGCATGTATCCTGTGCCACCCAACGTGCTCTAGAAGGTGTAAGTCAACTACCCTGGCCAGCAAGATCTCCGGATCTGTCCCCCATTGAGCGTGTTTGGGACTGGATGAAGCGTCGTCTCACGCGGTCTGCACGTCCAGCACGAACGCTGGTCCAACTGAGGCGCCAGGTGGAAATGGCATGGCAAGCCGTTCCACAGGACTACATCCAGCATCTCTACGATCGTCTCCATGGGAGAATAGCAGCCTGCATTGCTGCGAAAGGTGGATATACACTGTACTAGTGCCGACATTGTGCATGCTCTGTTGCCTGTGTCTATGTGCCTGTGGTTCTGTCAGTGTGATCATGTGATGTATCTGACCCCAGGAATGTGTCAATAAAGTTTCCCCTTCCTGGGACAATGAATTCACGGTGTTCTTATTTAATTTCCAGGAGTGTATTTCGGGGTGCCGACTTGTGCTCTTGTGTGATTTCTATGGTTTCTGCAGTGAAGACATACTATGCGTTCAGAAGTGAATATCTCGCGAGCTGTGTTGTTCTTCATAACTAATTACGTGTTTCACTGTTATTCGACTTATATTTTATTTAACTGCTGGACCATCCACACCAATAAGTGTTTTGCAGAAATATGCCGTATTCTCAAAAGTACTTCTACTGTCGTAGTCGTTAAGAAAGTACCTCCAGATTTTATTTAATTTCAGTCTTTCGTTTATAAACATCTTTCTTACGTTCTAAATTCGCAATTGCCGAGTGACAGAAACCTTCGACCATTCGATTCATGTGTGTATTCATATTGTATTCTATAGGCTCAGCAGTATTTGGCCTGTAATGTGGCAACTACGCATCCCAGCCGATAGACAACGGAATAAGCCATACTTTTAATATTAAAACTCTGAGTCGGAGGGTACGTAGTTGAGGGCCATTTGTCATCACTCATTTTCTATTTGAACGCCCGTATGTATCAGAAAACAATAAGGAAGGTGTCCAGGAAAGTATCTTCCTGCGAGGAAAAAGTCTGGCAAGCTGTTACGTTTACCAACTAACCACAACAGCGCCAGCTGTATTTTGACAATAAAATAGCCTTGACAAAAAACTTACAAGTAGATAGCAATATCTTATAAGTAGTAATTCAAAAGTTCCTTTATTAAGTAAAACGAATTGCAAATAGCTGTTACATTACTCTGGCCCATTTGTAACAGCAAGAATACTAAACTCTCTATGGTACCTGCTGCGCTACCCTGTCATGTGTAGAATTAGAATCCTGTGCCCTAATCAAGATATAAAAATATTTGATGACTGAAACATAAGCAGTGTGATTCAGTGCAATTCCTCATTTGTGTACAATAATTTGTATATATCTATTAGGATCAGTGTATGTATGAACACTATATGTTGGGTCATTGTCGTTTTCACCACATCATTATGTTTATACGCGCACAAGTAACCTGAAATTTAAGTATGTGTGTCTTTGTACATTTCTAGGTGTAATACTTCATTAATGCAGAGATTGAAACTAACACCACAATTTAGTGTCTAGTCCTTGAGATACAATCTAGTGGCAAGTTGCCATAAATGTATTAATTTCATTATTTGAGTAAGTGAAAGCAGAACGTCTGATAAAGTCTCTTTGTCATGTTTATCATTATACACGATTAAAACTCCAGTGTTGCTAAATATTTAATAATTAATTTTACCTGAATAGCCATGATATACTTCATTACCTCAGTCATACATGGGTAAACTAGAGAGCATTGACAGGTCTTAGAGGAATGGTTCTTTGATCACTGTTCAAATCTTACAGTTAAGCATTATCCACCCTGTCTTTGTGTGACAGATGGACACCTTCATTTTCTCTTTTTATTACATCTGAGGATATGTGAAGAGTGCGCTAACTGTTGCGGGTCCTACAGAGAGATTAGACTGAGGACGGGATTTCAGTACCTGTTTAATTCAGGAGATCCTTGAGATATTCGAAAAGTATCCTTTTTATTTTTTGGTGTTATGACAATGTTTTAGTGGATCATGAACCATACACACATACTTAAAATTGATGTAAAAGCTGTACATGTATAAACATAATGATGTGGTGAAAACGACCATGACCGAACATAAATATAGTGTGCATACATACACTGATGCTAATAGATATACACAAATTACTTTACACAAATAAGGAATTGCACTGCATCACACTGCTTATTTTTCAGACGTGAAACATTTTCACATCTTGATTAGGAGGCAGGACGTGCTGTGTTAGAGAATACTTGTATAAATACTAGCGCATTGCAACTATCATCAACAGTCAACACCTCATGTTATGAAGTGGCTTTCTGTGGCTCCTTTGCAGTTACATTCACGCTATCACTACTCACAGAACGCAGACTTCGTATCGTCTCCTTATTACTCTGTACTGATGCTCTCCAAGTGTGCGACCGAACTGGGGCGACCAGCGATGGGCGGCTGGTTAAACCAGCGTTTAACAGGGGGTGTGGCGCTGCCCACTCTTTCCACTGGCGTGTGGGTTAGCGCCTCTTTGATGCCGTTTCATGGCATTGCGCTGATCTGTGTACAGTCGAGGCCTGAGGACTGCACATTCCCCCTCCCCCCCTAAAGCCATATCGCTGTAGTGTAGAGAGCCATATTACAAAGGATGGCCGTCCGCTGTGGCCGAGCGGTTCTAGGCGCTTCAGTCCGAAACCGCGCTGCTGCTACGGTTGCAGGTTAGAATCCTGCCTCGGGCATGACTGTGTGTGATGCCTCAGGTTAGTTAGGTTTAAGTAGTTCTAAGACTAGGGGACTGATGACTTCACACGTTAAGTCCCATAGTGTTTAGAGCCATTTGAACAACGCAGGGGATGGGGAGTTAAGGAGGCTGGTTAGCGCGAGGAGTAGGGAGCCTCAATGGGACCGATGCCGAGCCTCCCGCCTCGGTCCGACACCCGACCCGTGCCCTGAGGTGAACGTCGGTCAAAAAAATCCCCAGAGAGGCGCCCATCCTCTTCTTGAGCCAGTCTGACGAAATACGGAGAGATCGGCGATAACTACCACGGCGGGTCTACTTCGGGCGTCGGGACGAGCGCCGCGGAGCTGAGCGACGTAGGCGATGGGTCCAGCTCCATCAGTCCCGCAGGCGGCGTCGAAGAGGCACCCGCGGGCTACCGCGTGCGGCGCAAGGATGCGAATCATGGGACAGAAAAATCTGCAGAAGAATCTCGCAGTCGGCAAGCACGAATCTGGTTCTGATGGTGGCGCAGCAACCCAGTAGAGCCTTGAATTAAATACATGCAAGCGCCCAAATTTCGAAGAATCGTTCCTGTCTCCCATCACCTGATGCGACCAAAAGTTCTGAAAAGTATACAATCATTACGTGCAAAGTGATACTTACGGGGCGTGGAAGGCGCAATGGGTTGTGGTGGGTGCAGGAACTGGAGCAGCGTGCAGCGGCGCCGGCCATGTGGAATCTGCGCCAGCGACGGACTGCCGCGAGGTGGGAGCTGTACGTTGCGCGGAAGAACAGTAGAACAAGCACTCCCGTGTTCGGCAGGCACCTGTTGCCTGAACGTACGCACAGATCGTTCAGTTTCTCCGTTCCACTGAGGTGAAACGTTGTACTGGAAAGGTGAGTAATACCATTGGCTGTACAAAACTGTTCAAAGTCATTGGCCGCGATCTGTGGTCAGTTGTCTGTAACAAACTCTCCAGGCAAACCTTCTCAGCAAAATGTAGGTGACAAAGCCTAAACGGTGCTACGCTCCATAATGGAGTTCATGGGCACTGCAAACTGAGACTCCACAACAAGGCAACGAGTTTTCCAAAAGGGACCATCGAAGTCAATACGCACTCTTTGCCATGGCAATTGAGAGTTCGCCAAGTTGTAAACGTCTGCGGCGGGGCCGAGAGCATTTCATCACAAGCGCGACAGTGGCGTCATCTTTTCAGTGTAGGTGTCAATGCCCGACCAACTGCAGTGCCGACGCGCTGTTTTGTGCGTACAGTTCGCCAATGTCTTTGGTGAAGGAATGGCAACAATTTTTTTGCGCCACCTTAGCAATAACCGCACTCTGTTGTCCAGAGTCATTCTGCAATAAAATCACACTGTGCTGGTCTGAGAGACAACACCGACGACAAGATATTGCCACGCAAAAGAAATCTGAATGTTTTCCACTGAACGAGGCCAAGCGTTGGCGATGTAGTGCAAAAATGTTCAAGCCACGGTCTGCTTATGTAGACCGTGCCAATTCCCTATAGTGCAATGGAAAAGTCTGTAAACGTTCAGTGTCCTGAGCAACGACGTGACAGCAAAATGCGGCAGTAACACTGAATTCAGAATCAAGACCGACAGGACGTCGAGAAAGGGCGTCGTCATTTGTATGCTTCGACGTGGGCCGATACAATATTTCTTACTAATACAGTGGCAATAGCAAAGCACAACGACGCAGCTTCTGAGTCGTGCGTGACGGAACAGGTTTGAACGGATGAAACAAAGACTGAAATGGCTTATGGCCCGTCGCAAGGTAAAACTTCCGAGCAAGTCGATAGTGATGAAACTTCGTCATACCGTAAATAATAGAGAGCGCCTACCCGATTCTGAAATAGTTACATTGAGCCTTGGTCAATACCTTGGAAGTGAAAGCAATTGGCCTCTCCTGCGAATCAAATCTGAGCGAGAGCGCAATTCCTATTCGGTACGGAGAAGCGTCCGCTGCCAAAAGTACAGGCTTAATGGAATCGAAATGAACAACGCATCTGTCACTGAACAAGGCATTTTTAAGTTTGTAGAATACACCCTGACACTCATTGGTCCAAACCAAAGGCACGTTCTTCCGGCGCAAACGATGCAACGGGGCCGCGATCTGGGCTGTGTTGAGTATACTGGATATAATACGTCAACTTGTCGAGAAATTACTGCCTGTCCCCAGGAGAGGAAGGTCCCAGAATGGCTAACAAACGTGATTGAAGAGGATGGATGCCTTGGCTACTAAGAACATGGTCTAAGTACTGAACTTCAGTCTGGAAAAGGCACATTTGTCCAGGTGACATGTCAAACCTGCAGCTGAAGGTATTTCAAAAAGCGTACGAAGGTAACTGATACAATCCTCCAGTGTACGTCCTTACACCACAATACCGTCGAAGTAGTTTGAACAGAGTGGAACCTTTGCGGTAAGCTGCTCTGACAAGGGAAACTCCCCATTGCACCCCCGTCAGATTTAGTGGTTAGATGGCCCAGAGGACAGTCCGCCAAAAACCGAACACAGACCAAGCATGAAAACAGAAATAAGGTGTACAGAACTATGAAAATAAGGCAAAACAGAAACAGTGAGCGGTCCAAGCTCAACAAGTGCATTACTGAGCATTAATAAACAGCTGCGACGTCATAGTTAACTAGACTCTGACGCAGACGAGCCGTGTTCTGATTTCTCTAGTGTATTTTTTTTTCTCCATTGTGAGCCGTTGTCCGTCACTGAAATATTTGTTCTCTTTCTGTAATCTTGGCAGCTGTCATACTACGCACTGGTAGAATGTGAGTCACGTGGTAATACATTACCGTCGCAAGTAAACATGACGAACAGTGAAACAGTGAGAGCAGGCGATATACCACGTAGACGTCTCACAGAAATTAAAACAACGAATAAAAGAGTGTGAACTATGTTACAATAAAGGGATTCAGGAGATTAACCTTCCAAAACGAAATTCAACTTCAAAATCGTTTGATAGAGCACAGAGAAACTGTGTGTTTATGAAACTGTTGAGCTCATTTGTTACAAATTATGTGACAGACTATTAAGGTTTCACGTTTTCCCTGTGAGTGATCACATTCACATTCAAATGAACACCTAAACTGGTCAAGGAGGCATACCTTACTCACCATCCGACAAATTATGTGCTTCGGTAAGATATTCCTACCACATGACATAAGTACTGTCACCAATACCATGTATGACGCGTTTTCCGTTGGAGGATTCGGATGACCTTATAAACATTGGCTGTTCCCATTCGAAACCCACTTCCTTTCGGCTGCCAATAGAGTGGTAAACTGTCATTATATGTCCCTTCCTTACACCTTGCTGTTGCGATCGGACGTTACACCACAACATATACACAAATTTTAACACAACGAACAACAGTTAAAAAAAAATGATGGCACAACAGAAATTTGAACGCGCCTCACCAGCTTGACAGTTGAACACCGTGGTCACATTGCCCTTCTTTCCCTTCGACCGTTCATTGTTTCCAGTTTGCTTTTTGTTCACAGTTCAAAACACCTTCTTCCTGATGTGACTACGAAGGCTTTCCCGGCGTAATAATTGATAATATTCTTCTCGGGTATGCAGCCGGATCATAACGACTTCATGACACAATATTTCCGCGGTCCAACTGGCCGCCATCTTCAGGTGAGAGTGCTGGTGCACGATCTCGCCGGAACTGACTTCCCAACGCAAGCGGCGGCCCCTATATAGGCCGCAGAAGACCCACAACGCGTGAGCGAGAAGGTGCCGTAACCGCCCTCTAGTGCAGTAGACATACCCCGCCGCCAGTGATGGAAAGAAGCGAAATCAAGATATCGCTGTCAAAAATTAAAAAATAAAAATAAATAAAAATTTTATTCCGACAATAGAACCACAGACCGTTGTTTTTTAATGTCAGATAACACTGGGTCCCAAGTCTTACTTAAAATAAAACCCTTGTCTCCATTAATAAGATTGTCAGATAACCGAATCTCTATGGATTCTTTTCAAATACAGTCCCAATAGCGAGATGCAGGGGCAACCATTTGTGTCTCATCATATAGTATTCTGTGTCCTCGGTGAGACAGTGTTCCGCCACTGCAGACTTCTCAGGTTGAAGCAGCCTTGTGTGCCGCTGATGCTCAACACATCGCTCCTGAATGGTCCGGATTGTCTGACCAATATAAGTCTTTCCACAGTGGCAAGGGATCTTGTACACACCGGGCTTCCTCAAACCCAAGTTATCCTTAACAGAGCCAAGGAGCGCTCTAATCTTGGCTGGTGGACGAAAAATACTTTTGATGTGATATCTTTTCAGAATCCTTCCTATCTTCGAGGAAATGCTCCCAGCAAAAGGCAGAAAAGCTACCGATTTGCAGGTATCTTTTGGTGGTTCAGGCGAAGGTCCAAACTGGAAAGCACGACGGATCTGTTTATCTGTATAGCCATTCTGCTTGAACACAATCTTAAGACGGTCCAATTCTTGTGTCAAGCTTTCTCCATCTGAAATGGCATAAGCTCTTCTCGCCAACGTCCGCAGGACCCCCGTACGCTGGAACGATGGATGACAGCTAGAAGCATGTAAGTAACGGTCCGTGTGCGTATGCTTTCGAAAAACGCTGTGTCCCAGTGTCCCAGCATCCTTTCTGTACACCAGAACATCCAGAAACGGAAGCTTTCCATCATTTTCCGCCTCCATGGTAAATTTGATGCTAGGATGCAGGGAATTGAAATGATCTAGGAGGCGGTCCAGAGCTTCTCTCCCATGAGGCCACACCATAAACGTATCGTCAACGTACCTCCAAAAACAGGTTGGCTTTAAGGACGCCGTCTTCAGCGCCATGTCCTCAAAATCTTCCATAAAAAGATTGGCGACTATTGGGGACAAAGGGCTCCCCATAGCCACTCCGTCAGTCTGTTCAAAATATTTGTCATTGAATAAAAAGTACGTCGACGTTAACACGTGGCGACAAAGCCTGGTTGTTTCCTCATCCAGTTTCTCACCAATTAATTGCAAGGATTCTTCCAGAGGAACCCGGGTAAAAAGCGACACGACATCAAAGCTCACAAGCAAATCCCAGGGACTAAGAGACAAGGACTTCAATCTCTGAATAAACACCATAGAATTGGAAATGTGATGTTCGCATTTACCGACGTGAGGGCCAAGAACAGATGCTAAATACTTGGCTAGATTGTAGGTAGGAGCACCCAAATTACTCACGATCGGACGAAGCGGGACCCCTTTCTTATGAATCTTGGGTAGACCGTATAATCTCGGTGGCACGGTAGCACCAGGACGAAGTTTTTTGAGAACGTCGTCCGGTAAAGAACTCTTCTTCAACAGTGAAAGCGTCTTCCGTTTTATCCGTTCAGTTGGGTCGTCCTGCAATGTTCTGTATGCTGAGTCTTCAAGTAAGAGATCCATCTTTCCCAGATAGTCATCACGTGACAGAAGAACAGTTGCGTTGCCTTTGTCCGCTGGTAGATATCTCGATTTCGCCTCTTCCCATCACTGGCGGCGGGGTATGTCTACTGCGCTAGAGGGCGGTTACGGCACCTTCTCGCGCACGCGTTGTGGGTCTTCTGCGGCCTATATTGGGGCTGCCGCTTGCGCTGGGAAGTCAGTTCCGGCGAGATCGTGCACCAGCACTCTCACCTGAAGATGACGGCCAGTTGGACCGCGGAAATATCGTGTCATGAAGACGTTATGATCCGGCTGCATACCCGAGAAGAATATTATCAATTATTACGCCTGGAAAGCCTTCGTTGTCACATCAGAAACCTCTACGGGGAGGAGATGGTGGAACATGTGAAGAAGTTTGATAAACTTCGTAAGGAAAAAGCCAAGTTGCTGAGTGCCCTCGCCTTTTTGCTGAGATGCCGTGATGGAAGAGTAATACCTAAGTTTGCTAGATTTGTGCATTTTATTGATACGAAAACGGCCAACAACATCAAGAAGCGTGCCAGTTTCGCCTTGGTCAAGGAGCGCATTCGCTTCACTCGAAGATAACTGGATCTCATATCCAAGGATTTGCTTTTCTTGCACTTGGAGTTATCGTCGCTGCTGTCGGATGCATCTTGGGAATGGGTGGATAGTTCTTCTTGGGCAGTATCAGATTGGACGCATAGGAGCGCCGTCAAGAAACAGTCTTCGAAGTTTCAACGGCTTTGTTCTCAACCCATGATATCTGATGACGACACCCGTCGACGGACAGTGATTAACCTCACGAGTAAAGAATTGGACGACGCCACGCTGTCAGTGTTGGAGAAAGGCCTGAATTTTGCCCCTACACCGAGGAATGTGCCTATCACCGAATTCATCTGCGCAGTCGAACAAGCAGTGTCCAGCTTTTCGCAGGATCAAGCTGAAGAGATTAGGCAAGAGGACTCACATACATTGCGGCGGGCGCCGCCTCCACGGAGTAACATCTCCTCTCTCGAAAGGGCAGCCGTCCGGTCCATTAAAGAAGACGAAGATCTGATAGTTCTACCAGCGGACAAAGGCAACGCAACTGTTCTTCTGTCACGTGATGACTATCTGGGAAAGATGGATCTCTTACTTGAAGACTCAGCATACAGAACATTGCAGGACGACCCAACTGAACGGATAAAACGGAAGACGCTTTCACTGTTGAAGAAGAGTTCTTTACCGGACGACGTTCTCAAAAAACTTCGTCCTGGTGCTGCCGTGCCACCGAGATTATACGGTCTACCCAAGATTCATAAGAAAGGGGTCCCGCTTCGTCCGATCGTGAGTAATTTGGGTGCTCCTACCTACAATCTAGCCAAGTATTTAGCATCTGTTCTTGGCCCTCACGTCGGTAAATGCGAACATCACATTTCCAATTCTATGGTGTTTATTCAGAGATTGAAGTCCTTGTCTCTTAGTCCCTGGGATTTGCTTGTGAGCTTTGATGTCGTGTCGCTTTTTACCCGGGTTCCTCTGGAAGAATCCTTGCAATTAATTGGTGAGAAACTGGATGAGGAAACAACCAGGCTTTGTCGCCACGTGTTAACGTCGACGTACTTTTTATTCAATGACAAATATTTTGAACAGATTGACGGAGTGGCTATGGGGAGCCCTTTGTCCCCAATAGTCGCCAATCTTTTTATGGAAGATTTTGAGGACATGGCGCTGAAGACGGCGTCCTTAAAGCCAACCTGTTTTTGGAGGTACGTTGACGATACGTTTATGGTGTGGCCTCATGGGAGAGAAGCTCTGGACCGCCTCCTAGATCATTTCAATTCCCTGCATCCTAGCATCAAATTTACCATGGAGGTGGAAAATGATGGAAAGCTTCCGTTTCTGGATGTTCTGGTGTACAGAAAGGATGCTGGGACACTGGGACACAGCGTTTTTCGAAAGCATACGCACACGGACCGTTACTTACATGCTTCTAGCTGTCATCCATCGTTCCAGCGTACAGGGGTCCTGCGGACGTTGGCGAGAAGTTGCGAGGACATGATTTCATAGTAGACACTTGTTTACTGAGTCCATGGTGTGGTGACCTGCTTGCACGTGGTGATCATCCGCAAGGCCGTAACTGTTAATCACTTTGCGTTAGACTGCAGATGGGAGATACCTCAAAATATTCCATGGGACTATCACCTGATTCCTGATGCTCAGTAATTTATTACACTTGTTTGAAAGTAGGATCAGAATGTTTGAGAATTTGTTCACGAATCCTTCTGGCTGCTACGTTGTACGTTATTGCATCACGAATCATTTCGTCACTATAGTACTATCCACAGCTACACTGAAAACGACCCTCTCAAACACTGAATTTCAATGAGTCACAGACGGTATGTCTGTTCTGGGTTTTCGGCGCAATCGAAAGAACTTGTAACGAGCTGCAGTAAACTGTACCTGATCCTCGTAATACTTAGTGAAGTCGGAAACTAAATCTTCAGAAACTAGCAAATCCGGCCTAATAGTCAGGAATAATTTCTGAGCGTGGCGGTAAACGCGTTTACCAGCCGTTGACAAGAAATGAGGAAGTTGCACATACCTTGCACTTGATGTGTAGCACAATGAGCGCCGAACTGAGCGAACCATGCATTCCATAACTCCTGTTGTCCATTGATAGCTCGGAATTGTAGAATGCACGGAGGCGGTGCAGGGCAAGTGGCTGGCTGTTGTGGCGGAGTTGATGCAGCAACACCTTTTGCATTAATGAGCTGCTGGACTGCCGTCATCAGCTGCAACGTTTGGTGATTTTGAAACTGAAGAAACTGCATTAGAGCGAAGCCGTCAGCAACCGGTGGTGTAGGTTCAGGTGGTCTAGAAGGGGGGTTGGAGGCTATGTTAATGAGAGAAGCGTCACAAGAAAATTATTATAAGCAAGAAACAACACAAGTAGCATCAATGATCCTCTGAAAGAAAGAGGGAAATACTTGTGACGTGCTGTGACGCAGTGGTGAAGAGCGAAGGCAGTGTTGGTTCTGCAATCCGTGGCGTCAGATGAATCGGCTACTGTAGGAGTCAGCACCGACAAAAACAACAAAGGTGAGAAGATGTGATAGCCGGTGGTAGGAATCCAAAATGATATTACATTAAACCTTATAATTAATAGGAAACTATTTCTGAAAAGAAAAGAAACATAGTGTCTTGTTATGAAGTGTGAAGTTGCGTTGCGATGTATTAGTACTCGCAGAACACAGGATAAGTATCGCCTTTCTACACTCCTGGAAATGGAAAAAAGAACACATTGACACCGGTGTGTCAGACCCACCATACTTGCTCCGGACACTACGAGAGGACTGTACAAGCAATGATCACAAGCACGGCACAGCGGACACACCAGGAACAGCGGTGTTGGCCGTCGAATGGCGCTAGCTGCGCAGCATTTGTGCACCGCCGCCGTCAGTGTCAGCCAGTTTGCCGTGTCATACGGAACTCCATCGCAGTCTTTAACACTGGTAGCATGCCGCGACAACGTGGACGTGAACCGTATGTGCAGTTAACGGACTTTGAGCGAGGGCGTATAGTGGGCATGCGGGAGGCCGGGTGGACGTACCGCCGAATTGCTCAACACGTGGGGCGTGAGGCCTCCACAGTACATCGATGTTGTCGCCAGTGGTCGGCGGAAGGTGCACGTGCCCGTCGACCTGGGACCGGACCGCAGCGACGCATGGATGCACGCCAAGACCGTAGGATCCTACGCAGTGCCGTAGGGGACCGCACCGCCACTTCCCAGCAAATTAGGGACGCTGTTGCTCCTCGGGTATCGGCGAGGACCATTCGCAACCGTCTCCATGAAGCTGGGCTACGGTCCTGCACACCGTTAGGCCGTCTTCCGCTCACGCCCCAACATCGTGTAGCCCGCCTCCAGTGGTGTCGCGACAGGCGTGAATGGAGGGACGAATGTAGACGTGTCGTCTTCAGCGATGAGAGTCGCTTCTGCCTTGGTGCCAATGATGGTCGTATGTGTGTTTGGCGCCGTGCAGGTGAGCGTCACAATCAGGACTGCATACGACCGAGGCACACAGGGCCAACACCCGGCATCATGGTGTGGGGAGCGATCTCCTACACTGGCCGTACCCCTCTGGTGATCGTCGAGGGGACACTGAATAGTGCACGGTACATCCAAACCGTCATCGAACCCATCGTTCTACCATTCCTAGACCGGCAAGGGAACTTGCTGTTCCAACAGGACAATGCACGTCCGCATGTATCCCGTGCCACCCAACGTGCTCTAGAAGGTGTAAGTCAACTACCCTGGCCAGCAAGATCTCCGGATCTGTCCCCCATTGAGCATGTTTGGGACTGGATGAAGCGTCGTCTCACGCGGTCTGCACGTCCAGCACGAACGCTGGTCCAACTGAGGCGCCAGGTGGAAATGGCATGGCAAGCCGTTCCACAGGACTACATCCAGCATCTCTACGATCGTCTCCATGGGAGAACAGCAGCCTGCATTGCTGCGAAAGGTGGATATACGCTGTACTAGTGCCGACATTGCGCATGCTCTGTTGCCTGTGTCTATGTGCCTGTGGTTCTGTCAGTGTGCTCATGTGATGTATCTGACCCCAGGAATGTGTCAATAAAGTTTCCCCTTCCTGGTACAATGAATTCACGGTGTTCTTATTTCAATTTCCAGGAGTGTATTACTCAGTACTGATGCTGTCGACTACTGTGACCTAACTGCGCTGACCAGCGATGGGTGGCTGGATAAGACAGCGCCTGGCATGGGCCACTATCCTCTTGTCTTGCTAGAGGTGTGGCAATGTCCGCTCTTTCCATTGGCCCTCGGGTCAGCACCTTCTTGATGCAGTTTCGCTGCGCTGTGCTGTTCGGTGTGCGATCGTTACTTTAGGACTGCCCAGAAACATTTCGCTTGAAGTTTAAGTGGCTTTTCTTGGAGGCCATAGATGAGTGCAAAGATTCGTCTAGCCAATTCCTAATCTGAAAGGCAATTCAATCTGCAGCGCTTATGCTGAAAGAAAATGGAGATACATTAACTCTAATGAGCATAAACAGTGGCTGAGAAAACTGTAGCAACCACTGCATAGAGCTAAAAGCACCTCATAGCTAATAAATCTTGTTTTGTTGTATAAAAGTCTTGAAAAAATTCTACAATGTGAATAATTATTGTATATGTCTAGTTTGCTGCCACGACCAATAGGGAATTTTGTAAATCATTGACATACAGGTAGTTCATTATTGATTGAACCATTAACCTAATTAATTACAATGTGCTTGATTATTTTCTTTGAAAAACAGATTTATCTTCAAGGTTTTATTGAATTAGGTGGTCATGTGTTATCCCTACTTGTCATGATGGATTAGTGACTAACGTATATCTGAGAGAAATAACAAACTCAGTGATATAGTTCTGTTGATGTGATGTGGCCCAGTGAGAAATGTATAACGTCATAACTGATTAAAAGTGGAGTTTGTACTGCTAGTGTATCAGTAATTTGTATTAATGTTTCTACGAAAAAATAATAAAAGTGTTGGGATATACAGTATACTCATCACCTGGAAAGCTGATGTGAGTAAACAGTATCTAGTAGCCACCAAAGACAATTATTTATATGCCGCAAGTAACTATTTTCGATGTTGATATAATCTTTTTTAACTTTTGGCAGCGCATAGCGTGTTACTTTAATGTCTGTCTCCTCTTTCAGCGGTGATGTAGACATGTGTGCGTCGTGGTCCTCTGTCATATGTGTTAAAGAATTTTATTATTATGTTATTATTATATTATTATTATGTTATGATATAAAGACTAATACATTCATTAAGGGACAACAGATTTTTCGATTAAAAATGAAAATGTAAGTCTTTTTGTTGTAATCACAATTGAGCATCCTTAACTGAACACTTTAGAATTAGGGGTAAGGGAATTTCTCTGCCTCGTGATGACTGGGTGTTGTGTGATGTCCTTAGGTTAGTTAGGTTTAAGTAGTTCTAAGTTCTAGGGGACTGATGACCATAGATGTTAAGTCCCATAGTGCTCAGAGGCATTTGAACCACTTTTGAATTTTTCCTTTTATTTGTTCTCACTATCAATGGGAACTCCGGTTTGAATCTGCATTTGTGAAACGACACATTGTAAAAAGTTATTTTCTCACATAAATCTATAAGTCAAGGTACTACAAAGCACTCTTTAGACGAGTGTGTTTTAGAGAAGAAAACTGAATAAATGCATAGTAATCATTGTACCAGTTTACCTTAAAAATGTTGATACTAAATTGATCTCTACATTGTTACTCACTTCAGCGCCCCACAAACGGGACCTGAGACTCCACGTGTATACCTCCACTGACGGTCCATTACAGGACTGAATCCTGCCTGGTCTCATTTGATGAGGTAGGGCAGGTATCTAAACACAGTGAAGACGAAATGGGAATCATTCTGGCGACGACACGGGCTACATTTGAGGAAACCCACAGACACAAGTGAGGCTTCACAAACGGCAGGCTAGCATTTTGGAAACTGCGAAGTTGGTCGGCTGTTCGCTTGCTATTGTCGTAAGCATTTATGTAAAGTGACTGACGGACGGGGAATCCACATGGAGACGACAAAGTGTTACACTTTCATGCAAAACACGTATTCCGTTACATAAAGCAGGATACACAGAGACTTGTGGCAGATCTGGTGCAGGCACAATTGTTCCTGAGCCATCGACATGGTCAGTACGGCTGTAGTAGACATGGAATCATCCACACTGGGACGTGTATCGCCTGGTCGGATGAATCATGCTTCTCGTTACACCACGTCTGGGGTCGTGCCCGGGTATGCTGTTATCGATTCGAGCAACTGCTCGTAACTTGATATGTGCAACTAGGGTACGCCGATGTTGTTAGTACTGTGCTATGGAGGATATTTTTCTGGTTTTCCATGGGACCTGCTGTACTAACCGAAGGCACCGTGAAAACTGTGGACTACGTGGATCTGTGATGTCCTTAGGTTAGTTAGGTTCAAGTAGTTCTCAGTTCTAGGGGACTGATGACCATAAATGTTTAGTCCCATAGTG
This sequence comes from Schistocerca gregaria, assembly GCF_023897955.1. Taxonomy (NCBI): domain Eukaryota; kingdom Metazoa; phylum Arthropoda; class Insecta; order Orthoptera; family Acrididae; genus Schistocerca; species Schistocerca gregaria. The sequence continues at coordinate 528,352,476 of NC_064922.1, read as the reverse complement.
CTCAGACCCATTTGAACCAACTACGTGGACGTTATTGCGGACTCAAATTTGATGTGGTCTCCGATGGTGAGGCATCTTATAGCTGTATAACTGAGCGTGTCATAAGGCCAGAATCGTACTACTGTGGCTGGAGAACCTGATAGTAAGCTCACATTGATGCCTTGGCTACCGAATTCCCCTGGTCTGTAGCCGATTGAGCACAACTTTAACGCTATAGGGAGCCAGCCACGAGTCCACAAACCACTGGCCAGTAATTTGTGGGAATTCCGTGACCTGAGCGTAGACGTCTGGTGCTTCATACCTCCACAAACTTGTCAAGTGCTCTCTGTTTGATGGAAATACTAGACTAACGCTTAAGGCCAAAATTATACTTGCCAACAGTTCATAGAAGATGTTGTGTGTACTAGATTACCGTCAAAAAATTAATTTTCAGTACTTCTCAAAATTTACATTTTCTCCTACTCTGTTAAATAAGTGACAATATGGCAATGAATAGGCTACAAGGCTTTAAACCCGTCAGTAGCGAGCAAAAACAAACAAACAAAAAATTATTCAGCTCCTTCTCAGTATGGAATAACACTCAATACCCAATACCCAAACGAAAGTAAGCGATAACTTTATTTACACTGGGTGAGCGGTACAGTGATACAGTATTTATAGCACCGTGATTAGAATTACAGTGAAAGCACATGTTTTAAGAAATTCTTATGACAATCATTTATTGACCTGATTATTTTATAAAACTACGAAAATGACGAAGGCTTTCTCACCAACTGGTCAACCTGAACATAAAAAAAACAATGAGGGACATAAATCAAAAATCAAGAAGGGGTATTAAAATTCAGGAAGAAAATATAACTTTGATATGATTCAATGATGGCATTACTACCCTCATTGAAATTGCGGAACAATTACAGGTCCCGCTGAATGGAATGAACAGTCTACTGAGCCCAGAATGTGGATTTATAGTAAACCAAAGAAAGACGAGGATTAGTAATGAGAAATAGCAGAAATAAGATTCACATCACAATTTAGGGAGCTCATCGTTCACGAATTGAGGAAATGCAGCAAACTTGGAAGCAAAATAAGGCATGACGGAAGGAATATGTGAAAATGGGACAACTCGAAAGGCTTCGTCGTGAAGTTTACTAGCATCAAAAGTAGGCTGTAATTTGAGGAACACACTTCCGAAAATATACGTCTGAAGCACAGCATTATGACGAAAATATTAATGGAGTGCACTAAAACCGGAGAGAAAGAGCATCGAAACGTTTCAGTTGTCGTGTCACCGAAAAATGCCGAAAATTAAGTGGACTGAATAGATAGGAAACGAGCTGGTCGCAGCTTTCCAAATCGAGGTGTGGCGACGTAACAGTGACGTGACACAACGAACTGTTCCACTCACCTTGGTCACTGAAGCGCCACACATCCCTAACAAAAATTGTCTCTCACTGCTCTTGACTTACTTTTCCGTTATGAAACGAAGTTAAGCAGCATAGTTCTGATATATATTACGTTTGCAGTTGAAACCCCGCAGCAGGATTAACAGCAGGCCATAAAACCGTAGGTAATGACATTTGTTTCATTTTATGTTTTTCCATTGTTTTTAGTCAGTTTCCTTTTTACAACTATACGTTCTAGCTATTACGCCTCACGTTAATAACTGGTTGTATGTGCTATAATTTCACGATAAAGTAACATATATTATAATGTATTATTAATGAACTATTACGTCGCAAATCACTGTCTTTCTGTTATTGACTTTGCTGATGACCATGTGGCTCATTTTACCCCACTGTGACAGTAACACTGTTTTTAGCGTTGGATTTTTCTACACTCTAGAACTGTGCACAAGGTTCTCACTTGAATGGAGGATTTGAAACCACTATCACGCTGCCGGCAGCGGTGGTCTCGCGGTTCTAGGCGCGCAGTCCGGAACCGTGCAACTGCTACGGTCGCAGGTTCGAATCCTGCCTCGGACATGGATGTGTGTGATGTCCTTAGGTTAGTTAGGTTTAAGTAGTTCTAAGTTCTAGGGGACTGATGACCACAGCAGTTGAGTCCCATAGTTCTCAGAGCCATTTGAACCACTATCACACTTTCATACGTTAAAGTGACTTCACATGTAAGGTCCACTGAAACAATGTAATTTCTTCAAACAAAGCAATTCCGCAGCATTATATTCCTATTTAGCATCATTGTTCAAAAAATCCTGTATATACTTTTTCTTTGATATTATTTGCACCTCTGTTTGAAGTGACCTCAACTTTATATTATCTATTGCAGGTGTGAAGGAAATGACACGAGGTGCACGTGTCAGACGTGATGCACGTGCGAAATCTCAGATACATTTAGTGTGGTGGTGCGCCTTCGGGAAACATCAAACCTGTTCCTGTTCCCCAGCTGCTGTTCCACGAACACCTCATCACAGAATGTAATTCGACGCCACCCAATTAGTGTACATAACGTACATTATAAATCGCTAGTATGCTCTAACAGCCGCGGCACTCTCCGGGATCATATGGTGATGAGCGTGTCTCTTAAGTCTGTAATTTTCCCCGCACGTGGCGCCACTCAGAGACAGTACCCCAGGCATTCCTGGACTGTGGAATTGTCAGACTCAAAATTACATGCACTTGCTTAGGTTGTTAATACTGAATACCTAATATACAAGTTGCCAGATTATCAACTTACTGCAGTCATCCTTTAACAAAGTGAAATAATACAGAAAGCATGTTATATTGTTGAAAATATTGTTGCAATATTTGCATTCGTACTCAGTTTTGTGTATTGTAGAGAGTGTTGAATGATTCCGCTAAAAGTACGTTGATACTACGTTTATTCAATGTATAATATTCTGAAATACATCATTATTTATCATAGTCTTACTTCTGTGTGCTGTTCTGTAAGTATGAAAAAGCAGAAACTAATGACGCACGTTACCATGAATTTTCCTGTTGATAATGACCTAAGCCTACTCCCATGAACCATGGACCTTGCAGTTGGTGGGGAGGCTTGTGTGCCTCAGTGGTACAGATGAACGTACCGTAGGTGCAACCACAACGGAGGGGTATCTGTTGACAGGCCAGACAAACGTGTGGTTCCTGAAGAGGGGCAGCAGTCTTTTCAGTAGTTGCAGGGGCAACAGTCTGGATGATTGACTGATCTGTCCTTGCAACACTAACCAAAACAGCCTTGCTGTGCTGGTACTGCGAACGGCTGAAAGCAAGGGGAAACTACAGCCGTAATTTTTCCCGACAGCATGCAGCTTTACTGTATGATTAAATGATGATGGCGTCATCTTGGGTAAAATATTCCGGAGGTAAAATAGTCCCCCATTCGGATCTCCGGGCGGGACTACTCAAGAGGATGCCGTTATCAGGAGAAAGAAAACTGGCGTTCTACAGATCGGAGCGTGGAATGTCAGATCCCTTAATCGGACAGGTAGGTTAAAAAATTTAAAAAGAGAAATGGATAGGTTAAAGTTAGATATAGTGGGAATTAGTGAAGTTCGGTGGCAGGAGGAACAAGACTTCTGGTCAGGTGAATACAGGTTTATAAATACAAAATCAAATAGGGGTAATGCAGGAGTAGGTTTAATAATGAATAAAAAAAATAGGAGTGCGGGGAAGCTGCTACAAACAGCATTGTGTTGTTGTGTTGTTGTCTTCAGTCCTGAGAATGGTTTGATGCAGCTCTCCATGCTACTCTATCCTGTGCAAGCTGCTTCATCTCCCAGCACCTACTGCAACCTACATCCTTCTGAATCTGCTTAGTGTACTCATCTCTCGGTCTCCCTCTACGATTTTTACCCTCCACGCTGCCCTCCAATGCTAAATTTGTGATCCCTTGATGCCTCAAAACATGTCCTACCAACCGATCCCTTCTTCTAGTCAAGTTGTGCCACAGACTTCTCTTCTCCCCAATCCTATTCAATACCTCCTCATTAGTTACGTGATCTATCCACCTTATCTTCAGTATTCTTCCGTAGCACCACATTTCGAAAGCTTCTATTCTCTTCTTGTCCAAACTAGTTATCGTCCATGTTTCACTTCCATACATGGCTACACTCCAAACAAATACTTTCAGAAACGACTTCCTGATACATAAATCTATATTCGATATTAACAAATTTCTCTTCTTCAGAAACGCTTTCCTTGCCATTGCCAGTCTACATTTTATATCCTCTCTACTTCGACCATCATCAGTTATTTTACTTCCTAAATAGCAAAACTCCTTTACTACTTTAAGTGTCTCATTTCCTAATCTAATTCCTTCAGCATCACCCGATTTAATTTGACTACATTCCATTATCCTCGTTTTGCTTTTGTTAATGTTCATCTTATATCCTCCTTTCAAGACACTGTCCATTCCGTTCAACTGCTCTTCCAAGTCCTTTGCCGTCTCTGACAGAATTACAATGTCATCGGCAAACCTCAAAGTTTTTACTTCGTCTCCATGAATTTTAATACCTACTCCAAATTTTTCTTTTGTTTCCTTTACTGCTTGCTCAATATACAGATTGAATAACATCGGGGAGAGGCTACAACCCTGTCTCACTCCTTTCCCAACCACTGCTTCCCTTTCATGCCCCTCGACTCTTATTACTGCCATCTGGTTTCTGTACAAATTATAAATAGCCTTTCGCTCCCTGTATTTTACCCCTGCCACCTTTAGAATTTGAAAAAGAGTATTCCAGTCAACATTGTCAAAAGCTTTCTCTAAGTCTACAAATGCTAGTAACGTAGGTTTGCCTTTTCTTAATCTTTCTTCTAAGATAAGTTGTAAGGTCAGTATTGCCTCACGTGTTCCAACATTTCGACGGAATCCAAACTGATCCTCCCCGAGGTCTGCATCTACCAGTTTTTCCATTCGTCTGTAAAGAATTCGCGTTAGTATTTTGCAGCCGTGGCTTATTAAACTGATAGTTCGGTAATTTTCACATCTGTCAGCACCTGCTTTCTTTGGGATTGGAATTATTATATTCTTCTTGAAGTCTGAGGGTATTTCGCCTGTCTCATACATCTTGCTCACCATCTGGTAGAGTTTTTTCATGACTGGCTCTCCCAAGGCCGTCAGTAGTTCTAATGGAATGTTGTCTACTCCGGGGGCCTTGTTTCGACTAAGGTCTTTCAGTGCTCTGTCAAACTCTTCACGCAGTATCGTATCTCCCATTTCGTCTTCATCTACATCCTCTTCTATTTCCATAATATTGTCCTCAAGTACATCGCCCTTGTATAAACCTTCTATATACTCCTTCCACCTTTCTGCCTTCCCTTCTTTGCTTAGAACTGGGCTGCCATCTGAGCTCTTGATATTCATACACGTGGTTCTCTTCTCTCCAAAGGTCTCTTTAATTTTCCTGTAGGCAGTATCTATCTTACCCCTAGTGAGATAAGCTTCTACATCCTTACATTTGTCCTCTAGCCATCCCTGTTTAGCCATTTTGCACTTCCTGTCGATCTCATTTTTGAGACGTTTGTATTCCTTTTTGCCTGCTTCATTTACTGCATTTTTATAAGCAGGGATGGCTAGAGAACAAATGTAAGGATGTAGAGGCTTATCACACGAAGGGTAAGATAGATACTGCCTACAGAAAAATTAAAGACACCTTTTGGAGAAAAGAGAGCCACGTGTTTGAATATTAAGAATTCAGATGGAAACCCAGTTCTAAGCAAAGAAGGGAAAGCAGAAAAGTGGGAGGAGTATATAGAGGGTCTATACAAGGGCGATGTACTTGAGGACAATATTATGGAAATGGAAGAGGATGTAGATGAAAATGAAATGGGAGATACGATACTGCGTGAAGAGTTTGACAGAGTACTGAAAGGCCTGAGTCGAAACAAGGCCCCAGGAGTAGACAACATTCCATTGAAACTACTGGCGGCCTTGGGAGAGCCATTCCTGACAAAACTCTACCGTCTGGTGAGCAAGATGTATGAGACAGGCGAAATACCCTCAGTCTTCAAGAAGAATTAATAATTCCAAATCCAAAGAAAGCAGGTGTTAACATATGTGAAAATTACCGTGCTATCAGTTTAATAAGTCACAGCTGCAAAGTACTAACGCGAATTCTTTACAGACGAATGGAAAAACTGATAGAAGCACACCTAGGCGAAGATCAGTTTGGATTCTGCAGAAACAGTAATATTTAATAAATGAAAAGCGATAGTTTGCTTTGTTTTACAGTATTAACCTTATTGTGTTAACCGTTTTTCAGCTTACAGGGCCTTCTCAGACATTTACTGAGTATTGTCACCAAAGAAGTCATAATGTTTGTAAACAACATTGGAAGAGAAGTTACTCGTCTAAATTGAAGCAGAAACGTACAGTAAATAACATCTATGACAATGTGGTGGTAATCCAATGTAAAAAAATTAAAGTTGCACGGAAAATAAACAAAAACTGAGTAAACAAAACAACACTTTAACACAAAACAGGAGTAGAAAGCCAACATAACAATTTATATTAATAAACAAAACCAATAAAAATATGGAGGGTTATTCACAAAGCAATTAAAAGAAGAAAGAATTGTCAGTGCAACTACAGAATGTATAAGAAACTTAAGAAATATCAATAAAACAAACAGAAATGAATAAATGCAAGAAGAATGAGGAGTGTCAGGGATCATACAGTAAATGCAATCTTTGAGAATTTGGTAGTATTGCATCGTGAAAGGTAAAAAAAAGGGTGAGCAGTACACAAATGCAAACGGATCCAGCGGGAAACGCGTTAAAATTATACTCAAAACTTGACTACGTAACTGTTTCCAGTAAATAAATGAAACAAGTAAAATAAAACAATACTTTATGAGACAACAACAAGAGATATTAAACTTGGAAAATAATACAGTCGGATACACGAAGTTACCTGTTCTGATTGTGACAAGTTTTACATTGGTCAATCAGTCAGAGAGATAGTAACCAGGCTGTCTGGTCACGAAAGTAGCCGGGACTGCAGAGTTCTTGCTCTTCAGTTGCTGAGCATGTACTGTGTGAAGGCCACAACTGCCATCCAAAGCCGCACGTCCTTCACCTAGCAAAGAAAGGCCATAAACTCAAGCTGCTGGAAGCAATGGAAATTAACACTTCAGATCTGATCCTAAATGAATATACGCAGCTCAACATTTCCCCTCCCCTAAATTTCACATAATCCTCTCTGTTTTTCGTTACTTCCCACTTTGTCTTTTCCTACGGATTCCCTCTTTTACCTGTGTCAATTGAGTTCTTTTATTTTATTAAAGCTGTCCATGTATTCCACATAGAATGTAGTTTCAATTGTTAAGGCTTTCTTTTAACTGGTAGTTTTGTTACGATAAATGTTTAATACCTCTTGTAATTGTCTCATCAAGTATTATTTAATTTTACTTGGTTCGTTTGTTTAATGCAAACTGTTACATAGTAACAGTTTTGAGAATAATGGTAATGTTTTTCCTGTTTAATCATTTTGTATTTGTGTATTGTTCAGCCTTTTTTACGTTTTATAATGCAATACCACCACACTCTCAAAGATTACATTTACTGTATGTTCCCTCACACTCCTCCATTTTCCTGCATTTATTCATTTCTGTTTATCTTATCGTATTGCTTAAGTTCGTTGTACATTCTCTAGTTACGCTGATAATTCTTTCTTCTCTTAATTGCTTTGTGTATCACTCTCCATGTTTTATACCTCCTGAAGTAGCCATGTCAAGTGCTAATTTTATTTTATTTTATCGGTCTTGCTTATTAATATAAACTGTTATGTAGGCGTGCTTTTCCTGTTTTGTGTTAAAGTATTTTCCTGTTTACTCCGTTATTTATTTACTATTCAGCATTACTTTTCACATTGTATTACCACCACATTGTCAAAGATGTTATTTACTGTACGTTTCTGCTTCAATCTAGATGTGTAACTTCTCTTCCAATGTTTACAAATATTGTAACTTCTTTGGTGACAATACTCAGTAAATGTCTGGAGATGGTCTTGTAAGCCGAAAAGCGTTTAACACAATAAAGGTAATACTGTAGAACAAACGAAAACTAGCACTTTTCATTTATTATAATGTTGTCCTACCAACCGACGGAAAATTCAGTTAGCACAGCAATATTTAAGCAAAAAATTAAAAAACAAAACAAAAAGACAGCCTCCCAATAATGCGATGTGTCGTAAAAAAAGTGCAAGCCGTAAGCATGAAACCCTCACAAATGGGCAGATTTTTGAAAACTAATTTTTGTTATCGGTACCTTTATGTACCATCACAGAGACGGACAAAATAACAGTTTTAGCAAGAAAAAGTTCACATACAAAACCATCACCAACTCAAAGTGAAGGGGAAAACGATGAGGAAGTACAGTTGCCTGCTCATATTGTCAACACACCAGCTACAACGCTCGAAATGCAACGTAAGCCTTTGGGTTTATAATAGTTATTGTCTAATGCTCCTTCTAGTATTACAATAATCTAATATGACCATCTTAAGAAAAGTAAAATTTGTATTTTCCTTGAATATATCACTTTCCATTTTTCAACAATAATTAAGAAGCAGTGAATTCTAAATCTCAAACTGTAAACTAAGTTTTGAATTTTTTCCAGACACACAGCTTAGTACTGTTAAGATTCATAATTGAGCTATGTCGGTGGATGTATCATAATGAAAGTACTTAAGGAAGTATCCTGTTCAGCCTGCGAACATCTTATTTCAGCAATGAGCATAAATCTCCATTAATAGAGCTGATGTATTCCCGTCACATCTTAGCCAACAACATGTATTACCGTCAGAGGCCTTCGTGAATTTTCTAAACGCAATGTCGTGTTTAATGGAAAGTGCTCTCCCGTACTTGTAAAGTTATGGATAAGAACACAGTTGGAAATGCATATAAGTGCCAGAAATACACTGTGGCCATCAAAACGCGCGGTCTAGGCGCTGCAGTCGTGGACTGTGCGGTTGGTCCCGGCGGAGGTTCGAGTCCTCCCTCGGTCATGGGTGTGTGTGTTTGTCCTTAGGATAAATTAGGTTAAGAAGTGTGTAAGCTTAGGGACTGATGACCTTAGCAGTTAAGTCCCATTAGATTTCACACATATTTTTGAACATCCAAAACGCAACAACTTGAAGGAAGTATCAAAATCAGGTGAAACTTGAAGCAGACGTTTGCGGCAACTAGAGATGCACATGATTATCATTTCAGCACAGGCCGACATCACCTGCGAGTGCTATTATAAAGGAGGAACGGACGGCCGTGCGGACGAATTGCAATTGTTCTTTCGTCCGGTTGTTTTACGTAGTATGTCTCGTGGAAGACGGCGAGCATCTTTCGATAACGTTTAGGAGTTCGAGCAAAGAAGAATAGTTTCCTGCAGGAATTATCCTTCAGAGAAATCGGGGGTCATGTCGGACGGAACTCAGCCACTGAGGTGCGGATTGTAATCGCTGGATGGACGAGGGAACGACGGACCGACCGGACTGATTGTACCCACCTCGTTGCACCACTACACGTGATGAAAGGCATACTGTGCGCATCGCAGTGATGGGTCGCTCTTCCACATCACAAACTATCTCACAACAAGTTCGGTCTGTTACGCAACGAGCAGTGTACGCACCTACCATTCGACGTCGTTTGCAGCAGAGCGGACTGTGTGCAAGGCGTCCGTTGGTACCTTTACTACTGAGTCAACGCCACAGATATTTGCACCGGAAATTGTGCAATGAACAACGGACATGGACAACCGAATGGAACGATATCGTTTTTACCGACGACTCCCGATTCCGAATGCACCACTACGATGGTCGCATTAGATCTGGAGACACGGTGGTGAGACTGTTGAACCATTGCCATATGCATTGCCTGCACCCGGTATTATCGTTTGGGTTGGTATTGGACTCATCTCTCTCATCACCACAGTATGCGTTTCCATTGCTGGTAGATGACGCTGAAATCGACGCAAACATTATGGTGGTTGGACGGAAGAACACTCTGGAATCAGTCACACTGGTAGTAAGATTGAAGGGGAGTCACCGTACATAACAGTACACATGCAAAACCCCATGCGAGTTATTGAATTTAACTGAATAAGAACTAATAGTGGAACGTGTACACCCTTGAGACTCAGTGCTAGAATTAATGAGTGCCACAGATTTACTAACACTATAAATTATTTTGGGCCTAGCAATTAATCTTGGGGTGTGGAATCGGCACAATATTTATCATTTTAAAAAAAGCAGCACTCCTTCTTCAGGCCACAAGTGGCCCATCGGGACCATCCGACCGCCGTATCATCCTCAGCTCAGGACGCAGATAGAAGGGGCGTGTGGTCAGCACACCACTTTCCCGGTCGTTACGATGGTTCTGCTGGACCGGAGCCGCTACTATTCGGTCTAGTAGCTGCTCAATTGAGCTGTGCTTGGCTCGTGTTCCCACCATCATGTATTTTACACTCTCTTTTGAAGTACTTCCACCTCACTACGTAAATTTAAATTACTGCTATCACTGAGATGCTGCTTTGCCAGACCATGACCAAAAGTAAACTTAGCGGACAGATCTTTTGTTTCTGTGTGTTGAGGGATTATTCCCATTTTTTCTTTCTGCCTTCAGTTTTCCCTTTCAATAGCACCTCGTGGGCCACTTCATTTGGGGTAAATTTGAGTCTTATTTTGGAGACAGTAGTGTCGTTGTATTGTCAGTCGTTACCGAGTCCTCTGAGCAGTTTCCAGGCTTTTCTGCTACTGTTAGACATGTCAGTAGTCTCTACCGTTTCAATCAATCGATTATATTGGCCGTCGCCGATTCCTGAGATAGTGTGTGTCCAAATTTTACTCTAACAGTGTTGAACGGGTCTTAATTAAACACTCTTCGGTATTCTTGCAGTTTTGACCTTAATTCTTTCATACACGGAATGTATGTTGTACGGTAGCCTCTGGGGATGGAAGCGCGAGACCACCTCTTTACAGCATCTACAAAACGGTCATAGGATTCTCGCAAGCGGTTCGATGCTTATTACTGCCTTATCCAGCGATTCCGCATAACTCCTCCAGCTGGCTTTCTTAAGGTTGAGCCCCCTACGGAACGGGATCACCTGTACTTTGATGGCTTTGATGATATCCGACAGCAGATTGGCCAATGTTGGGTGCCATGTACAATCTTCCCACAGTGGTGGGGAACTGTGTCTCTCACGAAAAGGAGGTCGGGGTTACATCCACTTTACCAGCGGCTGCTGTTAATGAAGGCGGTTACTTGCTGTCATGTAAGAGAGTTAAACTTCTAGTCAGCCCACTCCAGTACCTCCTCTCGGTTTACATCACCATCCTCGTAGCTCCATACGTTAATGCGGCTGTTAACGTCACCCCGACGAAGTGAGTGTCCTGATTTTGAAAATTCGCTGGCGGGCTAAAATTAAATTTTTCAACAGGTGGCTTGTAGACGGATGTTACTGTACAACTGCTCACCTCAACTGTAAAGATATCAATATCGCTCTCCTCTGTTAAGAGACAGAGCAATGCTACACGGTTTCTCAGAGAAATGGCCTGTGGGGTCTCGAACTGGGAATATGCATGCCTGCTATTTTTGGTCTTCATTGAGTAATATCTCTGCGCGTTTCCTGCATGCACAAGACACCGCAGTTTATATCTTGACACATAGTGTGATATATTGATTATTCCTTGCTACTGTAGTGTTATCTAGAAGCTGTGAAAAAGGAGGACGGGTGCTCCAAGGCCGCGGAAGCAGAGACGATGCTGAGGGCAGCTGAAACTAGGAGAGATATTGTTATGTGATGTAAACCGTAAGGGGAGAGCCTTGCGAAAATGCAGAAGCCCCCAGACGCCGTCCCAGGGTGCTAGTTACTCTTCAAGGAATTAACATGCAACTTCATATGTCGTCTAGACGCTGTGGTAGGTTGCCACCATAGACCTTTGCAACCAACAGACACGTACTAGCGTATAAAGCCAGCTTGATATCAGCCCTGAGAACAGCAACGTCAGTAGTCTCACAAGGGTTAGAAAGAGTGCGAAAACGCCAAAAACTGTTGATATAGCAACCCCTACTCCAGGGAGCCCGAGGGACGTGGCTAAATATAACAATAATGTTGCAAGCCTTGTTTGGTAGAGCAGTTACATTTAGCTTTCAGTTGAACAACGTTGATACCAAATACGGACTTAATTTTGCAACTGCATTAACATCCCCGCATTAGCAGAAGTAGAGGGGGACCAAACTAAACCGCGATTGGCAGGCGCCTGCAAGAGACCTGCGGGATTGGCCGGGTGGCTTTAAGTGGGAAAAACAGTGCCCCAATGCGACTCTTTAAAACCCCTAGATTGCGCATTTTGGCGGTGTTCTTAGTCAGACGATCTGGGCGCCATATCCGCGTCCGTCGACTCCAGCCTCGGGCTAGCTCCGCATAAGTCTGCTCTCTCACTTGGAGTGCCTCAGTGAACAGTGTCACATTCAATATGCTTTAGTTTTGTAACTCAGTTGTTGGCTTTAGATGCTGCTAGTGTTTGCTACTGTGGTTAGCATCCACTCCTGGGACTTCTGCACTGGCTTCTGCTGTAACAGTGTTATTCAAGCTTTTTCTAACCTTCGAACTAGCCTCCAGTGTACTAGTTAGTCCTGCCTGGAATAAACAACTATTTCAAAACCCTGTTTGTACAAGAGTCTCCACAACGAGTTCCCTACCAAGTTACACCACCTGTATTTCTAGTAAATGCCTGTACCACTGTGGACTCTGACAGAAGAAAACTATCAAATGCCTTCACTGTGAATTTTCCTTCTGTCTTCTGCTATGTACCGCTCGGGATTGCAGACTGACCAGGAACTCCTTTTCTCCCTCTCCCACCTATGTCAGGACACAACAATACTCTGTAGAAGTTCTTCTTTGCTAGTTGAGAAGCTTTCAACGTTTATGGTCATTATCGTCAGTTTTGGTCTCGATAAAGACCCTGCGCTTTTTCTATCGCACATCGCAACGCTGCTGTCGTGAGAAGATCAGCCAGTGGATAGTCCCAGGAGCGGCCCAAGTTGATGTAAAGCGCGAAACACACACTCTCCTTGGAGGCTCTTTCCCTGTTTAGTGTGATTGATATAAACAATGTATGATCTCACCGACCAGAAACCTAAGCATGCAACAAGACACATCCTTACAGGCGCAACAACCATCTCACCAGAGAACAGTCTAGCTCATAGCAACAGTATGATGGGGACACAACTAAATGCCCCTACACATAGCATTTATTAAAATTTACAATTATAAAAAAAATTGTGTAACTGAAGGAGTTTTTTTATGTCGCATTCATTAAAATTTACATTACAAAAATAGCTTCAGTAAAATTACAAAAGATTTTCACAATTTTGCAACCCTTCTCTTAAAAAAGTTACCAAAATTTTCCAAAAACGTTTCAAAATTCCAAAAATTAAGGGAAACTTATTTGAAAACTGGATCATACAGATATACAAATAAAATATTTTGAAGATATGTAACAAATCTTAAAAGGACTGGTTGAAGCTATACTATACATCTTCGAGCCACAGGTACCAAAGAGTGCCGAATATGAGACTGTGACACCTGGAAACTGTGACAATTTTACAGCCTGTTATAACCTGTAACTAGTGGGATGGAAATGACAAATAAGAACCACTGCATTTACAATCAGTGAACATCAGCACTAACGAGAACGTGGTATGTTAACAGGGCAGGATACTCGTACACTTCCTTACGCTGCACGCACCCATTTGTAGAGTAAGTAGGGGACGCAAATTTATGTGGTAGCCAAATACATGAAAAAAGACAGGACTGCACTGAATCCATAGGAACATAACTAAGCTGTAACAAAACCTTTTGGTGGTTCATAAGTTACTTAAACACCTACAGCACATATACGTATACCATAATTAGGCTAAAAGTCGATATTACTGGTGTATATTAATGAAGGAGAACCATAAGTCATTAAAACACTAGGCTCTGTAGCAAAAGTATATATGAAGATAATATTATGAAAAGAATAGGTTGCTACTCACCATAGAGCGGAGAAGCTGAGTCGCAGACAGGTACACCAAAAGACTAGTAAACAACTAAGCTTTTGGCCACAAGGCCTTCTGCTGAATCAGGTAACATACAGACACCCATTCACGCAAACGCAGTTCACACTCACCTGACCGCTGTCCTGGCAGCCGAAGGGCAAATGTTACAGAATTTATTGTTTTGCGAATATGATACGTTAACTTTTACAATACTTATATGCTAAGAAAAACGTGCAGATCTTTTCTAAAGAAGTGGTTAGAAACAGCCTAGCAGCCTGCTCCATTGTCAGTGTCCCCATTATCTTTGTGGTCGTTTGCGCGTTTCGTTTTGCTGCCTCTTGACTCTTTACACATTTGAGAGCAGCAAAATCTGGTTCGGCAATACGCAAGCCGTCAAGTTCTCTTAGAATAGTTACAGTATTATGTCTAAGACTTTTATTCTGACAATGTTTTAACCGTTCCACGTTATCACAGCGTCTAACACACCTAGCTGTAAATTTCTGAGACCAACAAGCACATTTTTAGTGACGCTGTTCCAAACGACGTTGATGAAGGCCTCGATTACGATTTGAGTCTTGCCGTGCAAGCACCTCCTCAGTAGGGCAGAATGGGCAAGGTCTCTGTAGATTGGTATGATCTCCACCATAATTGAATCAGAGATAGAGTGCTTGTTTGTGAATGTAGGTGACGTTGCCAGATGGCTGTGCCTTCCTAAACTTACATCATATGTCAGGGGGTTGTGGGCGTAGAAAATGTGTTGTTGTGTTCTCGACAGTGTCTGTTACTGAGTATCCATAGCCAATTTAGTATGTATCTGAAAGTCAACAACTTTACCCGTGTCAACATTTTTGCAGTAGAACAACCATTCTTTGAAGTGTAGCTCTCTTCTGCAGCAGCCACCAAAGACAACAGGAATGTCATTTCCATCATAATTACTTTCTGCTGCTTATTTATCTGCAGCATTAGTGCATATCACGCTTTACCACCTGTGGGACCCTTCCCTTTGCATCGGAGACCATACACTAACCTCACATTAGTGTCACATAAACCACTGTTAGAACACTACTGCAAGGTGTAAAACTATTTTTCACTGCTGCAGACATTGCACACTATTTCCAATTTGAATACCAAACCTACTCTTTCACTTACACACAAACTGACTTGATCGCCACACAATCTGCAGGCTACCACTTCACCTCAAAAATACGGCAGTAATTATAATGTTAGTACTTTGGCCTACTTCTATGCCCCCAAATGTTATATTTTTCTCGAAGCTGCTGCACTGAATTTCACCTTCATTTTCTACAGTTTTTTAATGTTGATTTCCATTTTATTTACGTTTCTTGAAAACACTTCTTTGTTTCGTCATTACAGAAACACAGACTATTTTGCACTACACTGAAACCTCCGAATTTCCATGAAACTTCCTATTCACAAACAATAGCAACCAACGAAACACGTTTATCGAAGAAAACAACTTATGTTTACTTCGTGCATGCAAACATTGGACCTTCGAAGTGCACTGTAGCAGGTTAACCAGTTAGGAAACCCTCTAACTGAAAATGCGCCAGAGATATAAGGCTTTGTACGGAAAGTGCGTAAAATTATTACATGGTGACAAATGTCATAAAAATTGATCAGAATGCAGTTATAATTGGTGGACAGTAATGAATAATTCATGTAAATTTTCAGAGAAGAACATAGTATCTAATTATACAAAAAACTAAAAATTGATTGCCTAAAAAAATTTATTTTAGACATGCCTTTCTGGATACCAACCAAAGATAAAGCTATTCTAGCAGACGGTAAAGTGATCATAGTTTATTACAGAGATACAAGTGATTATCAATACATAGAATGAAAGGTGCCTGTAACAAACTGCTAGTTCTGCGCTTTCATATTCGTTAGTTGATATTACTAGCCTGTAGTCTTTATGAGTGGGAACTTTATTCCAGCCAAGGTGGAGTAATAAACCTTTTTTATGGGTGCGTTTATTTTGTACCGAGCATCAGACATCCTACGTAATGGAGACGCCCGCGAGATATTTATTGTCTTGTCCCTTATGCTCCATTCTATTACGCCACGGGTAGCCTGTCACAGTTAACATGAGCCAGAGTTATGAACGTAAAGGCTACATCCTGCATGTTACTAAATGCATTAACGATCAGATTCCTTTAGTAGCACGTACATGCAGCCGAACACTGCTGTTCACAGATACCTCGTTACCTCGATGGATCGTTTTTCAAATACACTGTTAATGGCGAAAAATATGATATTTTACAGAGTTCGTTGGTGATGAACATACAGACAAAATTTTTCATACTAACAAAGGAAAGATCGGGCACGTATAATTCTCTCCCTCTGTCTCTCTCTCTCTCTCTCTCTCTCTCTCTCTCTCTCTTTGCATGAGTGTGGTTGCGTAGTTGCTCGCGTGTGGGAGGGTGGGAGGGGTGAGTATGGGGGGGGGGGGGAGGGGTGAGGCTGAGTTAAAGTAATAAATAAGAAATGTAACATAGTCCTGCTAACATATTTTTTATCATGAGTATGATTCGTGCATTTTCTGCGAAATAATAATGAATCTTGTAAACGACTCTGGTCGCAACATTCCCACTTTTGATGTTGCACGCAGTTGAGGCCACACCCACCACAGAACCACAACTTCGATCCACACTTCAGAAACTCTCTATACGGCCCGTTATAGCCCACTGCGGTCTTCGTGTACATGCTCGTCCCGCATACAGCCAGTTTCACATCCTCATCACTCCCACACCAACATGCAAATATCGATCATTACACGCCGTTAGAACTCACTTACACGAAGATATTGTGGCATTTGTTATGGTGCATGATAATTGTTTCGACTCTGGCTCTTCTCTTATTGAGCGTGGTTAATATTGACTGTTCTAATCGAACAACAGAGTAAGCTGTTTGATCTAATTGCTCATCTTCGTCCTGGACTCTTAATTACTTACTGTACACTGTTCTTCCATCTCTTCAGAGTTTGGATTAATTCAAGCAATTTTTCTTCTGGGTGTCACACTCATCACAGTTAGTATAGATGTAAGTCGTTGGTTCCCATTAAATCGTTGCAGACTGTACCTCTCGATATGTGACGACTGAAGCTTAATTACGCTGATTTGTCGATGATCATTTAACCTAATTTTATTTGGTCGTTTTGCATGTATGAGAGAAAGACGTCACACTTTGTTTAATCAATGAGTGGAGGTTACTGAATAATATTTGTCATTATTCAGTAACCTTTTGTTCCTGAAATCTTGCGGTACACGAAAGATAATTCACGGAACGTTTAGTACTTTTAGAATGCATTCACTTCTACTGTAAAGCGTAAATAAAGAAAATTTTAGAAATTAACATTGAAATCTTGAAAGCAGTTAAGGAGTTTTTGTATTTATAGCAGTAGAAAGACGACTTTATGGCCACTCAAAGAAATAGAGGAACAGTAAAAACCTGTATTAATTTTCATTTTCCAGCAGTTTTCGAAATTAAAATTCCATTGTGTTTCAGTTGCAAAGTAAGGCACAGATTTTAAATGTGAAAATAATCAAGCACGAGTTTGTTTTTCAACCGATGGACAGATGGACGCTGAAAAATCACTAAAAGAAACAGGAAAAACTTACACAGATTAGGGAGCGATTTGTAAGACGGAATTATGCATATAAAGGAAATGAAAATGAGGGCGAGGGGATAAGTAGCCTGTGTAAAGGATGTGACTGACGAATGTGGAGTCTAAGAGAATATGAGATGTAAGTATCAACAGATTAGTGGGTAATGTCCAGAAAACTCTAGAGAACGCTTTGCTCAATCACTGTATGACAAACAACTAATATCATCATTATATGGTAAAGTGACGGTCCTAACTCCGTAAGACTATCTGTGGAGAAAACATTTATACACTGATCAGCAACAACATTATGACCACCTACCCAATAGCCAGTATGTCCACATTTGGCACATGTAACAGCGGTGACACGTCGTAGCACGGAAGCAATGAGGCGTTGGTGGGTCGCTGGAGGGACTTTGCATCACATCTCCACACACAAGTCACCTAATTCCTGTAAATTCCGGGAAGGGGGCCAATGAGCTCTGACGCCACATTCAATCACACACCAGATGTGTTCGAGCTGGTCCCGATATGGCGAGTTGGGAAGCCAGCATATCAATTCGAACTTGCTACTGTGTTCCTCGAACCATTCCATCACACCCCTGGCCTTGTGACACGGCACATTGTCTTGTTGAAAAATTCCACTACTGTTGGGAAACATGAGAGTCGTGAATGGGTGCATGTGGTCTGCAACCAGTTGAATATACTCCTTGGTCGTCAAGATGCCTCGCACAAGCTCCACTGGACCCACGAATGCCCACGTGAATATTCCCCAAAGCGTGATGGAGACGCCGCTAGTTTGTCTCCATTCCGCAGTACAGGTGTCAAGTAGCTGTTCCCCTGGAATACGACGGATTCGTGCCCAGCCATCGGCATGATGAAGACGATATCGGGTTTCATCAGACCATGCAACGCTCTGCCACTGCGCCAGCGTCCAGTGCCAATGGTACCGTGCCCATTTCAGTCGTAGTTTCCGATGTTGTGGTGTTAACATTGACGTGGAGGCCCACTGTTGGGAGTGGTTCAAATAGCTCTGAGCACTACGGGACTTAACATCTGAGGTTATCAGTCCCCTAGAACTTAGAACTATTTAAACCTAACTAACCTAAGGACATCACACACATCCATGCCCGAGGCAGGATTCAAACCTACAACCGTAGCGGTGGCGCGGTTCCAGACTGAAGCGCCTAGAGCCGCTCGGCCACAACGGCCGGCTTGTTAGGAGTGGTAGGTGCACTGTTTGTTCAGAACACTTTTACTCTCCCAGCATTACAGTCTGATATTAGCTCCACAACGTTCGCCGCGTGTCCTGTTTTAGCAGTCTGCCTAGCCTACGACGTCCTAAATCTGTAATGAGACAGATAAGTCATGCAGTTTCCGAAGTACTCACAATCTGTCCTCGGACGAACTCAGATAGATCCCGCGCCTTACCATTTCTACACACGGTCAGCGCTCTCTCTGATGCTACATGAATCCTGTGCGTGTCTGACTAGCAGTCATGCCTCGCTAGGTGATGTTTCGTTCAGTCTGTTAACGCCAGATAACTGATATGGTATAAGGGGCTGCGGTGTTGCTAGTTTAAAAGGTCGCGTAACAGCTTGCTGCTTCTTTAATCGTACTGTCAATCACGAAAGTTCCACCTACCTCAGTTTGGCCTCTGGTCACCAAAAAATGGTTCAAATGGCTCTGAGCACTATGGGACTTAACATCTGTGGTCATCAGTCACCTAGAACTAACATAAGGACATCACACACATCCATGCCCGGGGCAGGATTCGAACCTGTGACCGTAGCAGTCGCGCGGTTCCGGACTGCGCGCCTAGAACCGCTAGACCACCGCGGCCGGCTCTGGTCACCAAGTCGCTTGTCTGCAACGTAGATACTGTTTTCACGATGTTAAAAGCACCGTTGAAGATAAACATCATAAATACTTACGTTAGCACAGTCCGCATAAACGCTGTAGCTAAATGTCATGTATATATCTTATAACAATTTTCGGGTGGAGGGCTATAGTTTCATCCCTTAGAAAAGTGTCAAAATTCGGCAAATAGTTCTTTATTTGCTTCAGCTGCCAAATCAAATAGGTGCCATCAGCCCGCATTGAAAGCTAATAGCTAACATCACTGTCCTCATCTCACAGCTCATAGCATCCAGTACACATGCAAGACAGCCAGAAATATACCAAAGCTCAAGCCGCGTTGTTACGCGATTTTCACAGTTTATACTCAGCGACAACATGAGTTTTACATTCGATCCTTCTCAGTGGATTTCTTTAAAAGAAGTTGCTCGGCAACTATTCCGTAAACGATTAAGAAATATGCCACCCCTAATTCTTCACAAAGGCCAAGAGTTCGCGCGCGTTTATATCTCGAACTAATTCCTTCACAAAGCTCAAATTTTCACAATCTGTCCATAAATGCATCTGCTTTCACGGCGATATAAACCGAACGCGAAATAACAGTACTTTCTTCATTTCAGACATAACTTTTTCGGAGCCATTCAACATGACCTGCGTGTTCACGGGTGCATTTACGTCATTTTATGCTGCAAATATTAATAAAATGTTCCAACAAACCAAACCAAACGAAAACTAATCTTGGGATAACTTTAGAAAAACATTAGAAATTAACTATTCTGGCTGCCTTCTTACAAAAACAAGCAAATCTGGACATACGTCATCAGCAAGTAAGGAGAACTGCAGCTTGTTGCACACTATCTCATGACCAAGTTGCATATTGTTTAATAGGAGATAACATTGAATTTTTACGTATGTCACACATACACACTCTCATTTACTCTCATTTATTTACACACCAACAAAAAATAGTTATTAAATGAATATTAATTCTTACTGAAGTCTCTATTACGAAAATGAAAAATAGTGAACGTTATTTAAGTATAAAAATTCAAACATACTCGACTAATATTCTGTAAACTTCAGTAATAATTCCAACTGATAGCAAAGGACACAATGTTATGCATCCTAACTGACTTTAATCTTGCTAGTGTCGAATTTTGCTATTTTAGGCAATTTTCTCTAATTATGAAAATATCCCAACCAGAAAGCTGAGATTTTGCAACCAGTTTCTTTTTAATAACAAAAGGCTACTTATTAATTTTTATCAAAATTGAACCATACTTAGTGTGGTTTGCTTAGATTCATAAGGGCTTGAATATTCTGTCACTGGAACTGACACAAGTGGCGCTTCCCACGGCCGTGCTGGCGACAGGTGCGAGTGGACCACGCCGCCCACTCCAAAGCTACGAGCCCCTACTGCAATGTAGCTTACTGCAATAAAATGCTATTGCGGTTTGACTTGCGACGTTACAGGGCGATCTAAAAGTTTCCGTTTAAGGGCGTTGCAACAGAGTATACGAAATGTACTGACCTATGTACTGTTATTCTCTTCTTGGTTGCCGAAGGACGAACACCTGTGTGTGAAGAATGTGTATGGGGCAGCGTGTCTGTTGGAAACTACAGTTGTGAAATAATTCGCTAAGTTTCGTGTTTCACTATGACGCATGCCCCACATGGCAGAGGTCACACCAACTCAACGAGCACCTGCCTTATAGTCCCGATTTACCCCATGCCATTATCAAGACTTCGGGCTCTGAAAGATGTTTTGAAGGTCGACAGTTGCTGTCGGTCGATGGGGTATTGCAGGCGGTTAAGGACTTCTTCATGCAGCAGATCGCAGTGTTTCACCAAACGGGTATCTTCAGTGGGATGATTGCCTCATGGCTCACTGTTTAATATTTTTTGTGGGATCTAAAATTTAAAAACCTCACTCACACCGGCCTGATTTAGCTTCACTGATCAGGATAGTAAAAAACATGCGTATATAATATTCATTCACAAAGCAGGCTTGTCACATTCACTCAGTTCAATACTATTCTATCCTGATAAATTGAGCTTAACTTAAATTCCATAAGGCAGTGAAGCAATTTCGAAGTCTCGGTGCGACGAAAATTGTCAGTCGATCTCCTAAAAACATTTGTAATAATTATTAACTTTCGGTGATCACATGGGGAAGACCGGAGATCTGCTGGTAAGACCGTGTTAGCCTATTTATTGAAAGTAATAAGCTGGATATCTTGAGCATACAAAACGGCAGGTTCGTCCAGTGTAAATCAGACGTTCCCAACTGATCCCGTGCAACACAGCGTAGTAAGCAAACACTGTCAATAATAATCAGTTAAATAATACGCGAACACACTTACTTTAGTTTAGTTCATGTATTAAATTCCTTCTTATACAGAATCTCATCAAGATGGCGACTAGCTCAACAATACATACATATACATCTTCGTTCTTTCACGGCTAATCGGCAAGATCTCCTTCCTTCTTTTCATATGAGAAAACGTAGATAACAGAGAAGATATTCCATGGAGTAAATAGACGCCCCAGGGAAAAATAGGGCTTGAAACTACTTTGCATTGATAATCATCGTATATTAAAGTTTAGGAATCGGTAAGATAAGAAGAGATATTTCGAGATATGTACTGAGTTATATAATTTATAAAATTTCTGAAAATATCGCGGAGAGCCCACTGTAAGAGACATTACAACTGCCATTTTGCCCGATTGACATATCGGTTTTGGACTGTACAGCATTCGAACGGAAACTTCTTGATCGCCCCTTATAATAACCGTGATCAGTACAATCAAACCAAACACCTTACAAATAAAAATATTCAGCTTCGTGACGTCTGCTCAAAAATGATAATTTTTTTTACTTTCAGATTAGATAAGATTAGATTAATACTTGTTCCATAGATCATGAATACGACACTTCGTAATGATGTGGAACGTGTCAGGTTAATAAAAGATGTCTGTACAAGAAATTACATTACACAAAATATTGCATGACACTAATGATTAAGTTTTTTTTTACTTAGTTTATATCTAAAAATTCAGCCAATGAGTAGAAGGAGTTGTCATCTAGAAATTCTTTTAATTTATTTTTAAATGTTAGTTGGCTATCGGTCAGGCTTTTGATGCTCTTTGGTAGGTGCCCAAAGACTTTTGTGGCAGCATAATTTACCCCTTTCTGTGCCAAAGTCAGATTTAACCCTGCATAGTGAAGATCATCCTTTCTTCTGGTGTTATAGGTATGCACACTGCTATTACTTTTGAATTGGGTTGGATTATTATCAACAAATTTCATAAGGGAATATATATACTGTAAGGTTACTGTGAGGATCCCTAGATCCTTAAATAGATGTCTGCATTATGACCCTGGGTGGGCTCCAGCAATTATTCATCCCACTAGAATTACTAAAGGCGGATATACTTCCGTATGTTTCCAATACAATCCTGGCAATATGAAACCTTCAAGGAACGACATCAAGGAAACACCAACAGCTGTTGTAACTCATTCACTGACAATCAGTTCTGACCCAGCAAGCATCTTCAGGCCCTGGATAAACATTACGTCAGCTTCAAGGAAGGTTTCGTAGCATCAAACACAATTGCTTCCAGCTTAGCATCTGCAGCATGTAAATGGTCTATAATCTATCCTCCATTCTGTCAAGAAACGTGAAGGACGCAGTAGGCGAGGACGAAAAGAAATAAAACTTGTTGAGAGATTGTATGATGTTATTTCGATAATTACAAAATAGAGTAAAATTAATAAAGAACTTGGCAGTACTAGTCCAGGTATCTCTTGGACTTTGTGCCCCCTCTGGCTTGAATACATTCAATGGCCCGATTGGGAAGGGTGTCACCAAGCCATTGCATCCTACCTGAGGTAATTGGTTCAAATGGCTCTTAGGATTATGCGACAACTTCTGAGATCATCATTCGCCTAGAACTTAGAACTAATTAAACCTAACTAACGTAAGGACATCACACACATCCATGCCCGAGGCAGGATTCGAATCTGCGACCGTAGCGGTCGCTCGGCTCCAGACTGTAGCGCCTAGAACCGCACGGCCACTCCGGCTGGCAGGTAATTGGTCCTTAATTTCACGGATTTTGGCTCTGGGACTGAGTTGACGTCCGTACTAGTCCCCCACATGTTCTATTGTGGAGGGATCTGGGTGTCTTGCTGGCCATAACGTACGTTAACATAACGTACGGAGTTCATAGAGGCATGTGCCACGAGTGAACAAGCGTTCTTCCCTAAAAGAAGTGGCACCACGCTACTGTTCCATTAGAAAAAACATATGAAGGGGCAGGATATTCCTGAAGTACCATTGTAATGTCACAGTTCCCTCAAACTCTATCAGGAGTTACCTGAAGTAATACCGGTGGCTACTCAAAGCACGACGCTAGGAGTGATATCAATCCGAATCTCCAGGTCATAGGAAGAACTGGGCTCCCCCATGGTCGCTGCAAAACTCGCCGACGATAGTGATCTGGAGTGGAGCAGAACCGTGAATCATCTACATCTACATCTACATCTACATCTACATCCATACTCCGCAAGCCACCTGACGGTGTGTGGCGGAGGGTACCCTGAGTACCTCTATCGGTTCTCCCTTCTATTACAGTCTTGTATTGTTCGTGGAAAGAAGGATCGTCGGTATGCTTCTGTGTGGGCTCTAATCTCTCTCATTTTATCCTCATGGTCTCTTCGCGAGATATACGTAGGAGGAAGCAATATACTGCTTGACTCTTCGGTGAAGGTATGTTCTCGAAACTTTAACAAAAGCCCGTACCGAGCTACTGAGCGTCTCTCCAGCACAGTCTTCCACTGGTGTTTATCTATCATCTCCGTAACGCTTTCGCGATTACTAAATGATCCTGTGACGAAGCGCGCTGCTCTCCGTTGGATCTTCTCTGTCTATTCTATCAACCCTATCAGGTACGGATCCCACACTGCTGAGCAGTATTCAAGCAGTGCTCGAAAAAGCGTACTGTAACCTACTTCCTTTGTTTTCGGATTGCATTTCCTTAGGATTCTTCCAATGAATCTCAGTCTGGCATCTGTTTTACCGACGATCAACTTTATATGATCAGTCCATTTAAATCACTCCTAATGCGTACTCCCAGATAATTTATGGAATTAACTGCTTCCAGTTGCTGACCTGCTATTTTGTAGCTAAATGATAAGCGATCTATCTTTCTATGTATTCGCGGCACATTACACTTGTCTACATTGAGATTCAATTGCCACTCCCTGCACCATACGTCAATTCGCTGCAGACCCTCCTGCATTTCAGTACAATTTTCCTTTGTTACAACCTCTCGACACACCACAGCATCATCTGCAAAAAGCCTCAGTGAACTTACGATGTCATCCACAAGGCCCTCTATGTATATTGTAAATAGCAACGGTCCTATGACACTCCCCTGCGGCACATCTGAAATCACTCTTACTTCGGAAGACTTCTCTCCATTGAGAATGACATTCTACGTTCTGTTATCTAGGAACTCTTCAATCCAATCACACAGTTGGTCTGATAGTCCATATGCTCTTACTTTGTTCATTAAACGACTGTGGGGAACTGTATCGAATGCCTTGCGGAACTCAAGAAACACTGCATATATCTGTGAACCCGTGTTTATGGCCCTCTGAGTCTTGTGGACGAATAGCGCGAGCTGGGTTTCACACGACCGTCTTTTTCGAAACCCTTTCTGATTCCTACAGAGTAGATTTCTAGTTTCCATAAAAGTCATTATACTCGAACGTAATACGTGATCCAAAATTCTACAATTGATCGACGTTAGAGGCATAGGTCTATAGTTGTGCACATCTGTTCGACGTCCCTTCTTGAAGATGGGGATGACCTGTGCCCTTTGCCAATTCTTTGGAACGCTACGCTCTTCTAGAGACCTACGGTACACCGCTGCAAGAAGGGGGGCTACTTCCTTTGCGTACTTTGTGTAAAATCGAACTTGTACCCCATCAGGTCCAGCGGCATTTCGTTTTTTGAGCGATTTTAATTGTTTCTCTATCCCTCTGTCGCCTATTTCGATATCTACCACTTTGTCATCTGTGCGACGATCTAGAGAAGGAACTACAGTGCATTCTTCCTCTGTGAAACAGCTTTGGAAAAAGACATTTAGTCTCTCATCCTCTGTTTCAGTACCATTTTGGTCACAGAGTGTCTGGACATTTTGTTTTGATCCACCTACCGCTTTGACAGAAGACCAAAATTTCTTACGATTTTCTGCCAAGTCAGTACATAGAACTTTACTTCCGAATTCATTGAAAGCCTCTCGCATAGCCCTCCTCACACTACATTTCGCTTCGCGTAATTTTTGTTTGTTTGCAAGGCTTTGGCTATGTTTATGTTTGCTGTGAAGTTCTCTTTGCTTTCGCAGCAGTTTTCTAACTCGGTTGTTGTACCACGGTTGCTCTTTCCCATCTATTACGATCTTGTTTGGCACATACTCATCTAATGCATATTGTACGATGGTTTTGTTGTCCACTGATCCTCAACACTATCTGTACTTCAAAAAAAATTTTGTGTTGAGCCGTCAGGTACTCTGTTATCTGCTTTTTGTCACTTTTGCTAACCAGGAAAATCTTGTTACCTTTTTTAATATTTCTATTTACTGCTGAAATCATCGATGCAGTAACCGCTTTATGATCGCTGATTCCGTGCTCTGCGTTAACTGTTTCAAATAGTTCGCATCTGTTTGTCACCAGAAGGCCTAATATGTTATCGCCACGAGTCGGTTCTCTGTTTAAGTGCTCAAGGTAGTTTTCAAATAAAGCAATTATAAAAATTTCACTGGATTCATTGTCCCTGCCACCCGTTATGAACGTTTGAGTCCCTCAGTCTATATCCGGCAAATGAAAATCTCCACCCAGAACTATAACATGGTGGCGAAATCTACTCGAAATATTTTCCAAATGATCCGTCAGGTGCTGAGCCACAACAGCTGCTGAGCCAGGGGGCCTATAGAGACATCCAATTACCATGTCTGAGCCTGCTTTAACCGTGACCTTTACCCAAATTATTTCACATTTCGGATCTCCGTCAAGTTCCTTCGATACTATTGCACTTCTTATCGCTATAAACACGCCTCCACCTTCACTGTCCAGCCTGTCTCTGCGGTATACATTCCAATCTGAGTTTAGGATTTCATTACTGTTTACGTCTGGTTTCAACCAACTTTCTCTCCCTAGTACTATATGGGCATTGTGACCGTTTATTAATGAGAACAGTTCTGGGATCTTTCTATAGACGCTCCTGCAGTTTACTATTATCACATTAATATTGTTATTCCCTGTTGGATTTTGCCTACTCCTACCTTGCCGCGCCTCAGGAGGCGTCCTGTCGGGCCTAGGGAGGGAATTCACTAACCCAAAAAACCCACACGTACTCCGCTCCCCTTGTAGCTGCTTTCGGCGTGTAGTGCATGCCTGACCTATTCAGGGGGACCCTACATTTCCCCACTCGATAGCGGAGGTCGAGAAATTTGCACCCCAGATCTCCGCAGGATCGTCTGAGCCTCTGGTTTAAGCCTTCTAGTCGGCTCCAAACCAGAGGACCGCGATCGGTTCTGGGAACGCTGAACACATGTCGACATCATTAATCAGCACTCCTTGCTCCATGGTCACAGTGCCACTTCAAACGCAGCCATTTGTGTTGTAGTGTAACATAGGGCGTAGTTCTCTCGTACGGCCACTGCTAATGTCCAATCGGTGGTGTGGGATGACACATAACGTTACATGGGCTCCATTACTTGCTTTCGAGTGACATATGGATGTGAATAGGTTACTGTGTCCCTGGTGCTCAATGTGATGACCCTTTTTTGTGGTGATCAGTTATTGTCGACTGGAAATGTTAACAACCATTGGGCCAATGTTCCATCCGACTGCTCCACAAATCTTGATATCACACGTTTGTGCCAGTCGGTCAATTAGAGACTCACAATGAGACTCCCATACGGCAAGTGCTGATAACCCGGTTTCAGACGAATCTGCTTCATACTGATTACTCAACATCTGACACTTCACACCCCTTATATATCGCACAAGGCCTGGTAATAACACTAAACACATACTCCAGTGGACTTTCTACATGTCACACAGAATTGCAACTCTAATCTATACTACTATACAAAGACAGTTTGTCGCGTAATAAGGTTATTATCATAAAGCTCCAAAAGTTCTTGACCGATTTAATTCATATTTCTACAACATAATCTAATAAATGTTCGAATGGCCATAGACATAGAACAATATTTTAAAAATTTATACTATATGAAGAAGAAGAGTTATTAACAGAAATATCGAAAAGTTCTCGACCGAATTACCTCAAATTTTGAAGTGTAATCTAGTAAATGTATAATACGTGTGAGTCTGCAGACATACGATACACATCTTTTAAATATATATGGCATAAAAGCACAGATAAAATTTGTGCTTCTACGCCAAGACAAACCGGAAAGTTGCTAGCAATAATCTCGAAAAGTTCATGACCGATTAAAACGCAATAATTATACGATACCCTATTAACTATGTGAATGCAGTTTAAGTATATATTTTCAGTTCAAACAGACTGCGAGAAAGAAAATGCTGTGGTCTTAAAACGTACGGTTTAGTATTCTTTTCCATAGTTATTTTTAACTATCATACCAGGGCATTTAAACTTTTAGACATCTTGTTCCTCTCATCCACAGGGTGGACGGAAAGTTTCTCTCTTTTTTATTAACAGAGCAGCTAAGGTTTGATGCTTTTTAGTGATATAATCATTTTACAACAACAGATGGTACTTGCTGTATGAAATTAATTCTGGCCTGTATTACTTCATGAATCATAATGAACATATTCAAACAGTTGTTTGCCTGCTGCTGGCAAGCATTGTTATAGTGGTGCACTTCTTCTAAGCAGATCATTTTAATAAATGTAACACTCCTTTACTTAATGAGGTAATGAAAATATGCCATTCAACACTTTTTTACTTATTCTTGTAGTGAAAGTACAGAAAAGTAATTAATGTTATCTCTAAATTTTAATTAGGGGGATAAAAAAGAGAGTGTTGTAAAGGTTTAATTTTCTTCAGTTGTATGCGTTAACACGTTCCTTCGTTAATTAATTTTTTTACTTTTGTGCTACTCTGTGATTATTTGCGTTTAGCGCCATTTTTAAGAATATCATTAAAAATGGAACCAGATTCAAGAACTCCATGCAAGTGAAATGTTTGACACCAAAACTGCTAAAGTTGACGGGCCTCTAAGCAGTCCAGATCTAAACCCTTTAGCACACATAAGGGCCAGACTACATGATGGATGAATCCAGACTACAGGATGCAGCCAGCTTATTGAACATATTCCGGAGGAATCGAACTCAGCCTTCCCTGAAGAGACAGCTGTGCTCACTGAGAGTTTTGGCAGATGGGCTGAAGGATGTTTTCATAATCATAGACGAAATGTACAACAAGGTATTTGTTTTATGGAAATCGTCTTAAATTGTTAATTGCGACATTTTAAGCTCATAACATACATTTTTCCCTCTTAAGTTTCAGTCTTCTTTCATAAAACCGCAAATGGAATTCAAATGTATTTCAGAGCCCGTTAAAATGCTCCATTCGAATCATGTGAAGCTTGTGACGTCACTGGCAAGCTCTTTGCTCTGACTGCAATAAAACTAATTCACAGTGATGTCTTGTTTTCGAATTTGCGTTTTGGAAAATGGATCACAAATGGTGTGTAGTACCACATTGTATAAATATATCCTTAAAAAATCTCGAAATTGCGTAAAATGAATCGACAGCCCATTCATATTAAAACCATATCATAATTCCAGTACTTCACCACAATGATTAGGAGCAGAGTATTATGGTGTTTTCCTTGACGTTTATGTGGCCTTACATTTGTAATAGCTATTCCTTCACGTCATGTCCAGGAACATATTTTCTACTTTATGTGGCCACGCAAGTTTTGCTTCATTAAAAACAATGTTTTTATTTTTGTACTGTCCAGCTGGGACTCTTATTGTTTAAGCTTTTGAAATTTCATTAGCTTACATAATAAGAAGTTAGATCTGCTTGAGACACTGACGTTAATTTACAGTCAAAACAGCAAAGCCCTTGCGTTTGTGTTTCCTGCACGTTGTACATGCTTTATGTCTCTCCGCATACAAGACCTCATCGTCCTACACCTCGTTGTACTGTAGGAGCATGCTGATATCTTGACTACGAGCAATGCTTTCCAAAAACAGTGTATTGTTTCTGCGCAAAGTACACACACATTTATCCTTAGTTGTCCATTTCGCAGATTATAATTAATGTGAAGCTATATACGGGGTAGTCCATCTGAAATTTCGGATGAGATTATCTCGAAAACTATACATCGGGTAAAAATGGGGGTAAGACAAGTTCGTAAGCTCAAACGGGAACATCAAATGATACAACACGTGACCTCCAGCCTCATACTTCTTTGGTGTATGGGGGGGGGGGGGGGGAGGAGGCAGGGAGGAGGGCACTTTAAATCTTAAATGAAAGCAACCATTTTTTATTGCAGATTAGAATTCTGCATAAAAAAGTAATCAAGTTTTGTCTGAAACATGTTTTTATACCATTGAGAGATGGCGCTGAAATCGAGAAAAAAATCGGGGACAAACTCTGATTTATGTAGAATTATCCGAGAATGACGCATCAAATCGATAAAAAAATGTGCACAAATTCTTTCATTAACCCAAATTAAGCTATTTTTGTACAAAATGTACTGTATCCTTCTTTTAGTGTTACCCAGGAACAACGACATGGACGTAGAAGAAAGATTTTCTGATGGGGTGCTCCATTAGTGTGAGTCCCTTGCCTCTCACATGTTGGGGTGCTTCATTAGTGTGAGTCCCATTGCCTCTGACAATTTGAGGTGCTTCATTAATGAAATTAGCCACGAAGAAATGGTTCAAAATTATCCCCATTTGCTTCAGTGCCTAAGGACAATCGTCTGCGAAAGTTATCCACTGTTTTTGAGCAGCACATCCCGTGGTATGGCTGCACACGCTCTTCGAATGCATTGTTCCATATTGTTTCTGGTTGTGGGCTGTCTTTCATAAGCAATATATTTTTTTAAATAAACCCACAAGAAACAAACACGAGATGTTAGGTCTGGTGAACGTGGAGGACACTGAACTGGTCCGTCACGTCCTATCCACCGACCAGGGTACCGGAAATTTAAAAAGTACCGCACATTTTTAGCATAACTGGGATCTGCTCTGTCCTGTTGGAACCACATTCGTTGCCTAGTTTCTAAATCAACATCTTCCATTAGTTACAAAAAATCATCGTGGAGAAGTTGTAAATAAGATGCACCAGTAACATTTCGGTCAAAAAAATACGGTCCTATCAAGTAACCGTTTAAAATACCACACCAGACCATTAACGACTATTTGTGTTGATTGTCAACGGGTCTGTGCCACTGTGGATTGACATGGGACGAATAGTGACAATCAGGACGATTTAATTCGCCATTGTTTTTGAGTGTGGCTTCATCGGTGAACATGACGTATCTAAAAAAATCATTGTCACCTCTTAGTTCAAGGCCCATTGGCAGAAATGCTCGCGTAGTATCATGTCTTTGCGTTAATGCCTGTGCCAGTGTGATATGATACGCTTTATATTTATGTGTCATCAAAATCCTCAAGACACTTGATTTCGGTATTCCAGTTTCTGTATGAATCGCACGACTACTAACTTCATGATCCAGTTGAACACAGGCCTGAACGGTAAGGGTACGAGCGTCATTTTCATTGTATTCGCGATGACGAGGTGAATGGTACATATATCCATTTCGAGCTCGTTGAGTGCAGTTTCGAATAATGTTTTCACTAGGATGTCGTCTGTTTGGGAAACGATCCGCATACAACTGCGCAGCTACAGCGTAATTGTTATGGCATTCACCTAAAATTAGCATCATGTCGACAAACTCTGTAGGAGGATAGTGAGTCATGTTTCGCTAAAGAATAATTTACTTTCATCAGTTGATGTTTACGGTTCACAATCTGTAAGTGAAGTGACGTCTGATCGCATTGCACCGACCTTAATACTGAGCCATAGTTCGCAGTCTGGCCACTGTAGCACCACAGTCGGGTGAGTAATACAATTGTGAAGAGTTCCCTAACGATATTTTAATACCATTCCGCCTCCCTCCATCAAAAACTGTTCTCGGTATGACACATTTTGTAAAAAAAAAAAAAAAGCTTAATTTGGCGTAATGAAAGAATTGGTACACATTTTGTACCGATTTGATTCGTCCTTCTCGGATAATTCTAAATAAATCGGAGTTCTTCCCCATTTTTAATTTTTCTCGGTTTCAGTGCCATCTGTCAGTGGTTTGAGAAACATGTTTCAAACAAAACTTGATTACCTTTTTATGGGGAATCCGAATCCGCTATAAAAATCGGGGTTTCCATTTAAGATTTAAAAGTTGCCCCTCGCCCCACCCAAGGGGGCGGGGGTTTGACAGTCCCGTGTAATATCATTTGATGTCCCCCTTCGAGCTTATGAACTTGTATTAACCACTATTTTTACCTAATGTATAGTTTCCCAGATAATCTCATCCGAAACTTCAGATGGACCACCCTGTATACTACAGCCCACCACCGAAACGATTATTACAGTGAGTTTTTGCTAATTATATTTTCGTATTTCGAACTTTTAAAAATATACACAGGAGCGCCAAAGAAACTGGTTTAGGCATGCGTATTTAAATATAGCGATGTAAGCAGGTAGAATACGGCGTTGCGGCGGCAACGCCTATGTAAGACAGCAAGTGTCTGGCGCAGTTGTTAGATCGTTTACTGCTGCAGCAATGGCAGGTTATCAAGATTTAAGTGAGTTTCAAAGCGGCGTTATAGTCGGCGTACGAGCGATGGCACACAACATCTCCGCAGTAGTGATGAAGTTGGGATTTTCCAGTACGACTATTTGACTAGTGTACCGTGAATATCAGGAATCCGGTAAAACGTAAAATCTCTGACATCGCTGCGGCCGGAAAAAGATTCTTGAAGAACAGGACCAACGGCGACTGAAGAGAATCGTTCAACGTGACAGAAGTGCAACTCTTTCGCGAATTGCTGCAGATTTCGACACTGGGCCATCAACAAGTGTCAGCATGCGAACCATTCAACGAAACATCATGGATATGGTCTTTCGGAGCCTAGTGTCTACTTGTGTACCCTTGATGACTGCACAACACAAACCTTTATTCCTTGCCTTGGCATGTCACCACTAACATTGGGCTGTTG
This sequence comes from Schistocerca gregaria, assembly GCF_023897955.1. NCBI lineage: Eukaryota > Metazoa > Arthropoda > Insecta > Orthoptera > Acrididae > Schistocerca > Schistocerca gregaria. The sequence goes on along the minus strand of NC_064922.1, from coordinate 528,319,709 downwards.
GTGTCCGGAAACATGTCAAATTGTATCGAGTGGTTCGACGTGTACGGGTATGGAGACAACCTCAAGAATCCCCGGACCCTGCATGTCAGCGGGGGACTGTTCAAGCTGGTGTTGTCTCTGTAAAGTTGTGGTGCGTGTGCAGTTGGAGTGATATGAGACCCCTGATACGTCTAGATACGACTGAGAGGTGAGACGTACGTAAGCGTCCTGTCTGATCACCATCATCCATTCACGTCCATTGTGCTTTCCGACGGACTTGTGCAATTCCAGCAGGAGAATGCGAAATCCATCACGACCAGAATCGCTAGATAGTGGCTCCATGAACACTCTTCTGAGTTTAAACACTTCCGCTGACCACCATACTCCCCATACATGAACATCATTGAGTGTATGGGGGATGGCGACGTGCGGTTCAGAAGAGATCTCCACCGCTCCTACTCTCACGGACTCATGGACGGAACTTCAGCCCTCTTCAGAAACATAATATTACTACAACGTGCCAGAGTAAGGCACAGTCAACATTAAAATTAAAACCTATAGTACCGTGGTACAATGTCGAATTAAAACTACTTAACTGGAGTCCAGCCCCGGCATCTCTACACGAAGCGGTCGGTTGGCAGCGGCAACTACGTTGGCACTCAAGCAATATGCTAAGAATTATTAGTCGAGTCCATGGCATGTCGTGTTGCTGTGGCATTTCTGCTTGCTTGCGGGGGCTCTGCACGATATTAGGCAGGTGTTCCAGTTCCTCGGGCTCTTCGGTGTATGAACCTTCCACTATGCCAACACGTGTTCTTTTAACCCATAGTGAGATGTGCTATCCATTGCGCCACAGAACGCGTCCTGCAAGCAGCCTGCTGCTGAGTATCTCGTATAGCTGAAATTAGTATTAAGCTTTGCCAAGAATAATTTAATTGTGCTTTTCATCATAATTAATGACTTATAATCGACAATCTAGATATAAGATATGGACCCTCTGCAAAAGTTCTACATTTATTTAGTTTTGAGCGATTTTAACGATGTTGCAGGGAGCAGGAAGAAGAATGTCCGTCCTTGCATATATCGCAGCTCCAAAAGACTGGAGCATAAACGCAGCGGTCACAAAATTCCTTTCTGTTGTCACTTAAAATCTGTAAATGTATTTTTCATCACTAAATAGCTAAATTATCCGCAGGAAATGTACATAAACACCTAGTAACTTCTGTTAACAGTTCTGTAACATACGTATAGCTTCGTCTTATACCTAGTCTGTAACGGCACCAGAGCTTCAGCCATAGCAGACCGTTTCCGATCATTTCCGATCACGTGACCAAAACTTGATATTTAACTATGTGTAAGTCTTAATACCTTAGAAATAAGAGATATTTTGTGAGAATATCAACTGTAAATACGATTTTAATATTATAATCACCAAGAATAACAATCGGAACCGTATTTTTAACATTGGAAAATAGCCTATACAGAAAGTGAAGAGATTACTGTCGAAATCATTCATTCAAATTGAGAGATGTGTTTCCGTGAAAGAAATCCTGTTTGATAAAGAGATTCCAAAAAACTTAAGGGAGAAACTATCAATCCACACAGTACACTCCTTCTCCATAAATATGTATTACAGAGAAGTTGTATACCCAACTACTGCCTGTTTTGCGTTCTTCCTTGCAGTCTACATCTACATCTACATGACTACTCTGCAATTCACATTTAAGTGCTTGGCAGAGGGTTCATCGAACCACAATCATACTATCTCTCTACTATTCCACTCCCGAACGGCGAGCGGGAAAAACGAACACCTAAACCTTTCTGTTCGAGCTCTGATTTCTCTTATTTTATTTTGATGATCATTCCTACCTATGTAGGTTGGGCTCAACAAAATATTTTCGCATTCGGAAGAGAAAGTTGGTGACTGAAATTTCGTAAAAAGGTCTCGCCGCGACGAAAAACGTCTATGCTGTAATGACTTCCATCCCAACTCGTGTATCATATCTGCCACACTCTCTCCCCTATAACGCGATAATACAAAACGAGCTGCCCTTCTTTGCACCCTCTCGATGTCCTCCGTCAATCCCACCTGGTAAGGATCCCACACCGCGCAGCAATATTCTAACAGAGGACGAACGAGTGTAGTGTAAGCTGTCTCTTTAGTGGACTTGTTGCATCTTCTAAGTGTCCTGCCAATGAAACGCAAGCTTTGGCTCGCCTTCCCGACAATATTATCTATGTGGTCCTTCCAACTGAAGTTGTTTGTAATTTTAACACCCAGGTACTTAGTTGAATTGACAGCCTTGAGAATTGTACTATTTATCGAGTAATCGAATTCCAACGGATTTCTTTTGGAACCTATGTGGATCATCTCACACTTTTCGTTATTTAGCGTCAACTGCCACCTGACACACCATACAGCAATCTTTTCTAAATCGCTTTGCAGCTGATACTGGTCTTCGGATGACCTTACTAGACGGTAAATTACAGCATCATCTGCGAACAACCTAAGAGAACTGCTCAGATTGTCACCCAGGTCATTTATATAGATCAGGAACAGTAGAGGTCCCAGGACGCTTCCCTGGGGAACACCTGATATCACTTCAGAAAAGAGTGAAGCATTATTTACGTTTTATCGGCTTATAATTAGAATATTATTACGGAAACTAATCGTCCGGAACATTGTAACCTTTTGCACATTAAAACTTTACGAAATACTGTCATTGAAACAACGATGCTCACAGAGGTTTCTCATACCCAATATACCAGTAATCGTAAACGATTTAGCCATTCATTTTAAATGACTTCAGTTTCCAGTTGTTGGCAATGACAATAAACAACGCTTAAGGTCAGAGAGAGAGCGGAATAGGAGGTGGTCAGAGGGGGGGGGGGGGGGGGGGGGGGAAGGAAGGAGGGAATGCAAAGAATTGGAGAAGAGGAGTAGACAAACAGAGTGAGGGGGAGAACGAATGGACAGAAGAGAGGGAAGAGTTTCCCACCTATATCCAGAGTTGCGAAGCCCGGATCACCAATAATACAGTCACCGATGGTGTCCACGACTACTGAGTTACATTGACATCCGGCCTTGTATCCTAGGTGCTTCAAGCAATGTTTATAAATTCCACTATTCAGTTCATTCGTAATGGTTTTACTAAGTGGGTGTTGTAATCACAGCCAACACACAGAAGCCACAAGAAGTACACCTGGCTAACCTGTGACGCTGAGTCATGTAACTGTTGGACGTCGCTTTCACGTCAGCAGTAGGTAAGAGTGTTTTTATCGGGATGTCGAGTCGGGTGGCGGGGAGAGAGTCGTTGCCCTGACTGTGTGACGTATCGGCCGGAGGCGGAGGGCGGCGCTGGCCCACCACGTGACTCGCGACGCGCATGCTGATGCCCTGCCCCGGTGCCCTGGGCGCCAGTTTCGCCCGCCTGATGTAACGTCCTCGGGCAAGCTCGAAGGTGACTTATGCAAGGTGTGGCACGTGCTGCGGTCTTAAAGCTCGCTTCTTTAGGCTGGGCGAAGAATTACTTAGCTTTAAATCACACTTTCATGGGCATGCTCTTAAGCACATACGGTTCATAAGTAAAACGGGTAGTCACAAAGTTGTAATTATCATCTCGGAAACTTAAAATTGCGACTATGAAACGTCGTGGTGGTGACAGTTCTTCTCGAAATATTCCTCCTTCAGTATGACAAATTTTCCCCATAGTTACGAGGGGAGTTCAATAAATCAGGCAACACATTTTCTTCTCGGCCAATTTCAGTTTAAAAAATTAAAAATTGTTTGTGAGATACAGTGAGATATTCCCACTTCAGTCCCTATAGTTACATGAAGTTTCGATCGGTTCAAAATGGTTCAAATGGCTCTGAGCACTATGGGACTTAACTTCTGAGGTCATCAACTACTTAAACCCAACTAACCTAAGGACATCACACACATCCATGCCTGAGGCAGGATTCGAACCTGCGACAGTAGCGGCCGCGCAGTTCCAGACTGTATTGCCTAGAACCGCTCGGCCACTCCGGCCGGCAAGTTCCGATTGGTCACCGCGTCTGTAGTAGAGGTGCATTCCAAGAAGAGAGTTGTCATTCAGTTTCCTTTTACGGAAAAGAAGAGCATCGCAGATACTCATAGGTACTTGCAGACCGTCAACGAAGACGTAGCGGTGAACAAAAGCACGGCGAGTCCATGGGCGAGGCATCAGTCATTATCACAACAAGGTCGCGCAAAACCTGTCCGATCTTGCGCGATCTGGCTAGCGCCACACAGCTGTTACTCCTGCAATTCTGGAATGTGTGGACATTCTCATTCCAGCAGCATAAGTCAATAGCACAGAACGGAGATAATGTTTAAAAATAGGGTTTTATACACAAATGTATATTGAGCAAGCAGTAAAGAAAACAGAAGAAAAATTCGGAGTAGTAATTAAAATCCATGGAGAAGAAATAAGAACATTGAGGTTCACCGATGACATTTTAATTCTGTCAGAGACAGCAACGGACCTGGAAGAGGAGTTGAACGGAATGGACAGTCTCTTGAAAGGAGGATATAAGACGAACATCAACAGAAGCAAAACGAAGATAATGGAATGTAGTCGAATTAAGTCGCGTGATGCTGAGGGAATTAGATTAGGAAATGAGAGGCTTAAAGTAGTAAAGGAGTTTTGCTATTTGGGGAGCAAAATAACTGATGATGGTTGAACTAAAAAGGATATAAAATGTAGACTATCAATGGCAAGGAAAGCGTTTCTGAAGAAGAGAAATTTGTTAACATCGAGTATAGATTTGTCAGGAAGTCGTTTCTGAAAGTATTTGTATGGAGTGTAGCCATGTATGGAAGTGAAACGTGGACGGTAAACACTTTAGACAAAAAGAGAATAGAAGCTTTCGACATGTGGTGCTACAGAAGAATTCTGAAGATTACATGGGTCGATCACATAACTAATGAGGAGGTATTGAATACAATTGGAGAGAGGAGAAATTTGTGGCACAACTTGACTAGGAGAGGGGATCGGTTGGTGGGGCATATTCTGAGGCATCAAGGGATCACCAATTTCGTATTGGAGGGCAGCGTGGAGGGTAAAAATCGTAGAGGGAGACCAAGAGATGAATACACTAAACAGATTCAGAAGGATGTAGGTTGCAGTAGGTACTGGGAGATGAGGAAGCTTGCACAGGACAGAGTTGCATGGAGAGCTGCATCAAACGAGTCTCAGGACTGAAGACCACAACAACAACATCAGACAAAAGAGTGGAGAATTCTGAATAAAACCAAACATTTTTCAGAACAAAAAATGGGTTGCATTACTTATTGAATGCCCCTTGTACAGCAAATTCAGGTACGCAGCTTTATTTCTGATATTAAGACTTTACTACGAGCAAAGACGGAGCAGGGTTGTGACAATTTTGATTCGTACATTCGTAGTTTCACCTGTACGTTACTTGGGAGGAAGAAAGATGCTGCCTTCCTAAGTGTGTTCACCTGCCCTCGTACAAAACATTAAACGTTTATCCCTACACACAATAGCTATTTCACAGGAGCAGCTCCAGATCAAGTATTCTTTTGCCACATGCGATTCCATGCCGGATGCGATTGCGGCAGCGTCGAGACAGGCAGTTGCATAAATGAATAATATTCAAATATGATTTTAATTCAATGGTCCCTTAATTTTTATAGCTAAGGCACAATGACGATATATTTTAATTATCATATAACAGTCTCCAGCATTACAATCAGTCACTAATAAATTATGAAACTCAAAAAAGGGCTCAAATGGCTCTGAGCACTATGGGACTTATCTTCTGAGGTCATCAGTCGCCTAGAACTTAGAACTACTTAAACCTAACTAACGTAAGGACAACACACACATCCATGCCCGAGGCAGGATTCGAACCTGCGACCGTAGCGGTCGCTCGGTTCCAGATTGAAGCGTCTAGAACCGCTCGGCCACACCGGCTGGCTTGAGACTCAACCTTACTAACTTTAATCAGTAATAAAATGGACAAAAACCAGAAAACATCTACATATCAAAAGTAATTGAAGATCAAATACAACCTCATTATAGATGTGAATCATTACAATAGGAAAATATTGTCTTCGTGAAAATTAGAATTTAACACAACAGAAAATTAAACTGACGACATTACATATACTTTACAAACACAAACAACTCAATTTAATTAAATCTCTAATCACAGTTATGGCAAATGCATTGGCGACCACTCTCTCTGTACTCTGAGACCAGAATCCACATTTTCCTTGGCACTGCAGCCATTTCACTACAGGCCTACTTTCAGTGTGTGGTGTCTCACAACCGAGACACAAAAATTCTTTATCGTCTTATAATTGTGGAGGTGTTGTCATGTCTGTTGTTTTCCCATTGCCTTTTTTCTTCAGTGAAATCGTTTATCATTTTTCCTGCCTCTGCTTAACCTTCTTTGTTTCACTTCAGATTCTTGTCTGATAGTTTTTCTTCCAGTTGGGTCTGTGTTAAATGTGTATTTTTAAGTTTACGGACCTAGATTTCCCATTTTTCAGGGAGGAGGCTTTGTGTGAGGCCGTATTTCCTCCGGCGAAGTAAGTGGTAGGGTAAGCTTACAGATCTATGAAATTGGCCGAATATCGACATCGTTGTATCTAGTAGAAGTTGTCAAATGATCATTCAGTAATGAAGGGATAACAGAGTTGTTTTTCATTACCAGGGTTTTTGCTGTCTGTTAGGAATAAAGAGTCCAAGTCAATCCATCAAAATAGACTGTGACTGAACGGGTTTTGTTAGAGAAACCATACTGAATTTTCTCTCGTGTCAAATCTAGCTACAAAACAATTTTTAGTGGCCCTGGAACATCACACACACTTATCGTTTTCCTGCACGTCTTTGCATCCAACCATCAGAGGAATGCAGCTTTTTTCAAGAGCCCAAGTACACAACTGTTTAACGACTACAACCTAAGCGATCACTGAGGAGGAAACGATAGCAAAGTTGTCTGCACTGAAATTCAGAGTATTAATTTGGATATTTGAGGAATGGTTATCCAACACAACTGAAACTCTATGATTAGGAGACGCATCGGTGTGTTTCTTCAAATGTTTCAGAAATACAGTAAATGTTGCATCTTGCAGCCATCCGAACGGGTTTGCTGTCCCAGTGGATCCTATGGGCGCTTCCCTAACAATATGATTGTAATATCGAACTCTAGGAAATATAAATAAGTGTGGAATGTCATTCCCTATGGTATATACTGTGGAGGCACCAGTAGCTGAGGTACTCGTTCTGATTAAATTACGGCAACTTACTGAACGCGCCACCTTTTGTTACGACTTAACCAGGTTTTTGAACCCTCCTGATGCCCGTTTACATATGTCCCAGAGTTCGTACTGATATCTGCCAACGACGTGGTCATTTTCATAGAAAAGGTTTACATTTATTTCGTAGCAACTTACTGCCCTCGAGAGAGCCTTGTTGCTAGAGCTGCACAAACTAACAGTTTACGATTACTCTTCGTAAACGAGTGTAACCTCACAAGCCATCCCTTTTTTCAACCTAAGGAGCTGGCCGCTTCAGATAGCATTTCATGGTAAGCTCAAAATCCAGTCCGAAGTATGTGCTACCACAACGGGTTATATGTTTTGACAGTTCACGTTGGCTGACCGTCGGTAAACATTCTTATGCATAGAGAACCTCACAGTAATGTTATGGTTATTTCGACCATAGATCACCTTTTCTCATTTCCGTAGATATCGCAATAAAGAAACGCGATTCGTTATACGTAAACACTTTCCCCGCCTTCATAAGCCTCTGCATAGTTTGATAGGTATCTGTGATCTCTTGCAGTCTTCCTCACGTGTATTCTGGGCACCTGAAATCAAAATAGGAAAAGCTTTTGTCACCGTTATACCCATAAAAACGGTGGCAATTGTAGCCACTTCCACATTTTGCGGGATAGCCTTTGTTACAGCAGTACCAACTAACTGATTCGAAAATCAGCCACTCTTACTTAACGTCCAAAGTCCAATACGTTAAGAGAAAAAGACTCACTCTCTGTGTAAATAAAACCACAATTAACCAATAAATCGATTACAAAAACTTACTTTTAGTTTCAGAAATATAGCATGGGTGGATGGAATAGTTAATCACACTATTCGGCCAGCGCAACACCGTCAAACATGTTCCGACAGGCAAGCCGCATGTATATAGTCTGGTACCCTCTCCCACTCCCGCAACGGCATAACATCTCCTGTCACAACCGTACTCAGCCTACCTTTTCATTCGTAGTGAACTAATGGAGAGTCTTACTTTGTGGGTCAGCTCAACACAAAAATTTACAGTATCAGTTGTTGATTAGTGCTGATCTTACACAAATTAGGAAATCAGTGTGACCCCATCATACGAGGGGCTTAGTAACAACCAACAGTATGTACTTACAGATGATGCTTGCCTGGACAGCATTTTACTTGAAAAAATTATCCGATTCTGTGGTTTAAATATGAGGGCTGCTCCGAAAGTAAGTATCGATCGGTCGCGAAACAGAAACCACCATGAAAATCTGATGACGTTTTGCACAGGTGTGTTGGATAGTGTCTATGGCATGCGCGTCGATAGCGTCACGTCCCTCTTTTCGCTTCTGAGTGCACAAGTTACCATGTGGCTGTACATAGAGCAAAGTTCAGGATACGATTTTAAAAGGTGTCACTATAGTGTGGATCCTTTCGTAAAATGACGGATTATGTTTACTTTTTATTTGTAATTAAGAGTGATTTGAAACTGACATGAAGTACAGATGGTACAAGTTTGCTTCACAATAACGAGTAGTCGAAATTAACCAATGGCACGATTGGATAAATACCGCATTGGAGCCTGCTACGGATCTTATTTACGATTATGAAACATATGGAGACTGTGGATCCCCCACAAACACAAAATTTTATTGTTTGGGAACTTATACCTTGGAAATCATTCTGAATTCAGGCGTCTTGCTACACGACTGTGGCCGTAAAGGAGATGCTTGTCAGCTAACACGTTTAGAGTATAATCAGCGATCAAGAATCTGTAAAAAGAAGGAGAAACTTGCAAGTCAACATAACATAACATAAACAATAATAATGTAATTGTTCCTCCTGGGACAGTAAACTGTGCGGCAGGTGCGATTACAATTGCAACATGTTGCATACAAAGCAGTTAAACAACTCTCAACGTTGACTTAACTAAAGTCGAGCGTCAGTCCCTGTTTGCTGATGATGCTGTGGCGTGGGGGAATAGAAGATAATTCAGACAAAATTTCTAGCTGGCGTGATAAATGAGAACTATCCCTAAATATAGAAAAATTTAAGTTAATTTAGATGAACAGGAAAAACAATCAAGTAATATTCGAACGCAGCATCAGTAGTAACTAGCTTGTCACGCCGAGCGAGGTGGCGCATTGTTTAGCACACTGGCCTCGCATTCTGGAGGTCGACGGTTCAATCCCGCGTCCGGCCCTTCTGATTTAGGTTTTCCATGATTTCCCTAACTCAATTCAGGCCAATGCCGGGATGATTCCTTTGAAAGGGCACGGCCGACTTCCCTGCCTAATCCGATGAGACCGCTGACCTCGCAGTTTGGTCTCCTCCCCCAAATCATCCAACCAAGCAGATTGTCACAGTCTCGACGATTAAATATCATTTTGCAAAGCAATGTGAAATGGAACGGACATGTAAGGACTGTAATGGGGAAGGCGAATGGTCCACTTCGGTTTAGTTGGAGAACTTTAGAAAAATGCAATTCGTCTGTAAAGGAGACCCACCATAGAGCACTAGTGTGACGCATCCTTCGGTGCTGCTCCAGTGTTACAGATTCCCATCAGATCGGATTAAAGGAAGACATCGAAGCAATTCACAGTCGTAGCGCTAGCTCTCCTACCGGTAAGTTCTGTAAACCAGTGAGCGTAGCGAAGATGCTTTGGATCTCCAATGGGAATCCCTGGAGAGAAGTCGACGTTCTTTTGGAGAAACACTATTGAGAAAATTTAGCGAACCAACACCAGACGATGACTGCAGAACGATTCAGCTACCACTATTGTTAATTTCGCGTAAGGACCATGAAGGTAAGAGAAACAGGGGATCCTATAGAGGCATACAGACAGTCGTTTTTCCCTCGATATATTTTCCAGTGGAACCGGAAAGGAAATGACTTTAGTGATACAAGATACCGTTCCACATTACAGTGGCCTGCGGTTCCTATATGTATGCTGATGTACATGAAGGTCCCTTATCGGTGAAACGGTGTATATGTGATTTTTGCGTCTTACAAGAAAGTGCTTTTTCTTATCTTCACCGACAGCTCTTCGAATTTGTGCACATAACGTATTGAGCAGCTTCTAGACCTGCCATGACAATGCTGTTCTGCGTATTGTGGGTCGAGAGCTGATGAGTTGTGAGTGAAGTACTCAGCACACGCGTTGCGCACAGTGCTGCAGCTAGTGCTTGAGGCAACACACCGCCGCCAGCCGCTGAGGGTCAGCTTCCAGGTATCACTTCATTCGTCAGAGGCGTCTGCAAACTCGGAAAGTCACGCAGTAGCAAGGCACTACAAGACGGCCATTAAAATCCGTGTGCGGCTGTCCAGATTAGGTATTCCGTGATTTTCCTAAATGGCTGGGAATGATCATTTGACAGAGTACGGTCGATTTACTTTTGTAACAATACTACTCGTTTTCTACAGATTTAAACCAGTAGGCAAAGTGCTTCACCTTTAATGATCTCGTTGTTGACGGAATGATTTTTCAAGCTCTGAAGTTAATACAGGGAGATAAAAAGCCCAAATCCATCAGAGAAAATTTATTTTGCAAAATCACGTAAACACAGACTATCTGCAACCAAAAAACTTAGTGCAAATGTATCTTAAATATAATATTGGGGTACGTGCTGCACATCACGCAGCCCATCGTATGCTTGCAGCCTTTGTCTGCGTTTGTAACTGCCTGTGGTTAACGAGTTTCGGTAAGAATAATTAACTTCGCAAACATCATAGCCTGATTGAAAAGAAGAGATAGAGAAAGATGAAAGAAAGTACAGGAACTCATTGCAATCTACCAGCTACAAGGCCATGGTGTTCCTAAAGTAATACCCATTTTTCTCTTTTTAAAGTTAAAATCAAATAAAAATAGTAATAGAATTATATTAGCTCCTTTATTAATATAGTGTTAGATGATGGTTGAATTATTTTGTGGGAATAGCGGCGTTTAGTCGAACCAGAGACTACAGTGGTTGATTATCTTCAAAAAAGTTTATTATCCAGCACAACAGTACAAATCTGAAAGGAAGCGATCGTCTCTGGTCATCCTCAGATCATAAAACACATACCGTGTTTAATCTCGCCATTGCGGAAACCACATTGTGTACGTCACTGAATTATTTCACACCACGTTTCCTATCAGAAATATTAATACAGAAAGGAGAAAATTTCCAATAAGCACTAAGAAGAGGAATATTTTAAATTTTGTTCCTCAACCACGTTATTGTCCAGTTGTGAAGCAGTCGAGTAGGCGACTCGCTGCACGGTTTCCATCATCGACGACTGGAGTTGAAGGGGAAGAGGATATTCCAATCCTGAGAATCATCTGAAAGTCTCAGTGGTTCTGGGATTCTATTTCCAGTAACTTGTTTACAATGCTTACGACTTATTAACGTCGGAGAGATCGTCGGAAACCTTTGACTTTCCTCGTTCAGACAATTTTACACCAACTCACTCATGTTTTGGTAGTAAACACTGTTCGCAAAATGTCGCAAACAAAGAACTTTTAACCTCCAAAATAATTCTCTGTCTACGGTGTCTCTTAGAAAAATGTGCAGTTTTTTGTTCCTGGAATGGGGAGTGCTTTGCTGCTAAAGCATATTGCAACAGTCCTATAAAGATTTGATATCTGCAGTCACATTTATCAGTGAATATCAACTTCAACAGCGATGTAAAAAAATACCCAAGGAAGTAGTTCATAAGGTAACATTCACGTAAAGTATGGACCCAGGTAACAGACCCCTTTGCAGGATGCCTTCATTCACTGATAACTTCAAAGTAAATAACATGAAATATTCACAGTGACAAACATACCTATTTTACCGGTAGTAGTTGTACAAACAGATATTTCACTAAGTAAAATACACACATCAAAAAAAAAAAAAAAGTTCTGCATCATACCAGTTCCCGAAACTCCTGAAGATAGAAGTTGACTGTAGATGTTGTATCACGGACACAGTCCCTTTGACCGTTCATAATGTCACTAAACCTGACCAAAGATGTGAACAACCGTGCATGACCAGCGCCTATTAGACGGAGGGGGTTCGACAGCTGATCAGTTCCAGTCGTTCCACCAGGAAGAAGATACACGGCTCGTGTTGTCTGTAGTTCAGCGATAACTAGACGGTCAATACCGCAGTTCGATCACGTCCGCATTGTTACTTTGTGCCAGGAAGGGCTCTCAACACGGGAACTGTCCTGGCGTCTCGGAGTGAACCAAAGCGATGTTGTTCGGACATGGAGGAGATATGGAGGAGATACAGGGAGACAGGAACTGTCGATGACATGCCTCGCTCAGGCCACCCAAGAGCTACTTCTGCAGTCGATGATCGGTACCTACGGATTATGACTCTGAGGAACACTGACAGCAACGCCACCATGTTGAGTAATGCTTTTTGTTCTTCCACAGGATGTGGTGTTACGACTCGAACTGTTCACAATAGGACGCATGATGCGCAATGGTGAGGTCCATCTTTACAACCACGATATCATGCAGCGCGGTACAGATGGCCCCAACAACATGCCGAATGGAGTGCTCAGGATTGGCATCACTTTCCCTTCACCGATGACTGTCGCATATGCCTTCAACCAAACAATCTCCAGAGACGTGTTTGAAGGCAAACTTGGTCAGCCTGAACGCCTTAGACAAATTGTCCAGCGAGTGCAGCAAGATGGAGGTTCCCTGCAGTTTTGGGGTAGCATTATCTGGGGCCGACGTACGCGGCTTTACGATACGTGAATACCATCCTCTGACCGATAGTGCAACCATATCGGCAGCATATTGGCGAGGCATTCGTCTTCATAGACGACAATTCGCGCCCCCGTCGTGCACATCTTTTAAATGACTTCCTGCAGGATAACGACATCGCCCGGCTAGAGTGGCCAGCATGTTCTCCAGACATGAACCCTATCGAACGCCCGGGATAGATTGAAAAGGGATCTTTATGGACGACGTGACCCACCAACCACTCTGAGGGTTCTACACCGAATCGCCGTTGAGGAGTGGGACAATCAGGGCCAACAATCCTTTGATGAATTTGTGGATAGTATACCACGACGAAGACAGGCGTGCATCAGTACAAGAGGGCGTGCCACTGGGTATAAGAAGTACGGGGGTGTACAGCAATCTGGACCGCCACCTCTGAAGGTCTCGCTGTATTGTGGTACAACATGCAATGCATAGTTTTCATGAGCAATAAAAAGGGCGAAAAGGTGTTTATTTCGATCCGTGTTCCAATTTTCTGTGCAGGTTCCGGAACTCTGGGAACCGTAGTGATGCAATTTTTTTAATGTGTGTATTAATAATAATAAGTGTGCACTATGCACTGTCCTTTCATACGTTTACTAGTTGAATGCGAACAATGAAACACGACACAGCAAAGCTGACAATGAAATTGTCTCGTAAACCAATATTTTTCTGAGGGCCAGTACAACTGATCGCAAGGATGGAATGGAGAGAGAGTAAGAACCGTTGTCCCGCAGCTTGCCGTACTCTTCACAAGCATTATTTTGCGCTGGCTATTGTAAGTGAACATGAACTGCAACAGTGTGTAAACACACACACACACACACACAGAGAGAGAGAGAGAGAGAAAACGTTTATTTTTGACAGGGTAATTGTCAACATTCATTCAAAATTTCCACCATGGTTTCTCTGAGGTTTCCCTTCGTAATCAGACGATTGCTGGAACTAGAAACCCACACCTCCGCTCTGGTTCCAGCCTATTGGGACATTTGGCACAAAACAACCGCGATTCATTAACGGGCCAGATCTCCAAAAGGTGCTCTACTAGAGAACAAAGAGGAAAAGGGGCCCACAAAAAGGTAGCGGTCCATGAATAGGCCTTCTTCCTCATAACACCAGCGGGAAAATTCTACCGGAGCACAGAAAAGGAGTGACCGGAAAGTGAGGTACCAGATGCACCATTATATCTTCCTCCTCAGCTTTTAAAATTTTCCCAAAAATTTTGGCATGCAATTATACATGTGCTGTTTTAAAATACAACTCACATCTCATTCCCACATGCTCCCTCAGCGCATTAGTCCATCGCTGTAATTCGCTCAGTCCCATCCACTTCCAGCTGCCTATCCTCTCTCACCCCCATTATCATTGGCTGTCACCAACTTCCACTTTCTCCTTCACTTTATTCCTTTTTATTCCCTTCCGACTGGCACTGCTTCCTTGTCTCTTGTCCTATCACTGATCTGTCACAGTCAACAATGATCCACTGCCATTGTTACCCTCTCTTTCTCTCACACTGCCATTGTCTCCTTCACTCTTGCTATACTACAACCACTGTCTACTATCTTCCAGTACTTACTATTTTCTCTCGCTTTGCGCTGCCACTGTCTCCTTCTCTCACAGCAGAAAAAGGCGCGAATATGTTTGACTGCCGAAAATTTCAGAAAATTTTTAAGGGGCTGTGGAAGGTAGAATTAGGCAGCTGGTACTACACTTTTCAGTCAGAGATTTTTAAAACAAGAGCATATTAGTCTTTTTTGTACTCCGATAGCAGCATTTTTCCACTGGTCTCCTTCTTTCGCCTGCTACAACAGGGCATGTCAGTCATATGAAAAGAACTGTATGATCCAGTATAATTTTGATGATTTACTTATGAGAAATTGAAATAACTCAAAACTAATTTTACACCTCACCCAGGATTTTTCGTCCACAAAAATTTTGCATGTGCTTCAGGACCATAACTTTGGGATCCTAGAACCGGGATCCTAGAACCCTTCTGATGAACGGAGACACATTACAGCACATTTCTCCGTGTCACGTCGCTCTATAAACTACGTTTTTGCCTCACACAGAAGATTACGAGTGATTGTACGTGTAAAAGTAGATTAAATTTGAGCCTCTGTATCCTGGAAAGGGATAAGGATATCAAGAAAATTTTCAAGGTTATTAGAGATCGGAATCTTGGGAATGTACCGTAAAATTTTTAGCCATTTTCTGTTCATAGTCACCTAGGAATATGCGGCTCGTTTTTGGTACCTATCAACCATGTTTTTCGGGCTCTCTCAAGATCCTTAAGTAGAGGAAGTGTGTGATATTCAAACTTTGGTACTGTGCTGTAGGACACTTACAGTAAGACGAACTCTCTGTTGAGTACACAAATGCTCGCTAACCCAACAGTCCGCAACTCGTGGTCGTGCGGTAGCGTTCTCGCTTCCCGCGCCCGGGTTCCCGGGTTCGATTCCCGGCGGGGTCAGTGATTTCCTCTGCCTCGTGATGACTGGGTGTTGTGTGCTGTCCTTAGGTTAGTTAGGTTTAAGTAGTTCTAAGTTCTAGGGGACTGATGACCTCAGAAGTTAAGTCCCATAGTGCTCAGAGCTATTTGAACCATAAACTAACACTAACACATTGTTTGCTGACATATGGACCACGGTGACGGTTTGACTCTTATTTTGTGTATCTCAGCTTATCGTCTCCTAGTGTGAAAAAATGATTCAGCATTCTTCCATACTGAGTGACGTGATGATCTCAGGAAGAAGATAAGAGGTTAGAATTATCCGTTTCAGAGCTTTTGAGTAAGCTTTATTGAAAAAAAGTTATAATGCGAAAGTAGGGCGTCAAATGACAGATTTGTTGTTATTATTATCTGTATTACTATAATGATAACAATAGTAATAATAGTTACTATCATTTACTTGTGTTACATTTTTTACCAAATCCCTTCTCTGTGTTATATAATCTGCCTACACCGTACAGAATGCATTGCATAACTAAATAAGTTCTTTTAGTAAGCTCTTTGCTCTCTTGTGCAATTTGTTGTACAATTTCATTCCTTGGTAGGAAATGCTGTTTTGAATTTTATCTTAGTTCTTTCTTTATAAATGGAAATCCAGCCTAGATATTGTTCCGTTTTAATAGAGAGACCTCTTTGTGGAATCATTATTAAGGCTATTTTTTATCCACTTAAGTTTTAGATTGTTGTACTCGCATTGTGCGGTCAGAATCCCCAGTGTTTTGAAAATATCTTTGTAATGAACAATATTACTATTTTCAGTTTTAATTTTACGTTCCTAACATTTGACACATTTGTTCCCCAGAAATAATTTCACAGCTATGGATTGCATGTACATTTGTACGAGACGTAAATCTTATCAAGCTACTTCTCAACAGCAGTTTTTCAATATTAATTTATTCATCTCCTGAAAAGAAATGACTGAGACTTAGAAACGTATTGTGAGGATTTGTACAGGGTTTATTGGTTGTACCTCGAGAATCGTTCGGGGCTTATTACCTACCTCATTTAACACTCGTGAGCTTATTGCTGGAGAAGAGAGGGGGGGGCGGGGGGCAGTGCTAGAGGCGCGTGCCCCTGTGACGTAACCGGCTGGCTGCCTCCCAGAGCCCCCAGCACCGCCGCCAAGCCCATCAGGCATCGTATAAAAGAGGCTCCTTACACCCGCCACCCATCGTTCCGTCCACCAGCACGCCGACGACATGTACAAGGTAGGTCTGGTGCTTAGAACATAGTCCTTATTTCGAAAGTCCGTTACAAAATTGCCATTGCGTCGGCCTCATACGTTTAGTGTCCAGAAAGATTATATACTTGCCTAGAAACCCACATGTGGTGATGTGGACTTCTGTGTTTTCCGATGTAACCCGTATGTAATTCAGTGCACTGTTTCCAGCTACGCAACAACTTGTAGTTGTCAAACGAAAGATACTTTCTAAACGGGACATCTAAGTAATTTGTCTCACTGCTTTTCCCCAGCCAGCATTTTGCTAGAAAGAGAAATTTTTGATTTGAAGGTTCACTAACAGTTTCTATGAACTAGGTTTGGGATTTCTACATCTACATCCATACTCCGCAAGCCACCTGACGGTGTGTGACGGAGGGTACCCTGAGTACCTCTATCGGTTCTCCCTTCTATTCCAGTCTCGTATTGTTTGTGGAAAGAAGGATTGTCGGTATGCTTCTGTGTGGGCTCTAATATCTCTGATTTTATCCTCATGATCTCTTCGAGAGATATACGTACGAGGGAGCAATATACTGCTTGACTCTTCGGTGAAGGTATGTTCTCGAAACTTTAACAAAAGCCCGTACCCAGCTACTGAGCGTCTCTCCTGCAGATTCTTCCACTGGAGTTTATCTATAATCTCTGTAACGCTTTCGCGATTACTAAATGATCCTGTAACGAAGCGCGCTGCTCTCTGTTGGATCTTCTCTATCTCTTCTATCAACCCTATCTGGTACGAATCCCACACTGTTGAGAAGTATCCAAGCAGTGGGCGAACAGGCGTACTGTAACCTACTTCCTTTGCTTTCGGATTACATTTCCTTAGGATTCTTCCAATGAATTTCAGTCTGGCATCTGCTTTACCGACGATCAATTTTATATGATCATTCCATTTTAAATCACTCCTAATGCGTACTCCCAGATAATTTATGGAATTAACTCCTTCCAGTTGCTGACCCGCTATTTTGTAGCTAAATGATAAGGAATCTATCTTTCTATGTATTCACAGCACATTACACTTGTCTACATTGAGATTCAATTGCCATTCCCTGCACCATGCGTCAATTCGCTGCAGATCCTCCTGCATTTCAGCACAATTTTTCATTGTTGCAACCTCTCGATACACCACAGCATCATCTGCAAAAAGCCTCAATGAACTTCCGATGTCATCCACCAGGTCATTTATGTATATTGTGAACAGCAACGGTGCTATGACACTCTCCTGCGGCACACCTGAAATCACTCTTACTTCGGAAGACTTCTCTCCATTGAGAATGACATGCTGCGTTCTGTTATCTAGGAACTCCTCAATCCAATCACACAATTGGTCTGATAGTCCGTATGCTCTTACTTTGTTCATTAAACAACTGTGGGGAACTGTGTCAAACGCCTTGCGGAAGTCAAGAAATACGGCATCTACCTGTGAACCCGGGTCTATGGCCCTCTGAGTCTCGTGGACGAATAGCGCGAGCTGGGTTTCACACGACCATTTAAGGACGATGCGAATGGCATCAACGATAATCCGGGAGCTGTGGCTGGAGTGTCAATAAACTCAGGCCATCTATCCTTAATATGTCACTGGATTGAGTGAACAATTTGTAATGAACAAATCAATTTTCATATATAATTTGATTTGTTTGACTAGTTTTTCTCATCCGACGTGACTGTCCTAAGATTTTCATTGCCTTGGTGACAACACATTAGAGGTTTAAATCACAGCTCGGCAACATCAGTTACCTACTTTTTGTACAACTATATACCAAACATCTGCAGTTAAGGTTACTACTTTTTTTTTAAAAAATAAAATTTAATTGAATCGTACCTAGCATATTAAAAGAGTTACAGGAACGAGATCAATCAAAATGTTCCGAGAGCTAATTTAAGCCTCCAGCGCGATCCCAATAGGGGATTTCTATTTACTTGCTTACTGATTTGCAAATCGTTAAATATTTGTCTGCTACGTACAGGTCAAGGTAGACAGTAAAATGTATTGTATATATTACGTATTACTCCGTAATTCCATTTGATAACTTCTTTTTAAGAGATGGTAATTTCCAGCAATTTTTTTAATTTCTTAGATAAATATGTGAGAAAACTCGCATCTGATGACTGAGATTAGTCAATAGACTACCTGTGGTGATTTATCTGCACATTAATTACAACTGCCGCTCTGTACTCTGCATGCAATGTCTCATTTTGCTGGAGAATTTCTCTTTACAGGTATCAACAGTAGTGCATTATGCCCATAGAAATATATAATTATCACACACTAGCAATCGCAGTAATGTGTGCTATATACTTTTCGACATAATTTGAAACAGTAAATACTTCCATCAGAGGATACGTGCAAAATTTTAGAACATATTTTAGTTTTTATCACCGAGGCAATAAAAATCACTGCTACTCTAGTCCGAACGTCCAGCGTCGTGACGGAAAGCCTATAAATTTCACGTACTGATAAAACAGTCGTTTTAAGTCTATGTCAGCACCATGTACACCAGTGAGCTTCCCACAGTGCTCGATGCTGCAGAAGACGAGTGGGAAATCATTTTAGCGATGATACGGGATGAAAAGAACGAAATCCATGGAGATAAGTGGTTTTGAGTGCTAATTATTACGAGTCGGAGCCTGGAAACGATCATCAGGGATTATCAGTAAGAAAAACAGTCTAGGTTGCAAATAAAAATAAGAGTTTAGCTAGTGTTTCGCCTTTTCTATGAGTCTTCAGAATTTGTTCGGGTGCGTACAAAAATTTTGGCTGTTTATGACCAATGTATTACCTCCAGTTCCCAAACAAATTATGAAGATGCCTCAAAAAGGCAAATTATGCTTTTTTGAATGTTGGCGGTTTGCTTCCTCTTTAAGCCGCCATCGGTGGCAGATCTGACAACGGAACGCGCTGCCTGTGCAGAAACAAGTATTTCCGAGCACACCGTCCGGTGTATATTGTTGAACAAGAGAATCCGAAGTCCAAGACACCTATGTGTACCCATGTTGATCAAACAACATTGCACATTAAGATTGGTATGTGCTCGGTGTCGTCGAGATTGTACCATGGATCAACGGAACATGTCACCGAATAAAAATAATCACATTTTTTGTTACGACACGTCGATGGTCGTGTCGGAAATTCCATGAACCAGGCGACTGACCATTCGAAAGATGAAGTGCGCCACGGACACATGCTGGTGAATGCAATACTGTGCTATGGACGACGTTCACCTGGGTTTCTACAGGATCAGAGGTAGGGACCTATGGCAGTAACCGAAGGCACCATGGCTGTTGTGGACCACGCGCACGCTATTTCGAACTGTCTGCGTCCCTCCAAAACTGATGTGCTCCCCGACGACGATGGTATCTCCCGGCAGAACAACTGCTCGTATCACAGGACCAAAACAGGGCTACACTCGGTTTAGGAGCGTGGTAATAAAGTCATGACGTCTGGGCCAAGGAACAGTCATGACGTCTTGGCCACCGGATTAAACTGATATTATACTTCCGAGACGTTATGAGGAGCCATCTGCGTGCCCAACAATCACTGGTTCTCAATTCGCGGGAACTGCATGACCTGTTGTAGTACATAACTCCGAAAACCCCCACGAGTCTTGCCGTATGCATGAGACACAGAAGCGCTAATCTATTGCGTACCAAAAGTGGACCCCCACGCTGTTAAACAGGTGGTCATAATTTTTCGGCTCATCAGTGAGTATCTTCAATGATTTACTCTATTTTCAGTTGCTTAATAAATGATATTTAGGTGCCGTATGATTGCAGAAACGCAAATTGGCCTGCTTGTTTTCAGCGATACTGCATCACACAGATTACGTTCCATTTGTTACGGCAGTTTATAACCTACGAGAATATTCGGCTTCTTCAAACGAGTGTCGGTTACCTCACATTCCACATTTCCAGCTTATTTCAATTGTGCACGATGTAGCATTAGGAATTTACATGTGATGAACGTTTGTACGTAAATAAACAGAGTGGCCGAGAGCTATGGTGAACGTTTTTCCACATCAAGATGTGCCGTGTACGACGCGAAAATGTTCGAGCTAGAAAAGGCTTATGGCGCGATTGTAGACACGGTATCTGAGCAGGCTGTTAAAGCCAGGAGCATTGCGAATATGCCAGCAAGTCGAAACTTAACTGACTTTGGACGTGCGGTATTGGTCTTTGCAAGACAATAGGGTCACAGAATGTAGGGGATCACGCAAAACTTTTGGATTTCGAACTCAACAGTTTGCAGGGGGGGGGGGGGGGGAGAGAGGTTTCTTCAGTATTTCAAAGACAATGTTTCCACGCACGTAACTCGGCGCAGACGACGACCAGAAGAGTGAGACGAACAGACATCGCATCGCTTCCGCAGAGCAATGCGGGAAGGCAGATTATCAACTATGAGTCTGATCGAGGCTGATATGAACGTGGGGCGTCAGAAACACATTTCTACCAGAACCGTAAGTTCCAGAAGGAGACGAGAGACATCACATCCAGCCCCCTTGCACTTTCTGTGGGGAGTCACTGCGTTACAATACCCAGCGTTTCGTAGACCAGCACCGAGCTCCATTTCCATACATTCCTGAGTGTTTTCTAACTAACATGTCTCAGCGCCAAAGAAACTGCTATAGGCATGCATATTGAAATACAGAGATATGTAAAAAGGTAGAAGACGGCACTGCCGTCGGCAACGCCTAGATAAGTTGTTAGACGGGTTACTGCTGCTACAATGGCAAGTTATCAAGATTTAAGGAAGTCTGAACGTGGTGTCATAGTCGACGCACGAGTGATGGCACACAGCATCTCCGAGGTAGCGATGAAGTGGGGATTCTCTCGTACGACCATTTCACGAGTGTACCGCGAATATCAGGAACCGGAAAACATCAAATCTCTGACACCACTACGACCGGAGAAAGATCCTGCAAGAACGGGATCAGCAACGAATGAAGAGAATCGTTAAACATGACAGGAGTGCAACCCTTCTGCTAATTGCTGCAGATTTCAGTGCTGGTCCATCAACAAGCGTCAGCGTGCGAAGCATTTAACGAAACATCATCGATTTGGACGATATGGAGACGAAGCGTTTCGTACCTGTTACAGAATATTCGGCACGTAATAATTTTTTATTTTTCAGTATTTCCTAAAGCTGTGTCCGAACTAATCTTGAAAATCCGACGGTACCGGCTGACCGCTGTGTCATCCTCAGCCCACATACGTCAACGGATGCAGATGTAGAGGGGAATGTGGTCACCACACCGCTCTGCTGGCCACTGTCAGTTTTTGCGACTGTAAATATTTTGTTAACACCAATAAAAATGTGAACACCACTTACAACAGACACTCATTCCCCAACTGACACCGGTTTCAATTTATTGGTAAAAAAAAAAAAATCAATTACAAACAAAGCTGCTTCAATTTCTTGAAGACTCGCATTCCGCATATAACTTGGAAAGTTGAAATGCACACGAGATAAACCATGCTGCAGTTCAAACAATTCACCTACCCCCTCCATTTCAGCTGAGTGAATTGGCTGATGGCTAGTTAAATAACGCCACATCATCTCTGCCACCCCTAATAGACAGACTCCCTGCAAACTGAAACACCTATGTACTTGCATGTCCTGAGAGACCCATCAAACCGTACTCTTCTTTCAGATTGTTCTGGTCCTGGCCGCAGCCGCCTGCTGCGTGAGCGCCGCCCCCAAGGCCGGCCTCGCCCCCCTGGCCTACTCCGCGCCCCTGGTGGCCGCCGCCCCCGCGCCGGCCGTCGTGACGGCGCACAGCTCGCAGTACATCGCGCAGAACTTCAACGGACTCGCCGTGGCCGCCGCCGCCCCCATCGTCGCCGCCGCTCCTGCAGTAGCTGCCGCGTACCACGCCGCGCCTGCCGTTTACTTCAGATAAACAGTTACCTGCAACCTCTTCATAAGGATAAATAAAGTCAATTTAATTGCAAGCGTCTTGTTCGCGTTATTATTTTTATAAATATTCATTCATCCTACTTCCTGTTCATTCTCTAGAAGAGATAAGATTATTTCACAAGTTACTAAAAGGATCACCTGTTGAATGACATCATTATTATTCTGCAATACTTTGTACATTTCTCTGTGTAGCTCGCGCACCAGTCTGATTTGCTGTTCAGAAATTCTAATTAATGATAGAGATATTTGCCAAAAGTAGTTCTCAGGCAAAACTTCCTAATAGAACAGAAACGAATCACCCGATGATAGAATTTCTTTTCCTGAACGCTTCCCTCTTTGCTTCTTTAGACAGTCAGTTTGCTTATTTCCTGCGTCACCCACTTCTCATTTGCCTCCTTCATAGCTCTCTTTATCTGCCCAGGTTCTGTGACTGCCGTTTCTAGACATGTAAATACCTGTACAACTGAAATGTCTACTGCGGTATGCATTACGGCAATGTCTACAGCCTCAGACAACCTTTACCGAACACCATCCCTTTTTAGTACTTAGTATTCCACTTCTGTGCACTTTGATTCATCCTGAAAATATGGGAGGAAGCAAGCGCTTATCGGTATGTCTGGTGTGACGAGCGAGATTTTCCTCCGTCGCTCGGCCAAGGTCAAGAGGGAAGCGCTTTATGCGTGATATGACCAGAGCGAACAAAGAAGTTAACCAGTAAACTTACGTAAAATTAAATGTTTAAATATTCTTACAAAACTTGGTCAGATTATGTAAAACTAAGCCATTCAAAGGTTTGGAGTCTCAGTATGACCTGATAATTAGTTTCGTCAAAAATTCAGTTTTTCGAAATTTTTGAATCCTATAATATTAAACTTAGATTGTTGTACATATGGAATTAGATCCAGTTCATCCCATAAACAAATGGTAGGGATTTTCATGGAGCTACCTCCTCTAGCCTTTTAATTATTAAGTAAAAATATGTATAAAACGAGTTAAATTAAACTATTTTAGTACATAACATTCAACGCTAACAAGAGAACAGTGTATCTGACACAAGTAATAATGAAACAGTACAGACTTTCCCTATGATATTGAACTCCAACAAAGATACAAAAATAAGTAGAATGACAATTCAGAGACCACTATCTACATTCGCTTTTGTTGGGAAAGTTCTGAAGAATTTTATACAAAATAAACAGAGTACATATTTACTTTTAGAAAATTAGGACCGTTGAAGATCTTCAACTAACAGTGATGCAAATACTGTATTTTTATCAAAAACGTTTCTGCGTGATGTCAGTTTCCTGATGTTGGAAGTGACGTCCGCATCGAGATTTTACATAAAGGCCGACGTGTGTGCACTAAGGAGGTGACCCAACCGTCTTTAGCCATACGGAATATACGCTACGCTTTAGAATGTGCGCTGATTCTGTTTGTGTCGGTGTCCGCTTAAGCCTCGGGCGGCATTAATGACAAGTGACGTGATTTTTTTCTCTCTCGATCGAATGAGATATCACATACATCTTCTGAAACTTTGTGAAAGTGTACTTACTTCAATCAATAATTTAACTTTTAAGTCCGTGTAGCGTTTCCGATGTTCTGCTTCGTGTTCCGTCCACTACACTACAGAAAACTGCGTAGCAAGTGTCTGAGATTATTCTCCAGCGTTGAGGCGAGCAATTAGCTTAATGTATTGAAAAACAAAGAGTAGGTATCGTTTCTGAACTGTCGAGTGCTAAGTACCATAGAATAATTTTAACGGTTTTCTAAACCAATTCTTGTGCGAGGGAACTTTTGTCATAATATACTACTCGGTTAAACGACAGCAGACTTTTATTTCTCCTTGGGGTTCCTGACTCCTCTGCCTTGTTCTTAGAGACTTAGAACATTTTATTTTCCTTTTGGTGAGCTGAATAGTGTAACTGTGGACTGCACAGAATGAACAGTAGGTTTTCGATCGCTTTCTGGCTGTTCACAAATAGGTTTTTCAGGCCCTTGTAAAAGGGTGTGTATTCAAAAATCGCACAAGGCTACCAAAAACTTCAGCTTTCAAAATTAATAACATAAAGCCAACTAACCTCTAGTCGCAGCCCCAAAAACTCCCTTGAAGTTCAACCCACTCTTCACCATCACCAAATTGTGAACTGAGGTTCCTCAGTTGGCTAGCAAGCTAACATCTAACTTTGGAATATATATCTCGCCATAATTAACTTCTGTATGCTCAGGCTTTTTCCAAGTACGCATTATTCTATTGTGAATATCATTCACGTAACAGAACAAGGGAGGCAGATCAATGGGAGAGCTATTGCACAAACAGCTGATAAGGTCATGCATCCCAGTTACAGGCAAGAATAATATACCGAACAATGGAAAAGAAAAACGAGCATTGACGATCTATTTGACGTTAGGAACGCTAAAGGCATCAGAGAGGGAGTGCTGTCATTGTGCTTAACAACAAACTCAAGATTTAAGAGAAGTCAAGACAAGTCCACAGTATTTATCGAGCTAGGAGGAGGATTGGACAATGTGTGCAGCATGCTGGTAATTCTCAGAAAAATTAGTGTATGCTGTAGTTAAAGACAGGAAACAGTATGCCCAAGAACTAAAAAGGAAAAAGAATGACGTAAGACCAAAATAACAGTGCTCGGATAAAGAAGGGCCTAAAGCACAGATGATGCCTTTCTCTCTTACTGGTCGCTGTGTGCAATGAAGAAGCAACGACGGAAAAAAAGGTTCGTGAGTGGGAATTGAATTCAAAGTAAGAAAGTGTTAATGGTAAGATTCGCGGATGACATTGCATTCCTCAGTGAAATTGGTAAAAAAAACCTTGGTTAATTCTTTAATGCAGAAATGAGCGTAAATTTAATATCAGAATAGAAAAAAACGTATTAGACTACATCAAATCAAAATAATGCATGACGGATGAAGGAACGATAATTTAAAAAGGATGCTATTAAACACAAGAGTTTCTCGCTGAAATATGTTTAATACTATCAAACGTAGGTGTAAATTTGAGGTTAACATCTCTATGAATTCACATTTAGCGTACAGCACTGTGGGGAAGTATTTCACGGAGTATGGGAACACCGGAAAAGGAGAGCACCGCAGGGTTTGAGATGTGATATTACTAAATGATAACAGAGATTAAGTAGACCCTATAAGATAAGAATGTAGGAGTTCAGCGCACAATCTGTGTGGAAAGGAGTACGTGAAAAGCAATGACTAGAATAAGGGACAGGATGATAGAGCATGCGTTGAGGTACCACAAAGTAACGTTCGTGGTACCAAAGGATATTAGCGAAGGCAAAAACTGTACAGAAACGAAGATACTGGAATATATCCAAGAAACAATCGAGGTCTTGGGATATCAGTTCTGCTCTGAGACAAATTTTAATGGTTTGCAGTAGCAGAGGAATTCGTTAGGGGCAGCATCGAAGAACTAACAAGACCGGCGGAAGACACAGTCCCATAAGAAGCTTACAGTATACTGTTTTAACTGCCTTGGCCCTACTCTTACAGCCTTACCTTTTGTTCACCATTCATTCTCCAGGCTACCATCTCGTTAATATTGAATTGTTTCGACATAGTAATGTACTGAAATGCAAAGCCATCGTTTTTGTTATATCAAAGTACCTACTTAACTAAGAAAGTTACCTGTCCTTGAAAACGCTTTCTCGTGTGTTTAAACGGAAATAGAAAAGGACACTTGCTCAAAAGTTAAAGTTATCGCTTCTAATTCTAAAAGAATACCGCTTTTAAAACACCGCAAAAATAGATAATGACCACAAGAACTTACCCTTTCTCAATATCACTAAAAATGTTTAGCTGAAGAAGTTCTGTTTTCTCAACGTAGCTTTGTGAAACACTATCTTCAGAAAATTCGAGATCCATATTTTGTATTTAGGCAAATGAGTTACTGTAAAATTGTCATTGTATAAAATCCGCGTTGCGGAATACATATAATTTCCTAAATTAACGTATGACTGTTGTTCTTTGCTGTGAGAACAGAGAGGAATCTGGAAGTACTACTTACACAGGGGGAATGTTACCTGCTTGATTTGGTTATTAGGACCAGTTCGTTTCTCAATGACCTGCTTTTTTATTTGTTTAATTTACAAGCACTTTATTAGAGGCGGTATGCGAATTGAGTAAATGACACGTTACAGTAATAGTTACTTTATAATTTGGGAATAAGCATCGCAGATAGTACACTGTTGTCGCAGAATGGAATCTGGCTGCCCCGGAGCTGAGCGCGTTAAGTCGTAGCACGTCCATGCGTTGCGTATATTGTGTTGCAGCGGTAAATTGCGACAACCGCTCACCGCTAACGTTAGCAAATCAAAAATCATGAGTCGCATTATTTATCAGGGCACACTCTTTCTCTCACATGGTTATAGCGCGTTCAAGGTAGTAACGATACTCCTGGAAAAGCCCTTAACGGACCTACTTCGGGGCTGTGTGTCTTCGTAGTAGCCCTTCATATAGATATTAACGACAGTCATGTTGCCGGCACTGGTTCTCTGCGCTAATTCTGTAGATAAACTCGGACATAAAACAGAGAATGTAACGAGAAATATATTGAGCGACAATTTTATAAATGGTTTTGGTGTTCCTACAATTTGTCTGTTGCCTTGGTTAACAGTAAATGCAACAAGTAAGGAAAGGACAACAGAAACGAAAAACCAGCAGTAACAAAACTTTCAAAGATGGGCTTGAAGGACACCGAGTTCTAGGTACATTTTTTGTTATCCTTCATCTCCGAATTCATATCTGACAGTTTCGTTTTGCTAGTCATCCGGAACAATGAAAGTCCGGAAGCAGCAGGTGAAGGTCTTACTAGACGACTTTAATGCTCAGGTTGAGTGGGACAGGAGGTGTTAAGGAATACTCGGCAAATAAAAAAGACCAACAAAACTGGAAAATTGTCATTGAATTATATGTGAGCTAAAATCTTCAATAAATGTGCAAGCATTCTCAGACCCTGCCTGTAAACGGTAACACATGGCGACAAGCCAACGCAGTCACATGAGAATTCCAAATACACGGTATCACCACATTTCCAAAGTGCAGTCCTGAAATAATGACTGTCTAAAATGGATAAACATAAACTGTGATCGCCTGTTTCAGTCATAAAGTTCTGATGCATGCCTCTTTACAGACAGTGCATCAGTTATGTTGAGATTCAACATCAAGAAACTATACAAAAAGAGGAGAATTCAGAGAGTTATCTCAACGAATAGAGAACAATTTCAAAAAAGATAATAACGATTCAGGTTGCTAAACAAACAGAGAGCTCAAAAACAGGAAAAAAACATGCACGTTGGAGAAACAACTGAAGACAGTATAAATACTTGGAGCAAAATACCACACATCTAAGAAAAAATAATGGAACATATATTAAACACAACGAGCTCGAACAGCAAAGCAATTATTCACTGAAAAGTGAAAGTGCAAATGGAACCGTTGAAGAAGACAAAACAAAAGTATCAACTAAATGAGTCCCGCGAATATTATATTGGGAGCAATCAAATGAAAACGAGACAGATGAAAAAAAATCAAGCAAACTGTTTATTATTTTAATAATAATCGACATAATTGTGAATAGATTTATCCTACTGTGAGACAAGACAGTTAATGAAATTTCCTGGCAGAGTGCTCTACTAGAGAGCACTTGTCCGCGAAAGGCAAAGGTCCGAGTTTGAGTCTCCTTCCGGCACACAGTTTTAATCTGCCAGGAGGTTTCATATCAGCTGCTGAGTGAAAATCTCATTCTCAAGACAGTTAATGCTTTCATAGAAATATGAGTGCTGTTGCCTACGGATCAGTGACTGTACCCAAACGTGCACCTCTTCGTCTGAAGCAAACCGAAGGCCACGAGTTTCTTTCTTCAGTGTTATAAACATATGGAAAACGGTGGTGACAGATCTGGACCGTATGGAGAAAGTCTAAGGGCTTCCCAGCAAAACTTCCGCAGCGTAGTCGATGCAGCCTTGGCAACATGTGGGCAACCGCAAACATTTTTCCATGAAAGCATTGATTGCCCTGTCTTACAGACGGATAAATGCATTTACAGTTACGGCGATTACTTCTTAAATAATAAACAGTTCACTTTTTTCTCTCTGTCTTGTTCTCATTTAACAACTCCTTGCAGGTATTGTCAAAATGGGATATTTTAGTTTTATTCATGCTCAGGGATGAAATCTGTTTCCAGTTGCGTGTAATATTCGTTTAAATGACAGAGAAATGTCCACTCCATTTATTCGACTTCAGAAAAGAAAAAATTAGAGAAGCCTGACATTGTCAGGAAGGTTTATTAAATGGCTTGGTTCAAATGGCTCTGAGCACTATAGGACTTAACATCTGAGGTCATCAAGCCCCTAGAACTTAGAACTACTTAAACCTAACTAACCTAAGGACATCACACACATCCATGCCCGAGGCAGGATTCGAACCTGCGACCGTAGTGGTCACGCGGTTCCAGACTCAAGCGCCTAGCGCCTAGAACCACACTGCCAACCGACTTCACATAGTTCAAAATGTGAAAAAGAGGTGAATCTGCATTGGAAAGCGTCATCAGCTGCCGTCAAGCAAAACATACATTCGTAAATACCAAGACCGTTATTTTCTTCATAGTCAACCAATAATATGCATTCGTTAATACCAAGAAAATATAGTCTTGGTATTTACGATTGAGTGTTGTTGCATGACTACAGCTGATGATGCTTTCCAATGCGTGTTTACCACTTTTTCACATTCTGAACTATCTGAAGATGGTTGTATTTAGCAGCTGAAAGTATTTATCTTATTTCAGTTTTCTTAGGAATATTGCTGCCCAAACATTTTATCCTTTAAAAATCTTTTTATTTAATAAAAAACAAAAAACTAACATATGGTCACATCGGGAGAATAGGGTGGTTGGAAAATTATCTTGAACTGGCGCACTTTCTCCATAGGAATAGCCAATCCGCGAGAAACGTGCATACTCTTGATCCAAGAGCACCTTTTAACTGATTGATTTTGACCTCTTCTGCGTTTCGCCACTATGCTAGCGGACCGGCGCATTTCCCCTGTTTTGCTCTTTTCCAGTCACTTAAATTTCCGTTGTTGACACTGAGAAGTATTACTGTGGGGTATAATGATGAATCCACTTCTCATCTACAGTTTGAACGTATTATAAGCTACCAACACATTAATCTACTTGTACTTTATTTGGAAGAGGTATGCCGTAATATTTCCTACTCTTCCAGTCGGCTGTAAAGATCATAATGACGTACATGCGTTTTGTCCTACGTTTGTTGCACCCAGGTGCACGACCTGTAACTGTAAAAAAAAGACGATGGCTAATTCAAGTTGCAATTTGCTTGCCAATCTTCTTCGTGCAAGAGGAAAGGCGTTAAAACATTATGCAGTGGTACTATAGAATCTTAGTTACGTAGGAATGTAATCGTATGATGTAATTGTAATACAAGCAGCCAGTTACAACAGCTGAACTCAATACTCGAGTTCGCGAATTTTGGTTCATGCTCGTTATCCGGCAGGAGATGGTAGGGCGAATTATTTCGAGGAATTTCTGTTTGATTGCGGCGAGCAGACGTATCAGGTTATTGAGCTTTTACCAGGAACCGCGGAGCAATTATGAGGCACAGGTAATGCGAGTGGAATGGAGTACGAGTTAGAGGAGAATTACTTCGCAGTACACATCTTTCGTACAAATGACAACGGCTGTCTACTGCTGTACAAAACACATGTGTATTGTGTACAATACAAGATGTTGTGGAACAAGATGGGTGCAACAAACGTAGGACAAAACGCATGTACGTCATTATGATCTTTACAGCCGACTAGAAGAGTAGGAAATATTACGGCATACCTCTTCGAAATAAAGTACAGGTAGATTAATGTGTTGGTTGCTTATAATACGTTCAAACTGTAGTGAGAGGTGGATTAATAAAAAAATAGACAAACGTCAGGACAGTGGTTTCAATGCTTCAGGATTTATACATAGCCTCATACCTTGAGTGTAGGTTAGGTTAGGTTAGGATAGGTTTGCAATGCACAGAAAGTTCATCCAACTATGTGTAACTGTCAGTAAAGTTCTACTTCGAGATGTTGTTCAACTTGCGCTCAACATTGGCTTGAATGTTGTAATATTTCTGGCCTTGCAGCCATCATATTCAGCTACTCTCAGCTCTTCTTCGAGCAGTTCAGATGGCAGCAGTGGGAAGATGACATAACATGGTGAGTGGTACCGGTGACAGACGGTTTGTTCGATTCGTGAGAAAGACGGCCTATATTGTGCTTTTCCTCCTTTACTGGCTGCTGCGTTCGGAAGCAGCGAGCCGAAATGATAAACTTATGTTTTTAATATTAGGAAAACTAAACAGTGAATTTACTTGCATGTTATACAAAAGCATCTCTTAATAGCATGCTACCATTCTTTTATTTCAAAAGTGTTAATAACCAGTAAAACTGCTAAACTAAAAGGCGGACGAAGGATTTCGGAGATCTTCGGATCTTTTCTAACGTGGATGGCGGGCGATCAGAGCTGATTCTGCAGTCTCGGAAGGCAGAAGACATGTCTATCTTGGTCGGCATCGGTTAAGAACTTAATTAGCAGTCTGCGGTTATTTGGGCATGTAACTGAAAACAATTTGATAATAATCACGCAAATACGCAGTTCGTTGTTAAGTTTATTTTCTTTGAAATTGTGAAGAAAGAAAATTATTTGTGAGTCGTAAAGTGGACTATAACTGTGGAGTTCCTTGTTTTCTACACCCTCAAGATAACGGATTCACGACCAACGTGCTGTCTTCTGCGAGTGTACAACAGCTGCAGAATACTGCAGTTTGGTTCAAATGGCTCTGAGCACTATGGGACTCAACTGCTGTGGTCATTAGTCCCCTAGAACTTAGAACTAATTAAACCTAACTAACCTAAGGACATCACACACATCCATGCCCGAGGCAGG
The DNA here is from genome assembly GCF_023897955.1 of Schistocerca gregaria. NCBI lineage: Eukaryota > Metazoa > Arthropoda > Insecta > Orthoptera > Acrididae > Schistocerca > Schistocerca gregaria. The sequence continues at coordinate 528,288,100 of NC_064922.1, read as the reverse complement.
ATTCGAACCTGCGACGGTAGCAGTCGCGCGGTTCCGGACTGAGCGCCTAGAACCGCGAGAACACCGCGGCCGGCTGCAGTTTGGTGAACATTAATTAGAACTTATGCATTCCACTCAGGGCAGTGAAAGCAAACAGGCATCTCGCTTGTACTGCCATCTTAATACAAATGAGATCAGTGACACGTCATCTGCGGCAACACAGAGGTGGCATGAAGGGGTTTATCATAGGCACATAAATTCCTCTCACCCACTATCTCTCTCTCCCTCTCTTTCCACTTGCCGTAACGACAGTTATGTTGTCAAAGCATAGACCCTTAATGTGTATTTCTGAACTATGTCGTCTTACGGTAGATCCGTATTGATAACATCAAATCTCGTCACACGTGATGTTTTTTCTGTATTCAAGGTGTGCGAGACAAACAACTGACTTACTTTTCTCATCTTCAGAACATTCTGGAGAATGTCTTGAACACTTCATTTAAGATGATGGTCCAAGGCGATTTGTGGCACAACAAAGTCGACACACTACCGCCGCACATGCGCTAATTAGCACTGCCTGCTCATGGCTTAGTCGATTCCATTTCCGTTGTTTACAGTTTTTAGTTCAAACTACTACCGTAGTTATTCCAGCAGATTGGCATAAACTCCAGGAATAAACTCAGTCTCTGAGTTTTTCGGACTGACGGTGTATACCATTCGGACTACAAAAAATACTTGAGGCATGGTGACTGATGATAGCAACTGACTCAACAGAAATCGAGTGAAACTCATGGGTATTGGTTGCTTTACGGAGGCTGTGAATGTTAACTAGAGGACAACACAAGGTTCGAGTCCTCCCTCAGGCATGGATGTGTGTGTTTGTCCTTAGGATAATTTAGATTAAATAGTGTCTAAGCTTAGGGACTGATAACCTTAGCAGTTAAGTCTCATAAGATTTCACACACATTTGAACATTTTTGAACAACTCAATGTTTAGTCCACGTACATTAACAATTGACGCCATCCGAGGCTTAGGCGGACACCGACACGTACAGAATCCCGGCACATTCTATAGCGGAGCATAACACATTTCACATGGCTAACAACGATATAAGATCGTCCTCAGTGCACACACGTCGCCCTTTATTGTATATTCTTGGTGCGGAGGAAACTCTCGCTCCTATGATGCTTCGTGTGTCGGCAGCACTGGTGACCCTGCACCTTTAACGACTACAAAATTATTTATATCGTTGTTAGTTGAAGACCTACAACTGTCCGCTCTCTAAGTAATGCGCACTATGTTTATATTGGAATTAAATTCTCATCCCGATAACTTTTAAACTTTAAATTGTCTAAACCATGTTATTTAGTGACATATTAGACACATTATATACTGTTTTGTGCGCTAGCCAAAGTACATAGAAGCTAAAAGAGATAAAATCCCAGACCAAAACTTCGGTTTGTATCGATTCAGGTACCCAAGGCAGCCACCTCGCCAAAAGTGATAGTATATGAGTGACATGTGTGTCCGAACGTCCCGTGCATTATATCAGAGATCATGCTGGCCTCTTCTAGCCTCCCTAAGTCGATTAATCGTGGCCTGATGAATACAAACATTATGTGAATCGCGATGCCATCAGTATGACTAAATGTTACACAGCGGCTGTACAGTCTGTCGATCTGTTAATATTTTCCATCCACGTCCAAATAACCTGCAGTTAAGAAACAATTCATGCACTGTGGACGGTGAGCATCAGATTCACGTGCTACAGGAATGGCTCTAAATCGCCGACCTAGAGTTCGCTTCTATGTACACTCACTTTTAACGGGCCACAGATCCTGAAGATTTTCAAAATAATAACAATATAGGCCTAGTGTTATTGTAGTATGAATACCTTCTATATAGTCTGCATATATCAACACGCTTACTACATCGATTCACTACAGCTTTCCAAGATATTGCAATTCTGATGAATCCAAAATCTGACAATAATTTGTCCAAAATTTGAGAAATATCTGTATGTTGCAGCTGTTTTAAGAACTACAAACATGTATAACTATTTAAAAAAGAAATAGAGGTTGTGGAATAATGTTTATTAACCTACAAACGAAGTGTTTCGCCCGGATAGAGCATCATCAGGTTATGTTAGAAGATCAGAAATTTTCTTTCAAAAAGCGTCCGTCATTAAGGCATGATGACGCATAAAATATACTAAAACTCAACCGCATGGAGGCGGCAACAAGAATAGCAGGGTAGAACAGGACCTCGCGCGCAAACTGTTAACAGCCGCACACCGCAATGGCCCTAGAGGCCTGACCGCATTCAGATAAAGTGTGCATATTCATATGGGTAGCTGTGTGAATACTGCCGGGTCTCTGGGGCGAGGCCCTGCTCTACGCTGCTGTGCCTGTCGTCGCCTCTGTGAGGTTGCATTTTAGCATGTTTTATGCCGGAATCATACCTTGCTGACGGATGCTCTTTCGCAGACAATTTCTGATCTTTTATCATAACCTGATGATCTCCTATCCGGGAGAAATTCGTCGTTCTTAAGTTAAGAAGAAACATTCTGCAACCTATGACAGTTTTTTTTCTAGTAGTAGCAATGGAACGTTGCTGTACCACTAAGCCAAGAAGGAAAGTAATAATTTTAACCTTTTATAACTTTGACAAACTCGTAATTAATGGGTACAAAATAGAGGTAAGCAAACACCATCACCACGTACGTCTGAGACTGCGGACACTGATGTGCATATTGCGCCTATGCGGGCATATAAATGCTGTATTTCAATGATATTCCCACGTTGGAGACAGCAAATCTTTCTGTTGTTTTTTCTCTTGCCTTCCCTCAACATTCTGTTCTTCACCGGCTCTATCTGTGGACTCACGACCCGTGTCAGATTCGTTGTTAGCTACCTGCTGGCTAGAAAGTTTTCTACACGCACTCAGTCCACCAAACCAGTTCACTTGGACTAACCCACAAGAACGGCAGAGAAACGTTTTAACCGAGATTTTCAATTCGTTGTAAACTCTTAATGTTTTATGGACCCTTAGTTCTGACGATACTGTGTTATCCGTAATTTTACATGGAAATTAACGGATGATTACCACCCTCTCCTCTAGATCCGCAACTGATAAATTGATATTAGAGCCCAATTTCATGCATTTTTTGATGCTCATCTTCATTTACAGGACCTTCAGATCTAGCTGCAGCAAGAGTACTTTAAGTCACCTAAACCCTCGAAGGCTGCTGCTCCTGTACGACAGTTGGAGTACTTTTTAATAAAATTTAGCAATATCGATCATTATATCAGTCAGGCACCGCGCTACTGCTACGGTCGCTGGTTCGAATCCTGCCTCGGGCATGGATATGTGTGTGATGACCTCAGATGTTAAGTCCCATAGTGCTTAGAGCCAATTTTTTATCATTATATTACAAAAGAATCTTACTTGCACATTAGCACTAATAAGAGTTAATGTCCATAATTTTCTGGTAGCAGTATTCTTTCAGTAGCTTTCTTTTCATGTCGAGTTATTTATACTACAACGAACATTTTACACTCACTAAGTTTGAGAAAAAATTGTCTATGATTGTGTCTTTAAGTGTCTCATATGATCCATACTTCCAATATACATTTTTATTTATAGTTATCTTGTGGTAGGTCTCTTCTTGTTCGCGTTTCCTTCCTAAAATGTAATAAGGAAATGTAGTTCTGCCATGAACAAACAAGATGGCGGAACAAATGAACGTCACACAAACAATGTTAGGAAGCTCTACTCAGCCACCCTGTTGAAGCATGAAAACGAGACATCTAGAAAAAGTAGGTACACACAACTACATACATAGTCCGCCGCTCTCCTCAGCAGTCACCATTTCAAAAAGCCTATTCACAGTCACCATATGGTCAACAAATTTTGAAAAACTAGTAGTACAAGTAAAAAAAAATAAAATAAAAGTAAGTAAAAAAGTAAAATAATGAATCTTTGTTTACATCACAACATAACGACAGTAGTGCTGGAAAAAGAGAAAAAAAGTGTCGATAACATCATATTAGGCCTAAAATTTGAAAAAATTTCAGGTATCAGACAGTGAACTGAACACTAATATGTAATACTGAGATATATTAAAATTTTCCCTTTTAATATTTATGTCTATAGTTTTATTAATGTAAATACGTGTAGTGTAAACTCACAAACTGGTATGCATTATAATTCATACATTCTGTATGTATTATTTTACAGAGAATAAATGAACTCAGTGAAAATGGAGAAACTTCTGCGAAACATGTTTCAGTATTAAAACAAGAAAAATTAAGTATTTTCAAGGCAGAACCACATTCCCTTATTAAATATTTATTTATCTTTATTTTCATGCTTTTGTCTTAATTCATGGGAACCACTTCATTTCTCTGTGTCTGGTATCAAGGGAGGCAGTAATGGGAAGTATGGCTAAGAGAATAAGGTTGCCAACAATAACTTTCCTGTCTGCAGAGTTGGTTGAGGTGGACCAGATCGAACTTGTCTCCTTTCTTTATAAAGGGTCTTGTCAGGTGATACGTGGCGCCTGACGTTTAGCATGAGTATGCACTTAACAAGCTGTGCTTGCAAAGAAATCTTTATAGGGCGCACAGAATTACTGAAGAATATCACCAACGTACACATGTTGCAGGATCCTGGAGTGCATTCGAAGTCCAAACATTGTGATACCCTACAAAAGTGTCAACGCGGATTCAGGGAAAGCCACTCAGCAGAGATTGTTTTACCCATTAGCATATCAGCAAAACAATGGTTCCAGGTAAATAGGAATATTCGACATTCCTAGGTTTCCGAAAGGCATTCGACACTGCACTACAATGTTGGTCCTGTAACCAATAACTACCATATGGAGTATCTTCACAAGTAATCTAGTGGCTTAGCGAAAACTTGTCTAATAGAACCCATTACATATGGGCGAAATGAAGGTAAAATTGTTCAAACAAATTTTGGGCTTGCAGCCGGTCGTCGTTCAGTACTTTGCACGATATTTCAACTGGGCACCTGCCACTCATCTTCAGGTGAGCCGTCGCAGACTGGCGAAAACGTCTTTTTTTCTTTATTGTGATTTCATTCCTCTGCCCCATATGGGCAGGGGAGGGCTGTCAGCGGCACAATCTGCCGCTCTTCAGCCGAGAGACACAACAACTAAAAGAAGAAAAAAAGATACATACATAAGGAGATAAAAAATGGCAACATAAAACAGAGTAAGGTGAGAAAATGGAGGTAAAATATACACTGACATGGTGACATTCATGGGGGACAGTTAAAAATGTCACTAGAAAGTTAAAAACACAGTTGGCCATTCTTTAAACACAGAGAAGACACTGAATGCGCAGGCACAGGTTAAAAGTCGGCCACAGTAATAAAAACACCCTTGAACAAAACACTTAAAACCCACTTGGAGCACACACGACGAAGAATAAAACTGCCAGGTGGGACCTGCCGAGGGAAAAGGTCAGAGAGTATGGAAAAGGAGGAGAGAGCATGGGGCAGCTGGGGAAGCGGCGGGATGAAGAGAGGAGGGGCATCAGTGGGTTCACGAAGAGGCAGGAGAGGCGGGAGAGGAAGAGGGAAGACAGGGCAGGAGGGAGTGCAGAGTCATTGGAAGGAGGCACAACTGATGGAGGGGGAGTAGGAGCGGAAGCCGCTCAGAAGGAGGGAGGGGGAGGAAAGGGATCCCTGAGGAGGAGGCAGGAAGATGGAGTTAGAGTTGGTAGGAAGGGTAGATGTCAGGGCGAAACTCATCATCCGGGAGGGGTAGATAGTGGAAGTTGTGTTGGGAAAGGAGATGGAGGATGTGGAGATGGAGAGAGGGTGGGACACAACGGTAAAGGCGCGGCAACTGGGTGGAGGTGGAGAGGATGGGAGAAAGCAGGGGGTGAGGGGGATCAAGGCGACGGACAATATATAGTGTGTGGATGTGTTCAAGGAAAAGGAGAAGGTGGGGGAAGGGGATGAGATAATAGAGGATGCGCGTGGGGGATGAAAGGCAGATGCGGAAGGTGAGGTGGAGCGCATGGCGTTCGAGGATTTGGAGGGCTTTATAGAACCGGGGAGGGGCGGAAATCCAAGCGACGGTGGCATAACAGAGGATGGGGCGGATCAAGGATTTGTAGGTGTGAAGGATGGTGGAAGGATGCAGACCCCACGTCCAACCGGACAGGAAGTCCGAGGCGGTTGTGAGCTTTGTTATGGATGGTAAGGAGATGGGGAGTCCAGGTGAGGTGGCGGTCGAGTGTGAGGCCAAGGAAGTTGAGAGTAGGAGTGAGGTGGATAGGACGGTCATAAATGGTGAGGTAGAAATCATGGAGGCGGAAGGAGCGGGTGGTGCGGCCGATGATGATCGCCTGGGTCTTGGAGGGATTAACACGGACGAACCGCTGGTTGCACCAAGCGGTGAATTGGTCAAGGTGGGTTTGGAGGGTACGTTGGGACCGTTGAAGGGTAGGATAAATTGCTAGGAAGGCGGTGTCATCAGCGAACTGGAGAAGATGAACAGGAGGGGCAGGTTTTGGCATATCAGCAGTGTACAGGATATAGAGGAGAGGGGAAAGGACAGAACCTTGGGGCACGCCGGCAGAGGGTAGAAAGTACAGGAGTTGGAATTGCGAAAACGTCCTCTGTTCCCCAATATATAGCGTACTGTAACTATTCTGCGCATGCGTCGAAAACTTTATAGTTGAACCACACTGCCCACCGGCAGCGCCCTCGCTGGTGGAATAGTGGAATTCAGTCACCCTCTGCGTTGCTGTTTGCCACGGCCGTCGACGCATTCTGTAGTCTTCGATTTGAGCAAATAATGGAGATGATGGGATTCCATGCACTGTCCAGCCGGTAGCCGCTGTCACGGTTTAACAGATTTTCTGCCAGTCGTATTTCTACAGATTCTTTAATAATGGAGTCCCAGAAATACGTTGCTGTGGACAAAATCATTGCTAAAATTGTTAGTAAGGAAATAAGTCTCTCGTAGGGGATGCAAGGGGTTTTTATAACGTTGTAACTAAGACCTCGAAAAAATAAATTCGATACACGCTGAATCCACTCGTGAAAGTGAGTAAGAAACGCGCTGGATACGCCATTAGAAAATGGCGCAAACCACTGATACACTACATTGGTGTACAAAAACATGGAATCATCGGAAACACATTACTACGTCTAATACACTGAAAGAAAGCCGTTAACATTCAAAACAGCCTCCAGTCGTCTTGGAAAGGATAAGTACAGATCCTGTATGACTTTAAAAGGAATATAATGCGACTGTACCTGCACAATAGTGGAAAGTTCAATTAACGACGATGGAGGTGGATAGCAATCGCGCACCCTTCTCTCCAAAGTAGATGACGCTCATAAGATGATACTCATATCAGTCCTTGATGATACTGCTTCCGTGAATAGGGGTCCTCTCCTCTTCAAACACCGAATCACGGTTAGAGAATAAATGTGCCATAGGATTGACCCGATCAGCCAAAATGGTCATAGAATAGTTGCCAGTAATGTGAACTTCCAGAGTAACTGTAGGGTCCATGGAATACCACCACATCACTGCCCAAATCACCACTGAACTCCCACCATATTCAATTTTGGGACGTGAACTCGGCTAGAAGTTGGAAACAGTATCGAAGAAGGCTCGTGCGACCATATGACATTATTCCATTGCAACAGAGTTCATGGTTTATGGCTTCAGCACCACGTTTCCTGCACCATTTGCCCCACTGAGGACTGGTTTTGGAATTCCAGTTCGCCCTGCAATTGCCTGATTGTGGAGCGTTGTTTTGGAGCTGAGAAGGCGCGCGAGCGCTATATCGAGTTCTACAGTAACTTTATCAGCTGCCATCTTCTTACTTCGGTTGCAATCCTCTTCAATGATAGTCTGTCGTAATCACTCAACACACACTTTTGTCCTCGTTTTGGATTTTCCTGTATGTAGTATTAATCTTCGATGCCAGGTCTATTGAAACACTGAACACTTCGCTTACCTTGTTTAAGGAACCATTCACCATATGAGCGCCAACAATTTGCCCACGTTTGAATGCACTGTGCTCCCACATAATACACTCACAAGAACACACGACATTGGTTCGAGCACGACTGACACTTGCAACCTATTCAGAACATTGCACAGCTGACTCTCGTGGCCAAATACCACAGCATCCTCATTTATGTTCAAGGATGCATTTCCATATTTTTGTCAACTATCGTATGTTATGACACTCACATGGTCACATGCATTATCGACAGGTGGTGTTGAACAATAGCTTCAGTACATTGGAAGGAGAGAAAGCATTGGTCGTATTTTTTGTTTTATTAACCGCAAAATCGATTTTAGGTCACTTAGTGAGCATCCTCTGTGCTGTAATATACCATGTAAATTGGTAGGCACTGGTGTCAGCAAGCGTAGATACACCTGAGTGTATGTGATCGCTCTAAGCTTGTTGACACCAGTGCCTACCAATTTACATTGTATATTACAGCACAGAGGATGCTCACTAAGTGACAGAAAATCGATTTTGCGGTTAATAAAACAAAAAAAAAAAAACGACCAATGCTGTCTCTCCTTCCAAGTATTTCCATTATCTGGTCGTGGTGCACAGGACACTCGATGGAGTCGCCAATCAATAAAATTCAGTATCTTGCTTGTATCATGTATTTGCAATTTTATAAGCATATATAAATCATTCTTTAGAGTGTCAAGCTACAATTCGTGTTCTGTACTTTAATGGTAGCAACGCTGCAAGAACCCATCTGTGAGGTGGTGAAAGTGAAGGGTAACCGTCATTTCGCACAGGGTATAACACTTCCGTCTGCTACTGCTGCACCATAACCTTAACGTTGTAGGCAGGTCGTGAAATAAAACTATCTTGCTAAAGCAATTATGGTATAAAGCAACAGAGCAGTGTTACCCTCTGAGAGGAATTTTGTTATGTTGACCGTGTTGTACCTAATAGAGGTGGCTTATCGGGATTGAAAGTCAGAATTACGTAAATATTTGAACAGTAACAAACAAGTTTTGCCTATCTGCACTGTTTAACGGATAAAGAAAACGGTCGTCAGCCTAACTAGGCAAGAGAATGATTAACATTCTCGTTCAATAAAATAGTTATTAATAACTTTAATGGATAAACACAACCTATACTTTGTCAAACGCGAGTGCAGTGAACTCTGACACATACATATGTTTACGGTAAGATTGAAACTAACAGAGCTGCACAAACTATTTGCAAAATTATAACAGATACCGAAACACTCTATTACTTTCAGGACTTAAAACTGAATGCTTTTTATAACATTACTATTAACATTCACTGCAGGATCATAAATTGGACATAGGTTAAGTCTCTCTCACTTAAATATTTTACTATTTGAAATGGAAGTGAATTGGAATCCACTAACAGGTTGCTT